>NC_089843.1:178308041-178932541 GCF_035609145.1 Eleutherodactylus coqui | reverse complement strand
CTTAAATGAATTCAAGTCTCATAGTCCAAATGAATTACATCTTAGGATACTAAAGGAAGCAGCGGAGGTAATTGCTGAACTACTAGCCATAATCTGGAGAACAGGAGAAGCCCCAGAAGATTGGAAAAGGGCAAATGTTTTCCCTATCTTCAAAAAAGGTAAGAAGGTGGATCCAGGAAACTACAGGCCAGTGAGCCTGACTTCTATACCGGTAGAAAGATCTTTGAACAAATTATTAAACAGCATGTATGCAAGTACTTGGATAAGAATGGAGTAATCAACCAGAGCCAGCATGTGTTTGTAACAAAAAATCATGTCAAACTAATCTAATTTCCTTTTATGATAGTATCACTGAATGGGTTGATCAGGGAAATGCGGTAGATATAGTTTTTCTTGACCTTAGTAATGTATTTGACAAAGTATCTCATACTATACTTATTGAAAAAATGACCAAATATGGGATTGACAAGGCAACTGTTAGGTGGATTCAGAACTGGCTGAGTGATCGTACTCAAAGAGTGGTCATAAATGGCTGGACATCCAAGTGGAAGAATGTATCAAGTGGGGTACCACAGAGCTCTGTCCTAGGCCTTGTATTGTCCAACATTTTCATAAATGATCTGGAGAAGGGAATTGATGGGAAACTGATCAAATTTGCTGATGACACAAAGCTATGAGGGATAGTTAACACTAGGGAAGAGAGAGTATTCAAAAAGATCTAGAAAAGCTTGCACAGTGGGCAGCGACTAACAGAATGGTATTTACCAAGAAGAAATGCAAAGTCCTACATCTGGGCAAGAAACATGAAGAAAGCACATACAGAATATGAGGAATTGGACTAAGCAGCAGCACATGTGAAAAAGACTTGAAAATACTAATAGATCATAGACTGAACATGAGTCAGCAATGTGATGCCGCAGCCAAAAAGGCAAACACAATTCTGGAATGTATTAAGAGAAGCATAGAGTCTAGATCACGTGAGGTCATTATCCCCCTCTACCCTTCCTTCATCAGACCTCATCTGGAATACTGTGTCCAGTTCTGGGCACCCCACTTTAAAAAAGACAGACAAACTGGAGCAAGTTCAGAGAAGAGTTACCAAGATGGTGAGCGGTCTGCAAATCCTGTCCTATAAAGAACAGTTAAAGGATCTGGGAATGTTTAGTTTGCAAAAAAGTAGGCTGAGAGGAGACTTAGTAGCTGTGTACAAATATCTGAAGGGCTGTCCCAGTGCAGAAGGATCAGCCCTATTCTCATTTGCACAAGGAAAGACTAGAAGCAATGGGATGAAACTGAAAGGGAGGTGACACAAATTAGATATTAGAAAAAACTTTGACAGTGGGGGTGATCAATGAGTGGAACAGGTTACCACGGGAGGTGGTGAGTTCTCCTTTAATGGAAGTGTTTGAACAAAGGCTGGACAAATATCTGTCTGGGATGATTTAGTAAATCCTGCATTGAGCAGGGGGTTCGGACCTGATGACCCTGGAGGTCCCTTCTAACTCTATCATTCTATGATTCTGTCTATGACTTGTTTCCTGCTTTCAGTACAGTATGAGCACCGATGACGAGGGAAAAGGGAGGACTCGAGCTAATATGCTCTGCTGGTTAGGCTGCAGCAGAAGTGAAGCAGATGCAGGTTGCATGATGGCGCAGCAGCTGATAGATGGAGATGGAGGCAGGATTTCTTTTGAAAACCAATACATTTTACTTGCGGCTTTTTTTCACTCCATAGGAGAATATCGGTTAATATATATATATATATATATATATATATATATATATATATATCCAGATGCAAGGCACCTTGTGTTTTGGAATTCATTGGAACTATACCATCTCAATCACTCAGCTTACAGTAATTTCAAAATTCCACGGCATTGCTGACTTAAAAAGCCGTAGATGCAAAAGGACAATTATAAGACCATACAGAATGTAGATTTCTCACTCCCATCTCACATAAGCTTTGATCGCCAAATAACAACATAATAAGTGCCCTGTCATCCTGGTACAAAAGCTCTACACATAAATAACATTATTTACTTCCTCTTACCCCGTTAACTATTAACAGTGTTTCAATATAACAATATGTCAAAACCATAATATAACAGTTCCTATGGGGAGATACTCCCCCAGTCCACATTCGCTAAACTGTCAACGTCCCTCTAGTGTGCACAGCGAATTATCAAAGATCGGTCCCGTGTGTCCTGTTGATTGATCTTCCTTTTCTCAGTTCATAGTGCTGTCAGCAGCTTCTGGCACCTAGTCTGATACAGAAAGTGAGTCTCCCTCTCATCAACAAGGTGTGTCTTTGTCCACTGGGTAGTCGGGGTCCTCTTGATGTCACTCAGCCCCCAGTCACTTGGCCCCTGGCCATCTCCTCCCAGTGGAGCTGCTGTTATAAGTAAGAGGGGAGCAGAGCACTCTACACCCCTCTTACAGCAGTGTGAGTAACATTGCTGTTTTTTCTTTGCTGAGGGCCTTTGGACTCTTCTAGCATAGTAGCTCAGTCACAACCATGAATGCTGGAACCCTTGTAGCTACACCACTGTGCAGAAATAATGCCGTTCAAATATCCTTTGTTTAAAAAGAACCATGAAGTAACACAATTATGGAACTGCTGAATCCATACAAGCCATCTATAGAATTGAGGCACTATATTAGTACTAGTTAGAACTTTAGGCTTCTCTACACTATTTTCAATCTCTTTAGTTTTTATATTGAGCTTTCTAATATAACGTTGTTGAAATCGGTTCATTCTCACTTTTTATACTGTTTGTAAAATCAAGATTACTTGAATAAAATCTACAAGATAACGGAACAGCAAATCCACTAACTACCACAAGATGATAGCAGAGCATCACCAGAATGGAGAAGTACAAGCATGTCATCAGATAAATCAATATCTTAACAGACTAAATAATTCGGAGTAAAATGATTGTTTTGTGCTCCATGGACCTTTCTAATTTCACTTCCCTCACTGGCCTAACATTGCTGAGGAGTCGGACACATCACATAAGTACATCTTGTTTTGCATATGCAATCATTTTAAAATCTTATCCCAATGGTCAGGAGGTGATCTAGGCTATCATACAATTTGTTAGTTATGTTATAAATTCTTTAAGGTATCTACCGTATATACCGGCGTATAAGACGACTTTTGAACCCCGAAAAATCTGCTCTGCAGTCGGGGGTCGTCTTATGCGCCGGTAATACAAAAAAAAAAAAGTGTAAAAAAAAAAAATTTTATTACTCACCTCCCACGGCGTTCTGTCGCGCTCCGGCAGGATGTCGCTCGCTCCGGCAGGCTGTCGCTGGCTCCTCGTCCCCGCCGCAGCATAGCTTTCTGAATGCGGGGCTTGAAATCCCCGCTTCCAGAAAGCTAATACACACGCCGGCAGCCATGACATCATTGAATGGCTGTGATTGGCTAAAGCACACGTGGCTTCAGCCAATCACACTATTCAATGACATCATTGAATGGCTGTGATTGGCTGAAGGCGCACGTGTTAGCAATCACACCCATTCAATGATGTCATTGAATAGTGTGATTGGCTGAAGCCACGTGTGCTTTAGCCAATCACAGCCATTCAATGATGTCATGGCTGCCGGCGTGTGTATTAGCTTTCTGGAAGCGGGGATTTCAAGCCCCGCATTCAGAAAGCTATGCTGCGGCGGGGACGAGGAGCCAGCGACAGCCTGCCGGAGCGAGCGACATCCTGCCGGAGCGCGACAGAACGCCGGGGGAGGTGAGTAATAAAATTTTTTTTTTTTCTCCACTGAATACCGGCGTATAAGGTGACAGTTGGGGGGTCGTCTTATACGCCCCGTCGCCTTATACGCCGGTATATACGGTAATAGAGCCTCTGGACTTTGACCTTAAATTTTTGCATACTTTATATTGCAGGTGATGTCATCCATATTGCAGTCCTGTCTGGAGATCCAGTTTTGTCACCAACTGGTTGTAACCTGGATTGTCAAATGGGTTTTCTATCTGAGGAATTGTTGCGCTCTTACTTTCATCTAGGTATTTGCTAATTTTCCTGCTGGATCGCACTGTTATTTCTGTAAGGTACTGTATGTCCATGATGTTTGACGTTATGTTACCTGGTTTTGTTAAAGAGTTTTGCCAAAGATGCAGTTGCATTTAGGTTCTGGTGCTTTAGAGAGTCTAATGAAATCTACTACCTATCAGGCAACCATCACTATACAATAACAGTTATAGGAGTTGGAGTGGTCGTAATTATGATCGGGCTCTTGTGCCAGGGAGGATCGCAAAACCCCCTTGCCATACTAGCACACTTGATAACAGTGTTTTCCTTCTTTTCCTGTGTGGCAGCTACCTCTGTATATGCATAGTGATAAATCCTTCTCCCCGACTGTTCTTCTCCCCCACCTCTCTTGCATGTCAGACATCAGAGTGGCAGGGGAGAGGGGAAGACAAGCCCAGGAAAAAAGATTTATTATCCTGGATTTTATCACGTCCATAAGAAGTAAGGGACTAATTAAACAAGCTAAACACTACTGTTAGGTCAAAGACATTATGAAAGAGACTGAGGGGACACAAAAGGGGATACTATTAGATTGTGAGAGCACAAAGGGGCATTATTAGCTTGTAGGGGAACAAAAGAGATACTATTTATATAAGGCATTAAGGGGTCACAAAGAGGGCACTATTTTGTGGGGTACCTGAGGGGGCACTATACTGTGTGGGTATTAATGTTGGCACTAGTAGTATAGTGTATATAATAGTATTGGGGCACTGAGATCAGTGAAGGTAGCATCAGGATGGGGAGTGTTTAGACATGAGCCATGGCTAGAAGAACTCTTCATAGCGGTCTGGGCCTGGATAGAGAAGAAAAAATAAAACTGACAGCTCCAATCAAATGAGACGTCACCTGTGATCACTGTAAGTGACTGCACTGTAATCACTATTACTAGAGGTAAGTGCATTGCAATCACTATAGATTATAATTGATTTGCCATCTCACCCTAAACTTGAAGTTTTAAAATCAATACATTTATTAATTCACTGGGTTAACCCCTAAACATTAACTTTTATTATGATACTTTAAAGTTTTTAAAAACTTGGAGCCTCAAAGAACAAAACAAACAAACACTGGAGAGATATTTGGGGAACTCAATAAGTACCCATTTTCTCTTCCAACCAATAGGCGGTTATTCAGTTACTCAAGATGTGGCACTATAAACCGCTTGGAGTATTTGTTGGATGTTAGTACTAAACAGTCAAGAATAATTGACTAGCATAATACAGATAGATAAACTATATGATAATAATTTTAGGGGTCAACCCAGTGAATTAGTTTGTAGTAATTGTTGATTCCTCTGCCTCAGTGATTCACTCAATACATTTATTAGAAGCACCTGCTGAGTTGACTTGTACAACAGGGATTAGTACATGGCAAAACTAGCAAACTGGTAAATCTAACTATGATAATACAAAAATACCAAAAATAACCAAACAATTCTTTACCAGACAGAAATATAAGTATACCGTAAATTCACTAGCAATAATATCAATGGGGGCTCCTTTGCAAAAAGAACTACAAAAAAAAAATCCTATACAAAAACAGCAGACAAAAATGAAGAAAGGGAACCCCCTCCCCCCCCCCGAAAAAAAACACATATGCACAAAATCTAATTCTAAAAATCTAAGAGATCTATGTAGACTCTCCGTATAGCCTAAAGTATAATACTATCAATAACATAATTATAAATCACTCCTGATGTTGAAACCAAAAGGTGAAATAGCTTTCAAAGTGTAGAGACAAAAGGTTTCTTTGTAAGTGGGGTCTCACACAAACGAATTCTGATTGTGGAATCCACGATCGTCATCCACGCAGACTTTCCGTGGCAAAAGGTAGGCATTAAAAGTCATATAGTTTTGATTTTTGCTTCACACTTGCAGATCCGAATTTTGTATTCTGCGAATGGTAGAAAAATCGCAGCATGCTCTATTTTGACATGAAATTTTGGTGCAACTTGGTAAAATTTTTGACGCAATTAAGGTCACATTCCTTTTTTAGACAAGTTGGAAATACTGTCCAAAAGTATCTAAAAAAAACACATAGTAGATGTGGTGCAAAGCATGTAAGACAGTTTTCTGGCATAATTTGCACCAGAAAATTGTCCTATTTTAAATAGTATTAAGCCCCTATGTCTTCGAGATATTTGAAAAAATGTACCTTTTTATACTTGTGAAATCGCATTCACTTGCCTTCTATTGTAAACACTGTGGAATTTACTGCTTGTGTGATGGTAACCTAAGAGAGAAACCTTTTGAATCCGCACTTTGAACATCTAATTCACCTTTTGGTTTGAACGTCAGGAGTGATTTATTATTATTGATATGTTTATGATATAAGGGGAGTCTACATATATCTTTTAGGAAGGCAGCATTCATGCAAGTCTTTAAGAAGCCTTGCAATTATGGTTTGCAATTATAAGCCAAAAGCAGAAACTTCTCTGGAAGGAAAGGAAAACCATACACAGACAGCTATTTCAGGGTAATTTCCCCTCATCAGTGTGCAGCATGTTTCGGGCTTGGTTAGTGAGAGGACTATAGACGTGGGTCAGGAAGGGTATCGTTTCTCCTAAGGGAGAGCATCTAGAGTGTGTCAGGAGACTTATAAGGCCATCTATGCTCCTCTGGGAAATATGCAAATGGGAAGATGGAACAATACCTCTGCAGCGCGATCTATTAGTAGCACTTACATCAAACCGTGGAAAAAAATTCACACTATTTCTACGGACATTAGCTTTTCATCACTTCATTGTACTAGCAGGCAAGCAGTGGAGGTTTATTCACTATGGCGGGTGGAGTGATGCAACAGAGTAAGCAGGCGACCGGATAAATGCACTGTACAATTAATTGTGGGCATTATTTCTAATCAGTAAATACAGGAATAACAGATACAAACATAAAAATGGCTGCATGGATTATATTTTAATGCAATATAAATAATGGAGCACAATGATTGACTATAAATAATAGAGTTGATATAATGGCACCCGGAAGATGAAAAAAAACACTAAATAATAAATAGACCTGCTCAATATTAATAAACCAATATGGAAACAAAGACTGGTCCTGCCGGTTAACTAGATTAACCATGTCCAAAAGTATAATGTAAAGAAGGAAGCACCTGCAGGCTTGGATACATTGGCAAATTTAAAATGCTGTTTCACAATTAGACTCTTTATTTCTACATCCTTTTTTCATGGAACTGTGGTTTATTAACTGGCAGCTTTGATGAACTTCCTTGATGGGAAAATTCTTAAGAAATTCATAAAGATACAGTAATATGAAAGGAAATGGCGCAATAATGTATAGATTAGCGTGCACCTTAGTTCCGAGAATAGTGAAAAAAAAATGTTATGCAAACACTTAAAAAGTGCCCGCACTTTCACACTTGAGCACTTCTGCTCCGTCGGCTGTTATCGGCTTCCCCCGGCAGCTTACTCAGCGCTACATGGGGCCATCTTCAGCAGCTGGGAGGAGCTGTAAATGTCCAACGAAGCAGGAGCGCTCCAGCGTGAAAGTGCAGGTACTCTTAAAAGGTGTGTGCAAGCCCCATATGTAATAAAATCAACTTAATATTGGTTAAATTATTTTTTTTTAATCCTTAACCCCCTAGCAGTCACTGCCCCTCCCCCCCGAAAATGTAATTTTTCTAATTGTAGGTTTTAAATTTATGTCTGATGTAAATGTTTTTGCCCCATAATTCAACTACCTTAAGAGTATATTGGGTGAATATGATGTAGGTCAATGGAAAAATGACTGTTTGCTTTATGTGCGATCTTTTAAAATGCATTGTACATGCATGGAAATCACAACATAAGGCCTTAGTCAGACGGGCGTTTTTTGCGCGATTTGCGCATGCGTCCGGCGATTTTTTTTTAAAACCATTGCTTTGCAATGGTATCGGACACATGAGCGCTTTTTATGCGCTCGTCCGATAAATTATAGAACAGAAATCGCAGATCGCACCTATCTGCGATCTGCGATTCCTGTTCTCTTCTCTATATACGCTCAATGGGGCCGGCGGCAGCAGTGCCGACCCCATTGAGAACATATAGAAGACAAATCATTCTTCTCTGCCACAGCTGTAACAGCTGTGGCAGAGAAGAACGATGTTTGCCCATTGAATTCAATGGAGCCAGCAATACAGCCGGCTCCATTGAAAGCAATGGGCTGCCGGCGTGCGCGGGATGAATTGTCAGGAAGGGCTTAAATATATAAGCCCTTCCCTGCAATTCATCCAGAAAAATGTTAAAATAAAAAAAATATACATACTCACCTGCTCCCGGCAGTCGGAGTTCCGCGCGGCCTGCAGTGGGTGTGAAGGGGGTGTGAGTGAGACCTGCCTCTGAGTGGCTCAGCGCTGAGCCAATCAGGGGGCAGGTCTGACTCACACCCCCTTCACACCCACTGCAGGCCGGCCGCGGGGAACTCCGACTGCCGGGAGCAGGTGAGTATGTATATATTTTTTATTTTAACACTTTTCTGGATGAATTGCAGGGAAGGGCTTATATATTTAAGCCCTTCCCGACAATTCATCCCACACTCGCCCGCAGCGCATTGCTTTCAATGGAGCCGCTGTACTGCCGGCTCCATTGAATGCAATGCGCTGGACAGCTCCGGCCCGTTTCTAATGAAACGCGACTAGGAGCAGATTTTCGGGCGATTTTCGGGCACCGGTCACGCGATTTGCGGATGCGCATCCGTCATGCGATCCGCAAATCGCGCGAAAAAACGCCCGTCTGACTAAGGCCTCTATGTGTAGTTAGTGACTAGAGATGAGCGAACGTACTCGGATAAGCACTACTCGTCCAAGTAATGTGCTTTATCCGAGTACCTCCCCGCTCGTCCTGAAAGATTCGGGACGCGCTGCGGAGCGGGGAGCTGCAGGGGAGAGCGGGGAGGAACGGAGGGGAGATCTTTCTCTCCTTCTCTCCCGCCCGCTCTGCCCCGCTCCCCGCTGCGACTCACCTGTCAGCAGCGGAGCGCCCCGAATCTTTCAGGACGAGCGGCGAGATACTCGGATAAAGCACATTACTCGGACGAGTAGTGCTTATCCGAGTACGTTCGCTCATCTCTATTAGTGACCCTTCACAGGAACGCAAATATGCATACAAAATTTATAGAGAATAGCATTGATTTCAGTGGGGCATACTCACTACACTTTTCTGCGCACACATTTTGCTATTTTGGCATTAAGTACATCTTCTTGTTATTTTAATCCAAATTCAGTCATTTCAAATGTTATAGAGCTGGAAAAAACTTTAAATATGCAGCACAAAAACAGAACAATCTGTTAAAGCATATCTCGCTCTTATACGCTTCTAAATGTAATTCATTCTATCTCATTTCATCTTCAATAAGTATTATTAATAATAATAACAAAAAAGGAAAAAACAATCAGCATGGCACCATCAATTTTTAAAAAATGATTATTTGGTTGGGGCGTCTAAAACTCTTCTGCACTGTTTTGCTCCTAACTGCATAACTGTTGTACCCCTTGTTCAAAAAAAGGAAAAAATAGGGCAGCGATGGGAAGGGGTTAAAGTGTTTCCCAAACTGCAGTCCATATGACCCACCCAATAGGTCAAGTTTTAAGGTTTTCCTCAGCATTGCACAGGTAATGTAATAGCGATCAGTGCCTCCAAAATTGCCACAGGTGTCTTCTCTATAAGACAGTCCCAGCCCCCTGATGACGCCATGTATGTGACGAAACATCTTGGAGGGGTTATGTGAATTCTTTGAGATTAGGGAAAAGCTTGTTGTGAGTATTCACTCTGTGATTGCAGCATAGGGCTTCACTTGGATTCATTCATAAACTAATAGTGGTTGATTTAGGAGCTATACAGTACATCTACTCTTGAGTATTTCCTAATTGCATAGTGAGTAACATATAGGGTGTGTATTTGAATTAAGTCTTTGCTTCCAGATGACCCTCTAGTTTTAAAAAAGCTAAAGGGGATTTTTAACAAATTTCAATGAGGTATACCTAAAGGGCTTTTTTTTGCTTGTTTAGGCAAATTCCTATTCGCGTTTAACCTGGAAACCCTTCATCCTCTTAGGGGTTTTCTTTCTCTTTTTTTGGTACTCTCTATACAATATACATAAATCATGACCCGTTGGGGGTAGTGAGGACTGGAGTTTGGGAAATACTGGATTAAAATGGCAGACAACCGCTTTAAGGGGTTTTACCAGAATCTCATGTTATTGCCTATCCACATGCCAAGGGTATTGTAGAGTCACAACCGCTTGTACTAAACCTCCTTTTCAATAAACCCTTTCAACTAAAATAAAGATGCCATCCAAGGTTTTGGATTCAATTTGCCACACTAGCCATTTTATTGACCAATAACAAGAAATCTAATCGCAATAAAGAAAAGGAGGGGAAAGGTTCTTGGGGTCTGGCACCTCAAAAAGTATTTTAACAAGAACCAACATTTACCCCCAGCCGGAATTCGCCTGGTTCAGGGGCACCGCCACCAAACAAGATGGCTGCCTTGACTGAACAGATTATTTAGCACTCGACCCCGTGTGCGTCTCAGATCAGCCAGACCAACCACCACTTCTCCGTGAATTAAGAGGAACATACCCCTAATGAAATGCCCTTCCATTAATTTAAAACTAACTCCTAGGACCCCTCGCCCAACCACACAGCTGCCATGATGTCATTTAGCTCTAGGCAAAATTCAAGAACTGAATACAAACATTACAAGACCCATCCAATAGAATCCTAACCCTGTCAATGAACTACCATACTAAAGGAAAAAAAGGGTAGGAAAGATGGGACTTCACAGGCTATCCTCTCCTACACAGATTCTTCCTTCTCAGAGCCCTGCTACTTCCTCCTAACACTCCTCCTCCCTGTACTCTAGTTAATCCCTTCACTACCTGTTCCTTCCCTCTGAACCTTGTCATGTGGACCTTCCCATAAGTCCTCCGGCTCTTTTAGTGGATGGGGATAACTTGTTGATCAGTTGAAGGCTTTCTGCTAAGACCCTCACCAATCTCAATAACAGGGTCTCATATCTCCCATCCTTCTCACTGCAGGATTACTACACCCCCCCTTTCCCACAGTGATGAGTCTTAATGAAGCACTGATGATGCAAGATCATTCACTTTCAATGAGACTGCCAAGATACCTGAGTGGTAACCGCTCAGGTTTTTCCGTCAGCCCCACTGAAATGAATAGAGCGCTTTCAGTACATGTAGATAGGGGATAACTTGAAATTCTGGTGCAACCCTTTCAATGTTTTATAGACACAAAAATAGGCCTTTGTTCTAGTTTTCATTCTATTCTAGGCTTTTTTGTGTTTCTAAAGGCTTCCTCCACATCTGCATTGGAACCTGCGGTCGGAGGTTCTATCACATATCTGGCACAAAATCCTGGAGGAAAAAGCACTGCAAGCACAAACCGAACAGACCCCATTAGTCAATGTGCTCTATTCGGCTCTGTTTAGTTCCTGTCATAAGACGGACCTGTTTGGCCAGTGGATTCCACTTTTCTGTTCCCTGAACGTAGCAGGAAAACAGAATCCCTGCCACAGATGTGAAATCACCCTAAGGGCTTTAACCCACCAGCGTTTTTTTAACGCTGCGATATTGCTGCGTTTTCTTACTGCAAATGTCAATGAGACTTTCTAATGTATAAATCACATCGCACAAAAAACGCAAGTTTGCGCTTCTGCGGTTTTTGTGCGATGCGATTTTAACATTAGAAAGTCCCAACGCTAGTGGGTAAAAGCCCTAAAGCTATCATATTTTATGATGACCCAACTTCAGGGGGTTATTTTATATTTAAAATTTTGCCCCAGGCGGAGTTGCCATTTAATTTTTATCAGATAAATCCATAGATTTCGTCCATAAAAATGGGATGATCCTAGAAAGTCGGGAATAAAGGGAAAAATGATTGATCATTATTTTTCTACTTTGATATGGAGGTTATGGTACATTGCACTGTGAGCCAAAATGAGTAACAGTGCCACACTAGTCCACTGGTATGTAACTCTATGATAAAGTCCAGCAAATATAGTAAGGTGAGTTTTTAATGTGTTTGTATCTAGATATCAGGATATAATACATGATTGAGGGCATGATTATGATGACTATCCTCCATCTTTTCCTGTGGGAGTGCTTCAACATCTATTTAAGATTCTAGGCCACTGGTGGATCGTCTGGTCTTCTGGTGAGTCAATGCATCATTTCCATGAATATGTATACTCTACATGCCTCGCTATGTACGTATTTGTTGTTTTTATTCAGCAGGCTTTACATTCAGTAGAGTGCACATTGGTGGTTCCATTGCAGATCTGGCACAAAATACGGCACGCAGCACTTTTTCTTTCAGCAAAAAGTAATCGGACACCATTATAGTCAATGGGGTCTATTCGGAGCTGTTTGGTTCTGACATAAGACGGGACTGTTTGGCCAAGGGAATCTCCTTTCCCCGAATGGAGCAGAAAAACAGAACCCCCACCGAGAATATGAAAGCAGCCTAAGTTAGTTTGCAGTTTGACCAATTGGTTGCGGTAATATAACAGAAAACAATAGCAGGATAATGCACCTATTTTAAATTGTTTTGGAAATAAGTTTTCTGTGCTGGAAGGGGAAGAGAGGAAAGTTTCAGCTATCCAGGATGTCAGATATTTTGCAAGAGATATGGTATAAAAGGGTATGAAGTTAGATACAGCCATGTGCAGTATTTATTTAAGGTCAGTTAACCTAACCATGACTTGTACTCCAAGTATGCACCCTGGAACATTTGTATTGTCTGAAGCTGAAGCAAAGGAAGTTTCTATGTAAACTGTGCCCTTTGCTTCCATCTACTTAGATCATCATTTACTATCTGGGTTTATTTAGCTGAACTCAAATAAAACATATAAAGGCTTCAAAGGGAAATTATACTGACAACTTCAAACTAATGTATGTGCAATACCTCGGTGCAATTAACAGTTCTCTTAGCATTTACTGTCCCAATTTAAATGGCTATTTATGTATATAAAATACTGTTGTTATTTGTATAGTGCCAACTTATTCTGCAGCACTTTCAGGTAATTTATTTACTGGGTACTCATTTTACTGACCTTGGAAGGATGGAAGGCTGAGTCAACCTTGAGCCAAATACCTGAACCATGTGGGGATTGAACTTGCAATCTTCAGGTCATGGGAGAGAGTCTTAACACTCTGCGCCACACCAGGCTCTAATAATGCACAAAAAAACAGCATGTGTTTTTTTTTTTTGCACATGTAAAATATGAAATGTGTACAAACCTCTTGAAAGCAATGGGTTCCATTCTCTGTGTGTTGTGTCTGCAAATTTTCAGTGCATAAAAATACAAGCAAATACACTCATGTGAAGCTGCCCTTCATTATCATGCCCTGCCTATCTCATTACTTCTGTTTGCCCATTTCCATGCACTTTGTGATATACATTGTGGGGGTGCTAGTGCCATTGACCGGGCTGTCAGATGCCGGGAGGGGGGGGGGTGTGTTCTAGTGCCGGCGGCTGGGCTGTCAGATGCCGCGGGGGGTGGGTGTTCTAGTGCCATCGACCGGGCTGTCAGATGCCGGGAGGGGGGGGGGTGTGTGTGTTCTAGTGCCGGCGGCTGGGCTGTCAGATGCCGCGGGGGGTGGGTGTTCTAGTGCCGGCTGCCGGGCTGTCGGATGCCGCGGGGGGGGGGGGGGGTGCTGTGTTGTAGTGTCGGCGGCCGGGCTGTCAGATGCCACGGGGGGGGGGGGGTGGTGGTGCTAGTGCCATCGGCCGGGCTGCCATGGGGTGGTGGTGGGTGTTCTAGTGCCGACGGCCGGGCTGTCAGAAGCCCCGCGCGTGGGGTGGGGGGGTGGTGTGCTAGTGCCATCGGCCGGCCTGTCAGATGCCCAGATGCCGCGGGGGGGCTTAGGGGGGGGGGGCTGGTGCCGGCGGCCGGGCTGTCAGATGCCGCGGGGGGGGGGGAGGCTTAGGGGGGGTGCTGGTACTGGCGGCCTGGGCTGTCAGATGCCGCTGGGAGGAGTGTGTGTGCTAGTGGGGTGGGGTGTCACATAGATTTGTTGTGGGGTGGGGGTGCTGTCACATAGACTTCTTGCAGAGGTAGGGTGCTGTCACATAGACTTCTTGCGGAGGTGGGGTGCTGTCACAGACTTCTAGCGGAGGTGGGGGTGCTGTGACATAGACTTCTTGCAGAGGTGCTGGTGATGTCACATAGACTTCTTGCATAGGTGGTGGCGCTGTCACATAGACTTCTTGCGGAGGTGAGGGTGGTGTCACATAGACTTCTTGCGGAGGTAATGTCACATAAACTTCTTGCATAGGTGGTGGCGCTGTCACATAGACTTCTTGCATAGGTGGTGGCGCTGTCACATAGACTTCTTGAGGAGGTGAGTGTGGTGTCACATAGACTTCTTGCGGAGGTGGTGGTGCTGTCACATAGACTTCTTGCATAGGTGGTGGCGCTGTCACATAGACTTCTTGCGGAGGTGAGGGTGCTATCATAGACTTGTCTCTGGTGGGTGCTGTCACATAGACTTCTTGCGGAGGTGGTGTTGATGTCACATAGACTTCTTGCATAGGTCGTGGTGCTGTCACAGACTTCTTGCGGAGGTGGTGGTGATGTCACATAGACTTCTTGCATAGGTGGGGGTGTTGTCACAGAAATTTGTTGCTGTGGGGTGGGAGGGGGGCTGTGACAGTATTTGTTGCGCTGGAGAGGTGGAGGGGGTCTGTCACAGTAATTTATCCCAGGGTGTAATCCTGCCTGTGCAGGGAGGGGAGGAGGTGAGCTGTGTCTATTGTGAATGGTGGGTCCTGGGTGGGAGGGGGGGACTGTGGTGGGGCATTTGGGGGGGGGGCACTGAGGGGACACTGTGCAAGAGTGCACTGTGGGGGGGAACTGGAAGGGGGCATTGTGGGGGATGACACTGGAGGGGGAACTGTGATGGGGGCATTTTGGGGGGTGACACTGTGGAGGGGCATGTGTGTGGTGGGGGCACTGAGGGGGTGTACTGTGGAGGGCACTGGGGGGGTCATTGTGGAGGGTGCACTGTGGGGAGGTCATTGTGGGGGGGTGCATTGTGTGTGGGCACTGTGGGGGGGGGCCACTGTGTGTGGGCACTGTGAAGGGGGGCTGTGGGGGGGCCTGGGCACTGGAGGGGGACACTGTGGAGGGGGCACTGTGAGGGGGGTGGGCATATGTATGTATGTGTGTGTGTGTGTAGGGCATGCTTGGTGCTACTTTCACTTTCAATAGCCGACGATCGTCTGCTATTAAAAGTGCTGCTAGAGATCACAATCTGCTCCTACTGCTCTGACAGGTGTAGCAGTAGATTCCTTCATCTCCCTGGCATGTCCCCTCATCACTGGACACTGCTGTCCCAGTGTCCAGTGAGGAGGTGACATGCCGGGGAGATGAAGGAAACTCTTGCTACTGCTGTCAGAGCAGTAGGAGCAGATCGCACTGCTCTCCCTGCTCTCTCATTACTTTGAATGGGGCCGGCCGGCTGCTGGCTCCATTCAAAGCAGTGAAGCGTGCATGATGCCGGTCCTCCAGTCATGTGACCGGTGTCATCGGGAGCGTGCACTGAGGAGAGAGAGGCAGCAGTGCATCATGGGAACTACCCAGAGGTGCCATCTTGAAAAAATCCTTCAGGCAAACTTTATAAGGGGAAGAAAAGGAATAAAAAGGTGAGGAAAACAGTTTTTTTATGGTTAAAGCTGTAATGTGTGATGCTTCTCCTTTACAGGGCATTCATGGGAAGAAAAAATCAGTTTCGGCGGCGGACAACCCCTTTAAGGGGTTGAATGTTTGTTTTTTTTTAATTTCAGTAAGGCTCCCCCTGCTGCCTACAGCCTCTTTGTAATAAACTTACCAGTATGACGCTGCCCTGGTTCTTTTTGGCGGTGCATCATGTCGTCATGACAGGTAGGATCTGACGCATAGTCCTGTTTACGGGATGTCACTGATGACAGCCTTTGGCTCCAATGGTCTTGTGTGTGTGTGTATATTGTGAGAAGGTGACCGGCAAAGTGCTGGAGGGCATATATATTTCGCCTAGGATGCTCTCCTATGAGGCTTTGGGGAGCACTTGGCCAGGTACGTGCCACCGAGCAGCTTGGGCTCGGTGGAAGAAGCCGGCAGTATGGTGTCAGTAGCATTAAGTTACTGACACGTTGTAGCAAGTAAGTGGCTCCAAGCCGCATAATCCGGGCCGGCTTTTCTGGAGTGACCAAAGTGAAGGGTGGGATGGTCACTCCCACGTACCAGGTGGGGCTGGTACCAGGCCATATAAAGCCTGGGCCTACAGGGCCTAGAGAGAGCATCTGGCTGAGAGCCAGAGAGAGGGCTCTGTGGAGCAGGGAGCCCGGCTAGCCCAGCGTGTGGGCTGAGAGAGCTGAGACCTTTGCAGGTCTGAGAGTCCTGGCTGGCTGGGTGCAGGAGCCATTTGTTTACCAGTACGTAGACAGGGACGCTACATGTATAGTAAGTGCTCAGACGAGCAGGATTTACGTTATGTTTGCCTGATGTTAAGGCCTGTATTTTGCTTTTGTTTGCTTGGAAATAAAACCAGGCAAAGCCTGGACTAAAGACTTTATCCTATGTGTCCCTGTCTCTGACTGCTTATGCCCAGGTTGCTACCGATCCTAAACGCTGATCCCTCACAATATATATATATATATATATATATATATATATATATATATAACCATGTGAGTGCAGCAGCCAATGCACATAGAGACCAGCAGTGAAGATGGAGGAAAGAGTATGAGTAGAGATGAGCGAACGTACTCGTCCGAGCTTGATGCTCGGGCGAATATTAGGGTGTTCGGGATGCTCGTTACTCTTAACGAGCACCACGCGGTGTTCGGGTTACTTTCACTTTCATCTCTGAGACGTTAGCGCGCTTTTCTGGCCAATTGAAAGACAGGGAAGGCATTACAACTTCCCCCTGTGACGTTCAAGCCCTATACCACCCCCCTGCTGTGAGTGGCTGGGGAGATTAGATGTCACCCGAGTATAAAAGTCGGCCCCTCCCGCGGCTCGCCTCAGATGCCTTGTGACATAGCTGAGGGAAAGTGCTGCTGGTGCCGGAGCTGCTGTAGGGAGAGTGTTAGGAGTGAGTGTAGGCTTCAAGAACCCCAACGGTCCTTCTTAGGGCCACATCTATCCGTGTGCAGTAGTGTGGAGGCTGCTGTTAGCAGTGTTGCCCATTTTTTTTTTTTCAAAATCGGCTGTGCAGAGCATTGCGCCCTGCAGTAATACTACAGGGACAGAAGTGGTGGTTAGGCAGGGAGAGTGTTAGGAGTGAGTGTAGACTTCAAGAACCCCAACGGTCCTTCTTAGGGCCACATTTAACCTTGTGCAGTACTGTGCAGGCTGCTGTTAGCAGTGTTGCATATTTTTTTTTTTTCAAAATCGGCTGTGCAGAGCATTGCGCCCTGCAGTAATACTACAGGGACAGAAGTGGTGGTTAGGCAGGGAGAGTGTTAGGAGTGAGTGTAGGCTTCAAGAACCCCAACGGTCCTTCTTAGGGCCACATTTAACCGTGAGCAGTACTGTGCAGGCTGCTGTTAGCAGTGTTGCATATTTTTTTTTTTTCAAAATCGGCTGTGCAGAGCATTGCGCCCTGCAGTAATACTACAGGGACAGAATTGTGTAGGCAGGGCCAGAAGACATATATTATTGATTGAATATAGTCAGTGGGCCTTTTCTTTAAAAAAAAGGGAAACATTCTATTTGGCCTGCCTCTGACAGTCCTCAGCGTTCTGGGTACGTGTGTGGTGGGTGGAGAACGTAAACAAAAATCATACGCAGCCAGCTAAGTTTAACAGCAGGCTTGCGCCAATTTATTTCCTGCCTGGGAAACCACTGCTCTGCTGTAGTTAATAACTCTGCAACCCTGCAGTTCTGTGACACATTTGCAGGGCCAGAAGACATATTTATTATTGATTGAATATACGCAGTGGGCCTTTCCTTGAAAAAAAAGGGAAAACATTCTATTTGGCCTGCAGGCTTGCGCCAATTTATTTCCTGCCTGGGAAATCACCGCTCTGCTGTAGTTAATAACTCTGCAACCCTGCAGTTCTGTGACACATTTGCAGGGCCAGAAGACATATTTATTATTGATTGAATATACGCAGTGGGCCTTTCCTTGAAAAAAAAGGGAAAACATTCTATTTGGCCTGCCTCTGACAGTCCTCAGCGTTCTGGGTACGTGTGTGGTGGGTGGAGAACGTAAAGAAATCATACGCAGTTTTTCACAGAGACGCCTGACGACCGACGAACAGTGGTGTGCAACCTTTGTCGCGCCAAGATCAGCTGGGGAGGCACCACCACCAGCATGCGCAGGCATATGATGGCCAAGCACCCCACAAGGTGGGACGATGCCCGTTCACCGCCTCCGGTTTGCACCACTGCCTCTCCCCCTGTGCCCCAACCTGCCACTGAGATCCAACCCCCCTCTCAGGACACAGGCACTACCGTCTCCTGGCCTGCACCCACACCCTCACCTCCGCTGTCCTCGGCCCCATCCAGCAATGTCTCTCAGCGCAGCGTCCAGACGTCGCTAGCGCCACAGTTTGAGCGCAAGCGCAAGTACGACGCCACGCACCCGCACGCTCAAGCGTTAAACGTGCACATTGCAAAATTGATCAGCCTAGAGATGCTGCCGTATAGGCTTGTGGAAACGGAGGCTTTCAAAAGCATGATGGCGGCGGCGGCCCCGCGCTACTCGGTTCCCAGTCGCCACTACTTTTCCCGATGTGCCGTCCCAGGCCTGCACGACCACGTCTCCCGCAACATTGTACGCGCCCTCACCAACGCGGTTACTGCCAAGGTCCACTTAACAACAGACACGTGGACAAGCACAGGCGGGCAGGGCCACTATATCTCCCTGACGGCACATTGGGTGAATTTAGTGGAGGCTGGGACAGAGTCAGAGCCTGGGACCGCTCACGTCCTACCCACCCCCCGAATTGCGTGCCCCAGCTCGGTGCTGGTATCTGCGGGGGTGTATGCTTCCTCCACTAAACCACCCTCCTCCTCCTCCTACGCAACCTCTGTCTCGCAATCAAGATGTGTCAGCAGCAGCAGCACGTCGCCAGCAGTCGGTGTCACGCGGCGTGGCAGCACAGCGGTGGCCAAGCGTCAGCAGGCCGTGCTGAAACTACTCAGCTTAGGAGAGAAGAGCCACACGGCCCACGAACTGCTGCAGGGTCTGACAGAGCAGACCGACCGCTGGCTTGCGCCGCTGAGCCTCCAACCGGGCATGGTCATGTGTGACAACGGCCGTAACCTGGTGGCGGCTCTGCAGCTCGGCAGCCTCACGCACGTGCCATGCCTGGCCCATGTCTTTAATTTGGTGGTTCAGCGCTTTCTGAAAAGCTACCCCCACTTGTCATACCTGCTCGGAAAGGTGCGCCAGCTCTGCGCACATTTCCGCAAATCCCACACGCACGCTGCCACCCTGCGGACACTGCAACATCGGTTTAATCTGCCAGTGCACCGACTGCTGTGCGACGTGCCCACACAGTGGAACTCTACGCTCCATATGTTGGCCAGACTCTATGAGCAGCGTAGAGCTATAGTGGAATACCAACTCCAACTTGCGCGCCGCAGTGAGAGTCAGCCTCCTCAATTATTTACAGAAGAGTGGGCCTGGTTGGCAGCCATCTGCCAGGTCCTTGGAAAATTTGAGGAGTCTACCCAGATGGTGAGCGGGGATGCTGCAATCATTAGCGTCACCATTCCTCTGCTATGCCTCTTGAGAAGTTCCCTGCAAAGCATAAAGGCAGACGCTTTGGAATCAGAAACGGAGGCGGGGGAAGACAGTATGTCGCTGGATAGTCAGAGCAACCTCATGTCTATATCTCAGCGCGTTGAGGAGGAGGGGAGGAGCATGAGGAGGAGGGGGAAGAGACAGCTTGGCCCACTGCTGAGGGGACAGATACTGCTTGCCTGTCATCCTTTCAGCGTGTATGGCCAGAGGAGGAGGAGGAGGAGGAGGAGGAGGAGGATCCTGAAAGTGATCTTCCGAGTGAGGACAGCCATGTGTTGCGTACAGGTACCCTGGCACACATGGCTGACTTCATGTTAGGATGCCTTTCTCGTGACCCTCGCGTTACACGCATTCTGGCCACTACGGATTACTGGGTGTACACACTGCTCGATCCACGGTATAAGGAGAGCCTTTGCACTCTGATTCCCGAAGAGGAAAGGGGTTTGAGAATGATGCTATACCACAGGGCGCTGGTGGACAAACTGATGGTAAACTTCCCATCCGACAGCGCTAGTGGCAGAAGGTGCAGTTCCGAGGGCCAGGTAGCAGGGGAGGTGCAGAGATCAGGCAGCATGTACAGCGCAGGCAGGGGAACATTCTCCAAGGCCTTTGCCAGCTTTATGGCTCCCCAGCAAGACTGTGTCACCGGTCCCCAGTCAAGGCTGAGTTGGCGGGAGCACTGTAAAAGGATGGTGAGGGAGTACGTAGCCGATTGCAGTACCGTCCTTGGTGACGCCTCTGCCCCCTACAACTACTGGGTGTCGAAGCTGGACACGTGGCCTGAACTCGCACTGTATGCCCTGGAGGTGCTTGCTTGTCCTGCGGCTAGCGTCTTGTCAGAGAGGGTGTTTAGTGCGGCTGGGGGAATCATCACAGATAAGCGTACCCGCCTGTCAACCGACAGTGCTGACAGGCTTACACTCATCAAGATGAACAAAGCCTGGATTTCCCCAGACTTCTTTTCTCCACCAGCGGACAGCAGCAATACCTAAGCAATACGTAGGCTGCACCCGCGGATGGAAGCATCGTTCTCTCTCACCATCCAAAACGGGGACATTTCTGCTTCATCAATCTGTGTATAATATTCCTCCTCCTCCTCCTGCTCCTCCTCCTGAAACCTCACATAATCACGCCGAACGGGCAATTTTTCTTAGGGCCACAAGGCTCACTCATATAATTTTTCTAAACAATTTTTATACGTTTCAATGCTCTTAAAAGCGTTGAAACTTTAACTTGAACCAATTTTTCGTTAAACTGGGCTGCCTCCAGGCCTAGTTACCACTTAAGCCACATTAACCAAAGCGATTAATGGGTTTCACCTGCCATCTTGGTTGGGCATGGACAATTTTTTCTGAGGTACATTAGTACTGTTGCTACACCAATTTTTTGGGGCCCTCACCTACAGTGTAATCATTGTAATTTTTATGTTCTTCGCCTGCACTCATGGTACAGAAAGGTATGTGGGGTTGGCCTACACTTTTGCTACATAAATGTAACTGGGGCCTTGTCTATACTGCAGCTACTGAACTGTGAAAGAGACTGTTATCTCCCTAAACTGCTGCAATGGGAATTGTTACTGGGGCTTGTCTTGAGTGCTACTATTACTGAAATGGAACGAAGACTGCGCTCCTCCTATACTGCTGCTTCGGAATTGTTACTGGGGCCTGTCTTGAGTGCTACTATTACTGAAATGGAACTAAGACTGCGCTCCCCCTATACTGCTGCTAGTGATATGTTAGTGGGGCCTGTCCCTAATTCTACCGCTGAAATGTTAATAATTGTGGGCTCTGCCTATACCGCTGCTAATGGTATGTCACTGGGGTGTGGAAACAGAGGCTTCACAAAGACATGATGGCGGCAAGGCCATTTCCCACCAACGCTGTTACTGTTAAGGTGCATATAACCACGGACACATGTAGAGGACACATAGTGCCTCCAAAACATCCCCCTCCTCCTCCAACAATGAAAACATTCTTGGCAAATAGCTTTGCATTGGTCCGTCTGGTGGCAGTCCAAGAATTTGACCTTTAACGACACAACAAGAGAGCACCACCACCATCCCCCCGCCACGGCCCACTAAATCCTGGCCACATTCCGAAAACCAACTACATAAAACCGCGCTACCAGGTCCGCAGTCACCACCACATTACCACCAACGAGGTTACTGTTAAGGTACATATTACCAGTCTGACTGGGGCATGCAGTGTGGGCCGAAGCCCACCTGTATTAAGCACGACATTACTACCTCAGCTGTGTTGGGCAATGCAATGGGATATTTTTATGTACCGCCGGTGGCTTCCTGGCACCCACCCATGCTGTGGGTCCACAGGGAATTATAAATGCATCTGTTTCCACTTCTAAAGAACCCCAGTCAGACTGGGGCATGCAGTGTGGGCCGAAGCCCAACTGCATTAAGCATGACATTACTACCTCAGCTGTGTTGGGCAATGCAATGGGATATTTTTATGTACCGCCGGTGGGTTCCAGGGAGCCACCCATGGTGTCGGTCCACAGGGACTTCACAATAGGGAGTTGTACCTGCCTGTGTCTATGAATTAAAAACCGCGGTCTGACTGGGGCATGCAGACACCTTGACAGAATGAATAGTGTGTGGCACATAGGTTCCCCATTGCTATGCCCACGTGTGCAGCTCCTGATGGCGGTGGCACAGGATTATATTTCTCATTGCTTCTGTACAGCATTGTGGGCTATCGCCCCGCCCCTTTTAAAGAGGGTCGCTGCCTAGCCGTGCCAACCCTCTGCAGTGTGTGCCTGCGGTTCCTCCTCATGGCAGACGCACTTATAAATAGACATGAGGGTGGTGTGGCATGAGGGCAGCTGAAGGCTGCGCAGGGACACTTTGGTGTGCGCTGTGGACACTGGGTCGTGCGGGGGGGGGGGGGGGGGTTGGTCAGCATGTAACCCAGGAGAAGTGGCAGCGGAGTGTCATGCAGGCAGTGATTGTGCTTTGTTGGAGGTAGTGTGGTGCTTAGCTAAGGTATGCATTGCTAATGAGGGCTTTTCAGAAGTAAAAGTTGTTGGGAGGGGGGGGGGCCCACTCTTGCCGGTATTGTGGCTTAATAGTGGGACCTGTGAACTTGAGATGCAGCCCAACATGTAGCCCCTCGCCTGCCCTATCCGTTTCTGTGTCGTTCCCATCACTTTCTTGAATTGCCCAGATTTTCACACATGAAAACCTTAGCGAGCATCGGCGAAATACAAAAATGCTCGGGTCGCCCATTGACGTCAATGGGGTTCGTTACTCGAAACGAACCCTCGAGTATCGCGATAATTTCGTCCCGAGTAACGAGCACCCGAGCATTTTGGTGCTCGCTCATCTCTAAGTATGAGCAGTGAGTGACTGGAGATTCAGGTTTTTTTTTTCTACTACTACCGTCCTCCCTCTGCCAGCAATGTATACTGTATACCTATTCAGGAAACCAATTTAATTGGGGCGTGGCCTGGCCATGCGGGAAGATGGCGGCGTGAACCCGGAGTTCCGTACCGTTAGTCATCTTTAGCGACTGCATAGCTAGCTGTCGGTACCCTTCCGGGCTTGAAGTGTCTTCCTCTCTTCCCTGCCGACGGAGATGTCATGCTGCAGAGCCTCCCGATCCCAGCCGCGGTGCCTAGAGGAATTCTTCGGCGCTCCTGAGCACCCGCGCGCCGGTGTGGGGAAGTCCCCGGCTCGCTACGCTACGCTGCCGGAGGATAGAGCCACTGAAGCAGCAGCCTCAGACGCAGCCTCTGGATCCTCACCAGAGAGATTCAGACGGGAGGGTGAGTGCTCATTCTTCTTCCCCAACACATATCCAGACCGGAGGTAAGAGACAGAGCCCCCTCTCACATACACCACGCAAGATGGCGCCGAATACATCTTCTCAGGGACTAAAAAGCCTCTCCCCCTCAGCAAGCCTGCTAAGAGGCCCAGAAAAGAAGACTCTAAACCCACATCTAGTCAGTCCTCTTCTCTAAAGGATTATATCTAGGGATGAGCGAGTATACTCGCTAAGGCACTACTCGCTCGAGCGGGGAGCTGCAGGGAAGAGCGGGGAGGAACGGAGGGGAGATCTCTCTCTCCCTCTCTCCCGCCAGCTCTCCCCTGCTCCCCGCTGCAACTCACCAGTCAGCTGCGGCGGCCCCCGAATCTTTAGGGACGAGCAGAGAGATACTCGGCTAAGGCACATTACTCGAGCGAGTAGTGCCTTAGCGAGTATACTTGCTCATCCCTAATTATATCAAATCCCTGCCGTCCTCTGCTCAGCCAGCTTTGGAATCCTTTATAAAAGATATGATTGTGGCACTGAGTGACTCTTTTCATTCTAGCTTCACAGCTCTTAATTCTTCACTCACCACTACTATAGAAGCCATAGGAGAGAGGGTGGCTCACACAGAAAGCAAAATAGGTGAATTTGCGCAGTCCCATAACACACTTATCGATGCCCACTATGACTCCCACCCAGCCTCAACCATCCTAAGAAAACAACCTGATGAATGGATCCAGAGATGACTCTTGCTCTAAGATAATAGGTCCCAACAGCACCTATTATAGGTGAACCCAGAAGCTCATTCCCAGGCGATCTCTTCCGTCCCCCCCATACTTAACAGGCTTGATAGCCTGTCAACCCCCTAGTCACTTCTTAACTACTGCTGTTCACGTAATCTCTTTTTACACTATGGCTTTTCTAGTATTTAATTCTGTCTCCACGTGTAGACAATCCAGTGTAGACAGTCTTCTCTGTTACTGTGAATCCAAATCCCAGTGTTT
Source organism: Eleutherodactylus coqui (assembly GCF_035609145.1). NCBI lineage: Eukaryota > Metazoa > Chordata > Amphibia > Anura > Eleutherodactylidae > Eleutherodactylus > Eleutherodactylus coqui. Next base: position 178,907,966 of record NC_089843.1, on the reverse strand, counting down.
ATTCTTGTTGCAGTACATGTTGTTACTGATGTTTGTTCAGTTTTACCTTGGAATTTCCATATGCCTATCTTATTACCTTAAGATACCTAATGGCGGTTAAGATACTTTCCCTTAATGCCAATGGGTTGAATTTACCTTTCAAGAGATCCTTGCTCTGGAAGAAGGCCTTGAATACAAATGCCTATATCGTATGTGCGCAGGAGACCCGCTTTGCTGCCTCAGCTTTTCCAAACGTTTATCATTAAAAAGTTTCCAAAAATTTTTATGGCATCTTCACCTAAAAAACAAGCGGGAGTCTTGATGGCGTTTAAAGACTCTGTGCAAGTTGACATCACATCTCAAAAATTTGACTATAAAGGCAGGTTCCTGATTTTAACAGGCTCCTTGAACCACAACCCTTTTACAATTGTCAACCTTTATGTTTCAAATAATGCTCAATTGAAATTTCTGAACAAAACTATTAAGAAAATTAGGAGGCGTGAGGTGGGTAACCTCTTTATATGCGGCGACTTCAACGCCGTTCCCAACATACTATTGGATTCTACAAGAGGGGCCCTAAGATCAATATCTTCCATATCACCTTGGAGGCACTATTTGATAGTTTTAGATGCTTAAACGCCTCTTCTAAGGAATTCTCTTTCTACTCGCTAAGACACAAGTCTTTCTCGAGAATTGACTTAATCCTGGTTGATAGAACTGCTCTATCCCAGGTTCTCTCAGCACAGATTGGCACCACAACATGGTCCGATCATGCACCGGTCACGATCTCTATCCATCTGGAAGGATTGGATGGGAGACCCAAAAACTGGAGAAACAATGTGTTCCTTCTAAAACTTCCCAAATACAAGCCCACTATCTCGTTCGCTCTGGAGGAGTATTTTGCAAACCACACTACACCCGGAATGTCTCCACTAACTATCTGGAATGCCCACAAAGCATTCATTAGAGGAGTGCTTATTACAATTATTGCTCAATATAGGAAAGAAAAAAAAACAACTAGTTAATAGTTTATTAAACCAAATTTCTTCCATCGAAGTTCAGGTCTCGAGGGATCCCTCTGAAACTCCTTATAAAGAATTATTTAATTTGAGACAAAAGCTCAGAGTCTACCTGATGGATAATTACGATAAGGAAATGAGAGCCTCAAGGGCATCCTTTTATGCGTCTAATAATAAACCCTCTCGTTTGTTAGCTAAACCAGTCTAAAAACAGATACAAAAATCGAAGATACCGTATATCTTTGATCCCCAGCACCAACAGTTAAATTGCACCACCCCTCACAGATCTTAGAGTCTTTCCGCCAATACTACGAAAAACTCTACAACTTAAAGGACGAAATCAACACTCCCCAGCCATCATCGCTGTCTATTGAGAAATTTTTAAGTAGCATAAATCTCCCAACAATATCGGAAGCCTAATTAAATTTCCTCAACACACCATTCCTTCCTTCAGAAATCACAAATACCATCAAAACTCTGAAATCTCAAAAAGCCCCAGGGCCTGACAGTTTTTCTAATGACTGTTTTAAAACCTTCTCGACCTTACTTGTCCCTCACATGACCCGAGCCTTTAATCAAGGAATTTGGGATAGCTTCTTTCCTAAAGAAACCTTGGAAGCAATAATTATAACTATACCTAAACCAGGCAAGGATCCCACCTCTCCTTCCAACTTCAGACCTATTTCCCTCTTGAATTGTGACATTAAGATATATGCAAAAACTCTGGCGCAAAGGCTGTTAAACATCTTGCCTGACATTATACATTCAGATCAGGTGGGATTCACTAGAGGGAGACAAGCTTCCGGTGGAACTAGAAGAATTTTAAATCTGCTCCACAAACTCGAAAGAATGCGTTTCCCAACTGTACTAGTAACTCTCGACGCTGAAAAAGCGTTTGACAGGATACACTGGGAATACGCTTTTGCTAGTCTTAATAAATTTGGATTTTTAGGCAATATATTTAGCGCTATTCGGGCTTTATACACTAATCCCTCAGCAAAAGTTCTAGTGGATGGTTCGCTCTCCAACTCCTCCTCCACATCTAATGGCACCCGCTAGGGATCTTCTCTGTCGCCCTTATTGTTTACCCTAATCATGGAACCCTTGGCTGAAACCATAAGGACTAATCCAGACATATGTGGAGTTCCGGACTGATTTCGGCAACATAAAATTAGTTTATTTGCCGACGACGTCCTACCTATCTTGACAAACCCTCTCCAATCCCTGAGAGTGATTCAAACAACTCTATCTAGGTTCTCAGAAATTTCCTACTATAAAGTAAACTACAATAAATCCCAAATTTTAGAAATAAATCTTAAAGAAGATTTATAACAAGACATACAAGCAGAATTCCCATTCCAATGGCAAGATAAGTCCATACCCTACCTAGGAGTAAATCTCTCCTTTCCCTTATCTGATCTGGTCGCAGTTAATTATCCCCAGCTCCTTATAGAGATTCAGGAAGAATTAGATAATTTTTTAACATATCCCTTATCTTGGCTAGGTCGAGTCTCTATATATAAAATGCTCATCTTACCAAAAATTCTCCATTACTTCCGCACACTCCCCATATTAATTTGAAAACATACCATAACCAACTTCCAAAAACAGCTATCCAAATTTCTATGGCAAAACAAGAGGTCCAGAATAACATTATCAAGTCTATCCTTAAATAGGTATCAAGGAGGCCTAGGTCTCCCTAATTTAGATTGCTATTAGAAATCTACTTTGCTGAGCCATCTAGGGCCTTGGATGCGATATAACCCTAAACTTAACTTGCTTTCAACGGAATTAGAATATAATAGACAAAAATCATTAGAATCATTATTATTCGCAGGAACAATGTGTGGTGTTACTCCTGCTCTTGTGAAATGTCTAGACACCCTGTACATATCTCCTCCGATGAAGGCTTTTATCGAGGCCTGGATAGATCTAATTCAGCATACTGACAGAAACTCTCTTAGACAACTGTCAAGTATACCTTTAGAAACTTTTGAGTATTTTATCACTAATATACACTTTAAAATATGGTCTAAAAATGGTATATTGTGTATTTCAGATCTATATTCCAAGAACGGCCTTTTTTCATTCAAAGAATTGATGTCTAAATTTCAGTTGCCAATTTCAGTCCTTTAGGTACATCCAAGCATCATCCTTTTTACATATCCATAATTTTCAAAACCTTATGGTCCCAGATATAATATATTCCTTCTTAAACTCTTCTCACAAAAAATTCTCTACTAGGCTATTCTATGATGTTTTTTCGGGGAACTTGAGAACCTCCAGGAAATGCCATCTTCTTAACTGGGAAAAAGACTTGGGCCTAAAAATTCCTACCCCTAACTGGCTAAAAGCTTTTAGATGGGCAGGACAGTCCTCACAAGGAGCTAGTCTGATTGAAACTCACCTAAAACTTCTGACACTATGGTATTACACTCCATCGTTGTTGGCTAGAAGAGGACTCCTTTCTAACGACCGATGTTGGAGAGGTTGTGGACGGGGTTGTGGAATTCTTGGCTTACCCATTATCCATGTTGACGCAAAAAAATTTCTGCTAGACCTTATTAAGGTCCAAGGTACAACTTTGTTACTTTTCTAACCTTCTTCCCTATTATTATTTTGTTAAATTGATATGCGCTTCTCTCAATTTCCAGCTGTGTGGTGCTTTTAAAATAACTGTAAAGTCTTGACTGTATTTGTATACTGGAAATGTAAAATCGTACAAATGTTCTGTATGAATAACTGGCACTATATCAATAAAAAGTATTGCTGGAAAAAAAAAAAGAAAACCAATTTAATGTAAATGTAACACCGAGACTTTAATTCAAAATAACACTTTCCTGCCACTGAGATGCGATACTTGTTCGGGTACCTTCACACTCCATCTGCTGTTTGTGTACAAGGCTTCTGTTGGGAGGATATTTGATGGAAACCTTGGACACATACATTTAATAGATGCCTCTTAATGGCATCTGGCACTCATATGAAGTCATTGTAAAATAAAGTATACTGCATAGTATATGTTTTTTTACTGAATGCCTCTGCATGTATTAGCGCTATTTCGTGCAGTAAGTGCATCTTGTGACTGGGAGTCCTTGAATCTGTTTGCTGTAGGCAATGGGAGTTTTCCCAGCACATATGATTAACATAAACTGTGGACATAGTGTAAAAGTAGTCTTATATAAACATTAGAGATGAGCGAGCATGCTCGGATACAGCAGTTACTCGAGCAAGCATTGCTCTTCTCGAGTAACTGCGTACTGGTATGAGCGTGCTCGGGGGGGGGGGGGGGAGTGAGAGATCTCCCTCTCCCTCTCCCCCCTCTCTCCCCCTGTCCCCCTCTCACTCTCTCCCTCTCTCCGGCCGCCCGGAGCACGCTCGGACCAGTAAGCAGTTACTCGAGGTGTGATGCTTGCTCGAGTAACTGCTGTATCCGAGCGTGCTCGCTCATCTCTAATAAACATCTATCATATGCATCTTAGCAAGAAACTTCAAACTGAAATCTGTCTCTACAAATAAAATGCAAAGCAAATAAACTATTTTTTTAGACATTTTACTGGATTTGTTTCTTTCACGATTTGGTTTAGTAAACAAAAATATTCTTCTTTTTTTGTGTTCAGTTTTCAATTTCTATTGCCTATAACTTACAATCAAAATATAGGATACATTCGCACTGTGTTGGGTTTGTATATTTAGCATATGTGTCAGGAAATGCTTAGGTTTATGCTTACAATAGATGTTTTTCTCTCTTCAGCCATATTTTCAACCTGTGTGCTCCCCTTGTATTTCATGAGCATCATATGGACCCATTCGAACCTATGCACTGGCTTAACTATAGGGGATGCAGGGGATGCGGTTGCACCTGAGCCCAGGAGCCTTAGGGGGCCCATAAAGCCTGTCTTCTCCATATAGAGCCCAGTACTGTGAATAAAGCATTATACTTGGGGGCCCTGTTACAGGTTTTGCATTGGGGCCCAGGAGCTTCAAGTTACACCTTGCAATACCAAGCCAGGCTACTGTAGTGGGAACAATGCTGTCTGACTCAGTGCAGTGGCTCGGTGAAAAGCTGATCAACAGGGGTCCAGAGCAGTGGAACCCACTGATCTGCTGTCAATAGCCTATCATGAGGATAGCTTATGGCTGCTAAGTCCCTTTAAATAACTTCTGGTATAGATTTTGCATACTTCTAATGTTGTTGTCCTCAAAAGCCAAAGTGATGAGCAATGGTTTAGTCATGGTTTCTTAGAGGTTTCTTTCAGGAACCGTTTATTTTTCAGGTCCCCATTGACATTGGCCTGACTTGTAGTTTACAGTGTGAACCATTTATGTGATGTAAATAATAGAGTAGCAATTTTTAAAAAGTAATATACAAGGCACATGGCCTTATTAAAATCAATGTTTGCACCTCTGATATTGTGGTTTTTGTTTGGTGAAGGTGACTAATTTTTACCTATAAAGATGGTCAGTACATAGAATGAGACATGGAAGTGGACAGTCAGATGGTTGTGTTGATGTTAACCCATCCATGAAAAATACACATCATATATGCTACGTTTGTGAAGTAGTTTCCCATAACAACTAGGGCTTGCCTACAATCTTTCTTGCTTACATGCTTCTGTGGGAAGTTCAAAAACTTAATTTCTGATTAAGCTAAAACAGTAAGGCCGATTGAGACTCTCGGGGACTTCACTATTTACAATGGCACAGCAGCCTATCTGTACACATTGTAGAGAGGCTGGGCCAATGGATCTGATGAGGTGTAATACCACGTACAGCCACACATAGCCATCAAAGATAAAGTTTCCAAGGACTTCTTTGGTCCTTTGGAAATCTCTGTTTTGCATTGGCATTGGTCTACTCCAACCATCTCTGTTCCATCCTGTCTTGGACGATGACATTCTTGTCGTAGGCTCCCCTCCTAGACCTTGGTATTGCACGATTCAGACCCCTTAATTATATAGCTGTTGCATTATCCTTGGATACACTTATTAAAGGTCCTTGTCGTGCCTGTGAAATAATAACTAGGATTGTCTGTTTGTAGAGCCGCAGCAGTAACCTTTCCCCATGAGTTATGTGCACGGAGCACAAATCTTTTTTTATCGGCAAAGCAAAGTTTTGCCATAGTCAAACATGAAAAAAAGAATATGTAGGCTTATATATAAATGAAAACTCCAGTCTCAAAATGAAATCTATTTGCTGTGGCTCCTATGAATGAATCATTTTGATGACCTTTTATTCATAAATATGGCAAGAGGTACATTTAATATACTTAGCATTTACTTTATCCATAAGAGATCCATTCCCACCCAACCCTTACCACCCCCACCCGTTGCAGAAGTTCCTTTTTGGGAGACAAAATAAACAAAATAAGCATTTACCTCTGTTTTTAGGTTTTTTAAATTCAGTTTTTGCTGTTCAGAATAAATAGATACAATACAATTTATTGTGCAGGTTGTTACGAATACATTGATACCAAATATGAGGGATTTTTAATTTTTTTAATTTTTTTTTATATAAATGAGACTGCACAAAAAAGGGTTATATATATTTTATACCTTTTTAGTAAGGGAGCTCAAGTCCCTTATAACATCATAACAGATATGAGTGTTATGATAATGCATGGCAGGAGTTCTGCAGCAAAATGCCTTATCACTTACAATAGCAACCATAGGCGATAACAAGCCAGGACACCAGTATCTGGCATCCCTTTGCCACAGCAACCCATCTGCCCTCCACGATTACATCATGGCGTCATTAAGTGAGTGTGCTTTTACTGTGGACCCCTTGCATGCCGCAACATAGATCACGGCATATAGCGGGTTAACAGTGGGGATCGCTGGTCTCAGCGATCCCCACTACTGCAGGGGGAGGCCGGCTATTGGTCTCAAGGACTCCCACTGTGGTATGGGACAGGCTGTGCTTCCGAGCCCATGCCATCCAAAAGACGTAAGCTTACATCCTGTAGCAGTAAGGGGTGACAATAATCTGTTTACTACATTGAGAGGATACCAGAATCAAGCTTGCTACATAGATACGATAACAGAACAAAGCTTACTATGAAAGAGCTGACATCCTATCTGACTGGAGTAGTTTACTTTCCTTTTTATTCTTCATGTAATCGAGACTGCCACGATGACTTTATCCTATCCCAACTTGTCTCAACAAAATGACACACAGACATCTTTGGCACTTCAATTTTCCAGCAACCTGCCTTCATTTTCCACAGTTCTATAAAATCTGCCCATCTATATCACCCCAGATAGCAATTATACAACCCATGGTCCCCATACATTTATAGTATCCCTCTTAATAGTTCTATTGCCCCCTTAATAGTAATGTCCCAAGTACCCCCTTAGTAATAATGGTTCCTCCTTAATAATTATAGTGTCCCAAGTGTCCTTTTAGTGATAATAGCATCCCCCTAGTTATAATACTGCCCCCAAGTGACTCCGCAGTCATAGTGCCCCAAGTCCCCCCTTAGTGAGAACAATGCCTCCACAGAATAACATACATAGGTAACTTTAGGCTTATTACTTCCTATTAATGATGCTGGGCTGATAAAGGCAGCATGATGATGTTTCTTTGTCGTGTCAAGTAATCAAATCACAGAAAGAGGACCTAATAGCTCAAGAAAATGGATGTGGTGCTTATACCTGCGCTTATATTTTGTATCAGTTAGTATATGGCCGCATTCTGTGATTTTTCTTCATCGTGTCACCTATATTAGAATGTTGCAGGTCCTCGTTGCGGACTTGTTGCTTCTGTAGGTTTCAGGGCTTCTCAGGGCCTTAACGTTGATGGGGCTGTTTTCAACTGAGAAGAATAGTGGCTGCAGCATAAGTCACAAGGCCGGGCAGCACCATTCATCACTGGAAGTCCAACCGGGTGGGCTTATGCTTCCCAAAAACAACCCTGGCTCATAGATTATAATAGGAGCGGTTTAGGTGGCAGTGGGATCCCCTGGAGCCTTGGTCTCAGGGCCGCTATTCCTGCCAACCCTATTATAATCTACCATTACCCCACTGTCCCACATGACCCATGCTGTGACTAGCCAAATCCAACAGCAGACCAAAACTCATTTTTTTTCTACTGATTCCTATGAAACTCATAATTTGGTTGTCCTAGGAATGAATAGAGAAAATGCTTTGCAGTCCAAACAGCAAACATTGTTTGATTTGGCACGAGAATGAAGCAGATGTCGAATGAACAAAGCAGCCGGTATGTACATTAAGTACCTTAATAAGCACTATATATCAATTGCACTCAGAGGAAACAATAAAAAGTTTTCCCCAAGTGCTTCTTTAATGTTCCTCTAGGCTAACAGTTTCAGCTGTTAACCTAAAGGAACATTTTCAAAATGGACAGGACAAGCGAGGAAATTAGATATGTTGATTAGAGATGAGGAAGCACATTCGTCCGAGCTTGATGCTCGTTCGAGCATTAGGGTGCTCGAGATGCTCGTTACTCGACACAAGCACCATGCGGTACTTGAGTCAATTCCATTTCCTTCCCTGCATGTTTAGCGCCATTTTCTAGCCAATAGACAGGCAAGGAAGGCATTACCATTTCCTCCTGTGACGTGCCAGCCCCATCCCACCTCCTTGCAGTGAGTGGCAGGCGAGATCAAGTGACCGCTGAGTACTTAAAGCGGTCCCGCCCGCGGCTCGCCTTAGACACACACTGGGAGAGATTAGGGAAAGTGCTGCTGATGAGATAGGGAAAGTGTTAGTGTAGGATCCTGTCCTCAAGAACCCCAACGGTCCTTCTTAGGGCCACATCTGACCGTGTGCATTACTGTTGTGGATGGCTGGGAGCAGTTTTGCACAATTTTATTTTTCATCTCGAGCTGTGCAGGCTATTAGAGCTTTAGCGTTCTCAGTCTGCAGTCAATTATACAGAGTATAGGGAAAGTGGTAGTGTAGGATCCTGTCTACAAGAACCCCAACGGTCCTTCTTAGGGCTACCTGTGACCGTGTGCATTTGCTGGGTGGCTGCTGGGAGTTGTAGTACTTCAGTATTACGCAGGTAGGCCTGTTTGCAGCCTTCTGTATAATTTTTTCTGGCTGCAGTTTGCGTTACAATACCGCTGTCAGCGTGAAAGTGTACGCAAATAATTCCATACTTATTTATACTGTTCTCTGTCTGCAGTGAATTAGACCGCGGTCTCTCCGCTAAACAGTACTGTAATATTACCGGGGCCACTGCAAACTATTTCAGCTCAGCCGCTGTGCAGAGCGTCCCACAATACCATTTCCGTTGGTGGGGTTGAGATCGCCGCAGTTACCAGCACTATCCACTGGCTTTACAGTCTTCTCCCACTCCACACAGCCTCTATTATCTACAAGTCTCTGCGAGCAGTAAATTGCCCCTAGGTATCAGCAAGAGACAGCGGGTTACTTTTTCCTAGTCACAGCATAGAGCCTCCGCTATCTACAAGTCTCTGTGTGCGGTGAATTAAGGCCCAGTTGTCAGTGCTGTACAGTGGGGTAATTTATTTGGCCCCTGCTCTATTCGTAATTAGCCATGATGAGGGGTAGGGGTAGGGGTCAAGGACGCGGACGAGGATGTGGATGTCCAAGTGAGGGTGTAGGCACAGGCCAAGTTGCTGGTCCAGGTGAATCACAGCCGGCTGCTGCGGGATTAGGAGAGAGGCAAGTTTCTGGGGTCCCCAGCTTCATATCACAATTTATGGGTCCATGTCGTAGACCTTTATTACAAAATGAGCAGTGTGAGCAGGTTCTGTTGTGGATGGCAGAAAATGCATCCAGCAATGTATCGGCCACCCAGTCTTCTACACCGTCCACTGCTGCAACTCTGAATCCTCTGGCTGCTGCTCCTCCTTCCTCCCAGCCTCCTCACTCCATGAAAATGACATATTCTGATGAGCAGGCAGACTCCCAGGAACTGTTCTCGGGTCCCTGCCTTGAGTGGGAAAAAATGGTCCCTCTCTCACCTGAGGAGTTTATCGTGACCGATGCCCAACCCTTGGAAAGTTCCCGGGGTCCGGGTGATGAGGCTGGGGACTTCCGGCAACTGTCTCAAGAGCTTTCAGTGGGTGAGGAGGAGGATGATGATGAGACACAGTTGTCTATCAGTGAGGTAGTAGTAAGGGCAGTAAGTCCGAGGGAGGAGCGCACAGAGGATTCGGAGGAAGAGCCGCTGGACGATGAGGTGACTGACCCCACCTGGTTCGCTAAGCCAACTGAGGAGAGGTCTTCAGAGGGGAAGGCAAGTGCAGCAGCAGGACAGGTTGAAAGAGGCAGTGGGGTGGCCAGGGGTAGAGGCAGGGCCAGAGCGAAGTATCCCACAACTATTTCCCAAAGAACACCCTCGCGCCAAGCCACTGTGCAGAGGCCGAGGTGCTCAAAGATGTGGATTTTTTTCAGTGAGAGCGCGGACGACCGACGAACAGTGGTGTGCAATCTGTGTAGAACCAAGATTAGCCGAGGAGCCACCACTACTAGCCTCACCACCACCAGCATGCGCAAGCATATGATGGCCAAGCACCCCACAAGGTAGGACAAAGGCCGTTCACCGCCTCCGGGTCGCACCACTGCCTCTTCCCCTGCCACTCAGATCCAACACCCCTCCCAGGACACAGGCACGAGCGCCTCCCGGCCTGCACCCACACCCTCACCTCCACTGTCCTCGACCCCATCCAGCAATGTTTCTCAGTGCAGCGTTCAGCTGTCGCTAGAGCAAGCGTTGGAGCGAAAGCGCAAATACGCCGCCACGCACCCGCATGCTCAAGCTTTAAACGTGCACATTGCCAAATTAAACAGCCTGGAAATGCTGCCGTACAGGCTTGTGGAAACGGAGGCTTTCAAAAACACGTCCTACCCACACCCAGAACAGCAGGTCCCACCTCGGTGCTGGTATCTGCAGCGTTCTATGCCACCTTCTCTAAACCCTCCCCCCCTCCTCCTACGCAACCTCTACGTCTCAATTAAGAAGTGTGAGCAGCACGTCGCCAGCAGTCGGTGTGGCGCGGCGTGGCAGCACAGCGGTGGGCAAGCGTCAGCAGGCCGTGCTGAAACTACTCAGCTTAGGTGACAAGAGACACATGGCCCCCGAACTGTTGCAGGGTCTGACAGAGCAGACCGACCTCTGGTTTTCGCTGCTGAGCCTCCAACTGGGCATGGTCGTGTGTGACAATGGCCGTAACGTGGTGGCAGCTCGGCAGCCTCACACACGTGCCATGCCTGGCCCATTTCTTCAATCTGGTGGTTCATCAGTTTTTGAAAAACTACCCGCACTTGTCTGACCTGCTCGGCAAGGTGCGAAGCGTCTGCGCACATTTCCGCAAGTCCACCACGGACGCTGCCACCCAGAGGACCCTGCAACATCGGTTTAATCTGCTAGAGCACCGACTGCTGTGCGATGTGCCCACAAGGTGGAATTCTACGCTGCACATAGGAGGAGGAGGAGGAAAGGGATACGAGAGTGATGCAATACCACAGGGTCCTGGTGAACACAGTGATGCTAAACTTCCCATATGACAGCGCTAGCGGCAGAAGGCGCAGTTCCGAGGGCCAAGTAGCAGGGGAGGCGCGGAGATCAGGAAGCATGTTCAGCGCAGGCAGGGGAACACTCTCCAAGACCTTTGCCAGCTTTATGGCTCCCCAGCAAGACTGCGTCACCACTCCCCAGTCAAGGCTGAGTCGGAGGGAGCACTGTAAAAAAGATGGTGATGGAGTACGTAGCCGATCGTACCACCATCCTCCGTGATGCCTCTGCTCCATACAACTATGGGGTGTCAAAGCTGGACATGTGGCATGAACTTGCGCTGTATGCCCTGGAGGTGCTGGCTTGCCCTGCTGCTAGTGTCATGTCACAGAGGGTGTTTAGTGCAGCTGGGGGAATCCTCATGGATAAGCGTACCCGCCTGTCAACTGCCAGTGCAGACATACTTACACTCATAAAGATGAACAAAGCCTGGATTTCCCCAGACTTCTCTTCTCCACCAGCGGAAAGCAGCGGAACCTAAAGATTATTTTCGCTGCAACCGCAGATAAAAGCATTCTTCTCTATCACCGGAAAAACGGGGCATTTAGCTTTGTTAATCTGTCTCTGATATTAGTCCTCCTCCTCCTACTCCTCCTCCTGAAACATCATGTAATTACGCGGAACGGCCAATTTTTCTGCGGCCCTAAAGGCTCATCTACCAATGTTTTTACAATTTTTCAACGTTTCAAAAGCTTTGATACTTTAACATGAACCAATTTTTTGAACAGGGCTGCCTCCAAGCTGTGTTAGAAATTAAGCAACAGCGAGCTGTATCTTTAAAAAAATCATTATGGGTTTCACCTGCCCTCTCGGTTGAGCAATTTTTCAGGGGTGCATTTGTATTTTTCTGGCCCTCGCCTACAGTCATGGTACCCCAATTTTCAGGGGTTCGCCTATACTCTTGCTGCAGAAATTTTACTGGGGTCTGACTATACTTCTGCTACATAAATGTTACTGGGGTCTGCCTAAACTTTTGCTACATAAATGTTACAGGGGTCTGCCTATACTTCTGCTACAGAAATGTTTCAGGGGTCTGCCTATACTTCTACTACAGAAATGGTACTGGGGTCTGAATATACTTCTGCTACAGAAATGTTACAGGGGTCTTGCCTATACTGCTGCTACAGAAATGTTACAGGGGTCTGCCTATACTTCTGCTACAGAAATGTTACAGGGGTCTGCCTATACTATTACAACAGAAATGTTACTGGGGTCTGCCTATACTTCTGCCACGTAAATGTTACAGGGGTCTGCCTATACTGTTGCTACAGAAATGTTATAGGGGTCTGCCTATACTTCTACTACAGAAATGGTATTGGGGTCTGCCTATACTGCTGCTACAGAAATGGTACTGGGGTCTGCTTATACCTTTGCAACAGAAATGTTACAGGGGTCTGTTTATACTATGGGTGCACACAGACTTCCCATCGTGGTGTTTTACCTATCTGGGCCAAAAACACTGACTGACTAGGGCATGAATTGTGGGCCGAGGCCAACATGGATTTTCTCTCGCGTTACCACAGTTATCCGGGGCACTGCTTTGGGCCAAACAAGAGGAGCGATACTGCACTAATGAGACGTTCACAGCTGCACTAGCATCGGAGTCCGCTCTATGCCCGCGATTGCTGATGGTTTGGCGCAGTGAAAGTATTCCATGTTTGGGCACTCTGATTTCTTCATGGTTCATGTCTTGGGTTGCCTAGGACCCACCTATGCTGTGGGTGCACACAACTTCCCATAGCGGTGTTTTACCTGCCTGGCACAAAATCACTGACTGACTTGGGTAGGGTGTAGAGTGTAGATGGCTTTCCCCTTGCGCTGTCGATGAGGTATCCGGCACCTAAACAGAATGAGTAGTGTGTGGACACATAGATTCCCCATTGCTATGTGACTTGCGGCACCTTGGGTCACACAAGATGGAGGCTGGGACCGAGCCTGACCCTGGGCCCGCTCACGTGCTTCCCACACAGAGTATTGCTGCATTGTGTAGATGTGTAGAAGTGCTGGGCTGGCACCTGAGTCCCCTTTATGCCCACGTTTGCGGCTCCTGATAAATTTGAGACGGAGGTGGCATGGGATTGGAATGATGATCGTACAGCATTGTGGGCTATCGCACCCCCTTTCAAAGAGGGTCGCTGCCTGGCCCTGCCAACCCTCTGCAGTGTGTGCCTCTGGTTCCTCCTCATCACAGACGCACTTATAAATAGACATGAGGGTGGTGTGGCTATGAAGCTAGCGTGTGGCATGAGGGCAGCTGAAGGCTGCGCAGGGAAACTTTTGTGTGCACTGTGGATGCAGGGTCGTGCAGGGGGGGGGGGGGCAGCATGTAACCCAGGAGAAGAGGCAGCGGTGTGACCCACAGGCAGTGATTGTCCTTGGTTGCACGTAGTGTGGTGCTTAGCTAAGGTGTGCCTTGCTAATGAGGGTTTGTCCGAAATAAAAATTGTTAGTGAGGGGGCACACTCTTGCCCCTATTGTGGCTTAATAATGAAACCTGGGAACCTAAGATGCAGCCCTGCATGCTGCCCCTGCCCTTCCTCATCCGTTTCTGTGGTGTTTCCAAGACTTTCGGATGTTTTCCAGAGTTTCACAAGTGAAGACCTATGCAGAGCATCGGTCATATACAAAATGCTCGAGTCGCCCATTGACTTCAATGGGGTTCGTTACTCGAAACGAGCTCTCGAGCATCGCAAAAAGTTCGGCTCGAGCAACGAGCACCCGAGCATTTTGGTGCTCGCTCATCTCTAATGTTGATCAATATAACATGATGTGACACACAACTCTTGGAGGTTTGTAGGGAGGAATTCCTCTTAGAGGAATTTTTTTTCCTTAAATGGGGAAAATCGGCTTTTACCTCATTGAAGTTTTTTTTTACTTCCTCTGGATCAACATTATAGGCTGAACTGGATGGTCTTTTGTTAACTTAACATACTATGTTACTATGTATTCAACTTTTATGACATGTTGGATTATTGAACATTGATGCCAAAATATCTAACCCATTTTACTATGAAAAGCATCTACACAAACACGTTATTTTTAGGTATTCCTATTGACAAACTGGTGGTGGCAGCTGTTTGGCATAGTAGAGCTCTGCAGTACGTTAGAACAGATCAAGTTGTGATTCGTGCTTTTGGTCTGCATGTGGCATGACCCTGGGAAAGCTGGATACAAATCGGCCTGTATCTCGAGCTTGCAATTCCTCTAGAGTGATCGAGGCTCTGCCGTGATGGTTGGTAGTGGCAAGTGCGCTCGGAAGAGTCGATCAGTAAGGAAGGAGACAGAGGCGGAATCAATAGGTATCGTCCCCCCTCTCTCTCCCTCTTCCAGTATGTCATGACGTGACATCACCCTAGGAGTCAGTCAAGACTCGGTGCTTGCACCAGGGGACTTTATATTACGTTTCAGAGCCTCATGTGGCGCAGAGTGTTAAGGCAGCAGAATGCATTCTAAGTTCTTGCTCATGACCTAAAGGTTGTAGGCTCAATCCCTGCATGGTTCAGGTAGCTGACTCAAGGTTGACTCGGTCTTCTGAGGTCGGTAAAATGAGTACCCAGGGTAAAGATGACTGGGGAAGGCATTGGCAAACCACATCGCAAAATCAGTCTGCCAAGAAAACGTCACAATGTGGCGTCACTCTTGGAGTCGCTCACAACTCTGTGCTTGCATCAGGGTACTTTACCTTACCTATTGTGTCAGTCATATGCTTGTGATATTAAGTGATATGTAACAGTTACTTTCACAGTCAATCAACCTACAGTACTGATGAGGTAAGAAAATACGGCCAAGCTTTTGAGAAATTTCCCTGTGCTCATATCAGAAAGGAAGGGAAAAGTGTGAAGTTAAAAGAAATGACTCAATATGGTAGATGACTAGTAGCAATACTCCATGGACAGGTGGTTGTGCTGGAGGGCTCTGCCACAACCTGTCTGCTGAACAACAACATACTGTCACTGCCCGGGTACTTGCTAATGATGACCTATTGTTTCTGACTCCCGTGCTCTTAGGCAGGAAAAGCAGTATACTCATGTGTAATCTGATGATGGATAAGCCCGCAATCATCAAGAAACACTTGCTTTACTTTTATTTGCTCTTTCATATAATAATAATGGCAGAGCCAGATTGCCAGTAATTTAACTCTGATAATGATGTTTTTCTTATAGCTTCATGTTATTTTCATTATATTGCATTGATCATTGTTCACTAAGTGATTTCTTTTTTTTGATGTGAAGCTTATATCCACTGATACAACTTTTTATCTTATGTTATTAACTCCTTAAGGACACACACTTTTTTTTTCTTTTTCGCTTTTTTCCTCCCCACTTTTAAAAAATAATTTCTTTCCCTGCTTTTTTTTTTTTAAACTATCATAGTAGCCACTGGTGTAACTATAGTGGATGCAGGGGATTTGGTTGCTCCCAGGCCCAGGAGCCTATGGGGCCCATAAGGCATCTCTTTTCCATATAGGGAGCCCAGTACTATGAATAAAGCATTATAATTGGGGGCCCTGTTATAGGTTTTGCATTGGGGCCCAGAAGCTTTAAGTTACGCCTCTGCGTTAAGGGGTTAAGAGAAGTTAGGGGGGCCCCAAGATAAACTTTTGCACCCGGGACCATGAGCCTTTAGCTATGCCGTTGATAGTAGCTATTGGAGGGTTTGCGTTTTTAAAGGGATGAGTTGTAGTTTAATAGTACTATATAATGTACGATATAATGTACTGAATAACCTTTAAAATATTCTAAGTGCAGTGAAATGGGGAAAAAAAGAAATACCGCCATCTTTGGGGGGCCTTGTTTCTATGGTGTACACACTTGCACGCTTCCACAAAAATGACATGATAACTTTATCCTGTGGGTCAGTATGATTGCTATGATGCCAAATTTATAGTTTCTTTTTTGCTATACTACTAAAATATAAAATATGTTTGGAAAAAAATTATTTTCTGCCAACATCTTTTAACAGACATAACTGTTTAATTTTTCCATCGACAGAGTTGTGCAAGGGCTCATTTTCTGTAGTTTCTAACAGTACCATTTTAGAGTTCTGATTGCCTTTTATTGAATTTATTTTGAAGATGGGTGACCAAAAAAGCACAATTCTGGCATTGAGTATTTTGTTTCGAACAACGTTCACCGTGCAGGATAAATAATGCGTTACTTTTGATAAATCAGACTTTTATGGACACAACAATACCAAGTATTTTTTTATGAGTTTTTTAAAATTTAGATTCTTTTGTTTTAAATTAGTTTTTATTTTTTACTTGTATTACCTTTTTTTTAATGATTAATAAAAAAAACTTTTTTTAAAACAGATTTTTACATATTTTTTAGTCCCAGAGGGGACAAGAACTTGCGATGGTTTGATACCATTATACCACAATCTGTCAAGCATGGCTTTCAGAAGGCCCTCGGATGCCATGACAACTGCATGGAACTCCATCATCTTGCATTTAAAGGGTTAAGAGCTCCAATCAGCAGCAGTACTGATCAGAGCTGTTGCGAGTGATTGTCTGCTGTAAGAAATGGCCACCACCTGCATTCTATGGAGCGAAATCGACCGTGTAACTATACTTAATGGAGCATTAAGGGGTAACAATACTACAGAATAATAAAAGCCGAATCTAAATGTACAATAATAAAGTTTAGCTGCTTTTATTGTTATGATGCCCGTGTGACTGAGCCCACAAGTAGTAAGAGACCTGCTGATGTCAGCGGTCTGTCACTTATTGAGTAATGGGCATTGGTCTTTAAGAACTTAGAGCTTGTGGGCTCATTCACACAGGCTACAAAATCTCGCAGGAGTGAGCTGCATAAAAAAAATCGCAACTAGCGCTGGAGAAAATTGTCTGAATGGATGATCTTTTGCAGCGCTAGATGCGAGGGTCGGGGCCATTCACACGGCCAGGAGTGACCAAAATGATGCGCTGCTGGAAAGAGAGAGATAGAGGGAGTCTCCAGGGGAACTCCCTTCATCTCTCTCTTTCTCCAGTGAAGGGAAGACCCGCTGTGGTAATGAAAGGGGTTCCCCCAGGGCTTCCCTTCATCGTCGGTGACTCCCTTCATCTCGGCACAATGCTGGGGTTCACCTGCAGGGGAGAATAAGAGATTCCCCAGCAGTGCAATGCTGGGGTTCCCCTACAGGGGAGATTAAGAGATTCCCCCAAGACTGGGGAATCCCTCAATTTCCCCTACAGGTGAACCCTGGCATCATGCTGCTGTGGAATTCCTCCTTATCCCCTGCAGGGGAACCTCAGCATCGTGCTTCCGTGGAATTCCTCCTTCTTCCCTGCAAGGGAACCCTGGCATCTGTGCTGCTGGAAAATTATTAGCCCTTTGCCGGCCGCATCGCATAGTCTCCCATAGGAGTCTATGGAGGCTTCTGCGATTTTCTGCCCAAAGGTAGGTCAAGACCTATTTTTTCACGCAGCAAGAAATTTCAGTCGCTGGATCCTGCCGCTGATGTCCTATCTTTTTTGTTACAATTTTTTACGTAGCTACAAATCATTTATCTGAAGGTTTCCATAGGAAATCATTGGTTCTATCAGTCGCGATTTTTGAAGCATGTAACTTAGCTGCAGAAAATCGTCCGTGTGAAGGAGACCTATTTCTGTATGTTTTGTTTCTGCAGCTACTAGCAAAAGATGAGTCCAGTTTATTCATGAGATGCTGCTAGCCCACACACTCACTGACTGACAGTCTTCTAGCTATTACAACGCATACTATGAATACTGCCAATCACGGAGCACCACCTCATGCATAAACTGGACTCCTCTTTTGCTAGGAGCTGCAAAAACATACAGATAGAAGCTGTAAGTTCTTTAAGACCAATGCATTATAAGTCATAAGTGACAGCACCACTGTTTTTTTTAATTATTTTATTTTAGAAAATTCCTTCTGCAACTAACATATGTTCCACAAACTAGGCCCGTCTGCTAGAAGCACCATTGCTGACACCAAACAGGAAACCACCAGAGACAAATGTGGGAGTGTGGCTATTACTCCATCAGTGGGAATGTCAAGTTCATCCTCATTATCATTTAAATAGAAGTAGTCTACATCCATAATCCATCTCACAATCCATAATCCATCTCACATTGGCCGCACAGAGAAGTAGCTTCTTCCACACCATATCTGTGCTTGCACAAAAGGGAGAGAGGAGGGGAATAGAGATGAGCGAGCACCAAAATGCTCGGGTGCTCGTTACTCGAGACGAACTTTTCGCGATGCTCGAGGGTTCGTTTCGAGTAACGAACCCCATTGAAGTCAATGGGCGACTCGAGCATTTTGTATATCGCCGATGCTCGCTAAGGTTTTCATTTGTGAAAATCTGGGCAATTCAAGAAAGTGATGGGAACGACACAGCAACGGATAGGGCAGGCGAGGGGCTACATGTTGGGCTGCATCTCAAGTTCCCAGGTCCCACTATTAAGCCACAATAGCGGCAAGAGTGGGCCCCCCCCTCCCAACAATTTTTACTTCTGAAAAACCCTCATTAGCAAGGCATACCTTAGCTAAGCACCACACTACCTCCAACAAAGCACAATCACTGCCTGCATAACACGCCACTGCCACTTCTCCTGGGTTACATGCTGCCCAACCCCCCCGCATGACCCAGTGTCCACAGCGCACACCAAAGTGTCCCTGCGCAGCCTTCAGCTGCCCTCATGTCATACGCTGGCCTCATAGCCACACCACCCTCATGTCTATTTATAAGTGCGTCTGCCATGAGGAGGAACCGCAGGCACACACTGCAGAGGGTTGGCACGGCCAGGCAGCGACCCTCTTTAAAAGGGGCGGGGTGATAGCCCATAATGCTGTACAGAAGCAATGAGAAATCCAATCCTGTGCCACCTCCATCAGGAGCTGCAAACGTGGGCATAGCAAAGGGGAACCCATGTGCCACACACTATTCATTCTGTCAAGGTGTCTGCATGCCCCAGTCAGTGAACACATGGAGTTACAACTCCGTGTGGACCGACAGCATGGGTGGCTCCCTGGAACCCACTGGCGGTACATAAATATATCCCATTGCAGTGCCTATCACAGCTGAGGTAACGTCCAATTAAATGCAGGTGGGCTTCGGCCCACACTGCATGCCCCAGTCTGACCGGGGTTCTTTAGAAGTGGACACATGGAGCTACAACTCTGTGTGGACCGACAGCATGGGTGGGTCCCAGGAAGCCACCGGCGGTATATAAATATATCCCATTGCATTGCCCGTCACAGCTGAGGTAACATCAGGTTTAATGCAGGTGGGCTTCGGCCTACACTGCATGCCCCAGTCAGACTGGGGTTCTTTAGAAGTGGATACATGGAGTTACAACTCCGTGTGGACCGACAGCATGGGTGGCTCCCTGGAACCCACCGGCGGTACATAAATATATCCCATTGCAGTGCCCATCACAGCTGAGGTAACGTCAGCTTTAATGCAGGTGGGCTAAAAATTAGTAGGATTACACTGTAGGCGAGGGCCCAAAAAATTGGTGTACCAACAGTACAAATGTACTTCCGAAAAATTGCCCATGCCCAACCAAGAGGGCGGGTGAATCCCATTAAACGCTTTGGTTAATGTGGCTTAATTTGTAATTAGGCCTGTAGGCAGCCCAGTTCAAATAAAAATTGGTTCAGGTGCAAGTTTCAACGCTTTATTGAATTGAGAATTGAAACGTATAAACATTGTTTACAAAAGTTATATGACTGAGCCTTGTGGGCCTAAGAAAAATTGCCCGTTCGGCGTTATTACGTGAGGTTTCAGGAGGAGGAGGATGAATATAATGCACAGATTGATGAAGCTAAAAGGTCCCCGTTTTTGATGGTGATAGAGAACGATGCTTCCATCCGCGGGTGCAGCCTATGTATTGTTTAGGGTGCAGCCTATGTATCGCTGCTGTCCGCTGGTGGGGAAGAGAACTGTGGGGAAATCCAGGCTTTGTTCATCTTTATGATTGTAAGCCTGTCGGCACTGTCGGTTGACAGGCGGGTACGCTTATCCGTGATGATTCCCCCAGCCGCACTAAACACCCTCTCTGACAAGACGCTAGCCGCAGGACAAGCAAGCACCTCCAGGGCATACAGCGTGAGTTCAGGCCACGTGTCCAGCTTCGACACCCAGTAGTTGTAGGGGGTAGAGGCGTCACGGAGGACGGTCGTGCGATCGGCTACGTACTCCCTCACCATCCTTTTACAGTGCTCCCGCCGACTCAGCCTTGACTGGGGAGTGGTGACACAGTCTTGCTGGGGAGCCATAAAGCTGTCAAAGGCCTTGGACAGTGTTCCCCTGCCTGTGCTGTACATGCTGCCTGATCTCCGCGCCTCCCCTGCTACCTGGCCCTCGGAACTGCGCCTTCTGCCACTAGCGCTGTCGGATGGGAATTTTCCCATCAGTTTGTCCGCCAGGGTCCTGTGGTATAGCATCACTCTCGAACCCCTTTCCTCTTCGGGTATGAGAGTGGAAAGGTTCTCCTTATACCGTGGGTCGAGCAGTGTGTACACTCAGTAATCCGTAGTGGCCAGAATGCATGTAACGCGAGGGTCACGAGAAAGGCATCCTAACATGAAGTCAGCCATGTGTGTCTGACTTGGCTGTCCTCACTCGGAAGATCACTTTCAGGATCCTCCTCCTCCTCCACCTCCTCAGGCCATACACGCTGAAAGGATGACAGGCAAGCAGCATGGGTACCCTCAGCAGTGGGCCAAGTTGTCTCTTCCCCCTCCTCCTCATGCTCCTCCCCCTCCTCCTCCTCCTCCTCAACGCGCTGAGATATAGACATGAGGGTGCTCTGACTATTCAGCGACATACTGTCTTCCCCCGCCTCCGTTTCCGAGCGCAAAGCGTCTGCCTTTATGCTTTGCAGGGAACTTCTCAAGAGGCATAGCAGAGGAATGGTGACGCTAATGATTGCAGCATCGCCGCTCACCATCTGGGTAGACTCCTCAAAGTTTCCAAGGACCTGGCAGATGTCTGCCATCCAGGCCCACTCTTCTGTAAAGAATTGAGGAGGCTGACTCCCACTACGCCGCCCATGTTGGAGTTGGTATTCCACTATAGCTCTACGCTGCTCATAGAGCCTGACCAACATGTGGAGCGTAGAGTTCCACCGTGTGGGCACGTCGCACAGCAGTCGGTGCACTGGCAGATTAAACCGATGTTGCAGGGTGGCAGCGTCCGTCTTGGACTTGCGGAAATGTGCGCTGAGCCGGCGCACCCTTCCGAGCAGGTCTGAAAAACATGGGTAGCTTTTCAGAAAGCGCTGAATTACCAAATTAAAGACGTGGGCCAGGCATGGCACGTGCGTGAGGCTGCTGAGCTGCAGAGCCGCAACCAGGTTACTGTCGTTGTCACACACGACCATGCCCGGTTGGAGGCTCAGCGGCGAAAGCCAGCGGTCAGTCTGCTCTGTCAGACCCTGCAGCAGTTCGTGGGCCGTGTGCCTCTTCTCTCCTAAGCTGAGTAGTTTCAGCACGGCCTGCTGACGCTTGGCCACCGCTGTGCTGCCACGCCGCGTGACACCGACTGCTGGCGACGTGCTGCTGCTGACACATCTTGAGTGCGAGACAGAGGTTGCGTAGGAGGAGGAGGAGGGTGGTTTAGTGGAGGAAGCATACACCGCCGCAGATACCAGCACTGAGCTGGGGCCCGCAATTCTGGGGGTGGGTAGGACGTGAGCGGTCCCAGGCTCTGACTCGGTTCCAGCCTCCACTAAATTCACCCAATGTGCCGTCAGGGAGATATAGTGGCCCTGCCCGCCTGTGCTTGTCCACGTGTCCGTTGTTAAGTGGACCTTCCCAGTAACTGCGTTGGTGAGGGCGCGTACAATGTTGCGGGAGACGTGGTCGTGCAGGGCTGGGATGGCACATCGGGAAAATTTGTGGCGACTGGGAACCGAGTAGCACGGGGCCGCCGCCGCCATCATAGCTTTGAAAGCCTCCGTTTCCACAAGCCTATAAGTCAGCATCTTCAGGCTGATCAATTTGGCTATGTGCACGTTTAACGCTTGAGCGTGCAGGTGCATGGCTGCGTACTTGCGCTTGCGCTCAAACACTTGCGCTAGCGACGGCTGGACGGTGCGCTGAGAGACATTGCTGGATGGGGCCGAGGACAGCGGAAGTGAGGGTGTGGGTGCAGGCCGGGAGACGGTCGTGCCTGTGTCCTGAGAGGGGGGTTGGATCTCAGTGGCAGGTTGGGGCACAGTGGGAGAGGCAGTGGTGCAAACCGGAGGCGGTGAACGGCCTTCGTCCCACCTTGTGGGGTGCTTGGCCATCATATGCCTGCGCATGCTGGTGGTGGTGAGGCTGGTGGTGGTGAGGCTGGTGGTGGTGGCTCCACGGTTGATCTTGGCGCTACAAACCTTGCACACCACAGTTCGTCAGTCGTCTGCACTCTCAGTGAAAAACTGCCAGACCTTTGAGCACCTCGGCCTCTGCAGGGTGGCATGGCGCGAGGGGGCGCTTTGGGAAACAGTTGGTGGATTATTCGGTCTGGCCCTGCCTCTACCCCTGGCCACCGCACTGCCTCTTCCAACCTGCCCTGGTGCTGCACTTGCCTCTCCCTCTGAAGACCTGTCCTCATTAGGCTTAGCAAACCAGGTGGGGTCAGTCACCTCATCGTCCTGCTGCTCTTCCTCCGAATCCTCTGTGCGCTCCTCCCTCGGACTTACTGCAATTACTACTACCTGAGTGATAGACAACTGTGTCTCATCATCATCGTCCTCCTCACCCACTGAAAGCTCTTGAGACAGTTGCCGGAAGTCCCCAGCCTCATCCCCCGGACCCCGGGAACTTTCCAAAGGTTGGGCATCGGTCACGACAAACTCCTCCGGTGGGAGAGGAACCATTGCTGCCCATTCTGGGCAGGGGCCCGAGAACAGTTCCTGGGAGTCTGTCTGCTCCTCAGAATGTGTCATTGTAATGGAGTGAGGAGGCTGGGAGGAAGGAGGAGCAGCAGCCAGAGGATTCAGAGTTGCAGCAGTGGACAGCGTGGTCAATAGATTGCTGGATGCACTTTCTGCCATCCACGACAGGACCTGCTCACACTGCTCATTTTCTAATAAAGGTCTACCGCGTGAACCCATTAATTGTGAGATGAATGTGGGGATGCCAGAAACGTGCCTCTCTCCTAATCCCGCAGCAGTCGGCTGCGATACACCTAGATCAGGAGCTCGGCCTCTGCCCACACCCTGACTTGGGCCTCCACGTCCTCGCCCACATCCATGTCCTCTAGGCCTACTCCTACCCCTCAGCATGGTGTATTACCAGTAGTGCAGAAACAGAATGCTGTAATTAAATGTGCCGCTTATTGGCCTGTGGTTGGAGGCTGACTTCGTTTACGGAAAGCAAAGCAGAGCCAGGAAAGAATTTTGCGCAAGCCTGTTGTGAGACATAGGTGCGTATGACTGAGCTAGTGGAATTCACAGCGCAGAAGCAGTCAAGTATCCAAAGGCCACTAGTAGGCCTTAAAATGCTGAGCTGTGACAGCAGACAGATACTGTAGGCAGTGTATATATTTATACTGTTTCCCTCTGGACGGGATGACGGCAGTGATGTAACGGGCAACGCAGAGCCAGGAAAGAATTTTGCGCACGCCTGCTGTAACACTTAGCTGCGTAATAATTAGTCCAAAGATAGTATTTTTCCCAAATTTGTTTGAAAAAGCCCACTGCCTATATAGACAGTATATCTCTTTCCCTGCCTCACCAGTACTGGCCCTATACTATGTACATGGACTGCAGACTGAGGACGCAATGCTCTGCACGCCCGATATACAAAAAAAAAAAAGGGCAACACTGCTCACAGCAGCCTTAACAGTACTGCACACGGTCAGATGTGGCCCTAAGAAGGACTGTTGGGGTTCTTCAAGCCTAAAATAACTCCTAACGCTCTCCCTATAGCAGCAGCACTGTCCCTGATCTATGTCAGAATGCATCTGTGGCGAGCCACGGGCGGGGCAGATTTAAATACTCGGGTGACACCTGATTTCGCCAGCCACTCACTGCAGGGGGGTGGTATAGGGCTTGAACGTCGCAGGGGGAAGTTGTAATGCCTTACCTGTCTTTCTATTGGCCAGAAAAGCGCGCTAATGTTTCAGAGATGAAAGTGAAAGTAACTCGAACATCGCGTGGTACTCGTCTCGAGTAACGACCATCTCGAACACCCTAATACTCGAACGAGCATCAAGCTCGGACGAGTACGTTCGCTCATCTCTAGAGGGGAACCTTAACATTGCTATATACTACTCTTCCCAATATTTGGATTGAAGTTCAAATAGCATATAAGACCAAACTCCAATGCACAATACATCAAATGGACATCAATCCAGCTCTCATGTTCTGTAATGGGTCTCACAAAAAAATAAATAAAAACATAGCAAGATGCCATGAAAAATAGTTTATTATTAAGCAAAAGAACATTATTTCAACTTGAGATGCATTTACTCATAAATTATAGTACCAGCAATGTTATGTGAAAAAAGGGAGAATTAAGCATGGGAGAGTAATATCCCCATAGAAGCGTAAAACGCTAGCACCATCGCACAATACATAATATAGATCCTTACACAATAGAAGAACAGACTAAGCTTATAGATATGGATAGCAGATTTTAGTACAAATTAGGTCACCTTGGGTCAAAGTAATATATTTTCTCATCCATGTATTGTGTGTTTTATTTAAAGATGTACATTCTATTTCTTCACTTTGGTACCCCCTCTCTCTAAATTCTACTTTAATCTCATTCTGATTAACCTTTTTCTTCACCAGATCCATAACAATCTTCTCCATTTTCTGAAATTGACTTTTTGGGAGTGTCCTAATTGTCAATTTACGATGAAAGCTATCATGTAAGAACAAGGAATATCCGGCCATAGTTTGGGTCAACTAATAATCACTCTGCTTGAAATGTGACCATACACCAGTGTGGTGAGAAAACTCGACTCAGTGTTTCAATGGACCAATACAAAGTAACGTTACTCCATAAAAGCATTAATCGAATGCAGATCACCAGACCATATTGCAAAGATATCATCGATGTATCACAGCCTGGTCAGATAATATTGTCAAAATAACTCACTGTGATGCACAGAAGTCTCTATTATAAACAAATTTGCATATTTGAGGCCACATTGTTCCCCATGGTGGTCCCTTGGCATTGACCATAATACCAAATTAAAATAGAAAAAAACTCTTACATAGAACAATCTTTAGCAATGATAAAATTAAATATGGCTGTCATAGTTGTACACCCGCTTTTTTTCAATATTGACTGAATAGCATTAATACCAGTTTCATTGTCAACTGAAGAGTATAAAGTGCACTACATACAACAAATAACAGAAAAGCAGCTACTGGGAAAGAGGGCAATCTTTTTCAAGAAATCATCATTATTCAATACAATCAATTGCATGTTCCTGACATATACTTGATCCAAAAACTGACAATTGGTTGAACACAGAGCTAATGTCCACAATGATGGGTCTGCCTGGGGGTAGTCCAAAGCCTTTCATTTCTTCAGCAGCAGATATAATACTGTCATATTAGGATGAAACACAGATCTTCATCAATTATACCATCATGAAATGCTTTATCAACAAACTGTGAAATTTCCCTGAGGATAGCAAAGTTGGGAGCTCCATCTACCGAAATACGTTTCCCTGTCAGACAGCTGTTTCTCAGTGTCATCCAAATAAGAGAGATGGAACAATACCTCTGCAGCACCACCTATTGGAAGGCAGAATTCCTGCAAGTCAATGTTAGACTCTTTATACAAGCTTTGTAACAATGACTGGGAATTGAAAGCCAAGCCAGAATCCATACACAAACTGCTGCCTTCCAATAGTTGGACTGCAGAGGTATTGTTCCATCTCCCTTAGTTGCATATTACCCAGAGGAGCATGAATGGCCTTACAAGTCTCCTCACTCACCTTCTAGGTGCTCTCCTTAGGGAGAAAAGATAGCGTTCCTGACCCTCAATGTCATCCACAAACATTGTGGTCTGCCTTTAGATCTTTTAGGGCCTCAGATTCCTTTCAAATTACATTTCGTTTAATTCTAGCTGTGGCTTATTTTAACTTTTCCTTCAACCTCTTTTGATACTAATGAGATGTAATTAATGTTTTTATACTGCTGTGAGCTGGAGGTGCCAGCTTCCTACTTTTAGGTTTCAACTCCAGTGTTCTACCAGAAAAATCTAACATTTCCTGGGAGTCACAAGACACAACACATGATAGCTCTTTACCAGACTTTCTACCTGGAGGTACATGCACACGGACATATTCTCAGTCATGTGCATGTACCCCTAGGTGTATACACATGGGCCATTTTAACTCAGACAAATAGCTGGAGTAAAAAAAATTGCAGTATGTCTAAAAGGGGTTGTCTCACGAAAGCAAGTGGGGTTATACACTTCTGTATGGCCATATTAATGCACTTTGTAATATACATCGCGCATTAAATATGAGCCATACAGAAGTTATGCACTTACCTGCTCTGTTGCTGGCGTCCCCGTCTCCATGGCTCCGTCTAATTTCGGGGTCTTCTTGATTTTTTAGACGCGCTTGCGCAGAAGGGTCTTCTCCCTTCTGGACGGTCCGGGCACGAGCGGCGTTCTGGCTCCGCCCCCTTCTACACGTCATCGCGTAGCTCCGCCCCATCACGTGTGCCGATTCCAGCCAATCAGGAGGCTGGAATCGGCAATGGAACGCACAGAGTCCATGGTGCACCATGGGAGAAGACCCGCAGTGCACCATGGGAGAAAACAGCAGTGCATCCCTGGGAAAGGACCGGCGGCCATCTTGGGAGAAGAATTTTATAAGTTCATCTTTCATCACATCGGTGAGTAGCAAGCGGTTTAAAAACCGCTTTAAAATGCTATTTTATGCCAGGGGAGAGACAGGGGGAATGGGGTAATGTAAAATTTTGATGTTTGCCGCGAGACAACCCCTTTAATTTTGTCTGATTCTCAGAAGAAAATAGTACATGTCAATGTGTGGTGTCTCGCACATCAAACAGTACAGGGACAAGAGGTCTGTGTGCTGTGCAATACATGCATAGGTTCTGATAAAAGGTTGTGCCTGAGTTTCTCAGACACAACTCCCTATCAGTCTGCATGCATGTAGCCCACGTCTGCAGATTAAACATGATAAATCAACTTCAATCTCAAAGTCATCAGTATGTGATAAAGGACAAAATGATAGTCCTTTATTCAGAAGTCAAGTTTTTGGAGGATATATTTACCACTAAGCTTGATTTATCTACTTGTTTTAAGTTAGATTCTTCCTCGGTGACTGATATTGGCGATGTCTGCATTGACCGCAGGCTTTTTTAACCACCCCACCTATTCCTCTGCTTTGTTCTACTTCAACCATATTGCTCCCTAAAAGAAGGCCTCCATTTGAAACTTTGAAGTATTATGTCAACAATGTGAGAATATTTTTTGCCCTTCATAGTTTAAGTTTCTGATTCAGAGATCTATCCTTGTACTCGTCCTGGTGAATAGTCTTCTCTGTCTCTTACCCACTTGTTTTTTATTGTAGACTCTTTGGCCTTGCACTTAGTTCTGCAACATATTCTTCTTTCAATCTTTTGTTGCCATAAAATCATCATCAGCAGTTGTCTTACAATGTATTATCTCCAACTCTTCACACCTTTTCTGAACATCCTCAATTTTGGCCTGTGGAAACTTCATGTTCAACAGGGTCATAAACATAGAAATCTTATTACAAATGTGCTCAAAGTATTTGGAATGCATTACATTATTTGGTAGCAAAGTTGGAGTCAAATGTGTTTTCATACCTCTGGGATATAACCTTGGCTTTGTAGTATCAGCTAGAGACTAGACTTCATAAATGAAGTTATAATGATTGCACCACTTTTTTGACTGTTTCAATCCGTAGTTAATTTCACCATTGGTGGTTTCACTAGACAAAAAAAGACAGCCTGGGTCACTTTGCACAGGATTCTTGTTGCATCATCCTCAGAATAAGCAAATACACTCATTGTCAGAAAAACTCAAACACCTAGAAGAAGTTGCCATTTGTTGCAAAACTCAGCATGCAGTTACACCTCAAGTAGATATGTAAATGATTAGAGTTGTGGCGCGATTGGATGAACAGACTTCTCACCCGAAGCCCTAAAAGTGGTTCCACCCTAAGTCTATAAAAAGTCTCTCAGAGGCTCCTTATGTGTAGTGACCTCTTTTTCTCCTTGTGTAGAGTTCGTTGACTACTAGATGCCTCTATGATGCAATCAAAAATATTTTGCCCAGTGAACAGAGTTTGAAAGGCACTCACATGTTTGGAATGCGAGAAGCTGGATGGTCATATCAAATGAATGGCCCCCCCACCTGGGCTGTTCTGACCAGACTGCTAGGAGGTGTTGGGACCAGTGAATGCGTGAGGGAACACAAGGTGACCGGGCTCAGGACCCCCCAACAGACCACCAGTAGAGAGGATTGTTTGATCATCTGGCAAGCTCGAGGAGCTCCAACTGTTCTGTTGTCCGCCATTTGTGACCAGTCTATTTCGGTCACAAAAATGAACATAAGAAACTAAACAAACATAATTATTTGTCTACAATGCAGACTAGCCATTCACTTTATCCTGAGGCCAAGCTACGATACTTTTAAATTTCTGGAACACTGTAATGTCCACAATCCTTAGCAACAGTTAAAGACAACATTACTTCTTTGACTCCTATGTGTACCATATTTGTCTTCTTCCTGTGGCCATTTCTAGTGTCACAATTCGTAATTTCCTGTCGCATTAGTACACATCATTAGTCTAAGACACTGCAACTGCTTAGATTGACCAGTGTTATCTACATGAGCCGCGTTGGCCAGTCGGATCAGCATGTAGTGTCTTAGACTACTAATGCATACCATGCACAATATACACCAGGCAGTCAGAGAAGCAATTCCGCCATCTTTGTTTGTTCAGGTCTGAAGAGTTGCTTTAGGCCTCCTTCCCACGAGCGTGACGGGCTCCGCCGCGTAATATTACGCTGTGAAGCCCGTCACGGCGCCCCCCAGAGCCCCTATACTTACCTGCGGGAGATAGCGTGAAATCGCTTCCCCGCCCACCGCCGCCGCGTCACCGCCCGTCACCGCCCACCGCCGCCGCGTCACCGAGCGTGTCACGTGACGCGGCCGGCGGTGGGCGGGAAAGCGTTTTTTCACGCTATCTCCCGCTGGTTACAGCGGGAGATAGCGTGAACGGACGGCTTCCATTGACTGCAATGGAAGCCGTCAGTGCGTACAGCCCGTCCTCACCCGCAGAAAATAGAGCATGCTGTGGGTGAGGACGGGAGAAATCGCGGTGCGTAATTCCGCGGTGGAATTACGCATCGTGAGCATTGTGCTATTAGGTTCAATAGAACCTAATAGCTGCGGGCAACGCAGCGGATTTTCGCCGCGAATTACGCGGCGGAAATCCGTTCGTGGGAAGGAGGCCTTAAATAGTGTAAAATGAAAACTATAATTTTTAATGAAATTCAGTAAGCATTTCATATAAGTTACTTGTAATCGGGAAAAACAGCTGATTGCGCTCGTGGGGTTATGTGGTGGAAGCCCAGTATATATCTATATGGATCGGTGGGCCTTGGCAGTAGACAGTTGTCAATTTAACATTCTGTATACATATTTTGCTTTCTGTCTTGCTACAAATATAGTTCATGGCAGTTGTGCAATAGGTACTTCCGCTCATATGAAAGTATCTGTTTTATAATTCTGCTGACATGGAAACTTCTGTACTCAAAACGCTGACAAGATAATATATAGTATAAACACGTTACATTTTCCATCTGTTTCGCAATTTTGGAGGACAGTAACTCAGACATGGACAACCGCAGAAATTATCCAAGCAATTTTACTGGAAACGTATGCAAATAACATGGGAGGTTTGTGCAATTTATAGTTCATGATGTAACATCCAATCATATCGAAGGAACCCCACGTGGCTCCAAGACAACCCACTCATTTCATCCACCACCTGATGGCCAATCACAGATGACCGGAGGATGGAAGAATTGCAAGATGCTTATCCAATAATTAAACAATACGTTGTATCTATGTAATCTTTGACCTGCCCAGATGGGCGGATTTGTTAAACTCTTAAAATAGGCTACACGCCGATCATTAAAGTTAGAATTGAGGAAGCTATGCATGCTGAACCTCGTGTCAGTGTGGGAACTTCTTATGCGCATTATCAATTCAGAATTAATATGGAGGGCTGTAAACATTCCAAATTGAGTAAGCCGTGATTCCGCAAAGGAATTCTACGACAGTGGCACCCCAGATGGGACTGTGATCGATAGGCTCCGAAGAAATCGGACACAAGGCATGGACATAGACAACCTTGGACTTAGCGGGCCCACCAAATACACGGTAGGATAAATTAATTATCTATACCTGTGTGGCTAACTCCGGGCTTGCCTATGTGCCGTGCCAGGCCGATAGATTTGGAGCCGCACGACGACAGGTACTTCTTTAAGTCTCGATCACATGATAAGAACCTGTCATATGATAAAACGGAATGTTTACATGCCTGTTGTTTTGAGAGTACTGGTCGAGTGGCGAGGTCAGTAGCTGCCTTAAGGGGGGGGTTGACCCTGCGCAGGTGTCCCGATTACTCGGTCCAGGTTTGGTTACAAAACCTAAGAGTAAGGGACCTGTGAGGGTAGTTTGACGGAAAGGCTGTCCTGCTCTGGTCCAGGTTTGGTTACAAAGCCTAAGAGTAAGGAAGCCGTCAAACGTCTGGGCAGGTATCGCTACTTCGGTAAAGTCTGGTAAAAGGCTTCCGAAGAAAGGGAACTGACAGACCGGATCCCGAGGGGCAGTAAGACTAAAGCCAGCCGTACTGGTGCTCTGTCTATTTGTGTGTGTCCACAAATATTTGTTTATCGTTTGAATGTCCACGAGTAGATCCCTCCGTCTGAGGGTAGATTGATAAACTGTGTAGCAACAGAAATGCTAGAGACTCTAGGGCGGGGCATACTGTGTCCGGCGTCTGAGGAGACTTCTATAATCATGAATCTGGCAGCCATGATTGAAATTGAAAGGCACCGAGGTTAATTCTTACACCCTCCAGAAAAGTGTGGAAGGGGTGGAGAGTCAAGTTATCATTGATTAATCAAGCAATCTTTCTGTGTGTTTAAAACGTCCTACCTGTCCTTTATATAAAGTTAGTGTGCTTGTCTGTTGTGTAGAGCTAATCCTGCTGAGTTGTTATATAGAATTAGTATCAGTCCTGCTCAACTGTAAGAAGGGATTGTTAGCAATGAGCAATGAGCAATGCATTGGCTGGGTTATAGCCAAGATAATGCACCGTACACAGCGGCGCGCTGTGGGTTTGGACTTTATAGGTTAGGTTGCATTATTGGATCCCTTCTAGTAAAAGACAGACTACTAAACTGTGTTGCCTTTGAATTGTTAAACGTTAATAATAGCATAGAGGTATAGGCTTGTGCCCGTAAGTGTGTTTGGAAAAAAAAAAAAAGAGCTGCTAACTTCATTTAAAAAGAGGAAGTGGAACTCTTAATAGAAGCGGAGCAATTCTTGTGCTGTAACATTTGTTAGTTATTTAACTAATATTGGATGTTAAAACTACTAGTATGTCTTGTTATGTAATCTAATCTTTGTCATACGCCCGTCATAAATGTAAAAAGTTATATGCCACTCACATCCTGAGGGGGCTCTTAAGAATACAGACTGCGTAGCCCACCATGCCCACAAGAAAATACATCTATGTTTGCCAAGTCCCCAACAGCGTACATGTTAGCAGTCCCCAATTCAATTGTAACCACATACAATGTTAGGTGGTCACCGCTGTGACAGAAGTTACAACATAATATATGCGATTTATGCATTAGACGTTAGAATTTCCCTAAGAGACTTAAAAAGAGGAAGTGAAGGTGGGCTGCAATGGCGTCTGTATTAATACACAAAGACACCAGTTTAGTGAATAGAGAGAATTGCAGTACATTACCAATCAGATGGAGATGCCCGGCATCTAAGACTGCATCTGCCCAGTCGCAGGAAGTCTGGGACAAAAACTGTTGTAAAAGTAAAATGTCGCTGGGCTGTCACATGAGCGAGAGACTTAAAAAGAGGAAGTTACTTGCCCTGTAGTCCCAGCACAAGTAACGTACATTCACAGACAATATAAAATAAATAAATAAACTACAGGGAGTAAGAGACGGTAGAGAAGCCAAGGAATAGGAAACAAGCAGGTAACGATAAGGCCAGGTATCCACAGGAGGAACGGGGCAGATTGACCCGTAATTTGTAAAATGTAAATTGTGTGATGCATAAGACTTTATCTTTATTGGGTTGTGATGTGTACCCAAGGACTGCCCAACATTGAATGAGGGAATAAGGAAGTAAGTGATTAGCCACACTCAGAGGAGTGGAGCTAGATGATGCAAGAACACGTCTCTTATCCAAGGAGGGGGTAAGAATCATAGATAGCAAGAAGAAAAAGTTTTGTTTTTTCTCCTGTCTCAAACTCAGCTTTCCACGGTTCCTGACAAATTATGGGACACCCACAAGACAGGCATAGGGAAATTGAATGTATCGACCATGATAATATATACGAGACCCAGATACACACCCCTGGGTCAAACAGTATCCCCCTAGTTAAAAAAAAAAAAAAAAGGGGGTGAAGGGTCAGCCACACATGTTAGGTGCTGTGTGCTGATGTCGGCCACAATTTCACTGTTAATTTCTCTTGCAGAAGGCTGTAAGGCCTGGAGGCCTCCAAGGACTAACCAAGTTCTGCAGGCCATACCTGTACATACACCCGTTGCCAAATTCCGCACCTTTCTGGACCTTGTTTCATACTGCCGGCCATACGACAGTATTGACACAAAAGCACGGAGGACAACCACAGCCATGAGGGTGGATCCAGTGACTTGAGGAGCTCCCTCATCTGCTTGTGCGGTGGCAGCAGTACAGGCAATGGTTGACAAATCTTCTAAGTTGGTATTGGACTACCCCCTAGTGGTCCACACCCCAAATGACACCCAGAACATACTCATGCAAGTGCAACCCAAGCACTTATCTCTGGCCTATTAGATCCGGCTACAATGTGCTCTTTCCATGCCTCCCCCAATATTTCTTCCCAATGTTGTAATACCTTGAACGCGGCTACTCTTCTTTTAATCAGGTATTCCTGGGGGGAGGGGAGGCATAGGTGATCTGAGTATGGCAGATCAGCTATGTTTTAAAATTGTTTAAAATTCTGTGCAACAAGATTCTGACACTATTGTAGTGATGTACACACTGTTAATGATGCATATTTTGAGTTTTCTTTTGTAGATGGTATCAGGGTGAGGATTGATGATTCCGAACCAGATATGCAGAGGTCACACAACAAGATGTCCTAAACGCAGAAGCTCTGCCTCCGCATGTCTCAGGGCAAGAAGCGGAACCGGAGGCCCTCACTGAGGCGTGTGGAGTGGTAGAAGGTAAGTCGGCAACTTTTCACACTGACTCCTGGAATGCATTTGGCATAGCTCATGATTATGGCCCAATATGGAAGGCCAGACAGCTTGTTATCTCAGTAGGACAGCCAATTAAGAATGGTGCAGCGGTGCAGAGTCTCATGGAAACCCTACTACTACTACCTGGCAATGGAGAATCCACACCGATTTCTACAACGGAGAAGCGAGAGATGACACCCTCGCCGACAACACAGCAAAGGCAGCGGCCCTCAAGCCGTGGAAGAAAGAAGAATAGATACTGACAGCATGAGTCAGTGATAAAAACTTTGGACTTTAATAAAAACTTTGGACTTTGATAAAAACTTTGGACTTTGATATGTCAAGGACTTTACAGTTACAAGTCAACGAGGAAAGAAAGCAGATGGGCTAAAAGACGGGAGCGACAGAACAGGACGGCGTATGGCGAACAATCAACAGAACTTGCCTACAGAGGTCCCTGTTCCCCATGATGGCCCAGCTGGTACACAGAATTAAAAGCAGCGATGACGGCGACACTGAACAAGAATGGGTGACACCTGGGTTCTCTGTAGCTGCTGCATCATTTGTCCAGTTAGCATGATCTTTGCCATATGCGAGTCCGGACAGAAGTAAGGTGGCCATATAACACTTGCCTTGACCACTCTACGCATTTCAGAGATTGCCAATTTGACCACATTCAGCTCACACCTGTTGGGGAGTATGAATAGGTGCTTGTTGTTGCTCGAGTCTTTTTCAGGTTGGAGGCCCACCCGGATACTAAGGTAAATGAGCAGATAACCACACAGAAGCTCATGAATGAGGTAATCTGCAGATACAGGGTACCGGAAATGAATGAGGTAAACGAAGGTACACAGGTGTTCTCTTCCAGACTCAGAGGCAGACACTGGGACACATATCTTGCAGCCTGGGGATTGGGTGCGCATCAAGAAGTTCCCCAGGAAGCACCCTCCTGAGCCCCGATTTGATGGCCCCTACCAGGTGCTTCTGACTACTGCCACAGCTGTGAAACTAGCCGAAAGACTTACATGGATCCATCCATGCTTCCTACTGTAAGAAAGCTTCAGATCCGGGAGACCAGTCTTAGTTGTGCCAAGGACATTACTCTGGATAGGGCTAGTGAGAGAGGAGGGTGGCAACTGGAATCCTTAGTCGGAAGGATATGGGGGTATGGTTACCTTCTAGTATAACTCGTTCAATGCTCAAGTAGCCGCATATTCCTTCGACTATTGTACTGTGGTCCCGTGTCTTGAACTTAGAATGTTGCTTGGTTTTAATGCGTTTTTTTCATTAAGCATGGGAGATCCAAGCCGGGAGACGGGGGGACTTACAGTCTGGGGACATACCGGTACGGGAGGACAGGTCCCTTAGGGAAGTTAAAAATAAGGGCTATGGTAGATGCAGCCGAATGGAAGCCTTCACTTAGTCCCATGCCCATAATTAACCCCCCCCGCCGTAAGATAAAGACCTTGACGAACATGATGATCATAGCCGACCCTACCTTTGAGGACACCTTGACAGTAGCGACTGGCTACTCTGACCAGAATCTCTGGTTGGAGTTGATGAGGTACAATGCTAACAGGAGCAACAAGTCTAACTGTTGCGTGTGCGGTAGTGCCCGACTACACTCGGGGATGGTCCCCCTAGATCTCCCTGTAGTTGCTGAAGAGTGGTTTATTAGTCTCTTCACGAACATTTCCGCTAATTACACTGTTCGTGAGAAATGGAGGAAGGAATACTCTATAACTACTTAAGTGTTTTGCACCGGAGAGAGTATTACTGACTACCCTGGAAACTACACCTGCCAGGCAATTAGGCAGGGTAGAGGGAGATTTTTGGGGAACTCACCAATATTTCCCTTGTTTAAAAAAAGATGAAGAGCCAGTTCCGATAATGCCAACCACATACGCTACCAAAGAAAAGGAGAAATGTACTAGTACTGTGCCTGCCCCGATCTCCTAAGATGGATTGTCAGTGGAATTCCCATTTGCCAAGGGATAGTGCAGAAGACCTTAGGTTCCGGCGAGGGCACACCCTGTGGGGTGTTAACTCGTACAGATAGAGGGTATGGATGCCCGGAAATAAGCCCAGGGAATCCATGGCCTCCTTCTGAGGTGAGGTAGGGATCCCTCCCCTTTTAGGAGTAGGGACTTACGGGCAGTGGGAAAACCCTGACGCAAGGCTGAGGCGACCTGGACGTGTTCACCATTAGGACTATCTCCAGGAGGGACAATGGTGTGGGTGAAGATTAGGGAGTCCCACGCCGTGCGTACCTGTGCACACTACTAGTATGTACTTCTAGTACAGCACATTAGAGTGAGAAGAGAGGCTCCTGGTGATAGTTTTGATCTACACGTATACATTGACATCATAGGATAGCCAAGGGGGGTACCTGACAAGTTTTAAAAATTAGAGACCAAGTTAAAACTAGATTCGAGTCCATTTTCCCGATCATTAGGGTAAATAAATGTTGACTGGATTAATTATGTTTATTATAATTAACAGCGGTTTATAAATTATACTAGAGACGCCTTATAGGGACTAGTCGACAAATAGGACCTACCTCGACTATGACTTTTCAAAATAGAATGGCACTAGGTACGATTTTAGCCAAAAAAGGGAGTGTCTGTAAGATGATAGGGGAGACTTGTACCTACATTCCAGACAAAACGTGACCCACAGGTAAAAACGCAGTTGCCATTAAGAAGCTGACCGCACTAACTAAAAAGAGCTAACCT
This sequence comes from Eleutherodactylus coqui, assembly GCF_035609145.1. Taxonomy (NCBI): domain Eukaryota; kingdom Metazoa; phylum Chordata; class Amphibia; order Anura; family Eleutherodactylidae; genus Eleutherodactylus; species Eleutherodactylus coqui. The sequence goes on along the minus strand of NC_089843.1, from coordinate 178,871,262 downwards.
TAGTCTGTTTTCCTCAGTAAGGTACCTAACAGGGGAAGGGAAAAATATAGAAAAATAAGTTTTGAAACATTGTGTATTTAGAACACTGTGATAGGTTTTCGCTAAGATTTTGCTTTATTTTATCTGCAGTGCACTCTGCTTATGTCCACGCAACATGCCGGTGTTACAACGCCCCTGATCCTGTTACCTTGCCGCCTCTGGAAAAGGGAAGTGGGAATAATCAGCTTGTAGCTCTTTCCTTCCAGACTAATATATATGATAATGCACTTACTAATAAGACAGGGGTTCAGTCATATTGATCAGTAATTAGATAGTCCTGATTTTGCACTCTTGTTGATGAATCGAGGTAACGTCAAGAAGGCGGGGTTCTGTACAAGTTATGCAGAGTTTACCTGAAATAGTGAAAGTCGCACCTCTCCTAACCTGATTATATTTGTCACCTTTATAGTCATCCTAATTTCTGTTTGTTGTTGCATACAGTGTATTCCGACCCTGATGACTGCCTGGTCCACCTGTCCCACTACGACGTCCAACAAAAAGCCCACTGTCAGCGCAACCGTCGTCATCATGGATCCAGAATGTGATGATGTCGAACCATCCTATACCCCCATGGCAGTAGTAGGCCCAGTCGTCTACAAAACAATGCAAGTCTAGGGTCAGCGGTGGGGGATTGGGGTGGGACGGAGCAGGGCGAGTTTAGTGAAACAGATAGTTTCAAGGGGGGTCTGTGGTGGAAGCCCAGTATATATCTATATGGATCGGTGGGCCTTGGCAGTAGACAGTTGTCAATTTAACATTCTGTATACATATTTTGCTTTCTGTCTTGCTACAAATATAGTTCATGGCAGTTGTGCAATAGGTACTTCCGCTCATATGAAAGTATCTGTTTTATAATTCTGCTGACATGGAAACTTCTGTACTCAAAACGCTGACAAGATAATATATAGTATAAACACGTTACATTTTCCATCTGTTTCGCAATTTTGGAGGACAGTAACTCAGACATGGACAACCGCAGAAATTACCCAAGCAATTTTACTGGAAACGTATGCAAATAACATGGGAGGTTTGTGCAATTTATAGTTCATGATGTAACATCCAATCATATCGAAGGAACCCCACGTGGCTCCAAGACAACCCACTCATTTCATCCACCACCTGATGGCCAATCACAGATGACCGGAGGATGGAAGAATTGCAAGATGCTTATCCAATAATTAAACAATACGTTGTATCTATGTAATCTTTGACCTGCCCAGATGGGCGGATTTGTTAAACTCTTAAAATAGGCTACACGCCGATCATTAAAGTTAGAATTGAGGAAGCTATGCATGCTGAACCTCGTGTCAGTGTGGGAACTTCTTATGCGCATTATCAATTCAGAATTAATATGGAGGGCTGTAAACATTCCAAATTGAGTAAGCCGTGATTCCGCAAAGGAATTCTACGACAGTTAAAGATATTTTATTATTATGACAGAGCGACGCGTTTCGGCGAACAAATAGCGCCTTTTTCAAGCTTGAACACGTCGCTCTGTCATAATAATACAATATCTTTACCCCACGAGCGCAATCAGCTGTTTTTCCCGATTACAAGTAACTTCTCAGGCACCTTGCAAGGTGCTTTGCCTGCTGGATATTGCAGCTCTCCGTCGCTTCACGGATCAGGGAGGAAAAGATTCCATTCAAAGCTGTCCTGGATATCGGTGCCGGCAGGGTCTATCTGGAAGATTTTCCCTGCACAGCACCAGGTGAGTGCAAATAGTTATCTATGCACCTTTTTAAAAATCTTTTTTCCACAATTTTTGTTAACTTGGCGCACCCCTCATTATTTTTTTTCATATAAGTTGAGTGCTACATTGTAATATTTGTACAATAGCTATGACAATGGCAGATATGTGAAGTTTATTTGTTACATTCATTAAATTTCACTTACATAAGTGAAAATAGCATGGTAGCAATTTTGAATAATTATTTTAATGCTTGGCAATGTAATCACTAGAGGAGAGGTAAAATGAGGTATGTATGATGTAGCTAAGTAGAAAAATAATACATAGAATCCAATATGAGAAAAATTATTACATTAATTCTAACAATTGAGTTAGCCCAAATACTTTCATGAAAACTTCCTGCTTGTCCCTATTTTACAGCAAATTTTTTTTGCTACATTTATACAGTTGATATAAATAGTACCGCTGAAAAAAGCCATGTGTCCTTAAAGTTCAAAAAGGACGTGGATGAAGGAACAGGGTATGATTAAACTTAACCAGTTGTTTCCCCCTATTTATCCAGAGGAAAGTTGGAAAAAAAGCACCTAAGGTGTGATTCAATTTGCTCTATACATTTGCCTCCTGATCCCAATTGGCGATCCGACTAGATCAGAACTCCGTGCAAGAATCCTATACACTTGCATGCAAGCCTTCATTTAAGGCCATGAACCGTTACTGCTGGGACCAGCTCCTTGAGGCAACTATCTCACAGATTCACAGTTCTTATTGTAATGAATGCTTGTTGCCTCTGGAGACTGAACCTTGTTTTCCTCCAGATGGAGACATCTTTTGAGGGACTTTTACGTGTAACTGCTCTTTAAAATATTTTTTGTACAGATCATTTCTATATGTATACAAGTTAACAATACCCTTCCCTGATATAACCCTTCTCAAAACTAACTAAATGTGATTCTCTAACGCTTTCCTAGAACTATGATCTTCCGTGCTCCTTATCATTTTACTTGCTGTTCTTTGTACCTTTTCTATCTCCGGAGCATTCTTTCTATGAACTAGTGCCTATAACTGAACTGCTCACAATATTCTGGATGTGGCAGCACCAATGCTTTGTAATTGGTAACATTATGTCTCTGTCCTACAAGTGTATTCCTCTTTTAATATATAACAACATCCTGCTGGCCTTAGAAGCAGCTGATTGACATTGCATATAGTTATTGAGTCTATGATCTACAAAAACACCTACATGTTTCTCAAACTCCACCTAGAACATATGATACATGCAGATTATAACCCGGATGCCAAACTTTACATTTATTCAAGCACTGAACCTTCATGATCACCACTTATAACCAGGGACCATTCATAGTAAGAACAACTTTTTGGATATAGTCATTGAGTTGGTTTTCAGTCAAATACAAAGTATACTTTCTAAACCTATAGACCTTATTCTACCCGATATATGTCTATGAGGAACAGTGCCAAATGCCCTTGCTAAGTCCAAAAACATTTGATCAATTATAGCCCTTTAAAGCTTGGACTGGCCCAATGGGGAGCAAGTGAATCCCCTAGTGGGACCCTGGCCCCGAACTAAAACATGACAGCCTCTCCCATTGTGCCACCACTATGGTCATTGGCACCCCCAGGTTTGCTGCTGCTGCGCATCCATTCACCCGACAGTAGAGCAGCATATCCAGATAGAAATGTTCTGTGTGGAGGGATGTAACAAGTGATTAATGACTTCACATCTTGCCACTTGTGTCCTGTAGTGGCGCAGCAGCAAGACCGTTCTTCTGGACCTGCCTCCTGACCTGAATAAGTTCCCTGGAGTGCAGGAGTGCCATAATGCTGATGCTGCAGATATCTTCACTGGCTCCTGCCCATATCTTGCTGCCTACAGCAAAGCACGGCGTTGGGGTTTCACAGTTATGGATGGTGCATTGAAAAGAATGGAGAAAAAAAGGTTCACCAGCCTGTAGACTAAAGCTGCCATGAAAATCAAGCATGACCATGTCCCAGTCCACGCCAAAGAAAAATATGTAAGAAATCTTGCCGCAACAATATTTAAGGGCAAATCTACTCCTTTTTGCACCTCCCCCCAAATCTTATAAACAAACTAAAACTCATCCCATAAATGCAGCTACTGTACATTGCTAAGAGCCCAAATTTTTTTAAAGTGGAAAAGTAATATAATGTGACATAAACTATTTATGTTTGGGATTACCACACATATTAAGGGCTTCTTCACATGGGCGTGATTTAGTCTCGTTATGTGGACGTGATAATCAATTTTTTGTTCATCTCTTGGGTTTCCTGGGACCCACCTATGCTGTTGGTGCAAACTTAGTTCCCATCGCGGTGTTTGACCTGTCTGGCACAAAGACACTGACTCACTTGGGTAGGGGGCAGAGCGCAGACGGCTTTCCCCTTGCAGAGTCGATTGAGCTATGCGACACCTTGACAGAACGAATAGTGTGTGGCACATGGATTCCCCATTGCTATGCCCACGTTTGCAGCTCCTGACGGAGGTGGCCCAGGATTGCCACCTGCCCTATCCGTTTCTGTGTCGTTTCCATCACTTTCTTTGGTTTTGCAGATTTTCACAAATGAAAACCTTAGCGGAGCATGGGTGATATACAAAAATGCTCGAGTCGCCCATTGACTTCAATGGGGTTCGTTACTCGAAACGAACCCTCGAGCATCGCGGAAAGTTCGACTCGAGCAACGAGCACCCGAGCATTTTGGTTCTCGCTCATCTCTATTTAGAACCCATTCACATGGACATATTTTGCATCCCTGCGCTGTCGGTGTATTTCATGGACCGCACACAAATCCATTATAACCAATTAGACCAGTGTTTCTCAACTCCAGTCCTCAGGACCCCCCAACAGGTCAGGTTTTCAGGATTTCCTCAGTATTGCACAGGTGATGTAATTATTGTCAGTGCCTCAGACATTGCCACAGGTGTTCTTACTATAGGAGATCCTGAAAACATGACCTGTTGGGGGGTCCTGAGGACTGGAGTTGAGAAACACTGAATTAGACTATTTACACAAAGGTGTTCTTTAAACATAGATCTATGGACCTTAAGAAAAAAGAAAGGAAAAAAATGCTCCTTGTCCTAATGAACCACGTTTTTTAGAACTCATGGATTTGGAAGCCTTGTTGACATCTACTTGATATAACTGAATTGGTATCATATCAGCATTCAGCCAATAAAGTATATTAAAAATTGATGTTTTAAAGAGGTTATCAGCTTTCATAAATTAATGGCTTTTCCTCAGGATAGAGCATCCGTATCTAATCAGTGGGAGTTCACTATGCAGGACCCCTCCCTCATGGTCAGCTGATTGAAGGGACCACTGCACTCCTGCAGAGACTGCAGCTTCTTTAAGGCTTCATGTCCACGGACGGGTCGGATTCCGCGTGCGGGAGCCTGCAGTGGAATCCAACCCTGCTTGCGGCCGAGGACACTGTGTACCTGTCTGGGTGTTCTGTATTCTGTACTGTGAATGTGTGTGGAAGTACCAGCCGGCACACATGCGCAGTACAGTATTCTTTTTCCCTGCAGAATCAGCAGGCCTTCTGCAATGTCAATTGTGTATGAGCCGCGGATCGGACGGCTTCGACTGACTTTAATGGAAGCCGTCCGCATAGAATCGGGCAAAAAACGAAGTATGCTGTGATTTGTTTTCCGCATGCGAAATCCGGAAAGCAAATCTGCATGTTTTAATTGAAGTGCGGACACCCATGGTTTCCTATGGGAGGCTTGAATTGTGGAAATCATATCTACCCTCGGACATTGGGCCTAAATGTGAGTAAAATCGTGCTCATACTGAAAAAGTTGTACTAATTATAGTAGCCGTTCTGAGTCTTGGAATGTTGTCCCTTTCACTTCAATGAATACTATCGATGGCCATTCCGAGGATGACCTACCCTTTAATAACACCCACACCACCTACATCAGTCCCTTTTTCTTGTGTACATACAGACCAAAGGAACAGATTTAGTATCTCTGACTTCTCTTGAACCTCAGTGATTACTGGTCCATTTCCATAATTTTGGGGTCCTACATGCTCTGACATTCTTATTTTTCTTGTATGCATTTATAAACTTAAACATTTTGGAGCAATTGTTTTGCCTTCATTATCTATTCATCTTTCATTCTGCATTTTAGCTGATTTTGTTACTTTCATACAAATTTTATTTTGCTATTTGTAATTTTCAAGGGGTAGAGATGACCCCCAACAATTTTTAAATGGTGTTTTTTTATATTTATTGCCTATTACTAGTAGGTGTGAGCCCTTTTTCTTCACATCATTTTGTTTTTCAATGTTAATGCATGTATCGAGGTTGAGAATCAGCTGTGTCTCTTTAGAGTTTACATACCAATTAGCTTCTTAGGATGCTTCCTACACATTAATTAGTCTTAGTCATTGCCATCTGACTTTCAGCATTTTTAAGTCGACTGTGCTCAGCAGCATTGCTGTTGTATATAAAGTTACACATACTGTACAATATAAAGACTATATGAAAAACGAGTACCACTGAGGCCATTTTGAGTGAAAATTGCAGTGAAACTGCATGGCTGTATATCAACAGATACCAAAAAGGTTAAGGCTGGGTTAACACATGGCGGATTTGCCGCCGAAATTTCATCTGGAATTTCACCATGGCAGATTTGCCTGTGGCCGCTAATCCTTCAGTTGGCCAGCCACAGGATTCTCAGAAATCTCATCCACACGGGCCGGTGAATCCATGGAAGCACGTCCGGCGCTGCAGCGCGATTCGCCAGCTGCTGCATGTTCATTTTCCTTTCCGTTGCAGCCGCGCTCTCCTCTATGGAAGTGTTGGCCGCAATGGAAAAGCTTGCGGCCGAGCTGCTCCAAAACCCGCAGCTAAGTGCCACGGGTTTTGAAGCAGCGTTTTCCCGGCAGAAATCTTGCGGTTTTTCGCTGTGGCCAAACTGCGAGACTTCTGCCAGGAATATGCCCTGTGAGAACCCAGCCTAATAGATTGGATATAAGGCCCAACCTGGAAACATATGGAAATACACAAGGGAAATTTTGCTTAACTTCTCTGTTTATTGTACTCGGTATATGGTATCTTGTCAGAGCCTCCTGCATCAGCATTAAAGGTATCGGGAACTTACACTGTACAGAACTAAAAGAACAACCAAAAACCCAGATCCATGCACAGCCCCATTCACTTATGGACCAGATTTTCAGTAAAAAATGTCTGCAACAAATCTTCTGCATTTGAATATACCCTAATGGAGCTGTGTTGACCTGATAATCAGTGCACACAATAGTTGTCTAATTCACCAATTAATTTTAGTTAGAATTATGCAATCCTCAAGTGCACACTATATATATTTGCTATAAATTTCGCTCTCCATCAATTCGTTCATTTGATCAGGTCTCCATCTGCCATTGTAATCCATTAGCACTTCCCTATCAAATTGCGCAGTACTGATTGGTGACCTCCAAAGGCATCCCGCTGTCAGCAACCCCCAGCTTCCGGTTCGCAGTGGCCTGTAATGGCCTCACCTGACCAGTATCACCTGACCAGCGGTGTCACATCTGACCAGCATCACACAAGCCCCAGCAATAATAGTCTCTAATAATATGGCTCTACCTCCCCTCCTCTTCCCCTTGCTGTTGGGGTCCCCCAGGGCTCGGTCCTCGGCCCCCTTCTTTTCTCTATCTACAAAGCCCCTATTGGACAAACCATCAGGAGATTTGGCCTCCAATACCACCTCTATGCTGACGACACCCAGATACACCTCTTCCCGTGACACCTCTGCACCTTTCCTTTCAAAACACCACCAACTGTCTGTCCGCTGTCTCTAACACTATGTCCTCTCTCTACCTAAAACTAAACCTGTCTAAAACTGACTTACTGGTATTTCCACCCTCCACTAACCAACCTCATCCTGACATCTCCATCTCAGTGTGTGGCGCCACCATAACTTCTAGACAACATGCCCGCTGCCTTGGGGTCATATTTGACTCTGATCTATCATTTAGCCCCTACATCCAATCTCTTGCCCGAACATGTCAGCTGCACCTCAAGAACATCGCAAGAATCCGCTCTTTTCTCACTGCGGACACGTTAAAAACGCTTACTATTGCCCTCATTCACTCCCGGCTCGATTATTGCAACTCGTTGCTGATCGACCTCCCCTGCACCAGACTCTACCCTCTTCAATCCATCCTGAATGCGGCAGCCAGGCTCATCTTCCTGTCCAGCCGCTACTCGGGCGCCTCTGCCCTGTGCCAGTCACTGCACTGACTGCCCGTTAAATACAGAATTCAATTTAAACTCATTACCTTCATCCACAAAGCCCTCCACAGCGCAGCACCACCCTATATTGCCTCCGTCATCTCAATCCATCACCCAGCCCGGGCTCTCCGCTCTGCTAACGAAACCAGACTGAGCGTCCCTTTAATTTGAACTTCTCATTCCCGCCTCCAAGACTTCTCCAGAGCAGCATCGGTCCTCTGGAACGCACTACCAAAGGCTACCCGAGCAATCCAGGACTCGCAGAACTTCAGGCGTGCTCTAAAAACGCACCTCTTCAGGGAGGCATACCGCATTCTCTAAACAAACCCCTCTGTACTCCGCCTGATAACATGCTCTCTGTCCTACTGACTGCAATCCCTGCTAGCCATCATAAACCGCTCCTGCAGTCATACTGTTTCTGCCATCACACTGATAAATGTCTGACCATGGTCTATGTGTATAGAATCCCTCACTCTCCTCCTCGCCATACCGTGCACATCTCCAGCCCCTTTACCTTCTGTATCACCCCACTATTCGTAGTATATAAGCTCGTTGGAGCAGTACCCTCACCCCTATTGTTTCCATCAATTGATTACTATGTAACCGTGGTTCTGTAATGTTTGTACTTTTGTCTTTCTGTATTCCCCCTGTCTATATAAGCACTGCGGAATATGTTGGCGCTATATAAATAAAGTTTATTAATATTAATAGTGACCTCCACCTAAGCCCCAGCAATAGAACTAACATCCCACAAAAACCCCAGCCATAGTAGTGACCCCCACAGAAACCCCAGCAATAGCAATCACCCCCACAGAAGCTCCAGCAATAGTAGTGACCGCCACAGAAGCTCCAGCAATAGTAGTGACCCCCCAACAGAAGCTCCAGTAATAATAGTGACCCCCACAGAAGCTCCAGCAATAGTAGTGACCCCCCCTAAAGAAGCCCCAGCAATAATAGTGACCGCCCCCCACAGAAGCCCCAGCAATAGTAGTGACTGCCCCCACAGAAGCCCCAGCAATAGTAGAAACAACCCAAAGAATCCCCAGCAATACTAGTGACCCCTACAGAAGCCCCAGCAATAATAGTGACCAGAACAGTAGCCCCATAATATTAGCACTCCCCTATAATTGCCCCAGCAATAATAGTCACCCCCACAGTAGCACCATAGTATTAGTGCTCCCCTATACTTGCCCCAGCAATACTAGTGCCCCCCACAGTAGCTCAAAAGTATTAGTGCTTCCCTATACTCACCCAAGCAATAATAGTGACCCCCACAGTGACCCATAATATTAGTGCTCCCCTATGTTCACCCCAGCAATAATAATGACCCCCACAGTAGCCCAATTGTCTTAGCACTTCTCTATACTCGCCACAGTAATAATAGTAAACCCCACAACAGCCCCAGCAATAATAGTGACCCCCCACAAAAGCCCTATAGTATTAGCACTCCCCTATATTTGCACCAGCAATAATAGCGACCCCCATAGTATTAGCACTCCCCTATACTCACCCCAGTAATAATAGCAACCCCCACAGTAGCCCCATAGTATTAGCAATCCCCTATACGTGCCCCAGCAATAATAGTGACCCCCACAGTGACCCATAATATTAGCACTCCCCTATACCAGCCCAGTGACCCACACAGTGACGCATATACTTATCCTCCTCCTGGTCTTCACAACTCCAATGATCCTCTTAGCACTGCTGTCAGTGAGCGGAAGTGTGTGTGCACCTGCAGAAGCACCTCCTCCCTTCTGCTCTCGTCTCCTCTCTAGTGGAACCAGAGAGGAGAGCTGAGGGAAGGAGGATCCTGGGATGCACACACTGCCATCAGTGCGTGCATCCGGTCCCCGGCGCTGCAGAGCAATTACTGGCACCTCGCCCGGTAATCATTTTAATGGTGACCAAATGTAACCAGAAAGCGGGACATAGAGTCCCAAAGCTGGACTGTCCTGCCTAAATTGGGACATCTGGTCACCTTACCTACACCTGACTGTTAGAGTGGGAGTCCAACTGTCAGAGGGCAGCTGAGCTCTTGATCTCCCTGGCACACGACTTCTATTTGGACTTTTGACTACGCTACCATGTTTTTACAGTGGCCTTTCCTAAAGTTCCTTAGTGACTGCTGCAAAAACAGGTATGGCTGGTCATTGATGGGTTTAAGGCAGGGCCGTAGCTAAAGGCCTTGGGCCTGGGTGCAAAAGTATATCTTGGGGCCCTTCCAACTTCTCTTAACCCCTTGTATAGTATAGTCAGTTACATCCTGAACGTTCGGGGTACTATGGAAGAGGATTGTAGGTAAATTCTCTTCAATACAATGCAGGTCCTACAGCTATCACCTGCCCACAATAGCTCTGATAAGCCCCCCTCCTGCTCTCTATTCCGACAGCGAAGCTGCTGTCTCTGCAGGAGGAGTGAAGGCTGTGGAGAGCCATGTCGGACAGGACTTTCAGCTTTAACCATAGCCTCTCAGCTAGGTTTCACTGACCAATCAGTGATAGAAGCTCTGATTAAAAAGTGAAACAAAACCAATCAGCATTTTTTTCAGTCTGATGAAGGAATCGCTCATCAATTTAGTAAGGTCTTCTTGTTCTCTGCCTGCCCTGCATGCTATGATCCTCGTGCTTGTAAATCTTGTGTGATCTGGGGTGGGAGGCCCCCCCAGGCCCCCCCAGGTGAGGGACCAGGTCAAAATTGCGACCCCTGTGGTTAAAGGGGCTATCTGGGAACATTTTGTTTTGTGAGAAAGCTGTTCAGTTTGCTGTATTAAAATAAAACAATGTATTCATTTTCCTTACTCTTCCACCACTGTTGCTTCGCTGGTACCCAGTCGCCACTGGCCTTCACTTCTGGGCGCAGAGCACCGACGTCACTGACACCAGCTGAAGGGATCCGGTGATTGACTACAGCAGTCACATGGCCCTGGTGTTGGTGACATCATTGCTGTCTCCCTGCACCCGGATGTGAAGACTTAGGTACCCTGAAGTTGGGGGAGGGAGACTAGATTCTTGTGGTCGGTGAAAGAAAGCCTAACTATAGCTCTGTAGAAAGTCTTTGCTTTTCATCTTAGCACCCTCGACTATTAATACATGAACAGTGCTGCATGCTGCTACGTGTTTATTTAGAAATATCTGACTGTGCTCAAATAAATTTTATGTGTAAATTGGGTGCTTTTTCTTTTCACACCAGCTAATTTAATATACAGCTAATGCTACAGCAAACTCAGTGGGGACAGTAAATGATTGTTGATTCATAAACAGTTACATAAACAGAGATTACCGAAATAACAGTAAACTGCTGGCAGAACGGTTCTAATTAAGTCCTACACTGGAAAACGGATATGCCTGACTGATTTTTATTTTTTTTAAATAAATGCTTTTATTAAACTTTTTGCAAATATAACAAGAACATCCCTCAAAGAAAGCAACTGTAAACATAGGAAAAGCGGGGGGAGAAGAAGATAGAAAAGAAAAGAAATAGGGGTCGGAGAGGGGAGAGTGATGGTACAGACATCTAATTGCCATTAAATAGGCAGTAGAAATAAATTCCTGTAACTTAAACCCAGTATGACCTGGAAAAAGGGGTTAAGTCTCGGTAATGGGAAGATGTACGATGGAGGTCAAACAAAAAGAATCCTTAATGTACAATACACCATTCATTAAAAATCCTTGAATCCAAAGATTGTGTAGTCTTCTGTATGACATTAATTCTTCTTTCATAAGTATATTCTGTTTATGATAATTAACAGCACGGAGGAGAAAGAAAAGAAAAAGAAAGGTAGGGGGGGGGGGGGCGGGAGAAGAAATACAGAAGAGAGGACACTCAAGCCCCCAGTGTGCTACAGCTTGAAGTCCTGCAGTGTGGTGTGTCAAGCAAACCCCATAACCCGACAGTGTCTATAAGGGCCTAATATTGTATTCATTTTTATAGGTGTAGTACCTGTTACTTCACATTCAAGATACCAGGTGGTTGCTCGAAAGCATTCCTTTAACCAGGATTTAATACAGGCTGGAAGAATATGGATGAATGGAGTCCATACTTTAAAAAATTGTTAAACACATGTTTCTTTTTAGAGGGAAGCATCAACTCAATCCATTCTAAACATTTCTAAAAATACAGGCAATGTAGCGATATTTGGTGACAATTTTGCAAGGTGATCTTGCACTCTGAACAAATATATGGAAAAACACTTTTTTACTGCCTCAAGAGATGGGTGCACCTGTACATGACCAAAGAGAGCTCAGGCGGGTGTCAAGACGCTATCTTATTCTAGAATGTGCTCTAGAAAAAGTGTGTATTTGCTACTGTGAGGGGTTAATTTTAGATTTTCCCCTGTCTCAAATTAAATAAGAAAAATACATTTAATTTCTCTTGCAACTTACTCTTTATCTGTCTTCTTCTCACTATATGACCCTGAATCTTGTCTTATCTGAACCTTCCCATGTCGTCCTGTTCTTCCGTACATGTTCTGAGAATTTTATCCGAGGACATATTTTGCTTTGATACAACTGTCACCGAGCGTTGATATATTGTTTATGTAGGAGACGTCTTTGAAAGAAATATTGTTCATTATAATCTCCAGATGTCCAGCGACCTTGGACATGCGCAGTAGTTGAATCATTGCGTAGCAAATTATTGTCTTTAAATTCAGTACTTAGCAAATAATAAACCACTTCGCTTTTGACAATCCCATGGTGCATGTGGCTGTCCATTTGCGTCGTCTGAGTACTCATTCCTAAGACTAATTCGGAAGCAGACAGCATCAGCTGAACGGTCTGATCACAGACCCCCCTAACATTACTTGGCGCCAGAACGTGGGGCAGAAGTTAACTCCTTACCTGCAGCCGATACCTGATGACCCTACCTGCCGACCAGCCGAACCAGAGGCCACGGGACCCCAGATCTACAAAACACCGGTGTAAGGTAAGCTCTTGACTTACCACTTCAGCTCTGGGCTCCCCTGACTTCGGTCACGTGTTGACAGGAGGTGAGTCGCTGCATGTTTATAGGATGCTTCTGCCTGTTATTTATGGTGTTCTTAGTAACCGTGCTAGACGGAAGAACCCTTGTGTGTATATTGCCATGCTGTGTGCTGTAGAAATTATTGCTTTTTGCCGGACTCATAATGTTAGCTGTAATTTGTAATAAGATTACTAAAAGCCGCCCAACAAGGCAAGCCGTGGTCCTTCCTCTATCCCCGTAAGAAGTAAAGATATTGCGAATAAATATCCTGCCCATTGCGGACGTGGCAGAAGGGACTGAAAAGTCCATAAGTATTTCTGCCAGTTGCGGACTCGCAGAAGAGAAGTATCCTGCCAATACTTGGCAGGAGGGCCCTAAATAAATATCCTGCCCGTTGCGGACGTGGCAGAAGGGACTGAAAAGTCCATAAGTATCCTGCCAGTTGAGGACTCGGCAGTAGGGACAATAGTGGTAAATCGAGAGGTAAGTCCATAGTCAGAATGGGGTCCGACCAGTCTCAGACATTCCTGACACCCATTGAAATAATAAGATTGGGGGAAGGGAAGGACATTTGTAGGCAAGCCTATAAAATATATAAACAGATAGGACTTAAAAAGAACAGACAATATAGAAAACAGCTAGAGAATGTAGTAAGTTGTTGAGAAAAGCAGGTGTTTAGAATTTTGGGAATCTTAGACCAACGAGTTTGGGAAAGATTCAGAGATAGTCAAAGGTTGGATAAAAGTATGATAGACAGATGGATTGAGGCAAGTGTAGAAGCGGCAGTTATCAGAGAAAGGGAATCCTTTATAGTCTGTGTTCCTTTGGGACATAAAGCAAGTTCATGCAGAATCTGTTGACAATTATGTGACAAATAACCATCATTGTTTGTCTTGTCTGTCTTGATGTTATGTAATCTAATCTTTGTTGTACGTCTTAGTCTTCTTCATATAAATGTAAGAAAGTTATAGCCTACTCACATCTGTGGGGGCTTTTAAGAATACAGGGGTTAAGAATGCAGCGAATGTTGCGCTGTCAGAAGCGCTTAGCATGTTGTCTTTTCTATGTGTTTAACTATTCCCCTGCCGTCTGTTTCATAGTCTGTGCAGAGAAATATACCTCTTGTTGCTAATGATTGGTGTTGTTTGGAGTTTGAATGTTCTGGTCACTTTCTAGAGTCTTGGTTGTTGTTCTATTTCATAGAGAGATAAAATTCAAGGTCATAGAAGAAAGACAGACGTTGATGAAATAAGAAACTTGTAATGAATTACGTGAATTAATTGTCTTGAAAGTGGAAAGCATGTAGGGATTTTGAGGTATGTTTTTGCTTTTTGGGTAAATGTCAGTTCTGTGATTGGTTGGACGTCTGTATCACTGCTGAATGCTGTTAGTACTGTACTGTCTCTGAGAAAATGGTCTGCAGGGGCTTGTTGTAATTCATGTCTTTGTTATTTGTACTGATATCTTACAAGCCTTATCTGCATCCATCAAATTCTCACCAGATGGATCGGTACGGGTTGAGACCTCAGGTGCCAGTTCAGAAGAGTTTTGTAAACTAACTGCTCTCTTGGTGGATCCGGCTCATGTATTTGTCTTGACAGCTACTGCAGAAACTCAGCTTTCCGCAGGTCCTGACAAATAGTAAGCCACCTCCAATTCTGCAAAACAAAGGTTGTTCTCCTGGGTCATCGCTTAGCCCAAGGAACTGGACATCTGACATAGGGACAAAAGGCTGCTGTCCAAAAGCCATACCTGTACTTACACCTGCTGCCAAACTCCGCACCTTTCTGGGCCTTGTTTCACACTGCCGCCCATGGATCCACTCTTTTTTCTCTCTTATGCAACTACTCTATGACTGTCTTTCAATCATTCTTTTTTCTCTCTCACCCCTGAAGCTCAATTCTCAGCTCTCCACCCTTTTACACTTTATCATTTATTCTTTTCTGTACTGAATTTTCTGGCCATATGACGACAGTATTGACACAAAAGCACAGGGGACAACCACGGCCACTTGGATACTACTCCATGAGGCTGGATCCAGTGGCTCGAGGAGCTCCATCATGTGTGTGTGCGGTGGCAGCAGTACAGGCAATGGTTGACAAATCTTCGGAGTTGGTATTGAACTACCCCCTAGTGGTCCTCACCCCTCATGACATCCGGAGCATATACACGCAAGTGCAACCCAAGCACTTATTTCTGGCCCGTCAAATCCAGCTACAATGTGCTCTTGTCATTCTTTTCAATGTTGCTACTACCTTGAACCCGGCTACTGTTCTTCCAATTAAGTATCCTAGTTCAAAAGGGGGGGAGGAGAAGACATATGTGATCTAGGTATTGCAGGTCAGCTATTTTTATTTCTAGCAACAAGGTTCTGATCTATTTGAAATAGAATACCAGCCTCATTGTTTAGCAGTAATCGGTGCAAGGGGTTTCAGGAGTGCCAATTCAGCTGGCAGAAACTGAACCACTTGAGGTAATGTTTAAAGGGTCGCGATGCCTCACGCGCTTCCTTGTGCTGGAAGGTCCTGAAAGCATATTGGGAACCGATGTGATGGGACCCTTGGGATGTTGTAACGAACTTCACCCGTCCGGTGAGGCTCGTATACACCCCGGGTCGGAAAGTCACCCGACCTTCTGTCGGATGGCAGCAGACCAAGCGACACCTCTCCCTGTCCTCACTCTTATGCACGCAGAGGAGCAAGTTTTTAGTGTCGTTCCTTCGAGCCTTTGGGCTACCAGACAGACGGACCTCGGCAGACTGTCTGTCTCATTGGTAATGGTCTACCTAAAGGAAGGGGAAAAAGCCCCCTTGGTCCGTCAGTACCCCCTGGCACATGTCCAGGAAGATACAATTGCAGACACTGTTTCTTCTTTATGTTAACTTAAAGCCCTTAAGGAATGTGTCTTCCCAGCCAATACCCCTTTGTTCCCCGTTAAAGAGAAAGAGTTTAAAGGGCCAGCCAGACTGTCAGTATTTGTTTGCATTTATTTTCAGAGGAAAGCAGTACTGTTGGACAGTGCTGCCATAAGGGGCACAGAATAGCCCAAAACCAGTTCACCAGATGCATGAAGCTGGTATTAGACGCCTGGCCAATTCCCGAGGGCACCGCCCTCTTGTAATATGTTGATGATTTACTTTTTTTTTATGTACTCCTGACCCAAATAGTTACCTCAATGCATCACTAAGCCTTTTGTGTTTCCTCCATCAGAGTAGAATGGCTGCAAAGCCAGCAAAGACAAACTTCAGTTCTGCAAATCACACATAGTGTTCCTGGGCCACTGCCTAGGTCCAGGTACTAAACACCTGACGCCGGAGCGCATGAAGGTGGTGACATGCAACTTCCCACCTCCCATGCCCAGTTGCGTACCTTCTTGGGACTGGTTTCTTACTGTCGGCCATGGATACGCTCTGCCTCCATGACCATGCAGCCTCTGTATGACTGCTTGAGTTCACGGCCATTTGCCCTGACCCCGCAGGCCGAGTCAGCCTTCCATCAGCTGAAAGTACAGATAACCAGTGCACCCGCACTGGGGCTGCCAGACTATGACAAACCTTTCCAGATGTACGTCAATGGCAGGACACGCCACCGCTGTATTGACACAAATGCATGGTGACAAAAAGCGACCTGTAGCATACTACAGTGCCCATCTTGACGCGGTGGCTAGAGGATCTCTATCATGCGTCCGAGCGGTTCTAGCAGTCCAGGCACTACTGGACAAAAGTTCTGATGTTGTCCTAGATCACACCATGGTGATCTACACCCCACATGACATACATGGTATCCTGACTCAGGTAAGCCATAGACATCTGTCTCTTGCCAGACAGATAAAAATGGAACTCGCAGTGCATTCCTCCTCGAACATCTCATTCCAAAGGTGCACCACCTTGAATCCAGCCACCTCACTTCCATTAGGTGACGTAGATTCAAATGGGGGAGTAAGTACAGGGGACCAGTTGTTTTACAACTCCCTGACTGACGAACAGGAGGCATTTGACACCGGAAACTAGCATGACTGTGTGGCCCTCATGGCCCAGGAAACGGCTGGGTTTGCGCATGTCACAGACAAGCCCCTGCAGAACCCCCAGTTTGAGCTGTTTGTGGATGGATCCAGATACCTGAATGACGAAGGAAGGTTTGTAACAGGTTTTGAAGTAGTCACACTGAATGAGATACGTGTGACAAAAACCACTGCCGCCACACATGTCAGCGCAGGCCTGTACAATCGCGAAGGATACCACTGCTAACATCTACACTGATTCCAGGTACGCCTTTGGTATTGCACACGACTATGGGCCTATCTGGCGCTCACAGAGCTTCACAGCTCAAGGCAAGCCGATCAAGAATAGAAAAGCTATGGTTCCAGGGTGAGGATGGACAACTCCACACTGGATATGCAGTGGTCACACAACAAGATGTCCTAAAAGCAGAATGCCTCCGCATGTCTCAGCACAAGAAGCGGAACTGAAGGCCCTCACTGAGGCGTGTAGAGTGGCAGAAGGTAAGATGGCAAACATTTACACTAACTCCCGGTATGCATTTGGCATAGCTCATGATTACGGCCCAACATGGAAGGCCAGACAGTTTTTTACCTCAGCAGGACAGCCAATTAAGAATGGTGCAGCGGTGCAGAGTCTCTTGGAAGCCCTACTTCTACCTGACAAAGTGGAGCGCTCACACCATTTCCTACATCAGAGAAGCAAGAGGCAACGTCATCACAGACCACTTAGCAAAGGCAGCGTCCCTCAAGCCGTGGAAGAAAAGAAGAATTTGACAAAAACTTTGGACATTGACTAAACTTTGGACATTGACAAAAACTTTGGACTTTACAGTTACAAGCCAGCAAGGAAGGAAAAGACAAATGGACTTAATATGGGAGCAGCAGAAACAGGACGGTGTATGGCGAACAGTCAACAGAACTTGCCTACCACAGTCCCTGTGCCCCATGATGGCCCAGCTGATGCCCGGAAAGACGCACCTCTCAAAGTAGCAATGATGTCGACGCTTGAACAAGGACGGGTGGCTCCTGGGTTTTCTGTAGCTGCTGCATCATTTGTCCAATTTTGCATGATCTTTGCCTTAAGCAACAGGGCAGAAGTAAATTTGCCACATAACACTTGCCTAGACCACTCTACCCATTTCAGGGATTGCAAATTGACTACATTCAGCTCCCAATTGTTGGGAAGTATGAATATGTGCTTGTTGTTATTGATTTCTTTTCAGGTTGGAGACCTACCCTGTTACTAAAGTAAATAAGCAGGTAACCGCACAGAAGCTCATGAATGAGGTAATCCGCAGGTACGGGGTACTAGAGACAATTGAGAGTGACAGAGGTACACATTTTACAGGTGAAGTAATGCGAGAGGTGATGTCAGCCCTTGGGGTGGAACAAGCGTTTCACACCCCATACCACCCGCAGAGTTCAGAGACTAAAATGGTACACTTGAGTTAAAAGAAGTGTTGTTTGGCTCTGTGCCAAGATTGGGGCTGTATCATCCACAGGCCCTACAGCAGGGCTATGACACAGTAGCCAGATATGTAAAGCACCTGTGTGACCAACTAACAATAACACAGAATCTAGTCTTTTTCTTCCATTCCAGACCCAGACAACTTAGAGGGATCACACTATCTACAACCTGGAGACTGGGTGGTCGTAAAGAGGCGTGTCCAGAAATCCCTAGGGCCCAGATTCAAGGAGCCCTATCAAGTCCTGCTGACCACACCTACTTCAGTAAAAGTTGAAGGAACTGTTGCTTGTCTTGAGACTAATGGGACTTTTCACGCCCTGCTTTGCCCCCCCCCCCCCCCCATGAGAAGGAAAATGAAGGACATTTTTTTTATTGATGGACTTTTTGGACTCCTCACTCCATGCTTCGCCCCTATGAGAGGGTGCAAAATGACAATGCCCAGAACCACTTTGTTAGACACCACCAAATACTGGTAGATGGACTGAACACCGCACAGGTGAAGGACTGTTGGACTTGCACACACGCACCTGGTGCCACTAGTTTTCTTTTCCTGGTTGTTCCTGTTCCGCCGAAAGAATTGCTTACATGGACAAATGAAAACTCAGAAACCTGGGATAGCTGGTGGGGTAACACATTTAGTTCTTTGAACCCTGCCAATTGGTTCTCTGGTCTGGGAGGGTGGTTCATGGGAATTTTACAAAGTATGCTTCAAGTAGTAATGATTTTGCTCGTCATATATGTTGCTTTAAAGTTAATCATGTCTTGTATCACATGTTGTAGTGAAAAGGCTTTTGCTAAGCTTTAACCCAGATGGACTTTGGGACCACCACATGACTCTAGGGAATCTGGCAGGAGCCGGCACCACTCGGGTGAAGTACCTAGCATGATGGTGGACCCTATGTCCAAATGGGGGAATGTGAGGGGTTAATTCTAGATTTTCCCCTGTCTCAAATTAAATAAGAAAAATACATTTAATTTCTCTTCCAACTTACTCTTTATCTGTCTTCTTCTCACTATATGACCCTGAATCTTGTCTTATCTGAACCTTCCCATGTCATCCTGTTCTTCCGTACATGTTCCGAGAATTTTATCCGAGGACATATTTTGCTTTGATACAACTGTCACCGAGCGTTGATATATTGTTTATGTAGAAGACGTCTTTGAAAGAAATATTGTTCATTATAATCTCCAGATGTCCAGCGACCTTGGACATGCGCAGTAGTTGAATCATTGCGTAACAAATTATTGTCTTTAAATTCAGTACTTAGCAAATAATAAACCACTTCACTTTTGACAATCCCATGGTGCATGTGGCTGTCCATTTGCGTCGTCTGAGTACTCATACTTAAGACTAATTCGGAAGCAGACAGCATCAGCTGAACGGTCTGATCAAAGACCCCCCCTAACACTACCAAAAGGAGTAAATTTGGGGGATGCCTATAAACAATGCATGTGGTCTGCAACTGCCTCCCCACATCTGGAACAGGTTGGATCTGAGATATTTCCAACGTGAAAGTTTCTTTTGGGGAAAAGAAATTTTATGAATTATTTTTAAGGTCATTTTCCAATAGGAAATGGAAGGCATAAGTTTAAGAGTCATATTTAATGTCTGAAGAATAAAGGCTGGTCTCAGTTGGGGGGTGGGGGGGAGTCATGTATTTGCCAGCTTGCCAGTCCTCAAGGCGTCAAGCTGAAAAAGAATATCCCCAAAGCCCATATAATGCGAGGAGGTACTCAGAAATGGCCAGAAAATCGAATTGAAAGCTTTCTCAGCATCCAGGCTGAGAAGCATAATTATGGGAAATAGCTGACCCAGAGTAGAGTAACGTTCCTGGCTGAACCCTAATTGTGAGGGAAGAAGTAAGTTAGGTAAAAATGTTTGCAATCTATGTGCCAGGATTTTTGTCAGAATTTTGTAATCAATGTTAAGCAGTGAAACTGGCTTATATGAGCCGACATTTATTGGGTCCTTATTTGGTTTTGTCAACACAATTGTGAAAGCATCATATCAGTCCTCCTTTTCATCCTCACTTGCACATATATTGTGTGTAAGGGATCAACTAAGTCAAGAGTAATATGTTGCTGCAACATTTTATAGTATTCGGCTGACAGACGATCTGAGGCAGGTTCCTTATTATTGAAAAAATTGCCTTTTTTTATCTCACTGACTGATTTTTTTTTAAGTAGGATCATGAGAATATGTACTCGCAGGCAATTTAAATACAAGGCAAATTCAAGGCAAGTTTTATCTTGAAAAAATAGTGTGATTTATTTAAGATCACATTAACACAATACATTTTAGAAACAGAAAAATATTTGGTCACTGTGGTGGTTTTACTGCCCTATTTGTTTTCTTCACCCCAAATTATTTTTGCTGCGTTTTTTTTCTGTGACACAGAAGTAAGAAGCTAAAAAAAGTTTTTTAAAATTAGTATAAAAATTAGGAATTGGTCCCTCATTTTGTTTTTGATCTTATACATAATTTGTATAGTTTTACATTACAGGGTGTATATGGCGATGGTTTTGGTTGGTGTAAGCAGTGGTTCATTTTCTTTTTATTATATATATTTTATTCTGTAATTTTTTGCAACCTATTTTTGTTAGTTTTTTTAACATCAGTCTCCCATCATACAGTGTGAATGAAACCCAGAGGTCTAATATATATATATTTTTAATTTCAGACTTTACCACTGTAGCTGGGGTATTCTGAAGAGCAGCATCCATAGGAGCCCCAGTTACTGGGAGAAATATCCCCTAGTAGTGACAGCAGTTACTAACAAAGCTTTTCAGGATCTGATAGGACTCTGCTGAGATCGCCTGGTCGAATACCAGAAGCATCTGCAGCCTACAAGAAGTGGTAAGAGGCCTGCACACTCATAGCATTTCTAAGGGGTGGCTTTTGTCACGGTGGTGATGAGTGCAATTCGCTCTATACAATCTTGTACACAGGGGAAGGTATGCAACATGATTTGGCCTTGTGGTGAAATGAGAAAGTCATGATGCCAGTTCCTGATTTAAAAGAACTTGGTGGAGAAATAAGACTATCACACACATTTGAGTAAACTGCAGGCACACCATTTACTGTTGAATGTGGCCGTCTGGAAATCTTAAGCACTAGAACTTGCATGTAAACAATTTAAACCTTAATACATTGATGAATAAGCTTTGGGGGCAGCAACTGAGATATGGGAAAGTTATAGAGAGATGGAGTAGGACTGAAAACCCCTATAACCAACTAACAGTAATTGCCAGCTGGAAACACAAACTGAAATTCTCCAATACTCAGTGCGGCTGTCTGGAGGTTCTCCGGTCACTAGTGCTGTGTCTGTTCTGACTGTTCAATGAAAGCATGAAGGGAAGGCACAGCTTTGAAGAATTTCAGGTCCTAAAAACAAGCACAGGTTTCCCTCAGTGTAGTGGGTGAATGATCAACTCTATAGGGGGTTGCTGGAAGATTAAGTAGCTCCTCCAGAGACTGGATAGGGGAGGATGCCAATGGAAACAGATTGCTTCATATGGCTACTAAGCTACTCCTCCCCCCTCCTTCTAGCTCTCTGTCCAGCACTAACTAACTTTTTCCCGCCTCTCAAGACTTTTATATTTCTGTGCTGCACCACAGATCAGGGGAAAAGGAAATTCCCCAGTCTCCTCCAATCTGGAACTTTCGTCTCAAATCAGCTGCTGTTAGCTCTGCCCTTTGACCAATCCAAGAGCTCCTTCCTTTTTCTGGTAAGGTGGACCAATGGCAGTGCAAAATCCTTTTGCTGCATTATGAAAGTTTTCCACATCCACAAACGATTGTTTTAGAGTGAAATGACTAAGATGAATTAACTATTTCGTTCTCTATTCTAGCCCCAATTTCTATTAAATGAAATCCAGCTTCAATACCCTTTATTAAATGAGCTGTAGTTAGGACAGTTGATCTTGACTTGCAGTTAAGTACTTTTACTGCAGTGCTACACTTCAGGTCACTCCATACCACTTCTGCTTTCTTACTGCACTACGTTCAATGAACACTATGTTGCCTGTAAAGGAGAAGGAGAAAAATGCTTTTGCCTTCTCCTCTAGGTCTTTGGCTGTGTCTGACAGCCGAGGTCCCGGCCTGCTCTTGCTTGATTGCAGGAGCAGGAGCTTTAATCCCAGGTCGTACTTTTGCGATCAGCCAGGATTAAAGCCCTGAACTAAGCACCATAAATTTACTACACTTGATCCTTAAAGGGTTAAAGTGATTGGGCTTCTTTTGTTGTAGTAGTTATAGCAGTTAGTGCACCTATAAACTTTCAAATTTTTGCATGCATTTTAATTATTGTAGACCAGTAAAATGATCTGCCAAGTTGTGTTCTTCAATTTTGACCATGTGTGTGGTTAGATCATATAGCTGAGTTGTCATGACAGATCAAATAGCTGAGTTGTCATGACGACCAGGAAACTTTTATGAAAAGGATGCATAGATGCTTCAGTTACATAAGATAAACAAAACTGTGATAGAAAATAGTTATATTAATTATAAAAAAAAAACAATTATAGAAACATTTAAAATTATTATTTTATATATATTCTAAGGCCAGTTTCAGACGCGCGTATTTTAACTCCGTGTTGGGTCTGTGTTCTGCGGACCATAATATGGAGCTAAGGTACAGTACTGTGTAAAAGCTTTAGGCAGGTGTGAAAAAATGCTGCTATTTTTCAAAAATAAAGTCTGACAGCAAATTTATTCTGCAGCAGGACAGCGATCCCGAATATCCCTCCAATGGCATTAAGAACTATCTTCAGCGTACAGAAGAACAAGGAGTCCTGGAAGTGATGATTTAAGCCGTAAAGAGTTTACAGCACATCAAAGTGATACGATTGTTGGAAGGTATCAGTCAGGAGAAGGGGACCAAAAGGCTTCACACATACCATGGAACACAGTGAAGACGGTCATCATGAAGTGGATTAAATTTGGCACAACAGTGATATTACCGAGAACTGGACTTCCTCTGAAAATTGATGAAAAGACCAGAAGAAAAGTGGTTTGGGAGGCGGCCAAGAGGCCAACAGCAACATTAAAGGAGCTGCAGGAATTTCTGGCAAGTACTGGTTTTGTGGTGCATGTGAAAATCACAGAAAAAAGGGAACTATAAACAGACAATAAACTCACAGAAAGCAGCCATATTCTTACTGATATACTGATACAAGAGGGCAGGTACAAACACCACAGTCCAAACATGCAGACAGGCTAACTGCTAAATGGAGGAGCTGATAGCACAAGTGAAGGTACTTATGAACAGCCACTCATACACCTTCCTTATATTGAGGGGGGCAGCTGCTTAGTACCATTCTTGCACATAGATAAAGCATATACAGGGTGTCCGGTTACAACCATGCAGGTTTACAACCTATTAACGACCCCATATTTCAATCCAGCAGGCTGCCCTGCACTGCATAGGTGTACCTTGCTGGCACTGGCACCCTGCGTTCAAAGCCGCACTACATGTTACTGATAAATATTGATATATATTTTTGTTTTTATTTAGTTTTCTAAGCTTCATGGAATATATTCTTCCAATACCATAGATTTTTAAAAATCTAGTTATTAATAGTTATAATATTGCGATAAAATAGTTTGCAGTGAAAAAGAGACCTGATGGGCGAAAACTAATGCTATTTTCAGATTTTACAACCCAGAAATATCCAAAAGATGTGCTAACATCTCAGGCACCAGACGTTGTGTTCCCCAGTGTTATCTGTTATTTTTCTCCACTGGCCTCTGTGTAAAACAGATTGGCACTCGAGCATGGGCCTGCTCCAAGGATGAGTGTCCTACAAGTCTACCATAAAACGTGGATCACCACTTTTGGCTTCATACCCCACCTGCAGCACATTGACCCTGTGTACTGTTAAGGATATGTATCACCCCTGGCCATGCTTGCTGTACCATGTGTCCATGTATCATGTGCACCCTGCCACTGACACTGCTCTTCAACACCAGGGACATATTGTCACTCACATGGTAGCGCAGGACAGGGACAGCTATTTGGGCAAAGAAAATACATTTTCTATGCTATACAGGTTCGTACTCCTGGGATGGACTTTTTTCAGCAACCATTTGAATGTGATTTATAACATGCTTCCCGTGTTATTCATACTTCATTTATACATTCAGCTCTAGATCTTGTATTGAAAAATATATTTTTCATATTTGATCAAAGATTTTAGCTCCAAAAATCTGGTTGTCCTATGGGGGACAACGTTTTCCCCCTCTTTGGCCAACTTATAAATTGTGCAGTGGGAGGTGCATTGTCTATATGTGACCAACCGCATCCATTGCCACTTTATACAGTGGTATGGTCGGTATATAGACAACCTCCTCCTCATCTGAAAGTCTGATATGAATATGGATAACAGATTTTTGACCTATATTAACAATAATGATGACAATTTTGGCTTAAAAAAAGCTATTTCCACAAGAGTTTACATCCCTTTCATACAGTAAAAGATTTATCTCTTGGTGAATTTATTAAAGCTGAGAGGGCTTGTTCTAGTGAATCCCTGTACAGTCATCGAAGCACTAAACTTGAGTACCATGGTTATTTCCCTTTTCTTGCTAGAGCTAAGTTTATAGTCGATTCTTAATTTAGGTCTGCCAATTTATTTCCTCCTCCGAAAAATTCAAGCACCAATTCCAAAAATAGTTTTTTCTACCGGTACTTCCTACTGTCCTCAATATACTCACATCATTAATATTGTGAAATGCCCCATTGTTATATCAGGATAACATTCTATACAACTTACTCAAAGTCAGAATCCAATGTGTGGGGGAAAAAAAATCACGTCTCTAGGTAATTTATTGTCCCCTTACTTATTTTCATCTTCCTATTTGTCTACTACGTAGTTACAGCAGAAAGGTTGCTGCTATAGGCATTGTCCGAGCCGATGTGCTACTTGCAAGTATATTAAAAATGTATCACATTTGTCATATGTCACTACATCAAAAAATATACTAGTTCTGATACTCCTTACACAGTATATCTTTATAGGGTGCTCCTCTTGTCATGCACAATACATGGGCTGTACCACACGTAAGTTAGAAAATCTTTCGCGAATTTCCCGCGTCACAACATGTAATCAGTCTGCTGCCACTTTACACTTAGCACAACATCAGCATGTGATTGGTAGTGAAAAAGTTAATCGGCCAGTGCAAGGAGGAGACTGACAAAAAAAATGTTTCTGGCCTGAGAAGCGTACTGGATTATAGAGATGTCTACTCGTTTTCCTTTGCATATGAATTCTAGACATGACTTTTTTAATATTTTTATTGATAAGTTATTTTATAAGATTGTTTGTATAGATTGCTTTGCTTGCAAAACCTGATACGGACTTGTAGTCCACTCTATAATTTTCTATATAGCTCACAAGTGTTTTGACTTATTGTTTGATTTCCATTTGATGTATGCTATGATCAAGAGCTTCATGCTTGAAACGCGTTTGCCGTTTTTTTATGGGCTGCCAACCCCATTGCTTTTACCATGGTTCAATAAATGTTTACTACACTTACTACTTGAAGCTGGAGACGTCCCAAATATTACAGCTTTATATCTGTGCACTGTCCTTGTATGGTGCAGTGTAATTGAATTCCCCAAACCTCTCTGCTAGCTGTGTAAGGACTGCAAATAATTTGAAGTGGCCGGACTGGCGACTTTGAATGACATCTGAGGCCATAAACAGAGAAATGCAATATTCCCCACACCAAATCATAGTTTGTCGTTTGGCTTTGCTGCTATATACGTTTTGACTAGGGATGAGCGAACGTACTCGGAAAAGCACTACTTGCTCGAGTAATTTGCTTTATCCGAGTATCGCTGTGCTCGTCCCTGAAGATTCGGGTGCCGGAACGGAGCGGGGAGCAGCAGGGGAGAGCGGGGAGGAACGGAGGTAAGATCTTTCACTCCCTCTCTCCCGCTCGCTCTCCCCTGCGACTCACCTGTCAGCCGCAGCGGCACCCGAATCTTCAGGGACGAGCACAGCGATACTCGGATAAAGCAAATTACTCGAGCGAGTAGTGCTTTTCCGAGTACGCTCGCTCATCCCTAGTTTTGACAGCAGCAGAAATATACACTCTCTATGTGTCATATAGGCATATAAATGTGATGAATCTTTTTCTCTGCTCCCTCCAATAGATCCCCGTTTAGGTTCTCTGCTGGTATACAAGCTTTCACATCCAGCAGCAATATATCCTCTGTAAAATATCTGTCCCTAACAACAGACCACATGTTGTATAGGCATACAAACTTGATGCAGCTTCTTTCTCTGGTCTTTCCAATAAAACCCTGGTCACACCAGCAGCAATATATCCTCTGCAGAATATCTGTCCTTTACGGACCACATGTTATATAGGTAGATAAATGTGATGCAGCTTCTTTCTTTTGTCACTCCAATATATCCCCGGTATACAAGCTTTCACATCATCAGCAAGATATCCTCTGTATAATATCTGGCTCTAACACACCACATGTTAAATGGGCATATAAACATGATGCAGCTTCTATGTCCTATACCTAAATGTAAATTGGCCGCTAAATACACTGTGCCTATGTTATATATAGCTAGATACAGGCATCCAATGAAACTGTTAGCTATATGCAAGATGGAGGACACATTTGGTGACATCATTGAACCACAGCAGGCATTATGTGAAGTCCGATTTTCCTGTGATTTTTGAAAGAAAAAAAAAACACTCCAGACTTACCCGATTTGATTTTTGCTAAAATCGGGGCAATTTCATTGAGCAAGATGAGCAAGACTAGCTGTGACATCACAATAATGTGTTTACGTCAAGTTTGCTGCTCCAACATCTTTAAGTATGTTTCCTTCAGGCAAGCTGAAGGGGCAATTTCATTGAGCAAGATGAGCAAGACTAGCTGTGACATCACAATAATGTGTTTACGTCAAGTTTGCTGCTCCAACATCTTTAAGTATGTTTCCTTCAGGCAAGCTGACATCACAAGTGCATTTCACTCACTTACACTGCTGTGACATCAGAGCTGTCTTCCTGCCAGGTAAGGTGGTGTGACATCATAACTGTGTTTCTGTCAGGAAAGCTGCTGTAACAGCTTTGGTTGGTTTCACTCTGGTAAGCTGTTGTAACATTATAACTACATCAGGTAAATAATGTGACATCATAATAATGTGTTTACATCAAGTTAACTGCACCAACATCTTTAAGTATGTTTCCTTCAGGCAAGCTGACATCACAAGTGCGTTCCACTCACTTACACTGCTCTGACATTAGAGCTGTCTTCCTGCCAGGTAAGGTGGCGTGACATCACAACTGTGTTTCTATGAGGTAAGCTGCTGTAACATCTGTAGTTGGTTTCACTCTGTTAAGCTGTTGTAACACCATAACTACATCAGGTAAATAATGTGACATCACAAATGGGTTTCCGACAGGTGAAATACAGATTAGATCTTTATTTTCCAGTGTTACTTAGTTATTTACTATTTAAATCAAGTAGCTTCTCTTCATATTCTTCACCTAGTGGTTTTGGAACCTGAATACCGATTCTTGGTATATCATCAGCACTTCATTGAAGTAATATGATTTACACTTTTATATCAGGATGTGTTTTATATGTGTGTATTGTATTTATAATGCATTTATGAGTTCATTCACTTAGGATGTGTTCTTTGTGATAAGGACAGGAGGATACGCTGATATTAAAAAAAGATTCACATTACCTTCTGTTATCTTCAGAGGCTGTAGTTGTTGAAAATCAGCATATTGCTTCAGAAGGCTGATAATATTGCAGATCCACAAAAAGGATTTGAGACTGAGCTGGAGGGGAAATGTGCAAATTCATCAGGGTCTTTCTTTACCCCATTCATTCTAAATCTTTTAATTTTTTTTAGATTATGTGATTCTAATTGTAGCCATATTTATTATATAAACTCTAATATTTTAGTTCTGAGAGAAAGCCATCTGAAAATTGCGAAATGTTACTTTGTTCTTAAAGGGGGTGTGCAAGATATAACATTATCCCCTATCCACATAAGGAATAACTTCATGATTGGTGGAGTCTAATTGCTAGGACCACCATGGATCCTGCAGGTCTCTACACAAATGGATCGTAGGGTGTGGACTGTAGCTCCATTCATGTCAATAGGTGCTTTGGAAATTGCCAAGTACAAGTGTTCAGCAATTTCCAGTGCTACCACTAAAATGAATGGAGGGATGGCATGCAAATGTATCCACTGCTCCACCCAGTGTTTGGGATCGGTGGGGGTCCTAGTGTTTGGACCTTCACTCATCATAAAAGTATCCCCTATCCTATTGATTGGGGGGGGGGGGGGGTAGCTTTATATCTTGGCATAATGCCTTTAAATGTAGGTGTCTTTTGACCAGCTTTCACTGATGTAGTTTAAAGGAATTGTCCTGGATAGAAAATAAATAATTGCCCTATAACAGGAAATGGTATTTGAAAAATAATTGCATATCAGTTAAAAACTCTACCATCCCAGTGGCCCTGAGGAGTCCTGTAGCAAAGATTCCATGTACAAAATTCATGTGATTGCTGCAGTCAATCACTAGCCTCAGAGGTGAAGCTGGCATGTACAGCACCAGACCATTAAGGCCAGTGAAGTGGCCAAGTAAATGATGTACATCCCGCCATCACTGCAGTACTGGTAAGCATCACTGAAGTGGAAGCAGTATATTGGTGAATGACTTATCCTGTAAGTTATGGTTATTTTTTATTTTAGGAGCAGAGCGTTCTTATGGAACTTTTTTAAAACCCCAGACGACCACTGTAATTTTGCTAACACACAAAACATGACATACACCTACAGTACTGGATTTGATTTCTAATGAAGTAATAAGCAGATTATGCAGAGTTGAGTTTGCCAGATGTATCGAAATGTGATTTTACTACTTCTGACATACTTAAAGGAAATCTCTCATCTCCCTACAACACTATGAACTACGTCATGGAGTGGATAGGGGAGGTGATGAGGAGCTAGGTGCTGTATTTTTTATACTTGTCTGCTCCTCGGTTACAGCGCTGTCACACATTGAAGCCCCCTAACTCTTTTTAGATTGCTTTATGATCTCCCATAGAAGTCTATGGCAGAGTGCACACACAGAGACTTTAAAGCTATGTACACATTTGCACTCCTTTTTTCTTCTGTAATCAATCTGCTTTTGGAAATTAAGATTTTTGTATTTGGTTTTCATTACAAATTTCTGATTGTTTGATGCCTATGGATTGTATTGTTTTCTAAGGCGCTGCAGACTGGAAAACTGAAATCCTAGCAAATACAGTCAATGAGAGACACTGCTCAGGGGTTTTCTGCAGTGACAGAAGAAAGGCAGTGCATTGTCTGTCATTTGTAAGTTCATGTAAGTCTTTCATACAGGGAACTGCAGTCTATGGAAAGCAGCCTATCTTTGTTTCCTACCTTCACTCCAAGTCATAAGTAGTAAGAAGATTAAGAAACCTGTGATATGTCCAGAGCATGAAAACTACCATTACAGAGGGCTATAGGACAGTGTCAGGAGATGTGAGGAGATGCTGATCATCTCACCAGCCCAATGCGCTAGCATGCTGCACCCGTTTTGTTGTGCTTTCCAACCAGATCATTTGACCCCCTCCCAAATTCCCATCATAAATAAGGCTCTGTTTTTAGTCCAGTTAAACTCCCACCATCTTGTCTAGAGATAGCACTGTATTGTGCTCAACTATACTGTGCTTATCTGTTCCACCACTAATTTTTCCCCACTAGTAAATCTCATAGACCTAGAGATAGCAATGTGTAGTATTGATTGTTCATGGCTACATAGCCTCTGTAAGAGAGGGGAGGGGAAGCTGTGCTTGTGCTCCTTCATGAGAGATACCAGATGATCAGTGCTGTGAATGCCCCTCAGCCAAAAACCTGAATGTAGGAGAGCTTGCAATCCAAGTATGCGGCTTTCTAAATGCACGAGAAAGAAAACTAAATTCAAAAAACCATAAGTGCATCTTTTTTTCTGCAGCTACTTGTTTTGATTTTTCTCTCACAAAGTTTTCTGTAGCCTTTAATAAACCCTGTGTATAGATTAGATGTAGTGAGTGAGGGATATTAATGTTAAAATAAAGAAATGATAACCAGTAAATGTGCTAAAGGGGACTTAATAGTGTTGTGCTTATTCCTGAAGGCCTGAAATATCCTGGACTTGATTGGATTATTCATTGTAAGGTTTACCAATTGCTAGCGGCTACCAGACTTCAGCAGAGCAGATATCACTGGGAGCGTTTCAGTTCTACAGTAATCTTACCCTTTGGTAATTTCTAGTAAGGTGTGATGAATGATGGAGTTAAAACACTCTTTTTCAATAAGAGAGGACACCATCTCCTTTCTTTTTCTATTGTACCTATTTCGAGATTAGAAGAGATACTAGCGCTCATTGAAGGGACCCAACGGGTGTGTTAAAATTTACTATATTTTCCTGCTTCATGGGAAAAAAGTATGCAAATTAGTTCATGTCAGCCAAACCAGAGACCGGGTTTCTCTTCCTTTTTGGAGGAGCCTCTGGTTTAGCTGACGTGAGTTAATTTGCATGATTCTTTTTAAAATTATTTATAAAATTGTCCTACTTTAGCATATTAATGATGACATGTGAGGTAAGCTGTGTTTTTTTTCAAAGGACTGCAGGAAGAGAGCCTTGTCTATCTTCCGTATAATGTTATTTAAATTAAAGGAGTTTTTGATATGCAAAATGGAGCTCTAAAAATGCGAAAGGAAGCGTAGTATTATCATTCCAAGTGAATTTCTTCAAGTTGTATGTCATTAAAATCTCAACCCTAAGTATGCCTTGGCAGTAAATTCTCAAGAGATACAAGTGTTATATTTCTAATTTAGAGAAAAGGGATGAAGAAGATGTAAACAGCAACAAAAATAGTCCCAGACTAAGCTGTAAAATAATACGGAGGTGAACAAAGCTTGTGTGCATGTGGAGGAGAATATTTTTTTGTCAGTAAAGGTTAGGGCTATACAAAAACTGATTGAGTGGTTGAGCATCTTGCATCATGCAAATTTCATTTGATTAGAGCCATATAACATTAGCATCTCATTGACAGACTATGTGTTTGTATTGTCAGTCGCTTCACAAGGCGCTGTCATCAAGTTCTGTTTACAAGATAAAAGGGACGAGGATATAAAGTGAAGACAAAGACAATCTCAGGCTGAATCATAAAACAATGTAATTACACCACAACTTAAAGGCCCAGTTACACGCAAACGAGTGAAAGAATGACAGTTTAAGAGCTCATTTAGATTCAACGATTATCGTTCAAAGACGGCTTTTGAGTGATAATTGTTGTGTCTAAATGTGCCCACCTTTCACTGTTTGGCCAAACAACTGTTTTCAGTTCTGCTTGAAAACTGTCCTTCAGCAGACCAGCTGATAAGCAGGACCCTAGGCTGTGTTCTTGGAGAGCTGACAACAGCTGATAACATTGTTACACAGGACTGCAAGCTGTGTCTGCTGTCCATGGTGCTAAATTCTCCACAGGGAGCTCGGGGCTGAACAATGGAGCTAATTACAGAGCTCAGACCCCATGCTGAATTATGTAACAGCTCTCAGAAGCTCCTTTGCATGCAAATGAAGCTAATAAAGTACTGATAGCAATTAGTGCCTATTAGTTCTTTATGCAAAACGATTGCTTATCTTTCAATCTTTTGAAAGATATCTGTGTGTGTAAATGGGCCTTTAGTGATCATTTTGCATAAACTGCTAAGGTATACTAATGTCTATTAGCAGTTTATTACCTTCATTTGCATATATATGAGCCCTCAGCAGCTGTTTGCAAATCCCAGCATGTGGTCTGGACTTTGCACTCAGCTGCACAGTCTTTGCACGGGCTGCCGTAGGCTGCCAGCTGAAATCAAAGTAATCAGCTGCTCCTGTGGAGAACACAGTCCTTGCTATCTGTCTCCAGCTGAACGATGGATTTTAAGCTCACCTAAAAAAATCATCATTCAGCCAGAGAGTGAAAGAAGGAAGCATTTACACACAACAATTATCTCTGAAAAATTATCGTTTGAACGAATTTTGAGTGATAATCGTTGTGTATAAATGGGGTTTAAGACTGATTTAAACAAACCGATTCCCGTTTGAACGAGCGACTGACGTCACTGCTAGCTCATTCACTCTCATGCAGCTTGTTTAGAAGGCAAATCCATCATTGGCTCATTCAAATAAGCATCATTCAGTCTTTCACATTCACTGTATAAGTGAATGTGAAAGAATGAACGAGCGCTGCTTAAACTGAACATTAAGTAAACGAGCCAACAATGGTTTTCATGCCTGCATAAAATGAACGATCAGCGAAAAACAAATGATTCTTGTTCATCATTGGCTCACGTTTAGTTCTTTTTCACACGGGCGTTACTTTAATGCTCAGTTAGTCGCACTAACAGAGCAAAAAATTGTGTGAGCGAAGAATAGCCACAACTAAGTCATGACTATTATTCACGATTTTTCACGGCTGGCTGAGTCATCTTGCAGTGCAGTGATGCCTCAGCCCCAAAATCCCTCAGTCGAAAAACAACTTGGATCACTTTAAATGGCTCACTAGAGGCATCTATATAAAAGAAGAAAGTGGCAGCATCAAATGGTGAAAAATAATCAAGTAGATTTATTCCTTCATGCCAAGAATAGAAAAATGCTACGTTTGACCCTCAGAGTCTTTGTCAAGCTGGATAGTTTTATATTAGAGAGTACCAACAAGACATAACCCGTTACATTACTGTAGTGGTTGTCGAAGGCAGATAAGTATAGAATTATTTCCTTCCACTCTTTTTCTAGAAACCCCGTGGGTCTTGCTGCTTATCCTCATATTTTCTTTGTTCATGTTCCCTACTGTCTTTTGTCCAGTAGTCATATCTGTGTTATTCCTCTCTTCCCGTCAGTTTGATATATTATATTCATATATTTCTAGGCATTTCTGTGCACTATTAATTGCAGATTTCTTTGAGGAGATTTCATGAGGAATAGTATCACGGAAAGTACAGATTTTCATTTCCCGCTAGTAAGTCTAGGCCAATGTCCATGGGCGGATTAAATTTGCATTTATTTTGAAATACTTGCCGGCGATCGCGGATGCGATTTTAATTTTTCTGCGTGGATGTACACGGATATACTGCAGATCTTAAGCGTGGGAAAAAAAACAGGCCCATAGGGCCTGCCTTCCTCCTCCTCCCCACCTTCCTGCTTGGTCTCCAAGCAACAGGGGGGTATCTGCCTACAAATTGCGGATCGCTCGCTTCCATAGAGATCTACGCAGCCTATCTATGCAGAATCCGCAGTAAAACGGAGCATGCTACGACTTCTTTTCCGGGTGTGGCATCCACAAATCAAATCTGCAGGTGTTAATTGAAGTGCGGATGCCCCATGCTTCCCTGTGGGGGGCTTGAACTGCGGATCATCCGAGCAAGTTCCGCATTTCTAATCCGCCCGTGGACATTGGATCTTAAAGGGGTTTTCTCATGAAATATTGGTAATAGTTAAATACATAATTCTAAACATTTTTGCACTTGCCACCTGCTGTTTCTATTGAAGAGGTTTTTTGTGCCCAGTCAACCTCCATATTCGCTCCATGCTGGTCACACATACTTAGTCTTTCTTCTTATCACTTGCTCAGCATCTCCCTTTAACCCCTTCCAGACGTCTGCTGTACATTTACGGCGGACACCAGTTGTCATTGTATAGCGGGAAAAGAATCTTGAACTTTCATGCAGTTAATGTAAATACAATACTGATACAATTTTGTAGAGGTAATAAATGTATTGAGTGTTGGCATACATGTTTTTGCTACTATATTGTTGCAGCCATGACCTATGTGCCTCTTTATATTTAATTCACTTGTAAGATGTGTTGATGGAGTTTGATTTTTGTTACATTGTACAGTGGGGCTCAGGTGTCGTACCCTTTCTATAAGCGTTTGCAACAGTGGGGATCAGCAATAACTCTGATGCCTGCTATTAGTCCTATAGACACCACTGTCAGTCCTGATCACTTGCATTTAAATGGGCTGACAGGGAGAGGGGGCTGCCTCTCTCACCCAAACAGCCCAGCCACATTATGATCATGAGCTACCGTTCAGTTACCCCGGCAATCTAGGGCGTTGTGATGGCCCCCAAATCTACCATGGTTTTGCTTCTATTAAGCCCTGCCTGTAAAACTATCGCATGCTTCAATATTGAACTAAAGGAGTATATTGTACATTAGATCAGACAAATGCCACATGGGGACTAAAACAAATACAATTAAAGTTAATAAAGTTTTTATAATTATTGGTAAATTTTAAAAATATTAAAAGCAAAAAAAAAAACTTCTCTGTTAACGTACTAATTAAAAAAAAGGAGTATTGCCACATGTGTGAAAGTCTAATTTATTAAAATATCACTTTTTTGTTCTGCATGGAACCAATAAAAAAGTTATGGAAGATGGCGACAGAAGGCTATTATTTTTTTAAATAAGTATTTTTTAAGGAGTTTAAAATTAAAAAAAAAAACTACATAAACTTGTTATCTCTAATACTGACTCACAGAATAAAAATATATTTTTACCACATTGTGAATGCTGTAAAGTCTCGCTGAGGGCGCCCACCCACTGGCGTTTTTCTACCTGCGTTTTGCGTTTTTCCTGCACAGGCATAGAGATAACATGTGTTCCTGTCCACTGGCGTTTTTTTGCGTTGCGTTTGCGTTTTTAACATAGGAACTGTCAGTTGCATATGTGTCCTTATTTTTCTCCTAATGCACCCATGAATGTCAATGGAAATTAACGGAAAAGCCGCGAAAAACGCCGCGAAAAACGCTGCGTTTTTTTTTCCGCGGAAAACGCAAACACCAGTGGGTGGGCGCCCTTAATGGTAAAATTACAATTTTTTTCCCATTTCCCCCCACTTAACACCCAAAGTTTTACATTTTCCAATACATGATATGCTATGTTAAATGGCACTATTCAAAAATACAACTTGTCCTGCGAAAAACAAGCCCTCATGTGTCCGTCACAGGAAAAACAAAAGCTAGCATCCTTTTGAAAGATAATAATTAGAAAAATAAAAACGAAAAATCTGAAAAAAAAGTGCTGCAGGAAGAAAGGGTTATCTCTAATGCCATCTAAAGATGGCTTTGTTTTAGGTTGGTTTTCCTTAAGAGAACTATTTGGAATAGGTAATTATAAAAATTAATACACTGACTTAAATTATCAAAAGATTCAAGAAAAAAATATCACTTATTTTTATGTCCTCCATTGTCAAGGGTCCAAGGTTTAAAGCTGACCAAGTGCAACATTTCCATGGAATTGAAAAGCTCCATGCAGTTGTTGTCTTTCATTAGGATTTAAACCCAGAACTCCAGTATTGGAAGGCATCAGTTACAACCACTGAGCCACCATGCTTTTTTTTTTTGCTGTTCTCATCCATATTTACGTTTCTTCTGCTACAGCAAAGGATAACGCATGGTGGCTCAGTGGTTAGCACTGTTGCTTTGCAGTTTCAGTGACCTAGGTTCAAATTTGAACAACATCTGCATGCAATTTTCTATACGAGTTTTAGTGGTTTCTATAAACTTCTGATTCGGCTGAAACAAATGGCCTGAGGTTGGGATTCTTGCCAAAACAAAGTTTTAGAAACGTTTGACCCGAATTTGGGTTCTACAGGTTCAGTTCACTCATCTTCATTGAAATTGTAACCCAGGAATAGAAAAAAACTCTTATTTTCTAGAAATATCTTTGTCTGGGCTGTGTCTGGTATTATATTTCAGTCCTATTCACTTGAATAGAGATGAGCTGCAATACCAGACACAGCCAATTGAAAAAAGCATCCAAAAAACGTTCTGTCTAATTCCAGACAGCCCCATCATCATATAGTGAATGATTATGTACATTTTTGGTGATACTACTGTGCACACAAGCAACACAACTTGTACTGTAAGTTACTACATCTCTGCTCTCACTTTCACCATTACATGCACGTCTTTCACATCTACATATGTGTCATTACTATCATCCGGAAATAATTTGTAACAAAGCGTTGGGATCACACTGGTGACATTTATTTTTTCGGTAAATGAAAATGAATGTACAGCATGATAATGTTTTAGAAGTGAGTTTTTCATAAAGTTTACAGATCTCCTTGAATTGTATTCTATATTTTAGTAACAGTTTGATATACTGTAGCATTGCAGCATTTTTTCCATTATACGTTATAGACCAAAAATATATATTTTCTCCCCCCCCCCCCCCCCCCCCCTCCAAGAAGACAAAAAGTCTCAAAGGTTCCGTTTGGCAACTATAAAAAGAGATAGATTATATTTAGAATTGCAAATTAGATGAATCCACAATGGAACTTACATTCAGATTTTCCCGCTTTGTGTTTACATTCACACACGTGTTGAAAATTTAAAGTTTGATGGTTCATAACGTAGTTTGGAGCTATAAAGACAATATCATTAAGATGATGTGAGATAAGAGAATTGCAGGGCCTATAATAACAGCTGAATGAGATGAACGATTCAAGCTAGCAAGGGGAAGCCGTGACTTAAAGCAACAAGATGCTCTTCGCCTTCTTGGTTTCCAACATAGGATCAGTTTAGTTTTTGATATTTGAGTCATCTGACATACTTTGGTTGCTGCTTTAACTACCGTAAATTCTCAAATAGAGCTATTTTTAATGGGGTTTTTAGGTGGGGTATCTCTAGATGCAAGTCTTCAAACCAGAAGTTTTTTTTTTAAATATTGTACCATTTTGCATCTATAGCTCTAGAACTCATCTATGTGGTCTTCATGTTTACAGACTATATAGAAACCCTGGAGTAAATATATAAAGATAGGTTTTTCTATGCCTCTCTTGATATTAGCTGTGCTGGGCTGAGATTAATAATAAATTAATCAATTCATCTCTAGTCACCTTCTGCACCACTCAGACAGTTTAGCTACAATTTACACTAATGTCCAACATAAATTATAGTAAATATGCTAGGCTATGGAGGCCATTCTCCCTGAATTAAACCCCACACATTTTTTTTTAATTGGGGGAGGTAATAGACATTGAAAAAGTCACAAAAATTGGTGCAAAATGATACTTGTGCCAAAATTGTAACTTTTTGA
Organism: Eleutherodactylus coqui; assembly: GCF_035609145.1. Classification (NCBI taxonomy): domain Eukaryota; kingdom Metazoa; phylum Chordata; class Amphibia; order Anura; family Eleutherodactylidae; genus Eleutherodactylus; species Eleutherodactylus coqui. The sequence continues at coordinate 178,833,696 of NC_089843.1, read as the reverse complement.
CACCAGAATTCTGGTGCAAGTAGGATAATAAATATCCTGCTGTTTGTAGTCTTATCCTGCACTCATGTTTTACTCTCTTCCATCATTCTCCTCTTTTTGCTAACAGTAGAAAGAGATGAAAGAGATTACATGATTAGATTGCAAACAGAACTCATTTGTAGACTGTAATAAGGGAGGCACATTGCTCTACATAGGAGCTGTAGACATGAGCCTTTAGGAATATTTTTACAACACTCATCCATCTCTATCAGTCCCGAAAACTTTGAATGAAGAAGCAGAGTGCGTGCATGATCACTCCATTCAAATGTCTCCAGAACGCAGCGCTTTGGACCTTCCTTCTAGTGAATGTTGAGAGGTCCCAGCTAAAAGGACCCGCAACGATTATACACTTATTCTCTGTCCTGTGGATAGGTGATAAAAGTTTGTCATGGGTTAACGCCTTTGAACATGATTAACAGAATTCTAAGCTGTGAAGTGGAAATGTTACCTTTCCTTTGTTTTGCCTCATTCATATTAGGAATAGACAGTGACTTCAATCATGTCTTGGGAGATACAAACATGTCATCAGCAGCATCCAGGGTTGTTTGAATAGATATATAGAATTCCTTGAGTTTTAAAACTTCACCTTTAATCCATTTCGCATAAAAGTACAGCAACGTTTCGACTGTGCAATATACAGTCTTTATCAAGCCAATGCATAAAAACATGGCTGCACATGCAGCCCTTAAATATCCCATCACCATGAATCTCACCCAATAAAAATAGTCAATAGTATCTAGAGTTTTGTTACCTGTAACTCCATAGGAGCCCTCACGGACCGTGCAGCTGTATCCAATCCATTAGTATCAGTGCCTCATGATGCCGGTCATGTCGTCATTAGTATGCGTGTTCCGGGTATTACTCCCCATGGGCATTTCACCGTCACTCTAGGGGCGTTCCCCACACGTCAGCGTCCCTCCGGTACTATCCAGGCGAACGGATCAATGTGTGGACGCCCACAGCGTCGTCTATGCGGCGCGCTGACGTCACCGCTGAGCTCACCACGTTCAACAGCCCGCCTACCACGTCGCAGATGCGACGTGCCGGCGTCTCTCCTGGGCCTCCGGAGTTCATTAGCATACCACCTCGCAAACGTAATGACGTTACGTGTGTATGTTAATGAGGGTGTCACGCATACTAATGACGACATGACCGGCATCATGAGGCACTGATACTAATGGATTGGATACAGCTGCACGGTCCGTGAGAGCTCCTATGGAGTTACAGGTAACAAAACTCTAGATACTATTGACTATTTTTTTGGGTGAGATTCATGGTGATGGGATATTTAAGGGCTGCATGTGCAGCCATGTTTTTATGCATTGGCTTGATAAAGACTGTATATTGCACAGTCGAAACGTTGCTGTACTTTTATGCGAAATGGATTAAAGGTGAAGTTTTAAAACTCAAGGAATTCTATATATCTATTCAAACAACCCTGGATGCTGCTGATGACATGTTTGTGTATCCTGATGTACTTTGGATGTAAGGTCTGCGTCCATTCTCAGCTTGGCACCCATCAGCCCATTAAGCTCTAGTGAGTATATTTCTCCTATACATCTGTTGTGCTGCGATTGCCTTACTATATTATGTCTTGGGAGATAACATAGCCATACAGCATTAACGTTGTCTCAAATAGAAGGCAGATGAATCATTCATGGAGTATAGGTAGAATCGTATATAAATATAATAATTGTTGTGCTTTGCCTTTTAAACTATAGAACACAAATGGACAGTAAACATATTCAGCCAAGTCTAGTAAGTGTACAAATCTAAACTGTTAAGCAACATTATTGATGCATCAAAAATATTTTACTCACGTACTGTATAATATGACATTTCCAAATATGCATGCCCACAAACAGATCATTGTGCCAAGTCCACTCTTTTAATAGGGAACCTAAACACTTTATTTTTTAATTAAACTGCATTGTTAGTAAATGTCAGTTTGCATTATCCAACATTATCATTGAAGAGACATAAACCATTGAAACACATGATTGATTTGTAAAATAGTTTGGTGCATAGATCATGCTTACAGTCAGAAATACTAGATACTTAGAAACAGATTTTACAACGTTGTGTTACAGAAGACAGTAATAACATACAAAACATACAAAAGTATGGGAAAATAGAAACCATACAAAACCACTAGAAAACACAATATTACAAATAGAAAGTTAGACATTAATAGACACTTAGGTGTTTTTTGTTTCTTTTTTTCTCAATATTTGAAGCCACAACATCCATAGCATAATATAGCCACTCATCGCTGACCGAGTGGAATTATCTAACCCAAAAGGAAATCAAGGTTAGTAATACTTTTTTTTGCTGATGGAAGACTTCCATTTGGAGTTGAAAATAAAATATAAATAAAATCCGAGGATTCGGTATATTGGAATGTATCATGATCCGTAGAATATTCTATGTGTATCACACGTTCTCACAATATTCATGCTTCAGGATCATAATCTTGATATTCCTCCTACGCAAATGAGAATAACAGTGTATTAGTAGAGTGCCAACAATAGACCTCTTGTGTCTGTAAAGACGTGCTCTCAGTGTGTAGCAGAAAACAAAATTACAATTACATGTCTGTTTATTACAAAACAATGTGTCTTTCATTTTCTAGGCAGTATATCGGGTATGAGGATGCCTTTGACTTTGTTTCCTGATGGAAGACGTCCATTTAGAGTTGAAAATAAAAGTTACAAAATTGTCATTGCTAACATACTGAGAACATCAACACAAACCATAGATAAAATTTGTAGCTACATGAAAGGTACACACCAACTGTCCGCATTCTCCACCAAACTCCCCTCCAAAAAAAATTCTAATAGGAAGCGAAAAAGGAGTTGTGCAAACATATTGATATTTAGAGGAAACAAAATATCACATCCAAGTCCTGTGCAACTTTTGTTCCCACTAAAAAGAGATTTTGGGACGGTTTACCTGTTAACCTATCTCAATAATATTAGATAGTGGGTATGGTCCACCAATATAATCATTTAATGCTTATAGCCAATATAGGAGAAATAGTAGTTTGCTGAGTTGGACCTGCCCAGCTGATTGTTAGTGCTTTTCTCCATAAGAGTTGGCACTTTAACTGACCAACTGTGGTCACATAATGGTGGAGATAAATATGCATATTTCGATGATGTTTCATTGGTGGGAAGGTCTATAAGTAACCAAATAGTTAGTGTATGTAGGCACTTTGAAAGAAGTTTATACACTACGTTGTTGGGTTTATTATGTTCAAAAATGAATATACAATTGCTTTTATAGTGAACAAATATAGCTACTTTGTAATATTTCATTTTGATCCTTTCTGCAGTTTTTATATATATGTTTCAGTTAGCTTTTGCTGTGTGTAATGAAGAAAAAATAGTCAACAAGCTGTTGTCAATTCTTTCTCTGTACCTATGTTTAGCATTTTGAATGCTTTAAGCATCTGATCAGTAGAGGTCCGACTGCTGGGACCTCACCAGTCATGAGAACAGGGCTGCTGAGTGTCTTCAAGTGAACGGATTGATGGTCATGAATGTGCACTACCAATTCATTAATTTTTACTGGGACTGCTTGAAGCAGCTGAGCGCTTATAATTGGCTGTCTACAGCACTCTCATTGAAATGGAGTGGTAGTTCACACGTGACCAATATATTTATTTATGGACACTCAGGTCCACTGTTCTCTTGATCAGATGGAGTGCCAGTAGTTGTACCTCCCTTGATCAAATAATTGATATTATTTTCATAGGACAACCCCTTTAAACTTATCCTGCACCCCTGATCATTGACACTTTATTGCTCATTGCAAATATATGCAATTCATATGCCAATTTTATTTTGTTATTAAAGAGTCACTGGCATTTTCAGAAACTGAGATGCCCATGTATAGCTAGAAAAAAAGGGATACAAGTGCTGCCTCCCTACTGTATGCCTCATGACTGCATGTAGAGTTTTCGGCACTAGGTTTGGAGCCACAGGGGTAGCAACTGTGCAGGTCCAGAGAGTAGTCAGGGGAGAGCCAGGAGTCGGCAATAGGTGGTCTCAGGTTCACAGTACAAATGGAGGAGGCAGGTATTGTTGTCAGGAGGGAAGCCAGAGGTAGGCATCAGTAAGTCTCAGTAATTGTATTGAGAGGAGCAGTAGTAGCAGCAGGAGATAGACTAAAAACAGCAAGCACAATAATCTCGCACTGAGGTAGGGGCAGGGCCAGGGCCAGGCTTTTATAGGTTGCTTGACTAAGAACTGGGCAGAGCTAGAACAGGAAAAACAGAGGGTCGAGCCAGTCAGGGAAACACAGGAGCATGGCTAGGTGTTCAGCAGAGGAGCTGTCCAAGTCCTGGATGGCTTAGTGGAGAGAGCTGCTGACTGGTGTGCATCTGTCATCGCTCTTCAGTAAATTTTGATATTACACTGAAAGTATAGATCTGGGACATAGCTCTCTAAAAAGTGGATGAAAACTGAAGTGGCACAGTGCTTGGACTCCTAGTGATGGATAGTGGTCACTGCTCCACCACTAATCCAGACGTCAAACCTGAAGCAGTGAGACACTGATGCAGTGCATCAAGTCCCAGTGGTGAGAAGACGTAATATGCAGAGGAGAAGCCATATTCAGCCCTGGACAGCTTCTCCTCACACTGCACCCATGGACACAGCACACAGGAGGCAGGAAGATCTGCAAACTATGCTATATGGGAAATATTTCGATAAAGGAATGAAATAAAAGGCTGACAAACTCTTATATGGAAAGCACTATACCTGCACTACAGATGGCAGTGCAGGCACACTGAAGAACGGAGCTCCATATTCAGCTATTCAGCTAGCTATAGTCGGATTAGCTTGGCAATTGCTTCTCTTAGCTGCATAGCCGAATAGCAAGTTTTCTACTAAAGATGTACATAATAGGCTGATTAGACATCTTGCTAAAATATTTAGCATCCCCTATTATGTATGTTTAAAAACAAAAGACAGTTCTATTTAATCTTTATATCTTGATTTAAAACTGAATGCAAGAAGACATTACATTTATATCATTTTGTACTTGTGCTGTTATGTCAGTAAAATTGGCAATAAATTGTTGGAGCTGTGGAAGAAACTGACATTTAATGGCTCCTGACTTGACACTAAAATGTTTGTAATTTTGTTTAATTGATGTTTGTACAGTCACTCTGTGCTTTCATGCGTTTCTTTTGATTTTTATTGACAGAATGATGGGGATAAAGATAGAGTAGCACAATGATAGGAACCAAATTTATAATGCCTTATATAGTCATTGGCTAAATGATGGCTTAACTAACTTGTTGCCAGAAGTGTTTGACAGCAACTTATTACCTTGAGAGGAGATAAGTTGCTGTCAGACACCTCTCTTGTGAGAAGAGATCAGGTATGTTGAAATTCTAAATGCTCGACCCTTCTTTCATCCACCAGGTAAGAGTCGTCACACCACTAAACACCCAAGATAGTTGGCTGGTCACAATGAAGCCAGTTGTCTGGTTGACTTCGCTCTTATGTGTATGGACAGGTTTAGTTTACCTTGCTAGCTATTTTAAAATTTTAGGAAATATTCAAGAAATCCAACAAACTTCTACATTATCACTGTTACACCCTCAGGGGTCTAGTTACCTGTTTAACTCATTAAGGACCAAGCACAGTAAATTTATGGCTCTTTGTCCTGGGCTTTAATCCCAGCCAATAGTGAAAAAATATGACGTGGAATTAAAGCCCCTGCTTCTGCAATCAATTAGAGGCAGGTCGGGTTGTCAGCTTTTAGTAACAGCTAGAGATGAGCGAACGTACTCGTCCGAGCTTGATACTCGTTCGAGTATTAGCGTGTTCGAGATGCTCGTTACTCGTGACGAGTACCACGCGATGTTCGAGTTACTTTCTCTTTCATCTCTGAGACGTTAGCACGCTTTTCTGGCCAATAGAAAGACAGGGAAGGCATTACAACTTCCCCCTGTGACGTTCAAGCCCTATACCACCCCCCTGCAGTGAGTGGCTGGCGAGATCAGATGTGACCCGAGTATAAAAATCGGCCCCTCCCGCGGCTCGCCACAGATTTGTTCTGACATAGAGGAGGGAAAGTGCTGTTGGTGCTGGAGCTGCTATAGGGAGAGTGTTAGGAGTATTTTTGGCTTCAAGAACCCCAACGGTCCTTCTTAGGGCCACATCTAACCGTGTGCAGTACTGTGGAGGCTGCTTTTTGCAGTGTTGCACTTTTTTTTTTTTTTGTATATCGGCCGTGCAGAGTAAAGATGAGCGAACGTGTTCTTAACGAACACTTACGCACCCGGACACCGGCTTTGCCGAGGACTTCAGTGTCCGCGCGTAAAGCTTCGGCGGGCGCCGGGGGGCGGGGAGAGGCGCGGCGGCGCGGGCGGCAGCAGCGGGGAACAGGGGGGAGCCCTCTCTCTCTCCCTCTCCCCCTCACTCCCCGCCGCACCCCCCCGCGCTGCCACGGCGACCCCCGAACTTTTTTCGCCCGAGCACGGAATTGCTCGCAAAGTTCGGTGTTCGGGCGAAAAGGGGCGGAGCCGAACACGTTCGCTCATCTCTAGTGCAGAGCATTGCGCCCTGCAGTAATTATACATACTCCAGGGCCAGTAGTGGTGGTGAGGCAGGGACAGAAGACATATATTGTGAGGCAGGGACAGAAGACATATTGTGAGGCAGGGACAGAAGACATATATTGTGAGGCAGGGACAGAAGACATATACAGTGTATATAGGCAGTGGGCCTTTCCAAAAACATTTGGGGAAAAAAATCTATTTGGGCTGCCTGTGACTGTCCTCAGTGTTCTGGGTCTGTGCTGGGTGTAGTTGTCCTCCTAATTCATACGCAGCCAGCTAAGTGTTACAGCAGGCTTGCGCAAAATTATTTCCTGGCTCTGTGTTGGCTGTTACATCACATTCCAGTCCACAGTGCAACAGTCTGCAGTTATTTTACATACTCCAGGGCCAGTAGTGGTGACGCAGGGGCAGAAGACATATACAGTGTATATAGACAGTGGGCCTTTCCAAAAACATTTGGGGAAAAAAATCTATTTGGGCTGCCTGTGACTGTCCTCAGTGTTCTGGGTCTGTGCTGGGTGTAGTTGTCCTCCTAATTCATACGCAGCCAGCTAAGTGTTACAGCAGGCTTGCGCAAAATTATTATTTATGATGGCCAAGCACCCCACAAGGTGGGACGAAGGCCGTTCACCGCCTCCGGTTTGCACCGCTGCCTCTCCCCCTGTGCCCCAACCTGCCACTGAGATCCAACCCCCCTCTCAGGGCACAGGCACTACCGTCTCCTGGCCTGCACCCACACTCTCACCTCCGCTGTCCTCGGCCCCATCCACCAATGTCTGTCAGCGCACCGTCGCTAGTGCAAGTGTTGAAGCGCAAGCGCAAGTACGCCGCCACGCACCCGCACGCTCAAGCGTTAAACGTGCACATAGCCAAATTTATCAGCCTGGAGATGCTGCCGTATAGGGTTGTGGAAACGGAGTCTTTCAAAAGTATGATGGCAGCGGGGGCCCAGCGCTACTCAGTTCCCAGTCGCCACTACTTTTCCCAATGTGCTGTCCCAGCCCTGCACGACCACGTCTCCCGCAACATTGTACGCGCCCTCACCAACGCGGTTACTGGCAAGGTCCACTTAACAACGGACACGTGGACAAGCACAGGCCGGCAGGGCCACTATATCTCCCTGACGGCACATTGGGTGAATTTAGTGGAGGCTGGGACAGAGTCAGAGCCTGGGACCGCTCACGTCCTACCCACCCCCAGAATTGCGGGCCCCAGCTCGGTGGTGGTATCTGCGGCGTTGTATGCTTTCTCCACTAAACCACCCTCCTCCTCCTCCTCCTACGCAACCTCTGTCTCGCAATCAAGATGTGTCAGCAGCAGCACGTCGCCAGCAGTCGGTGTTGCGCGGCATCGCAGCACAGCAGTGGGCAAGCGTCAGCAGGCCATGCTGAAACTAGTCAGCTTAGAAGAGAAGAGGCACACGGCCCACGAACTGCTGCAGGGTCTGACAGAGCAGACCGACCGCTGGCTTGCGCCGCTGAGCCTCCAACCGGGCATGGTTGTGTGTGACAACGGCCGTAACCTGGTGGCGGCTCTGCAGCTCGGCAGTCTCATGCACGTGCCATGCCTGGCCCACGTCTTTAATTTGGTGGTTCAGCGCTTTCTGAAAAGCTACCCACGCTTGTCAGACCTGCTCGGAAAGGTGCGCCAGCTCTGCGCACATTTCCGCAAGTCCCACACGGACGCTGCCACCCTGCGCACCCTGCAACATCGGTTTCATCTGCCAGTGCACCGACTGCTGTGCGACGTGCCCACACGGTGGAACTCTACGCTCCACATGTTGGCCAGGCTCTATGAGCAGCGTAGAGCTATAGTGGAATACCAACTCCAACATGGGCGGCGTAGTGGGAGTCAGCCTCCTCAATTCTTTACAGAAGAGTGGGCCTGGTTGGCAGACATCTGCCAGGTCCTTGGAAACTTTGAGGAGTCTACCCAGATGGTGAGCGGCGATGCTGCAATCATTAGCGTCACCATTCCTCTGCTATGCATCTTGAGAAGTTCCCTGCAAAGCATAAAGGCAGACGCTTTGCGTTCGGAAACAGAGGCGGGGGAAGACAGTATGTCGCTGGATAGTCAGAGCACCCTCCTGTCTATATCTCAGCGCGTTGAGGAGGAGGAGCATGAGGAGGATGAGGAGGAGGGGGAAGAGACAGCTTGGCCCACTGCTGAGGGTACCCATGCTGCTTGCCTGTCATCCTTTCAGCGTGTATGGCCTGAGGAGGAGGAGGAGGCTCCTGAAAGTGATCTTCCTAGTGAGGACAGCCATGTGTTGCGTACAGGTACCCTGGCACACATGGCTGACTTCATGTTAGGATGCCTTTCTCGTGACCCTCGCGTTACACGCATTCTCGCCACTACGGATTACTGGGTGTACACACTGCTCGACCCACGGTATAAGGAGAACCTTTCCACTCTCATACCCGAAGAGGAAAGGGGTTCGAGAGTGATGCTATACCACAGGACCCTGGCGGACAAACTGATGGTAAAATTCCCATCCGACAGTGCTAGTGGCCGAAGGCGCAGTTCCGAGGGCCAGGTAGCAGGGGAGGCGCGGAGATCAGGCAGCATGTACAGCACAGGCAGGGGAACACTCTCTAAGGCCTTTGACAGCTTTCTGGCTCCCCAGCAAGACTGTGTCACGGCTCCCCAGTCAAGGCTGAGTCGGCGAGAGCACCGTAAAAGGATGGTGAGGGAGTACGTAGCCGATCGCATGACTGTCCTCCGTGACGCCTCTGCCCCCTACAACTACTGGGTGTCGAAGCTGGACACGTGGCCTGAACTCGCGCTGTATGCCCTGGAGGTGCTTGCTTGTCCTGCGGCTAGCGTCTTGTCAGAGAGGGTGTTTAGTGCGGCTGGGGGAATCATCACAGATAAGCGTACCCTCCTGTCAACCGACAGTGCCGACAGGCTTACACTCATCAAGATGAACAAAGCCTAGATTTCCCCAGACTTCTCTTCTCCACCAGCGGACAGCAGCGGTACCTAAACAATACGTAGGCTGCACCCACGGATGGAAGCATTGTTCTCTATCACCATCAAAAACGTGGACCTTTTAGCTTCATCAATCTGTGTATAATATTTATCCTCCTCCTCCTGCTCCTCCTCCTGAAACCTGACGTAATCACGCCGAACGGGCAATTTTTCTTAGGCCCACAAGGCTCAGTCTTATAATTTTTGTAAACAATTTTTATACGTTTCAATGCTCATTAAAGCGTTGAAACTTTCACCTGAACCAATTTTTATTTTAACTGGGCTGCCTCCAGGCCTAGTTACAAATTAAGCCACATTAACCAAAGCGATTAATGGGTTTCACCTGCCCTCTTGGTTGGGCATGGGCAATTTTTCTGACGTACATTAGTACTGTTGATACACCAATTTTTTGGGGCCCTCGCCTACAGTGTAATCCAATTTATTTTTTGCCCACCTGCATTAAAGCTTACGTTACATCAGCTGTGTTGGGCACTGCAATGGGATATATTTATGTACCACCGGTGGGTTCCAGGGAGCCACCCATGCTGTGGGTCCACAGGGAGTTGTAACTGCATGTGTCTACTTCTAAAGAACCCCAGTCTGACTAGGGCATGCAGTGTGGGCCGAAGCCCACCTGCATTTAATCGGACGTTACCTCAGCTGTGATGGGCACTGCAATGGGATACATTTATGTACAGCCGGTGGGTTCCAGGGAGCCACCCATGCTGTGGGTGCACACGGAATTCCCATTGCGGAGTTGTACCTGCCTGTGACTATTTATAAAAAAACGCGGTCTGACTGGGGCATGCAGACACCTTGACAGAATGAATAGTGTGTGGCACATAGGTTCCCCATTGCTATGCCCACGTGTGCAGCTCCTGATGGAGGTGGCACAGGATTGGACTTCTCATTGCTTCTGTACAGCATTGTGGGCTATCGCCCCTCCCCTTTTAAAGAGGGTCGCTGCCTAGCCGTGCCAACCCTCTGCAGTGTGTGCCTGCGGTTCCTCCTCATGGCAGACGCACTTATAAATAGACATGAGTGTGGCGTGGCATGAGGGCAGCTGAAGGCTGCGCAGGGACAGTTTGGTGTGCGCTGTGGACACTGGGTCGTGCGGGGGGGGGGGGGCTTGGGCAGCATGTAACCCAGGAGAAGTGGCAGCGGAGTGTCATGCAGGCAGTGATTGTGCTTTGTTGGAGGTAGTGTGGTGCTTAGCTAAGGTATGCATTGCTAATGAGGGCTTTTCAGAAATAAAAGTTGTTGGGAGGGGGGGGGGGCCCACTCTTGCCGGTATTGTGGCTTACTAGTGGGACCTGGGAACTTGAGATGCAGCCCAACATGTAGCCCCTCGCCTGCCCTATCCGTTGCTGTGTCGTTCCCATCACTTTCTTGAATTGCCCAGATTTTCACAAACGAAAACCTTAGCGAGCATCGGCGATATACAAAAATGCTCGGGTCGCCCATTGACTTCAATGGGGTTCGTTACTCGAAACGAACCCTCGAGCATCGCGATAATTTCGTCCCGAGTAATGAGCACCTGAGCATTTTGGTGCTCGCTCATCTCTAGTAACAGCTGATAACCCGGAGAAAGAGGAAGAAGTTGTTTTTAACCCTTTCTGCCATCTCCTTTCACTAGTACGCAGTGCTCAATGACTGCTATGTACTAATGAGTGAAAGTGGAAGTATTTTTTCCACTACACGAGCCAGCAGTTACGTGACCGCCGGGATCCCCTGGCACAGCAGAGCTACATGGTGCTAACAGACGCTGATCAGCTCTGTCAGTGACTATTGTCATTACAGGGGATGTTTTTCCCTGTAACTGGGGCTCCTATGGATGTCCCAGCTACAGGGAAAAAATGTTAAATAAAAAAAAAAAGACCATGTGAATGTTCCCCAGATGTTTTATGTGATGTCATGAGAGACATAGATAGTTAAAAAAAAATACAAACATAATTTAAACAAAATTACAGAATAAAATAAAAATATATTCATAAGGAAGGAAATAACCCCAAGCCAACGCCAACCAAAATTGTTTCTGTATGTGCCCTGTAATACAAAACCATACATATTATATATCAAAATGTCCAAAACAAAATGAGGAATCCGTTCTATTCCTTTTTTTAGCGTAAATATACTAATGAAAAAAAAAACTCTAAATGTTAAAAAGTTTTTAGCGTTTTACTCCCAATAAAACTAAAAAAACAGAAAAAAGTCAGTGAAAAAGATATTAAAAAATTAGCCCTATATGTCAAGAAAAAAAAACCACAGCTAAAATAATTTTGCTAGCTAATAAAAAAGAAATAGGGCAGTTAAACTACCACATGGGTAAAATCCCTAAAAAGGGTCTGGTCCTTGAGGGGTACTAAACAGCCTGGTCCTTAATGGGTTAACAAAGTCACAGCTCAAATTTCTGCTTTTGGATATCCATTAGAAGGAATTTACTTAGATCGGCATGCTATACACGGATCTAATTAAAGCTTGCCCTAAAGTGAATTACATCAAGTTTACTAAAAGGCACACACCTCTTAATAAACCTGTTGCATGTTTGGAAAGTCAGCCCACCACACTCAAATCTACACCAGGCACAAGTTGGCATACATTTAAGCTATAATTTACATTACAATATAGTAAATCCGACAGACCTGGAAGACCATATCCCTGATTTGCTAAATCAGACCCCCTTCTAGTGGCAACTGGGGTGTAAAGAGGCTATGAAATAACAACTGACTTGTCATTAGACTGGACCTGGTATGTGGAACTGCAATTCTGCATTAAAAGGATAAAGAATGTCCATGGCAGATCCATTCTGCTATGTGTTGCAGCAGATCCTGCATTATAATTGATGCATTTATCAGATGTCCTTTTCTTAATGAGCCTAGTAGTGCAGCAGACTATGTAACTGTCTTTTAAAAGTAATGGAAAGAAACCTGATGGCATGACAATGTGATCGGAGCCTTCGAGTTGCAAGAAAAAGAACATAAGCCCTTTGGAATTACCTGGATTTCTGCATTCTAAAAACATAATCCAACTAAACTACTGATACACCGATTGTACTGCTCTTATCTTTTATTGGGCACATTGAGTAAACATGTACAGTGCAGGGAGAAAAAGTAAGTGAACCCTTGAATTCAATAACCTGTAGATCCCTGTTTAACAGCAGTCACCACCACCAAATGTTTCCTTTAGCTGCAAATAAGATTTGCAAAATGTTGAAGTGTAATTTTTGAGCATTTTTTCCTGCAAATATGTTTCATTTCATCAATATTTCTGGAATGCCTTGGAGGTACATTCTTTTCTGGTTTACACTGCATCTCTAACTTGGCGATTTCAAAACACAAATCTTCTTTTTCATCCATTTTTATTTGATTTTCTTATGAGCTTTGGGTCATTGCCTTGTTGCATTACTCAATGTCTTTTACACTTGAGGTTATGGACTGCAGTCTAATTTAAATGGCCATTAAAAGGAGGTGCTGGTGTGCGGGGGTTTGTGCAGCGTATTGGGCATACCTGCGAGTATATATGTGCGCATTTGCTCACCTCCCATAGACTTCTATGGGCCTCTTTAGTGTGCAATTGCACGCAAAATAGAGCAGGTCCTATTTTTTTTTCAGTGCCCGCATGAACTGTGCACGCAAAACAAAGAAATGAGCATAAAGCCATTGAAATCAATGATTTCTATTCTCTGCATAATGCGTGCAGGATTGTTCCGTGCGCAAATACAGTCGTGTGAAGGAACCCTAAAATGCTGATCTCCTGTGTGCTTCTGCCTATTGGCAATTTTGTTACACAAGTGAATATGCAGCCTAAATAAAAATATACATAAAAGGTTTCCTGCGTATTTAGGGTAGATTGAGACAAACGTGGTTTTGTCACCTTGTACGGCCATGATAATCACAGACATATAATGGGCCAAAATGAAACCGCTATGGGATTTTAATGGTTTTGTTGTCTCCACCTCTTTTCCCAGCTGGGATCTGTACAGCCGGAAAAAAAAAGGACCTGCCCTACTTTACCGCATGTAGTTCAACTATGTGCAGGGAAGATCATCCGGCACCTATCTTTCCGCCTCTTTATTTCAAACTCTTGCACTCTGGTGCCGAGTTTGAAAAGCATGCGGGAGTGAAGAGATTGCCCTTGTTCAGGCTCAACTATGCTTCGTACTGGGAAACATAGTTGCGTCTATGGCAGTGGGAATAGGCCCTCACTGCGTATTTATGCATGTCCATTAAATTCTATGGGCTATTACAGTGTGTAATACGCACCAAGAAAGGGCAAAATGTAGATGCTACGTATATACGGTCATGTGAATGGGTCCTTCATTGCTCCTTCAGGGCCCCTTCACATAGCGTATTTGCATGCAACACACAGAACAGAACCCATTGATTTCAATTGGTTCATCCTTATTACTCTTTTTCACACAAGTGAGATCAACGCGAGAATTTTGTGCATACGCTCGTATGAAGGTGAGCTCCATGGTCACAAGCAGCTTCCTTCATGGTTTCCTTCCACGAACACCATTCTTCTGAACATTTTTCTAATAGTGGATATGTAAAATGGTCCAGTTTGTAGAGTCTCCTGTTGGATTTTTCTGTTACCATTGGGTTCCTTCTCACTGGTTGCAGTTTTAACCATTGTGCTCTTGGGGTGATCTTAAGAGGATGCCCATAACTAGAGAGAGTAGCAACAGTCCGGAATTTTGTCCATCTCTAGATAATTTGCCCAAGGGCTTCAACAAACGAATGTATGCGCAAATACGCTTGTTGCAACAGAGCACATTTGCGTATGAACCAAGGGTTGTATTCTGGGTCAGACCCTTCCCCATCACTCTTTTAGACTTCTATGGCAGCTTTCTGCGTAACATCAATTGTGCACAAGATACACGCTCATGAAAGCGAAGCCATTGTAAACAGCAGTAAGGAGTGCTGATTGACATGCTGATTGTCTGCTGGTGCTTGTTACATGGGCAGTGAATTGTCCTGAGTACACTAAGCCTTATATAACAATCTGACCACAGTTTATTACTAATGGCTGCAGGAATCCTGGTAATTCCAAAGGGCTCAATTACTTTTTCTTGCAACTGTATTTCTAGAAGGAAAACATATCTGCACCATTAGTTGTGATTTCTAATGTGTTTTCTTTAATAAACTGTATCGCACCTTATTCTGTTTTAGTAGAATTTTTAAAAAATGGCTATTATCTATGTTTACACGAGTCTCAGGTTTGCATTATGAGCTACTTTCCTTTTGCATTTTGCGGTAATCGGCCATAGTGCTCCTTCACACGGGTGATTTTGCGCGCATTTTTCTACACGCAAAATAGTTTCCGCAAACCGCATCCAAAAGAACCCATTGGTTTCATTGGCTTCCCTCACATGGAGCGTCTGTGCATCCACATTTCCCTTGGGGCGAAAACATAAGTTTGATTATGATGTCTAAGGGGTGTGCAAATGTGCACTTGTCCAGAACTAAATAGTGCTCTGAACTGCGCAATTTCGCAGTGTTAAACAATAACATTGGGGACTTATTAGGCTGGCCCACCTACTAAGTCAGCTGTCCCGCCTGTTCACATTAAGGCCTTAGTCACACGGGCGTAAATATGCGCGTAAAAAAAACGCGTGACCATGTCCATTGCCACCAATATGTTCTATCTTTTGTAGGTGCGTTTTTACGCGCGTATATACGCGCGTAAATACGCCCGTGGGTTTTTATGCGCGTATATACGCGCGTATTTACGCCCGTGTGACTAAGGCCTAACGTGGGCTAAAACCGCTTCGTGCTTGAACAGTCACGGCAGCGCAAAAAAAGTACAGTAGAGGAGCATTACACACACGAGAAGATGTGATAGCGCCCCATTCTGAGCGCAATCACATCATGATAACATGAGCGTGAATATGTCACGCTCATGGGAAGGAGCCCTTAGGTAAGGATTTATTAAGGAATAGGGGAATAAGGGCATTTACATAGAAAGGTCCATCAGACATTTTCATCAAATCCTGAATAAATCTGAGTGTTTGAGCTCCTCTGTGCTTGATGTACAGCCAAGTCAGTAGAGTTCTGCAGAAAAGCTGCATCAAACACTCCATATGTCACACCATTTACTTGTAGCTTTGCATAATTTCTTTTCTGTGTATATCACTATGGTAACAGCTACAATATACAGTAACATTAATCTGGATGCATCTGTTACTGGTCATTTTGGGTCAATATGTGCATTTAAAAAATCATCAAGTTTAATTTAGTAATAACAAAACAGGAATATGTATAAACTACGTCATGAATAAGAAACGTATTCATAGGCTGTGTAACCATCGTAAAAACATCAGCAGTGAAAGTCTATACATTTGAGTGCGACTGAAGTTAGAGAGATACTTTGATACTTTTTTCTTTTCAAGAACCTGAAGAAAATAATGACACAATGTTACATAACCGCGTCGAGCAGTCGGTGTAGGTCCTTCTAATTAAAGGGTTTATGGAGAAGCGTCTGCTTCTTTTCTGGAAGAATTGTTAGTCCTATCAATGGGCTATGTCTGGTATTGTAGTTCAGTCTTATACAAGTGAATGTACCTGCGGGGGCATTTCATACGTCTCATTGAGATTCATATTATCTGTATGTTCCAAAATTCCCTCTTGGCCAAATCCTTCTTCATTCTGAAATAGAAAATAATAATATACAGGATCAATATGAAGAAGTCATTAATATGCACAGCGCTAGTAAGAATTTGCACCATTAATAAGTTGAATCATCCTCTAGAGAATACTACAGTATTTCTTGAATTGGTGAGACATCTCAGAAAGGAACAGAAATAGAACATGGGAAATCTTTGATGTATTTTAGGTTCTAACACAGCAGTCAACCAGCCAGCACTGAACACATCGAGTGCTCACTAGCAATTTTTTCCAGGATGGATTTGGTGGTAAAATATAAACTTTTGTAATTATGATGTTGCTGAAAAATAGGTTTAAAAAGAGGGCTAAAAAAAAAAAAGATAGCTATTGATCTAAGAACATTCTAGAAACTTACAATATACCAGAGTCTACAAATGGAGTACAAACTGGCCCCATACCTGGAAATACTACCAAACCCCAAAGAGTGAAAGTTCCTGAGCGGCTATAGACTGAACACACACTGCCTTGCCATTGAATCAGGGTGGCACAAGGAAGGACTAGAAGCAATGGGATGAAACTGAAAGGGAGGAGACACAAATTAGATATTAGGCAGTGAGGGTGATCAATGAGTGAAACAGGTTACCATGGGAGGTGGTGAGTTCTCCTTCAATGGAAGTCTTCAAACAGAGGTTGGACAAATATCTGTCTGGGATGATTTAGTAAATCCTGCACTGAGCAGGAAGTTGGACCCAATGACCAAGGAGGTTTCTTTCAACTCTACCATTCTAGGATTCTATGAAATACAAGGCCTGGGAGAACAGACTGTGCCAACTGTGTGATCAGAATGTTGTAGAAGATGAGGCCCATTTCTTGCTTCAATGACCCAAATACTCAGCAGAGAGGGATTCACTTCAAGAGACTCTCTGATCTCTTCCTGGATCTTAGCTCCATGGAGGATGAAGAGAAACTCTACATCCTGCTGGAGGAAGAGGAAAACACAGGGACCACAACAACACAATACGTTAGTGCCTTCCATAGATTGAAAATAAAATGATATGTCATGGATAGAGATGAGCGAGCATACTCACTAAGGACAATTGCTCAAGCGAGCATTGTCCTTAGCGAGTATCTCCCCGCTCGGAAGAAAAGGTCGGCTGCCAGTGCGGGTGAGAGGTGACTTGCGGCGGTGAGCATGGGGTGGCGGGGGGGTGGAGAGGGAGAGAGAGATCTCCCCTCCGTTCCTCCCCGCTCTCCCCCGCAGCTCCCGGCAGCCAAATCTTTTCTTCCGAACGGGTAGGTACTCGCTAAGGGCAATGCTCAATCGAGTAATTGCCCTTAGCGAGTATGCTCGCTCATCTCTAGACATGGACTTCTATGCTCCCCCTATCTCGGATGCGTGCCTATCATCCAAATGCTCAGCCCCAATTCCTCAAATCTATGTCTTAATCACTACTCTCCACTCGCTTGGCAATGCTACTGGTAATGTTTATTTGGTCCTGCCAGTAAAGCTTCTTTGAATTTCAATTTGATCTATTGCGGCTTCCTTCACATGGAGTGCATCACCTGGTCATCTGAATCCAGATTTCTGTTTCTCCATGCTGATGGTCAGAATTTGGTGCAAGCAGCATGAATTGAAGAACCCTTTATGTAAGCTGTTCAGAGCATATTAGTACCTCCATCTAACCTGTGGCAATTGCAAGAGCCTATCCTGTCTGCATGGGCCAATATCCCTGTAGAATACCTAGTGAAATCAATGCCCTGACGAATCGCCTAGGTTTTGAAGGTTCTATGGGTATCTAGAATCATTCTACATTGTCATCTCTTGCCTTGTAACCTACCGTGGGGCAGTTCCTGCATCCCACTGTACATGTACAGTGTTTGTAACAGGGGGGCTTAGAAGTTAAGCCCCTCGAAACTCGAGTGGGATTGTGGCTCTAGCTGACAGCTGTGGTCCCATTGCAGCTACCGAAAGTGGATGTAGCTCTGATCCTGGTCATTTAACCTTTGAAAAGCTGTGGTCAATGATGACTACGGCATTTAAATGATTTTGAGCCGCCTTCCTTATCTCATCACTTCCCCATGATACGATTGCAAAGTACCAACAGCTGCCATGGTTTCTGGAGACCAAATAATGCCGTCAGGGTCTGCCATCTAAGGTGGTCCTAATAGGCATTGCTGCTAGTAAAGAAGTTGGCAGTTTGAGATAATACACTGCACAGCATACAAATAAATGTTTGCAACATCTGTAAGTAATGCTATGTATAATTATCTAAGTGATTAAAAAAAGGTTTTCACGTAAAATAAAAATCACAATAAAAAGTAAAAATAAAAAATTGCCAATAAAACAGAATTTACTGTGGGAAAACTGCAAAAAATACAACAAAACGGGTTCTCTACATTCATAACGACCGCTAAAGTTATTAATAGTGTTGAGTAAACTGGAACAGCTGAACTCTGATTCAGGTTGAACTTTGCTAAAACTGCGGTTTGGCACGAACACAAACCTCAGGGAGTTTATCTTGGCTTAACCCACTAAAATCTCGTTCTCCTCCAATATTAAATTGGTTATACACCAAGTTAATATTAATCAATATCCTATCCTGCAAAAAAAAAAAAACAACAATCTGATACAGCACCTCAGATGGAAAAGTCTCTGAATGCATCGAGGCAAGAAACATTTTTTTGAATGATAAATGCTTTTTACTGTGCAAAATAGTAAAATCCAAAAACACAAAAAATTTGGTATCTCTGCAATTATATTTTCCGACAGAGTTAGGTTAACATATAAATTATACCGCCCAGTGAAAGGTGCAAGTCAATGTCAGACTTGCAGTTTTTGTACAGCTCGACTAAAAACGCAACAAAAAGCTATTTTAAAGTTGTCTGTATCTTAAAATAGTACCAATGAAAACATCAGCTAATCCTGCAACAGAAGTCCTCACACAGTTCCATAAATAGAAAAATAAAAATCTTTGGTCTCTCTGAATATGACCATGAAAAACACTTTTGTTGAGCAAAAGTAATAAAACATAAAAAAACCAAAAACATGAATTTGATATCACCGTATTTGTACTGACCCGCAGAATAAAGTGAATGAGTTATTTATACCACATGGTGAATGCTGTAGAAACAGAACCTTACAAAATAATGGAATTGCTGTTTTTGCCCATTTCGACCCTCCCCCAAATTCCTGATGTACTTCACACAACTTACATACACTCCCAGCCTCCTGTAGTGTCCCAGAGGGACCTACGGTATAGTAACGCCTTCATGAGTTCTGAAATGCCTTGCTATGGGCTCCTATATAGGAGGTAACGGTCGTAGGAGAGACCCTGTCTTTCTACTTCGTCATGGGCCATAACTATTCTGCCCGGCAACAGCTTGATTTCATTGGCTGTTGGCTATAGAAATCCCTGATTGGTCGAGGGGGGGGGGGGGTCAAGGGGGCGGGAGAAGAAAGAAGCCTGGGAAAATGAGTAGGGCGAGGCAGAATATGAGGGGAGGGCTTTGTAAAAAGGGTGGGAACAGACAGGAAGTAAGAGGAGGGAGAAGTGGGTTGTCATCGGGACATGGAGGAGAGAGGAGGTATGTTGCAGCACAGCAGCAGTTAACATTTCTGCTCTACCAGAAGAAATATAAAAGCAGTCAGGACAAGCAGGGAGTGGATTACAAGGATCTGTGAGTTGTCCATCCAACAGTGAGTTGTACGAGCTGCTGTTAAATGCAAAAAACTAGGGAAATTGCAAGCGTCTCTGAGTAACTCCACCAGCTAAGTAACTCTATGTAAGACATCCTTCAGATAACTAGGACTTAAGAGAGTCGTTCCCTGAGTAACTTCCAAATAGAGAGAAAGAGTGTTGAAGAGGAAAACTGTATGTGATATTCTGTGTAAGGAACAGTGTTAGTGCTCAACTGCATAATCAAGTCTGCATCACTATGAATTGTCATTTTGTTAATGAACTCTGAAAAGTGCTTAGTAAATTGTGTACCTTCGGTTTACAACACAAGCTACATGGACTTGTTTCCATTATTTCGCCACCATTCATCCAAGTTCATACCCAAAGGTAATGGCGTCATGTGACAAAACCATTTATTTGATCTGTTGTTTTCCTTCTGCAAGTTCCACTGCACGTGAGCGAGCTGGGACATTTTCCCACCATTGTCGGGAGAGATCGCAGAGCCAGCCGTGACACTCCTTGTTTCCCCGTGGTCTCCCCCACAACAGCCGACCTCTGCTCAGACGCCACAAGCCTTGGTGTCCCGAACAAGATCAATCATCTCTGCGATCTCATGCACATTGGTGCGTTAAAGTTGTGGATTTAAAGGGCCAGCGCACCACTTTAAAAAAAGGCATCAGAAAGTCTGAATTGTTGTTTAAGAGCTGTTTAAAATGTCTTTCCCCTCATGACTTCTATCTTTACCCTCTTGCTGTATAGTAAAAAGTGGAAATTCTTATTGGAAAATTGGAAAGAGCAGCAGCCCGGGTAGTCAAAACATGGCCACCGGGAGCATAAAAAAAGCTGTATAGGATATTAGTGAGAGACTGCAAAATATCTTTGATGTTCATATAATGTTGGAGATTAAGAAACATTTCTTTAATAGAGATGAGCGAACGTACTCGTCCGAGCTTGATATTCGTGCGAATATTAGGGTGTTCGGGATGCTCGTTACTCGTAACGAGTACCACGCGGTGTTCCGGTTACTTTCAGTTTCCTCTCTGAGACGTTGGCGCGCTTTTCTGGCCACTTGAAAGACAGGGAAGGCATTACAACTTCCCCCTGTGACGTTCAAGCCCTATACCACCCCCCTGCTGTGAGTGGCTGGGGAGATCTGATGTCACCCGAGTATAAAAATCGGCCCCTCCCGCGGCTCGGCTCAGATGCCTTGTGAGTTAGCTGAGGGAAAGTGCTATCGTGCTGGAGTTGCTGTAGGGAGAGCGTTAGGAGTTAGTGTAGGCTTCAAGAACCCCAACGGTCCTTCTCAGGGCCACATCTAATAGTGTGCAGTACTGTGTTAGCACTGTATTTATTTATTTTTTTTCAAAATTGGATCTGCAGAGCATTGCGCCCTGCAATAGGGACAGAAGTGGTG
Source organism: Eleutherodactylus coqui (assembly GCF_035609145.1). Lineage (NCBI taxonomy): Eukaryota > Metazoa > Chordata > Amphibia > Anura > Eleutherodactylidae > Eleutherodactylus > Eleutherodactylus coqui. Next base: position 178,812,417 of record NC_089843.1, on the reverse strand, counting down.
GTTAGGCAGGGAGAGTGTTAGCAGTGAGTGTAGGCTTCAAGAACCCCAACGGTCCTTTCTAGGGCCACATCTATCCGTGTGCAGTACTGTCCAGGCTGCTGTTAGCAGTGTTGCATTTTTTTTTTTTCCTCAAAACCGGCTGTGCAGACCATTGCACCCGGCATTAATACTACAGGGATAGAATTGTGTAGGCAAGGCCAGAAGACATACATTATTCATTGAATAGACGCAGTGTGGCTTTTCCTTTGAAAAACAAGGGAAAAAATTCTATTTTGCCTGCCTCTGACAGTCCTCAGGGCTCTGGGTACGTGTGTGCTGCGTGCAGAACGTTAAAAAAAATCAGACGCAGCCAGCTACGTTTTACTGCAGGCTTGCGCCAATTTGTTTCCTGCATGGGAAATCCCTGATCTGCTGTAGCGAATAACTTTGCATCACTGCAGTTCTCTGACACATTTGCAGGGCCACAACACAGTTATTAAACTTAGTAGTATTCATTGAATACACGCAGTGTGGCTTGTCCTTTGAAAAACAAGGGAAAAAATTCTATTTTGGCTGCAGGCTTGCGCCAATTTTTTTCCTGCATGGGAAATCCCTGATCTGCTGTAGCGAATAACTTTGCATCACTGCAGTTCTCTGACACATTTGCAGGGCCACAACACAGTTATTAAACTTAGTAGTATTCATTGAATACACGCAGTGTGGCTTGTCCTTTGAAAAACAAGGGAAAAAATTCTATTTTGGCTGCAGGCTTGCGCCAATTTTTTTCCTGCATGGGAAATCCCTGATCTGCTGTAGCGAATAACTTTGCATCACTGCAGTTCTCTGACACATTTGCAGGGCCACAACACAGTTATTAAACTTAGTAGTATTCATTGAATACACGCAGTGTGGCTTGTCCTTTGAAAAACAAGGGAAAAAATTCTATTTTGGCTGCAGGCTTGCGCCAATTTTTTTCCTGCATGGGAAATCCCTGATCTGCTGTAGCGAATAACTTTGCATCACTGCAGTTCTCTGACACATTTGCAGGGCCACAACACAGTTATTAAACTTAGTAGTATTCATTGAATACACGCAGTGTGGCTTGTCCTTTGAAAAACAAGGGAAAAAATTCTATTTTGGCTGCAGGCTTGCGCCAATTTGTTTCCTGCATGGGAAATCCCTGATCTGCTGTAGCGAATAACTTTGCATCACTGCAGTTCTCTGACACATTTGCAGGGCCACAACACAGTTATTAAACTTAGTAGTATTCATTGAATACACGCAGTGTGGCTTGTCCTTTCAAAAACAAGGGAAAAAATTCTATTTTGGCTGCAGGCTTGCGCCAATTTTTTTCCTGCCTGGGAAATCAAATCACTGGTAATACACCATGCTGAGGGGTAGGGGTAGGCCTATAGGACGCGGGCGAGGACGCGGAGGCCCAAGTCAGGGTGTGGGCACAGGCCGAGCCAGTGCGGTGGCCAGGGGTAGAGGCAGGGCCAGACCGAATAATCCACCAACTGTTTCCCAAAGCGCCCCCTCGCGCCATGCCACCCTGCACAGGTCAAGGTGCTCTACGGTGTGGCAGTTTTTCACAGAGACGCCTGACGACCGACGGACAGTGGTGTGCAACCTTTGTCGCGCCAAGATCAGCTGGGGAGGCACCACCAACAGCATGCGCAGGCATATGATGGCCAAGCACCCCACAAGGTGGGACGATGCCCGTTCACCGCCTCCGGTTTGCACCACTGCCTCTCCCCCTGTGCCCCAACCTGCCACTGAGATCCAACCCCCCACTGAGGACACAGGTACTACCGTCTCCTGGCCTGCACCCACACCCTCACCTCCGCTGTCCTCGGCCCCATCCAGCAATGTCTCTCAGCGTAGCGTCCAGACGTCACTAGCGCCACAGTTTGAGCGCAAGTGCAAGTACGACGCCACGCACCCGCACGCTCAAGCGTTAAACGTGCACATTGCAAAATTGATCAGCCTACAGATGCTGCCGTATAGGCTTGTGGAAACGGAGGCTTTCAAAAGCATGATGGCGGCGGCGGCCCCGCGCTACTCGGTTCCCAGTCGCCACTACTTTTCCCGATGTGCCGTCCCAGGCCTGCACGACCACGTCTCCCGCAACATTGTACGCGCCCTCACCAACGCGGTTACTGCCAAGGTCCACTTAACAACAGACACGTGGACAAGCACAGGCAGGCAGGGCCACTATATCTCCCTGACGGCACATTGGGTGAATTTAGTGGAGGCTGGGACAGAGTCAGAGCCTGGGACCGCTCACGTCCTACCCACCCCCCGAATTGCGTGCCCCAGCTCGGTGGTGGTATCTGCGGGGGTGTATGCTTCCTCCACTAAACCACCCTCCTCCTCCTCCTACGCAACCTCTGTCTCGCAATCAAGATGTGTCAGCAGCAGCACGTCGCCAGCAGTCGGTGTCACGCGGCATGGCAGCACAGCGGTGGGCAAGCGTCAGCAGGCCGTGCTGAAACTACTCAGCTTAGGAGAGAAGAGGCACACGGCCCACGAACTGCTGCAGGGTCTGACAGAGCAGACCAACCGCTGGCTTGCGCCGCTGAGCCTCCAACCGGGCATGGTCGTGTGTGACAACGGCCGTAAGCTGGTGGCGGCTCTGCAGCTCGGCAGCCTCACGCACGTGCCATGCCTGGCCCATGTGTTTAATTTGGTGGTTCAGCGCTTTCTGAAAAGCTACCCCCACTTGTCATACCTGCTCGGAAAGGTGCGCCGGATCTGCGCACATTTCCGCAAATCACACACGCACGCTGCCACCCTGCGGACCCTGCAACATCGGTTTAATCTGCCAGTGCACCGACTGCTGTGCGACGTGCCCACACAGTGGAACTCTACGCTCCACATGTTGGCCAGACTCTATGAGCAGCGTAGAGCTATAGTGAAATACCAACTCCAACTTGCGCGGCGCAGTGGGAGTCAGCCTCCTCAATTATTTACAGAAGAGTGGGCCGCCATCTGCCAGGTCCTTGGAAAATTTGAGGAGTCTACCCAGGTGGTGAGCGGTGATGCTGCAATCATTAGCGTCACCATTCCTCTGCTATGCATCTTGAGAAGTTCCCTGCAAAGCATAAAGGCAGACGCTTTGCGCTCGGAAACAGAGCCGGGGGAAGACAGTATGTCGCTGGATAGTCAGAGCACCCTCCTGTCTATATCTCAGCGCGTTCAGGAGGAGGAGGAGCATGAGGAGGATGAGGAGGAGGGGAAGAGACAGCTTGGCCCACTGCTGACGGTACCCATGCTGCTTGCCTGTCATCCTTTCAGCGTGTATGGCCTGAGGAAGAGGAGGAGGAGGAGGATCCTGAAAGTGATCTTCCTAGTGAAGACAGCCATGTGTTGCGTACAGGTACCCTGGCACACATGGCTGACTTCATGTTAGGATGCCTTTCTCGTGACCCTCGCGTTACACGCATTCTGGCCACTACGGATTACTGGGTGTACACACTGCTCGATCCACGGTATAAGGAGAGCCTTTGCACTCTCATTCCCGAAGAGGAAAGGGGTTCCAGAATGATGCTATACCACAGGGCGCTGGTGGACAAACTGATGGTAAACTTCCCATCCGACAGCGCTAGTGGCAGAAGGCGCAGTTCTGAGGGCCAGGTAGCAGGGGAGGCGCAGAGATCAGGCAGCATGTACAGCGCAGGCAGGGGAACATTCTCCAAGGCCTTTGCCAGCTTTATGGCTCCCCAGCAAGACTGTGTCACCGCTCCCCAGTCAAGGCTGAGTCGGCGGGAGCACTGTAAAAGGATGGTGAGGGAGTACGTAGCCGATCGCACGACCGTCCTCCGTGACGCCTCTGCCACCTACAACTACTGGGTGTCGAAGCTGGACACGTGGCCTGAACTCGCGCTGTATGCCCTGGAGCTGCTTGCTTGTCCTGCGGCTAGCGTCTTGTCAGAGAGTGTGTTTAGTGTGGCTGGGGGAATCATCACGGATAAGCGTACCCACCTGTCAACCGACAGTGCCGACAGGCTTACACTCATCAAGATGAACAAAGCCTGGATTTCCCCAGACTTCTCTTCTCCACCAGCGGACAGCAGCGATACCTAAGCAATACGTAGGCTGCACCCGCGGATGGAAGCATCGTTCTCTCTCACCATCCAAAACGGGGACATTTCTGCTTCATCAATCTGTGTATAATATTCCTCCTCCTCCTCCTCCTGCTCCTCCTCCTGAAACCTCACGTAATCACGCCGAACGGGCAATTTTTCTTAGGGCCACAAGGCTCACTCATATAATTTTTCTAAACAATTTTTATACGTTTCAATGCTCTTAAAAGCGTTGAAACTTTAACTTGAACCAATTTTTCGTTAAACTGGGCTGCCTCCAGGCCTAGTTACCACTTAAGCCACATTAACCAAAGCGATTAATGGGTTTCACCTGCCCTCTTGGTTGGCCATGGCCAATTTTTTGGATGTACATTAGTACTGTTGATACAGCAATTTTTGTGGGCCCTCGCCTACAGTGTAATCAAATGAATTTTTAGCCCACCTGCATTACAGCTGACGTTACATCCGCTGTGTTGGGCAATGCAATGGGATATATTTATGTACCGCCGGTGGCTTCCTGGCACCCACCCATGCTGTGGGTCCACAGAGAATTATAAATGCATCTGTTTCCACATCTAAAGAACCCCAGTCAGACTGGGGCATGCAGTGTGGGCCGAAGCCCACCTGCATTAAGCACGACATTACTACCTCAGCTGTGTTGGGCAATGCAATGGGATATTTTTATGTACCGCCGCTGGGTTCCAGGGAGCCACCCATGCTGTCGGTCCACAGGGACTTCACAATAGGGAGTTGTACCTGCCTGTGTCTATGAATTAAAAAACGCGGTCTGACTGGGGCATGCAGACACCTTGACAGAATGAATAGTGTGTGGCACATAGGTTCCCCATTGCTATGCCCACGTGTGCAGCTCCTGATGGCGGTGGCACAGGATTATATTTCTCATTGCTTCTGTACAGCATTGTGGGCTATCGGCCCGCCCCTTTTAGGGTCGCTGCCTAGCCGTGCCAACCCTCTGCAGTGTGTGCCTGCTTTTCCTCTGGCAGACGCACTTATAAATAGACATGAGTATGGCGTGGCATGAGGGCAGCTGAAGGCTGGGCATGGACAGTTTGGTGTGCGCTGTGGACACTGGGTCGTGGGAGGGGGGGGGTGGGCAGCATGTAACCCAGGAGAAGTGGCAGCGGAGTGTCATGCAGGCAGTGATTGTGCTTTGTTGGAGGTAGTGTGGTGCTTAGCTAAGGTATGCATTGCTAATGAGGGCTTTTCAGAAGTAAAAGTTGTTGGGGGGGGGGCACTCTTGCCGGTATTGTGGCTTAATAGTGGGACCTGTGAACTTGAGATGCAGCCCAACATGTAGCCCCTCGCCTGCCCTATCCGTTGCTGTGTCGTTCCCATCACTTTCTTGAATTGCCCAGATTTTCACACATGAAAACCTTAGCGAGCATCGGCGATATACAAAAATGCTCGGGTCGCCCATTGACTTCAATGGGGTTCGTTACTCGAAACGAACCCTCGAGCATCGCGATAATTTCGTCCCGAGTAACGAGCACCCGAGCATTTTGGTGCTCGCTCATCTCTATTCTTTAACAAAAAGCAAAAGCCTGGTGAATCTCTCAGAGAATATGCTCTATTGTTGCAAGAGGATATGAAAGCTGTAGTTCATCCAGACCCTAAAGAAGCTGATAGTTCTGATCAGGCATTAAGGGAGCAGTTCATTGAAGGGACACTAACTGAAACCCTCCATAGTCAATTAAAAAGGTTATCTGTGCAGCACCCTGAAAGTAGCTTCATAGAGTTTACGGAGTTAGCCATTCAAGTACTTGGAACCGAAGCCCAGCTGGCTGAAGTAGATGACTCTAAACCCTGTACTGATCTACCAGGGAAAGATAAGTTGCTCCACTCCTGCAAACGAGAATTGTTTCGACAAGCTACACAAGTACACGAGCCTCTGCAGGAGATGCAGCGACAAATGGCTGAGTTGACTTAATGTAGCTACTCTTTGTAAAAAGCTGTGAGAATAAGACTTTATCTCCCCCTCCAGCAGTCCCTGAATGCAGGCTCTTACCTGGGTTACCACGTCCTTACTCTAATCATTGCCATAAATATGGGCACCAGGAAAATACTTGCTGGGCTTTAAACAAACACCTCCCAGGCAGAAGGACTGAACAAAGACTAGGTCCAAAACTCTCTAATGGGATTTCTAAATGTGTTGGCCCTTGTCCGGAAATAACTTTATGTGCGGATAGAATTCCTTTGCCCTACTTGTTGGATACGGGGTCTCAGGTGACTACTATTCACAATGTAGATTTTTAAAAGTGCTAGTCACCAGATGTGTCGAGTTGCCCACTGAAAAAAATTGATTAATATCATAGCCAGTAATGGACTACCCATGCCTATAGTCAAGGATTTGGGAGCCCACAGTTATTGCAGGAGGAGCTGAGATGCACCGACAGGGCATTCTTGTAGTTGATTTCCCTGATAAAAAATGCCCCTTTCATCACGCTAAGAATGAATATTCTCCATAACTGCTATACGGAAATGGTTGAAGCGTTACAGCAATCAGTTCCCGCAGCATCTCAGACTCAGTATGTTGTGTTGAGAAGAGCTATCAAGGCGTTGTCAACACACCAAGAATTTTCAAACCCAAAAGGTCATGTGGGTAGGGCCAGAATCAAAGATGTGAGAGCAGTTATGGCACCACCCGAATTGGAATTTTTGTTGTGTTGTCAAACTCGCCCTGGTCTTCAAGGTAAAGAGTATGAGGTGTTTGTCGAACTTGTTCACATCGACAGACCTTTCTTTCTAATGGCTGCCAGAAGTCTAATCAGAGTCACTAATAGGAAAGTTCGGATCCACCTTATAAATATCGGAAATGTACCAGTTCATCTAAAATAACATATTTCAGTAGCACAGGTCTCATTGCTATCTCTCGAGGATGTACTAGATTGTGAGGAAGATCAGGTGTCCCAGGGTGCCCAACAAACTAATTCAACTTCCTCCAACCAGAAGGCCTGGGTCACTTATCTGCATATAGGAGAGGCGCAGACCCCCGAGAGTCAAATTCTAGGCGTGAGAGAGGTAGCATTAAAAAAGCAGGCTGCCTTTAATAAACATAGCATGGATTTCGGCTGTGTAAAAGACATTTCTTATACCATACCCACTAATGGTCATGCCCAATTAAAGAGCGATATTGTCCTATACCGCTTTCTTATCAACAAGTCAAAGCCATGATCAAAGAAATGAAGGATAATTATATTATCCAGGAAAGGTATAGTCCATGGGCTGCAATCATTGTACTGGTGAAAAAGATAATAGTGTACAAGAAAAAAAACCTTTTTCACTGTGCTGCAATGGATCAGCCTCAAAGTTTAAAACAGGAGGTAGATTTTTTCATAAGTTAAGTCAAAATTTATTTACATAAAAAGGAAAATAAGAGGCAATAAAATACCTCTATTAAAAAGCAAGGTAATATGCAACGTGTTTCGGCGTCTCAGACGCCTTTGTCAAGCATACAATAACTGGTGAAAAAGAAGGATTTTGTGTAGAGTATCACAAACTGAACAATATCACAAATAAAGATGCATACCCATTGCCACGCATAGAAGGATCTCTAACCGCTCTGGGTTCTGCTGCCTATTTTTTTACTTTAGACCTCAGTAGCGGCTATTGGCAAGTGCCTATGAATGAGTTACATTGGGAAAAAATGGCTTTTACTACTCCCATGGGATTGCTAGAGTTCAATTGTATGCTGTTTGGACTCTATAATGCCCCTGGCACATTCCAGAGGCTGATGGAACGATGCCTAGGACACAAAAACTTTGAATCAGTTCTACTCTATTTGGATGACGTGATTGTGTATTCAAAAACCTACAAAGACAATTTGCAGCACCTGAGTGATGTCTTTTAAATGTTGGTAAACTATAGTCTCAAAATCAAGCCATCCAAATGCCATCTGCTGCAAACGCAAGTCTAATACTTGGGACACATTGTTAGTGCTGACGGTGTGTACCCCGATCCAGAAAAAACAGATGCAGTAAAAAAAAAAAAACTGTCCCACTCCCAAAACTCTGAAGACTGTTTGGAGCTTCTTGGGTTTGTAAGCTACTATAGGCGATTCCTCCTTAGCTGCTCCCTTGCAAGAAATGCTGAGGGGACATTTAAAGAAACTGCATAAAAGACCTCTCCCCATTCCGTGGGAGGACGAGCAAGAGCAAGCGTTCCAGACACTTTAGAAAAAACTGGTAACACCCGCAATTCTAGCATACCCAGACTATATTCTATCCTTTAATTTGTAAACTGATGCTAGTTTCAAAGGACTAGTTGCTGTGTTGAGTCAGGTACAGGAAGGGAAGGAAAGAATAGTCACTTATGCAAGTCACTCTTTAAAGGGTTCAGAATGCAACAACCAAAATTACAGTTCTTTCAAATTGGAATTACTTGCATTAGTATGGGCGATAACTGAAAAATGTAAAGATTATTTGGCAGCTGCCACATTTATAGCCTATACAGATAACAAACCTATTGCTCATTTGAACTCTGCAAAACCAGGTGCCTTGGGACAAAGATGGCTCTCCAGGTTAGCCAAGTTCAACTTCCATGTCAAATACCAAGCAGGCAAATCAAATACCAATGTTGACGTTTTCTCTCGGTTACCTGAAGCAGTGGACTGCTCCCCTGAGAAGGATTAGTGGGAAGAAATAGAAATACCCAACTATGGAGTACATCAAGCAAAATAATTTGGTATTTCATCTGCTAATTCATCTAACAACTCACCAAATTCGTCTGACACCCTACAAAGATAACTCTTGTTATAGCAAGATAGTAGAATGCTCGGAGATTTAGAAGAGTACTTTTTGTCTGGAACCATTCCCAAAGGAATTACCCATAGAGCTTCAGATCCAGAACTGCAACGCTTATGGAGGGAAAGCAAGAGACTGTTCCTAAAAAAAAAACTTTATTTTGAGAAATTCTACAGACCCTATATCTGGCAATCGTATTCACCAAATTCTAATTCCACAATGAGATGCAAGTCAAGTGTTAGCCGCATATCATGATCAACCTGGCTATCTCGCATACATAAAACAGAAACTACCATTAGACAACATTTCTACTGGATAGGAATGTGAGATGACATTGACAAGTGGTGCCTGGAATGTTCTGTTTGTGAAACTCAGAGGAGAGCCAAAAATGATCAAAAGGCTGCTCTTCATCCCATTGTTGCCAGTAAACCTCTTGAACTTTTATCTATTGATCATCTCAAAATAGAAGCTAGTTCCTCTGGATATAGCTATGTTCTGACACTTATTGATCATTATACCAAGTTCACCGCCGCTATCCCAGTTAAAGACTTAACCGCAAAAAACACTGCTGCAATTGTTTGGAGACATTTCATTCTCTGTTATGGTTGCCCAGAGAAAATCCTGTCAGATAGGGGTTCTGTGTTTGAATCTAAACTGTTCCATAAACTTTGATATATACAAATGTCAAAAGTTGAGAACCACCGCCTACCACCCTCATGGTAATGAACTTTGCGAAAAAGCCAATCAAACCGTTTTGGACTTGTTAACTATTCCACTTCACCAGAGAGCTCATTGGCCTGATCTACTTCCTGAATTGATTAACACCTAAAACAATACCTCACATTGTTCCACAGGATTTACCCTGTACTATTTGATGTTTAAAAAGGCAAGGTAAATTACCCGCAGATCTAAAACTAAGAATCCAAGTTTCTGACTAAATCCTTTGCCCATCACGGAATGGGTCCAAGTACACCAACGTTGTCTCACGGAAGTGCAAAACATTGTAAATACTCGCTTGGAAGGTGCACAAAATAAACAAGCCAAAGATTTTAATAAAAAAGCTCATGCTACACCTGTCACATCCACCCACGATGTGCTGTATTTGTAACCCGCAGATCTCGCACAATAAACACACAAGCTGCGGCAAAACAATAATAAACCAAAAAACATGGGAACTCTTTCCCTATCTAAATAACCTCAGGAACGGGACCTGCCTAAATGCAGGCAATTTGCCCTGATAAGGACATACCTGACCTCGTACCTCGGCCCTTAGTTAACCCAATGTGAGACTGGGGAAACATAAGAAACGCAATAGAAAAGAAACAAACTTAGCTTAGATGCAGCAAGCAAATGAACAATCCAGAAGAGAGTTCTGACTAAGACCACAGTCAAAGCTAGACTGAAGATTCAATGGCAATTCTGTCCCGCATCAGCCAGACTAAATAGCTGTGGCAATTACCCACAGGTGCGACTTAAGCATGTCTCACGTTATACGCAACCACTAGGGCAAGAAAATGGAGAACCACCTGCTAAACCTGCATCAGACTATTAGCCTGGCAGCAATGCCAGAACTGCCGCAACAACATCTTTGCAAATTGGCAATGGAGTATGGTTGCGTAAGAAACACTGCAGCAGGAAATTAGACTCTTGCTGGAAGACACAACCATACACTGTTTCACCTGTGCCTTTAATTAAAAAAGGACTATACTCTATAGAGCAACCCAACAAAAACTCTCAAACAGTACACCACAACCGTCTAAAGTTCTGTTATTACCCTCTCCTTCGGAATCAACAAACTCGGGAACAGAAGTTGACACAAACTCGGAAAATGAGATGGGCCAACCCTAAAACACTGCATGCCCCACAATATAAATTGCCATGCCAGTAAAACTCCAAACAAAACTATTACTTCTTATACCACAAAATGAATACCCTAAAGAGTGTAGTTTACAAAATGAGATCACTTTTGTATCGGACCCACTGTGCTGGGTATGCCAAGGGTTGTGCAAAAGCGACATAGCATCCAAAAATTTTGCCAACAAAATCTGAGCTCCTTTCCTTCTGAGCCCCGCCATGTGCAAAAACAGCAGTTTATGTTCACACATAGGGTATTTTTGTAATTAGGAGAAAATTTGCCTATTTCATTGCCCCTGTGACAACGAAACATTTGAACCTAAGCCTACATATTTTTGGAAGGATTTTAATTTTTCATTTTCATGGTCCAATGTTAACACAAGCCCCCAAATACCTGTGAGGTGAAAAAATGCCAGTACCAAGAGGTCTAGCAAGTCTTCCTGGGGAAAAAATCATATTTTATCCTTTTTAATTATGGAAATACAGCAAATAAACATAGAATGACACAACATATGTTCCTAAGAGATGGTGAAATGTCTTGTTTGCTTCTGACAGCTAGGTCACATTATGTAGTGTAGGTTCTATTTTAATGAGAACAGACAAGGAGAGATCTTACGAGGTCCCTAGAGTACTGGAGTCCGTTCTACATTAGAGAATATATAGTGTTTTTAGTGCAGCAGGCAACATCATTGAAAGTAAAATGTTGAATTCTACATTATTACTATAGTATAGTGTTGGACTGGGTTGCAGATGGCCCACCAGTAAAATTCCCTCTGGGGCTCACTGTACAGGTACAGCGCATGCAAATATTATCTGATTCATGACCCTGTCTCCACAGAAATGTATGGAGAATGTGTTGGGCAGCAACTGGTGCACTCCTGTTCACCTTTTAGGTGCAGATCTCAGAGGTAGCATTTACAGCATATCTTACAATGGCCAAAGCATAGGCGAAAAATGCACTGACACACAATTTTATCATAAAGCGGAAGAGTTTTAGCTGTGTGCACCTGTATTTATATTGCAGCTAATGTACTCTGTTATATGCCAGGCATGGGGAGCTGGTGGCCCACTCCTGATCAGGGCCCTCTGGGGGCATCCTAACCAGGGCCCTCTGGGGGCGTCCTAACCAGGGCCCTCTGGGGGCATCCTAACCAGGGCCCTCTGGGGGCATCCTAACCTGGGCCCTCTGGGGGCATCCTAACCAGGGCCCTCTGGGGGCATCCTAACCAGGGCCCTCTGGGGGCATCCTAACCAGGGCCCTCTGGGGGCATCCTAACCAGGGCCCTCTGGGGGCGTCCTAACCAGGGCCCTCTGGGGGCGTCCTAACCAGGGCCCTCTGGGGGCGTCCTAACCAGGGCCCACCATTGGATCCTCTGGTTTCCCTGAGGGACAGTCAGAGCCTGCTATAGTATATCTAATTAATGTTGGTGGCATAGCATTTTATACAAGGCAAGGCATTGCAGAATGTTAAAAGAGAGTTACAGCAAGCATTCATTGCATAGCCGCCTTACTACATTAACATTTCTACAACATCAAAGAGGCAGTAAGTGAAGGTATGGTATTATTTCAATCTATATATATAAAGACGAAAGCCCTCACTGACTTACTCACTGACTGACTGACTGACTCGCCACTAATTCTCCAACTTCCCGATGTCGTAGAAACATGAAATTTGGTAAGAGCATAGATTATGTCCAAAATAGGAAAAGTAAAGGGGTCCCAACTCAATTATTTAATTCTAGCGCAAAAGAATTAGCGTCAAAATTTTACGTACATAATCTAAATCTCTCATTTCCCAATGTCATAGAAACTTAAAATTTGGCACGAGCATTGAAAATGTCATAAATAGGAAAAGCTAATGGGTCCCAACTCAATAATTCAATTCTAAGCGCAAAAGAATTAGCGTCTAAATTTTACGTACGGAATCTAATTCTCCAACTTCTCAATGTCATAGAAAGTTGAAATTTTTAGCACGAGCATTGATTGTGTCATACATAGGAAAGGCTAATGGGTCCCAACTCAATTATTCAATTCTAAGCGCAAAAGAATTAGCGTCCAAATTTTACGTACGGAATGTAATTCTCTCACTTTCCCGATGTCATAGAAACTTGAAATTTGGAACGGGCATTGCTTATGTCATAAATAGGAAAAACTAATGGGTCCCAACTCGATTATTCAATTCAAGCGCAAAAGAATTAGCGTCCAAATTTTACGTACGGAATCTAATTCTCTCCCTTCCTGATGTCATTTTATATAAAGGAAATGTCGCATGGTTGCCTCCACGTGGTGTTTCCTGGGTAACGCAAAGAACCATGCAAAATGGTGAACATATTTTTTTCCTGGTATCTCTAAAGTAGCCACGACTTCATAAGATTTTCCGTGTGAACACCAGATAAACACCAGCACCAAATTAACTCGGGCGAAGCCGGGTATATCAGCTAGTATTAGATATGGGCAATGTTAGATTTGCTATCAGAAATCATGAAGAATGTCTGTGCTGTGAGTCATTCTGCTATGACATTTCTCAGCATTGGGAACAGATTGGCAGCAGTATTCAAGCCAGCAAAGCACAATGTCCACTTATTGTGGCTGACCCCAGATCCTATGCAGTGACGGCTCAGAAATATGAGAACAACAAGTGGGGGTGGAGTATTTTAAGAACTGAGTATTGTACAATACTGCATATCAACAAGTGTGGATATAAGTTTACAGCAGTAAATTCTCCTTACAAAAAGTGCTGCTTCACACGGACATATCTGCACGTGTTTTTACCCGCATAAAATATATGTGTGCAATATGCAAAGAATAGAACCCATTAATATCAAGGTTTTTTTTTAACATGAACATTTTTTTTTAGCACATTTTGGTAACGAGCAAAAAAATTGGACCTGCTATATCTTTCGGCGTTTTTGCGCAGAAGAGGTCCCCATAGAAGTCTATGGGAGGTGAGCAAATGCGTAATTCCATGAAAGAAAACACATGTGGACCTCATAAGGCTAAGTAGCTTTTAAATCACGGCCAGGGGAGTTTCACGTACGCATATGAACAGGCGGGCAATTCATCCTTGTTCACTGTGCAAATACATTGTGCTGAGGCAGATGTATATGATCATAGGCTCATCTGAAGATGGCCTAAGGCCGACTTCACATGGGTGTATGTATATTTGCACATACCTGGGTGTATAGTGCTTTTATGGAATGAACGATGCTTTGCTGTGCACGCATCAGCTTATTTTACTGTACTTTTCATGCTTGCAAGACATGTTCATTTGCGCACAGCAAACAAAGGCCGTCTGATTAAAATAGCTAATTAGTCTTAGGCCGCCCGCAGATGGCCGGGTCGGATCCCGCTGCGAGAATTCTCGCAGCGGGATGCAGACCCGTGCCCTTGCAGAGGCCTGCGGCTTACCCGCTACTGGCGTCTCCGAAGCTGTGATATGCCGGCTGCCACCCAGCCAGCGCATGCGCAGAGCGGAGCCGGCGGCGCTTCCCTTACATTTCTGTGTGTGCCTCTGCAAGACCTGCACAGAAATAGAACTTGCCGCGATTTGTTTTCCGCGCGTGATTTCACGTGGACAAACCGTGGCCGTCTGCCTAGGATTGCGTATTCTAATGCAATCCTATGGCAGCAGCCACAGGCTGAAATTCAGTGAGAAATCCTGCCGTGGAATTTCCGCCAGTGTGCAGCGGGCCTTAATGAGTTCCAGATATGCTCTTTTTCCAGCAGTATTTCACAGTCTTCTTGTGTATTGCGTGCACATTTGCACACTCCCCATTGACCTCTGTGGGGACCTTTGGTTCACAAATATGCAGAAAAATAGAATGTTCTTTTTTTTTTGCGCGCACATAAAATATGGAACTATGTATGATCCCATTGAATTCAATGGATTCTATTCTCTGTGTATTGCGTGCTGCTAATATGCCGATGTGAAGCCAGCCTAAATGAGATGTGAAATAATTATAGCAATCTAAATCATGCATATATAGAATAGGATATAACTGCAAGAAAAATGAAGAAATACTCTGCAAGCTGTCCAGCCCCAGGACAACGGCACAGAGACATAACCTTACTGTGACACTAGATGATAACAGAAGATGTCAGCTCCTGCGCCTCAAGTATGAAGCACTATGATAGTAATGGTTGGAAGAAAACTAGTCTCTTTACACCGAAATACCCCATCGGCATGGTGTCTTTTAATACTTACTAGCCATCATTGGAGCTTAAAGGGGTATTCCCAGAATTGACGTTCAGGCTGTATTCATGTGTGGCAGTAGGGATGCAGTAAAAACTGCACCAAAAACTTCAGAAGCAAAACTCTGCATTTTTTCTGTGGTTTTCAATAGGGTTACGTTTACAATTTCTTTTTCCAATGGCACATTCTGCAGAGAGCGGAGTACAAGCATTCCTGTGATTGACGAGAGTCCCAGCGGTGAGACTACAAGCAATCATGCTTGTGGATTGGATAGGTGCTAAAAGTTAATTCTGAGAGTACCCCTTTTAATGTATTATATGGTATTACAGTTAATTATAATTATATAGTTATTATAAATGCAGTTGAACCAATATTTTACATGGACCTTCTACTGTAATTTATATTCAGTAAGACCAAGTCCATGCTTGAAATCTATTTTTCTAATACACCTCATAAAACCATCATTTCCCATTTCACAAATACAGCATGTATAGCATCTGTACAATCTAAAAGCTCAATGTGACTCCTAACCTGCTTAGGAACTGCATTAAAGTCACCCTCTAAGTTCTACAGTTCTTTTTTGCAGCATTTTTCCAGGGGTCTATGGGACTTGTTAATGTTAAAATCACATTCCACAAAATCGCGATTTCGCAGTAAATTGCAATTTTGCCGCGATGCGTTTCTAACATTAGAGAGCCCCATAGACACCTGGAAAAAAAACACAGCAAATTCGCAAACGCTACTAGGTAGTCACCCTTAGGGCTCAGTCAGGCAAGCAAATTTTTCATGCATTATAGGTGCAGGAAAAAAAATTGCACATCTCGTGTAGAAAAATCACGTGTTCTGGTGCATTTGCACTCGCATGTCCTATCTTTTGCAGATGCAAATTGTTTCTGCTTTTGAAAAACGGACATGTGACCGCTGTCATTGGAAAGCATTGGTTTCAATAGATCTGCTTTGAAAATGCTATATACATGCGTGAAAAATTAGTTTGTCTGATCCATAATACTGTAACTGTGAAGGAGAACCAGGATTTTTGAGGAACTGACTATCAAGTACATTGGAAAAAAACGTCTGCAACAGATTTCTTAGGAAACCTCACTAAGATCCAGGGAAATATGACAAGGTATTTAGTCACTCATTTATCTTCCTCCACCTTCCCAAGGCAGAGACATTTTAAAGAGTACTTTACTTTCAGAAAACTTTTGACGTCAGAGACCTTTTTAAAAGTATTGACTAGTGGAGGTCCCATTGCTGAGACCTCCGATGATCGCTAGAATGAGGGGGCTGCAGTGCTCACCAGCCCCTCCTCAACTACCATTGCTGGTTTTCAACTGCTTCCGGTAGCTGAAGACAACTTCATAGAGGTGTATAGGAAGCTTCTATACACCTCTAAAGGCTGTTTTCAGCTGCCAGAAAATGAGCGAACTTAGCCGAGAGTGCAAACATGGCAATATAAAGAGTCAGATTTCTGTACATTAAAGATCTTCAGAGGGGGACATTGGGGGAACCAGGGAGTGGGTGAGTATTAAAAATATATCACCTGCTGACTATTCATAAACTGGTGGTTAGAGTGTGGCAGACATGTAAATCACTGACTAAATATGTAGATACCCCTTTAGAAACTCCTCTGTGGGATAATAGAGCGCTCCCACATTTTGTGAATCTACCAGATAAGCAGTTCTGGGTGAATCTGGGAGTCCCCACATTAGAACATTTATATATTGACGGAGTGGTAGCCTCTTTTGAACAACTCCACAGCAGCTGTACCAAATACCTATGACTGGATTCTATAGATATTTGCAACTACGGCTCTAAACGTGCCTCTCTTACGGCACAATTCCCAGAACCAAGACAACCTTTTTCTCTGTACCCCCTGATAGGCATAATGCGCACTCTAGGCCCCAGGGGTCTGATATCTGTGTTGTACACCCATCTGCTGCAAATTTCCGATGCACCAGTGTCTGTGTTGGATAGATGGAAGGGACTTATCCCCTCCCTTTCTGGTGAGCAATGGGATGCTGCGAAATCATATACCATGGTATCACCAGTTGTAAACAATAAATTAATTCAACTGTATATACTTCACCAGTGCTACCTAACGCCGACTATTCTGTATAAAATGACCAGGGTATCTACCAACCAATGTCATCGATGCCGAGCAGCAGGTGCAAATTTGAACCATTTAATATGGAACTGCCCAGATATTTACGCATACTGGCGGGAGGTTACAGAATTACTAAGCCAGTTAATGGTGATGCCACTTCCACTTGACCCGATCATATGCTTGTTGGGTGTTTTGGATGAGGAGCTCTGGCAATTTCACGATTGGATATTCCTTGCTAATGTGTTGTTCTTGACTTGCAAAATGATAGCCTTATGCTGGATGGATAGGCGTTCCCCAATGCTCTCAATGAGGCAGAATATCAATAATTCCACTTTGCTGTATGGGAACATAGTCTATAAAAATAGAAAATGCCCAGGAAAATTCCACAAGGTGTGGCTCCCTTTCACCTCCCCTAATAGCACCATAACTTAGTTTATGGTGTTTTAGGGCCGTGACAGGTTCCCTTTAAATAATCACTGCACTTTGAGGTAATTTATGCTCATGTGATAGCCAATGTGATAATTAACAAAAGTACACTTTATTTACCTGAACTTATGTTTTTGTGGTGAAAAATCCCTTTAGCTACTATTGGTCTCCTTTCCTTCTAATTTGCCCTCCACTGTCTGTTATCATGTGAACCCTATCTCTGCTGATAGATATAATAAGGTATAACACATGAAGTTAAGGAGGGTGATGATTTATGTTGCCTATAGAAAAAGAGTGTATGGAGAAAGTGGGAGAGAAAAGCAGAAAGAGTTAAACAGGTATGCAGCTAGGGATAATTGTGTGTGATTTAGTGCCCCACTTCTACTGGAATCGCATCTACACTGCTCAGTTCTGTGTATAATGTCCTACCTGATGTATTGATATGAAGGTGCTACAGTAAGTAGAATCTGCTTCTTTCTCAGGGCTCATGTCCAAGACTGTGTTTTCACCGCATATTACGCAGGTGTTGAACGGACGCATGATATGCAGTGAGTGGAGTCCATGAAAGTCAGTGAACTTTCATTGATCAATGCACATGTGCATGTAGACACTGTATCAGTATGCACAAGAAATAGTTGCAGCATGCTGTATTTCTTTGTGTACCATGCAGCGTGAACCCCATATATTTGTATAGGCTGCGTATGAAATGCTGTCTATACGCAATACATTGATATGGGCAGTGTTTTCTTATGCATCCCTGCTCTGAAACAGAGCTGGGAATAAAAAAAAAAGTAAGTCACACTGCGCATGTCTGTGTGCATGTGATATGCGGCCATGTGCAGTCTGCACACAGCCATATGCAGTCTCTGCCAACTCTCTGCTGGCAGACCTGATGTTTACAAAATTGGTAAAATGCAACGGGAGAGACCGATAGCATTTTACCAACACATTCGAGAACATGAGCCCTCAAGATAAAGCGTATAGAGATCATCATAACAACAATCCCTCCGACAAGCTCAGAGAGAACTGAAAGCTAGAGCTGGAACCTACACTGGAGAAACTGGGGATAAATGCAAACAGCAAGTCATATAATGGCCAGGAATATTACTAGTCATGTATGCACATATCAGCTTGTTCTGAAAAGTCATCTGTAATTGCAAGTATACTTTAAAAGTTGAGCTTCATCTGCCAATTTTATCAGAGTGCAAAATGGGGATGATCCAAACACTATATATCAAACCTGGGGTGGAGGTGGGGGGGTGTACAAAATGTGTAAGAGTGGCTTCACACCTATGCCCAGTGTTCCACTTTCCTGCTCTGTTAAGGGAGCAGAAAAGGGCAATCCCTCGGCAAACAGCTCAGAAATTGGCCCCATTAAATACAATGCGGTTCGTTCAATTTCCGCTCAGCTGCCGGGCTTTTAGCCAGAAGGAAAAGCATTGCATGCAGCGATTTTTCTTCCAGTATTTTGAGCCAAATCTGCGGTGGAACCTTCTGACCCGAGGTTCCAACTTAGATGTGAAACGGCCAAAAAAGGGCTCCACAATACATATGGGCCTCAGAATATGCTCAATGTTATCACTGCATAAGAAGAATTCTAATAGTAAGGGTAAAAACACATGGACGCATGCGCTAATGCTCTCGCTGCTGTGAGAACTGTGGGCAAGAATATTACAGAAGCTTCTATCTTTTCCAATAGTGAAAGCAAAACCATTGAAATCAATGGTTTCATCTTGTCCCATTATGCAGCCGCATAACAGAACTAAAACATGCCCGTCATGGAACTGGGGTCTGAGAAACTGAAATACCAGCAACCCCTGTCCCTTCCTACTTGCCCCCCTAGGCTAGGCCCTAGAGCGACAACTGGACGAAGGTCCCTAGCCTCGCTAGGGATGAGGGGCAGAAATTCAGACCTACGGAAAAAACAAGGTACACACAAACACAAAGGCAAGTTGGGCAATCCGGGTCGGCAACTGGAGAATATGTAGAACAAAGGGGTCAGGCAAGACAAAGTCAGGTCCGAAGCAAGAGGGTCAAAAGCCGGGAATACAATCCAATAATACGGGTTTAGCCTGGAGACAAACATACACTGGCAACCACTGACAGGAACAGAGAGGTTTAAATGCTGTCAGAACTCCCGCCCCAGCAGCTGATTGGGGCGGGAGTCTGACAGCAGCAGGAGCTAGTCTAGAGCACAGGAAAGCCTGCCCCCAGCACTAACTGGCCGGGCGGAGATGGAGGACGCGTGCCCAGCTGCCATGACCATGGCAACGGGGCGTGGGACGGCGCCTGCCACATTCCTAGCAAGCCAGTGGAGAAAAGGGCAACGGCGTCCAGGGGAGGTAACCAGCACTGGGGCTCCCCTGTGCCGCAACACAGCCGCCCGGGTGATAGGACCAGCAGTGCGGGCACAGAAGCCCCGGGAGCCGCTGGTCCTGACAATGCCCTATGATTTAGAACCTGAATAATGTACCCAATGAGACCTAATCAAATGGATAGTAAGAATAGTGATGACACAATAGAAGCATAATAACCACAGTGATGTCATAGGATACAGATAACAAACACATTAGCCCACATATATCAATATATCACAACTTTTTCTGGCATATTTTACTCCAAAATAATGTAATTGGCCATGGGACACGTTAATCAACCATTAGTGCCAGAAATAAGAGCCTTTTGCGCCATGCCAACCTGCTTTTAAAAATGGAGTAAAAAGCGGCCAAGAATTGGCCCAGAATTAGAGACGTTTATAAAGTGCAACTTTTTAAAAATGCCTCGCAATCTCACTAGTCGGTAGGTTGTATAAAACGTGACTTCATTTCTCTGAATATATTGAAACATTTGGCAAATATATCAACAGTGCAACATTTGTGACAAATTTGTTACAAATAACACCAAATGTTGCCTCCAGCAAACTGACTTCAAAGAACCTCTGATAATAAATCTTGCCCACCGTGTCCATTAACTCGTACTTGGTATATTAACCTTGTAAATTGGTTTCATTATATTTCAGTTGTTGGCAAAGATTTAAAAGATAGAACATCTTGACTCTGCGGTGTCCATGATAACATTTAGCTTTATTTATGGCTCCTCTGATCCCAACGGTGTAACGAAGGAGGTCTCACGTTTAGACAGGACTAAAATAACCCACATATAAATCAAAGGGGGATGTTTACAAGTGCATTTAATTGCATCTCTTTATGTCCCTAATCTGTTATTATATTTGAAAGCTGTACAAGCGAATTGCATTTTACATCTGCTCTTTGGCCAAGATACTCCCTCGTGGACTGTGGAGGGAAATGTTTCTATGGCTGCATTCCAACTAATTAGAAATCCATCAATACCTCAACCTTTACTATAAGCGTCCTACATTCAGAAGCCCTTTAACGTTTCCCGCAGTAAGAAGATACAGAGATGAAATGCAATGTCTGTTAATAGAGAAGGTTTGCTGTTTGTCACACAGCCCACTGAATATACCATAATCACACACCTTGTGATGTAGTGGATCATGTCATCTGCTCAAAATACAAAGCATATGTCTAAATAATAAAACTGTTCAAATGCAATCACCTGCGTCTTTTCTACAATGTGATGGTTTTATTTAGTAGCAATAATGGAAAGAGACCTTTTTGTTTTTTTTGTGGTTACAGAGTATTGTATATGCAAGGGCTTGTCAAACTGGGAAGCGGGCATCACTTGCAAGTGCTCTAATCTTCAGCAGTCCTATAAAGTTGAATGGAGCAGCTGTGCGTAAGCTCCTCAAGACCCAAAATCCTTTCTCACCGCAGTTGATACAGTTTTCTAAAAACACATAGAACACCGATGAGTTTGACTAGCTCTCTGCCTCCAGTAAAATGTTAGGGTCCATGCAACAGCACCTTCGGTTTTGTTTGGTGCCACTCTAAAGACTGGCACTGGGCCGTGTTGACTTGTATAGACATCAAATTAGCCATTACTCTATCTCTCATGCAACCTGCACTATTGCAACACCTCCTGGGCCCAGGGAACCCTTAGCAATCATCTTCCCTTGGTCTTATCAGTGGACACATAACATCCAGGACTTCCTCACCAACAGATCAGCTCACTGCCTCAATCTTCTGAAAATAAAGGGACTATGTTACAAGCAACCTTCATCCACCCGAAAGCTGACCAAGGGACTGATATAAAGCATAGATAAATATGCCAACATCTCTGGTGTCACAACCTCAGAACTGATTGTGGGATACATTTTCCATCCATCAAAAACTTTGCCACAACCACATTTGGCTCACCTGCAGCTAGACCCCCACCTTATTTTCTATCTCTATGAGTAGCCCATGTTCAGCTCCCCACCTTCAGCCAACCCTCTATCCACTCCTCAGCATCCATTTCAGTTCGAAAACATAATCGTCAAATGGAATAGACTAGAAAGAGCTCTGTATGACTGTTGGAGATAACCAAGTGCTGTAACTTTGGTGGTCCCATAGAGTTTGAATGGAGATGCAGTATGCATGATCAACCAATGTTCAAACAATTAAGGGAAAACTTAAATCACACCTTGGATCTCAATGAACGAAAGAGTCAAGTCAAAAATCTTTTCTGATACAAATTGTGTAATTCGTTAAGTGCAAAAGGTCAGTGATCAATGGAAACCAAAATCATCAACTAATCAAGGGCTGGATTTTAAATCACCCAGAAAATCAATTTGCATGATTTTTTTATAGCAACTCATAATGTGCCTCAGTAGCGTGTATGGCCCCCATGCGTATGTATGCACTCTTACCAATCTCTGGGCATGTTCCTGATGAGATGATGAATGGTGTCCTAGAGGATCTTCTCTCAGACCTGAATTAGAGCATCAGTAAACCCCTGCACAGTTTGTGGTGCCTCTTAGTGGCTTAAGATGCTCTGATGCCGAATGTCCCAGAGCACCTCTCCAATGTACCTCCTGTTACTTTCTCTTGCACCAAGGCAAGTGAAATTATATCACAATTGCCTAAGCTTACTAACTGGACAGATTGATATCACTGAAATGTAAGTGATTTTGGGTTATACTGTAATGCTTAATCGTTCCCTTTCTTTTTTGAGCAGTGTGTTTAATATATATATACACACATATATATATATATATATATATACACATATATATATATATATATACATACTGTATATATACTCTTTGTCAAGAAAAAAAACAGCCCCTAGAAGGAATTGCTGCGCCACCATACATCGCCTCCCTACTGTCAGTATACCACCCAGCGCGCTTACTCCGATCAGATAACACCCTCAGACTAAACACCCCTGTAATACGAACCTCTCATGCTCGCCTACAGGACTTCACTAGAGCAGCACCCATCCTTTGGAATGCTCTACCCCAAGGCATCCGGACAATTCCCGATGCACGAAATTTCAGACGTGCCTTAAAAACGCACCTCTTCAGGGAAGCATACCAAATCTCCTGACCTAGTCCCTCGCCCCTCCCTATGGTGCTCCACCCTGTTTGCCTTCTGATAAATGATCTGTACATGAAATTTCCTATTGCCTGTGTTCCCCGAACCCCTGCACCTCCTGTACCACCCTCAACCCATTTGTGTCTAACCCAATGTATCTCACATTGTAATTGTTGCAATTGTTGTATTGTTTTGCATTTATCCATGCCTGAAAGCGCTGCGGAATAAGTTGGCGCTATACAAATAAAGATTATTATATTATTATTATTATTGTTTCAAAACTCGGCATGCAGTTACATCTCAGGCAGATATGCAAATTATGAGAGTTGAGGTGTGATTAGATGTTCTTGCCACCTGAAGCCCTTGTGTGTTTTTCCACTTGTGTAGAACTTTTTGACCACTAGACGCCTTTACAAGGCGATCAAAGAGATTTCACCCAGTTAACAGAGTTTGATAAGGGTGCATTATTGTAAGGCAAGAAACTGGATGGTTGTATCGATGAACTGCCTGCCACCTGCGCCATTCTGTCCACTGTGTTAGGAAATGTTAGGACCAGTGTATTCTGTCTTGGCTAGTGAGAGGTCTATAATGTAAGTCAGTTGGGGTAACATCACTCCTTAAGGAAAGCACCTAGAAGGTGAGGAGACTTATAAGGCCATTCAAGCTCCTCTGGGAAATATATGCAAATAAGTAAGATGGAACAATACTTTTGTAGCGCCACCCATTGGATAGCAGCTTTTCTGCAAATCAATGTCTGACCCTTTATGCAGATCTTTAATGATTGGGAATGGAAAACCAAGTCTCCTCACTCACCTTCTAGGTGCTCTCCTCCCCCCACCCAACTCACGTCATAGGCTTCTCATTAGACAAGCCAGAATCCTACTGCAGACTGATGAGGGGCAAACATCTCAAAACAGCTGTCTATGAAATCTGGCTTGGTCTTCAATTCCCAATCATTGTTATAAAGACTTGTATAAAGGGTCAGACATTGATTTGCATTAATGCTGCTGTCCAATAGGTGGCGCTGCAGAGGTATTGCTCCATCTTCCTTATTTGCATGTACTGTGTTTGACACACACCCACTGTCACCTTGGTCTGCAGTGCTATCATGAATGATGAAAGTGGACTACAAAAAAGAGTGGAGCCTGCTTGTTTTCAGTGGAGAATCATAGTTTAGTTTGGGCACTGGTGTTCGTGTCTGGAGACCTATGGGTAAGTGTCTCTATCCGGCCTTTCCTATAGAGCGAAACACTGTCACCATCAGCTGGTGTGATGGTCTAGAGGGCTATGACATATGACAGTCAGTCACATCTA
Organism: Eleutherodactylus coqui; assembly: GCF_035609145.1. Taxonomy (NCBI): domain Eukaryota; kingdom Metazoa; phylum Chordata; class Amphibia; order Anura; family Eleutherodactylidae; genus Eleutherodactylus; species Eleutherodactylus coqui. The sequence continues at coordinate 178,788,265 of NC_089843.1, read as the reverse complement.
CTAGTGGTACAATGACAGCTCAGCGATATGTTTAGGACATCCTACAGCCACATGTGTTCCTCTCATGGTGGCTTCCAAGAGGCATTTTCCAGCAGGATAATGCTTAGCTGCACACTCAAAGGAGTCACAGGAATGTCCCCACAACATTGTCACACTTCCATGGCCTGCTAATAGATCATGTATGGGACCATCTGGGACGCCAACTTCGACAGCCTACAAGTTTGCACGAACTAGAGGATCAATTACATCAAATGTGGACTTTGTAATATGCAGCAGGATACCATACTGAACCAGTATGCCTCCATGCCCACCCGTATAACATTTTGCATCCAAGCTAGAGGCGGTACAACAGGGTACTAGAGCCTCCATGCCGCCCATATCACATCTTGTATCCAAGCTAGAGGTGGTACAACAGGGGACTAGACCCTCCATGCATGCCCATATCACATCTTGTATCCAAGCTAGTGGTGGTCCGACAGGGTACTAGAGCTTCTATGTGCACACGTGCCACATCTTGTATCAAAGCTAGAAGCGGCCAAACAGGATACAAGAGCCTCCATGCCTATCTAAATCACATCTTGTATCCAAGCTAGAGGCAGCCCAACAGGGTACTAGAGCCTCCATGCCCGTCCGTATCACATCTTGCATCCAAGCTAGAGGCGGTACAGCAGGGTACTAGAGCCTCCATGCTCCCGCCGTATCACATCTTGCATCCAAGTTAGAGGTGGTACAACAGCGTACTAAAGCCTCCATGCCTGCCTGTATCACATCTTGTATCTAAGCTAAAGGCAGTACAACAGGGTACTAGAGCCTCCATGCCCGCCTGTATCACATCTTGTATCCAAGCTAGAGGCGGTACAACAGGGTACTAGACCCTCCACACCCCCCTGTATCCCATCTTGTATCCAAGCTGGAGATGGTACAACAGGGTACTAGAGCCTCCATGCCCGCACGTATCACATCTTGTATCAAAGCTAGAGGTGATACAACAGGGTACTAGAGCCTCCATACAAGGGGTCAATGGTATTATTGTATCTGGTCACCACCAGAAGTGTGGGTGGTGACAAGATACAGCCTGCTTGACAGTGGGGGTGATGCCATTTGCGCTACTGTGCCTGTGGCCTCCCCTTACCAGCTGTCACTGTCCATATCGGCGGCAGCAGCCTCCTGGCAGCAGCATGCGATGAATGTGCGATGTGACCATCCCTGGCGGCGGTGTACCCTGTGGCTGCCATGTCAAGATGCTTAGCGCAGCTTCCTTGTAGCGGCAGGCAAGGAGGAAGCGGAGAGGCATTGATCCACTCATCTCAGTACTGAAGAGCGCCCTGGGGACGACAAATGTGTTTGGGGCAGCACTGTAAGTAACCCAACTTGTAGAAGCAGCGTGTTCTCGCCTCTAACTGTTCCGTGATGTTTGCCTTGGCAGGAGGGTTAGGGTTAGTAATGTATTGGGGCTAGGCTTATATTATTTTATATTTTACATGAAAGCCTTGACAGCTACACTAATCCCTAACCGTCCTGCCAATGCAAAAATCACTAGACACTGTGCTGCTAGGACCTTTGAGAAGTCACCAATCAGGAGCTAGGGGTGTGCCAGGGGCGATCCTTCATCCAAGCCCTGTCAAACCCCCAGCTTCCTGGGGGTGACAAGATACAATAATACCGGGGTCAGTTTTCCGCAATAAATTCTCCTTTTGCTCTGATATTGCAATCACTTACTTATTTCAACATTACAATCACACATAGAAAGTTTCATTCCATTCAACAACTTTTAGGGAAGCGATTTATTTTTACAATGAGGAGAGAGAGATAAAACTATGAGAGTGGTTATAGAGGGGAGATATATTTCCCATCTTTCTGCTGTATACAGAGCAACAGAAGTACCACCTGCTGTTAATTAATCAAGTAAGCCAGCAGGTGGATACTTAGGGAGCAGCCAGCTCATCTGAGATAACAGCCAGATGCTCTGTGGGAGTCTCAATATATCCTGTAGGTATGGTTGCTAAAGCTTGTTTTTTGTGAGCAGATCGGAGAAGCCCACCAGTTGTTAAAGAGGGATAACTCTCTTTAGCAAATTCTGGGCAGGTAAAAAATTTTTTCGCTCCTGCACTGTTTTGCCTTTATTTTAAATTTTACATATATATAATTACAATTTTATGGACCAGTCATGTTAGCGATTGCTACATCTGGGCATAGACTGTGTAGCTACATGAGTCCACATACAAAAAGTGACCCGAGTCTGATAGTGTTACTATTTTCCAACAGTATCCATTAGAATGTTCATTCTCTGCACACGTAGGCTTCATGTCCACTGGGTACTTGGATTTAGCAAATCCGTGTGGGTGACAAGCACGCGTGATCTGCGCCCATAGGGATGCATTGGACACCCGCAGGTAAGTAAATACCTGTGGATGTCTTTTTTACCTGCCGCGCGGATCGCACGTGCGGGAAATCACCCGCAGCATGCTACATTTTTTACGGGTCTCCCGCCGGCTTCCATTGAAGCCTGTGGAAGCCATCCGTATCCGTGGTGCACCCACAGCTGGAGCAAAGAAAAAAAAAAAGAGTGCGCGGGGCGTGCATGCGGCACGCTGCCGGCGTGCTGAGCACATCCGCCGGGCTAAAGAAAGAAGATCCGGCCACGACGGAAGGGAGATCCGCAGCATTCAGACAGGTGAGTAATTCTTGTTTTCAGGCCTCATGTCCACAGGAAAGGAGGGACCCGCTGCAGGATTCTGCATGGGGAATCCGTGCGGGCCCGAATTTCCTAGTGGACATGTGGCCTTAGGGTCTGCTCACATATTTCATTTTTCTCTGCATCCTTTAATTGTTTCCATAGCATTTCTTTTCCACTGTACTTGTACAATGAGGCATAATTTTAGATTTACAAGTGGTTAAAGTTCAAATAGTAATTAGTTTGCTAATAGTACTTTCTTACCAGAGATAATTGGCATTTCACATATCTGATCTTTCCACCTTCTGACCAGTTAGCTAACAATTCTTTTAATGTTCCATGATACTGGTGGAATATATGAAGACAGATGTTTCTTATGTGCCTGTGTTGATGATATAAGTAGGTAGGAAAGAACTGCAGCTATTATATTAGGTGCCAAACCTCTCTATAAGGCCTCTTTCATATGAGCATAGTTTTAGCGCATTACTGGCACGTGAAAAGATCGCGTCCCATAGAACCAATGGTTTCCTATAGAAACGTTCAGATGAGGGAACTTTAGATGCGCACAATACTCACACCTAACAAAGATAGAACATGCTTGTGTATCTCTGCCATCCTGTGTGACACACAGACAAATCTATGCCAGCTATGAGCCATCTTCTGACAACAAATCGTATTAAATTTCTACATTTGGAGGCCACACCCTCACCTGCTAAGTCCCACCCAGTTTTTTTGGGAGATTGAGGGATGTGGTGTAAACCTTCATAAGGTGACAACTTTTTTGCACAGCAAATACTCTTGAGCCCAAATTGTGACTTTATGATGCTATAATTCTGGTGCAAATCAGTTATTAAATTCTCCCCACTGCATATATGAGGATTCTGGTATAGAGCAGAAGAGAAATTGTCCTTTTATATATACATATACCTGGATGTAGCCATAGCAACCAGCCTAGGAACATCCATTACTTACATATCTGCCTGCATTCAAAGAACTGGATATTGAAGCACAAAAGGATTTATATTACAAAAAGACTGCTTTTCTAATTTCATGACCAAATAGTTTAACATCATTTTAACCCCTTAGTGATCAGCCTATTTTGTGTCTTAGGCCTTATTCACACGCACTCTGTGAAAATCGTATGAAGAGAGAACGTCACGACTAAATCTCACATTTTCTTGCCCATTCACACAGCCGGGTGCGGCGTATATACGCTGCAGCCTAGAATTCCATGGGCTGCGGGGAGAGAGTTTAATGATGCAGAGCTGTCTCCTCCTCACTTCTGTTCCCTTTACCGGCTGATCGCGGCAATAGAAGCTCTTATAGAAGCCTGTTGGAGCTGCCGGCAAAGGGAGGGGGAGGTAGTTTAGCAGTGGCTCGCGCTGCTAAAGTCCCTTCCTCTATCCTTGCTGGCAGCTCCCATAGGCTTCTATGGGAGCTGCCGACTGATCGCAACCAAAAGATAGGGCAAGACCTGTCAGCAGTGTATGTGTTATCTTTTCCATCCGGCTGATTTTACGGACCAGAAAACAGCCCATCTGAACGAATGCATTGGAATCCAATGCTTCGGATGACGTTATAATGCGGCAAAATAGCAGCGATAAAACATTTGTGTGAATAAGGCCTGTTTCACACGGGCGACAAAATCGCACAATTTTCTTGCGATGCGACAAATCTTATGTATGTGAAGCCCGTGCTTTTCAAAGGGTTCCTTCACATTAGCAATGTTTTGTAGCCTGCTACATTGTGAGAAAACAAATTGCGGGTTGCTGATTATTGATGCGATTTGCAAGGTTTTGTAGCCCATGTTTCACTATGGACCATTGCTTTCTGTTGCATCGCATCGCACGAAAGCATGGGCTTTATATACATGTGATTTGTAACATTGTCGCATCACGAGAAAATTGCCCAATTTTATCGCCGTGTGAAAGAGGCCTAAATGATATGCTACCCTTATTCTGTGGGTTAGTTACGATGATACCAAATTTAAAAAGTCTTCTTTTATTTTACTACTTCTGCACAATAAAAGTATTTTTTTCTATTATATAATTTATTTTTTTTTGCATCGCCAAAGTCAGAAAGAGAGCCATAACTTTTTTCATTTTTCCATTTACATTTTTTTGATCGCTAATACACAAAAAGCAACAACTCACATAAATTTTTGATATATTTTACTACTTTTGCACAATAAAAGCATTTTTCATTAAAAAAAACTTCTTCATTGCTATATTTAGGGAGCTCTAACTTTCACATGTTCTGTCTATGGAGCTTTTTAAGGGCTTGTGTTTTGTAGAATGAAATGACACTTTCATTTGTACCATTTTGGGTTGCATATACCTTTTTTGATCTTTTTTTTTCTCTCTCTCAATGCTTAGGAGGTGAAATGATCAAAATCAGCAACTCTTGCAGTTTTTCTTTTTTACCATGTAGCATAAATAACATAATCACTTTTCAGTATGCAATGTTAAAGCAGCAATACCAATTTTCTGGAGGTTCTCTACGGTTTATGGTTTTGCTATAATAAATGTCTTTAGTGGAAAACAGGTTTTTTTTTTGTTTTTATGTATAAACAATTTAAATTGTTTTAACTACATATATACAACCCACAAAGGGACTTGAACATGCAATCCTTTGATTGTTTAGATAATACACTGCACTACTTCTGCAATTTAGTGTATTAGTGTATTGCTTTTCTCAATAACAAATAGGCCTATTAGGCCAAGCCTCCAACAGGGCCTATTTGGTCAGCGCACATGGCAGATCAGGGGGGGCCATTATTTGCCATAGCAACCACTGGCACTCCTGATCGCATATGAGGGGTGGGGGAGATGGGGTGAAGGGACTTCTATACACCTGGATATTATGGTCGGCACTGATTGCAGCATCTGGGGAATTAAAGCAATTGGAAATCAGTAGTGTTGGTCTCCAGTTGCTGCCTGATGCCTAAGCCCTCATTCACGTGAATTTTTTTATGTTAGCCGTGCGATAAATCCGTGACTATCAGAACTAATGGTTTTCAATGGATTCATTCAGATGAACGATTTTTAGCTGCACAAGAATATCGGGCCGAAAAATATAGTACATCGGAGACCAAAATCAGTGACCAAAATTTAATGCTGCCGAAAAATATAGGTCTTGCGCTATCTTTAGACCAAAAAACGCTGGAGCCTCCATAGACTCCTATAGAGCTGTAAAAAAAGGAGGGTGGGGGAGTTTAGCTGTGTGTAATGCTGGGAAAAGAAGGTGCCTTTATTTAAGCCATTAGAAAGTCATTAGGGGGATCTCTGCTGATCGAGGGAATTCCAAGGAATTCTAATCAGAAGCACATTTTTTTCAGCAAAATGTTGCACCCGGTCGTGTGAATGGATGAAAAAATACTAATTAAATCGGGACTTGTTCGCAAAAAATTCACGCAATTTTCAGCAGACTTAGGTGTGATATTGATGCTTGTGTGAAAGGGGCCTAAGACTGTTAGAAGCAGCATAATGCTGCTAATTTGCTCTGAAGTGTCGCTGGAAAAAGGTATCGCATCACAAGAAGGACCCTGAATGGCTATACGGCGGTCATTAAGGGGTTAGTACACTCACTGTGTTTGTTGCAAACAGAATTCATATACTGGCATATTGTGTACTTTGTTGTCGTGGTTAATATATTCATGCCAACAAATGTAAAGACATCAAAATGAAATATATTTGCTTTTTCGCTTACCAAGCTCTATCTCAGCAGAAAATTTAAGCCCCTGCTGATGGAAATGCTAACCGGACCCTCACAGGCCTATTGCTTGCTGATAACGTCTTGTATTGTTGCTGAATATTAAAGATCAGAGAAGAAAAAGCCTTTATTCTTGAAAAGATCTCTTCTACTTCCACATGAAGCTACTAAATAGTCAAAATAGAACATGAATCCTTCTACACAATTTATGTAGCATAAATCCGAACACATAGCTGCTATACAACTTTCATACATTGTTTGGTTTACTCTACATGTTGAGGCGCAGTAATTTAAAAGGGAACCTGTCATCAGTTCTTTACATAGTAAGCTCCGTACACCGATTAAACAATGATTTTAACTTCATAAAGTTAGTTTGTTGTAAATAGTGTTTCAAGAATACCGGTAAAAATCCAGCTTTTATTTGTCCCGCACCCCATGTAAATAAAGGTCAATCGGTCTGGTGGGCGGGCCGGACCATCTGTGGTTGTCTGGTGAGATAGACTCTGATGCCTTGCATACCTCCCCAAACACTCCCCTCTCTGTTGCCAGACACAAGGAGATGTTCTTTACGCATCGCCGTCACATTCTAAATCTTGCGTTACACTGGGACTGGGGCATGCACCATTCACCTATCTCTGCTGTGGGAAGATTCAACAAATCCAATCGTGCATGCACCGTTCCCAAAGGAACAACGAGAATTAGAATGCAAGTGCGATGCAGAGAATGTCTGGCACAGGGAGAGGCGTGTTTGGGGAGGTATGCATGGCCAGCCCACCATAGATGGTTCAGCCCACCCGCTGGACCAATCAACCTTAATTTGCATGTGGCGCAGGACAAATTCAACCCTGATTTTTACCAGTATGTTCAAAACACCATTTAAAACAACGTAGATTTTTCTGGGAAACATTGAACTTGTAATCATTTGTTCAGTTATACAGTTTAAAGCAACATTATGATTTTAACAGGCTGCCTGATAAAGATGTGCTACAGGCACATCTTAATACTTAGAAATACATGGCAGCCCTGGTGGCCTTCAGAAGCCCCCATGCTACAATGACACCCCTTATCATGGCGGGGTTGTTTGGAACATTTTAAATTCCGATTGATCAAGACATTTAAATACCACTGCCATAATTGACAGCAGCATCAAAAGGGTTAAAAGCTACAATTAGAGTTATCTCTGATTGTGGCTGTTGTTGGAGCTGATGTGTGCTAGAAGTAACACTGTATATTGTGTAGTGGTCTGGAGTAGAGATGAGCGAACGTGCTCGTTTAGGACAATTACTCGATTGAGCATCGCTTTTTTCGAGTAACTGCCTACTCGGTCGAAAAGATTCGGGGGCACTGGGGGGAAGGGGGGGGTTGCGTGGGGTAGCAGGGGGGAGCTCTCTCTCTCCCCCCCCCCCACACTCCCCACCGCAACCCCCCGCTCACCCCTGGCGCCCCCGAATCTTTTCCCCAATTATGCAGTTACTCGAAAAAAGCGATGCTCGATCGAGTAATTGCTCAAAACGAGCACGTTCGCTCATCTCTAGTCTGGAGTAGTACTTCAGGCTCGGTCCCATTTAAATATCGGACCCATGCTGATCTACTATTGAATAGATATCTGGAGTTGGGTCATTAATGGTGTAAACCTGGGAAACCCCCTTAGTTACAAATAACAGCAATAACTTCTTGTAAAAGCTATAGTCATATGGTAGTTGTGAGTTATTCTGCCAAAACTTCTTGTGCTTTTGTATAGAAAGTTACGTGATATTTCTAACTTGAATGAAAGAAATATTGTATATTCAAAATCCAAATAATTCTACTAATGTAGCAGTTCTTTAATCTCCATGCAACCTTCCTGTTACGTCCAACCTAGACATGCTGGATCTGTCACTCGCAGATCCACCAGAAATGCAAACTAACAACAAAAAAAGAATGGAACAAAAATACGGGAAACACTGTCCCTATGCAAACAAACACAGGAAAGGGCCCTGCCTAATAGCAGGGCGATTGCCCCGATAAGGACAGCCCCGACCGCGTACGTCAGCCCCTAGTTGACCCTACGTGGGGAAAAGAAACAAATTCAGAAAATTAAAATAGCAATGCAAAACAAATGCAGTACTTAGCTTTAAGCTACAGTAAGTAACTGAATGATCCAGCAGGAACCTTCTGACTGATAGCCCAGTGAGGGAGAAATTGAGATCAACTGCAGTTCAGCTCAGTCTCCAGCTAGGTTAAATAGCCCAAGTAATCATCCCCAGGTGCGACCAAGCACTTCACACCAAATAGCACACCCACTGAGCCAGAAGATGTAGAAACATCTCCAAAACCAGCACCACACTATCAGCAAGGCGGCAATCCCAGAACCGCTGCAACACTTCCAAACATACACAGATGTACTTGCTACCAGATTATTTAAACTAAGATACAGGGTTAATTTGAATGTAGAACTAAAAAGGTTGATGGTAACATCCCTGGCGGTCTATAGTAGTTAAAGGTGTTTTCCAGCTCTAAAAAAAAAATGGTGATGTATCCTCAGGATAGGTCATCAATAGCTGACTGTCTATGCAAGTGGTATGGAAAACCTCATTCTGACTGCAATAAAGATACATTGAAAAAATATTCCTAATTGGCTGTACTTGGTCTGTATGTGGTCTGTAAAATGAGAAAAGCACCCGTGGGAATGCTCTATGGTAGGCCTGCGCAACATATGGCACTCAGGCCACATGAGCCCAGACAGAGGATTTCTGGCAAACTGTGACATGACTATGATGTCAAGAGGTTAGTCGCTAGCCTCTTGACATCAAAGTCATGCCACGGTCCACGGCACAGTCATGTCATACTAGCTGCTGCTAACGGTAAAGCAGCTAGCATAGTATGACTGCAGGGTAAAGGACCTTCAGCGAATGACAGTCATGTGATCGGCCACACTGTGCAGCGTACGACCAGTCACATGAATGTCACTCAAGTCAGGGCATGGAAGAATTCTGCAACCTGTCCTAAGGTATTTAGAGCCATGTTAATGCCGCAGTAAGTGCACCGCAGGGTAAAAAGTTTTATGTGATGCTGCTTAGGCTTTTTCTTAGGTTCTAAATATATATAATTCAGCCATGTGCACAATAATAGTTTTTCTAAAGAAAAAGCTTGCATACACTTTCTGAACCAACTGAGGTCCATGCTCATATCTATTCACTAGCTATGGAGCATCCTGGAATTTGCAAAATAGTTTAATCATTAAACTATAGAATAGGTTTAGAGTGGCTTACTTATAAAGTGAGACTCTAAAATCCTATCTGCAGCCTTAAAAAATTTGCCGATTTTCCTTTTGGCCTCTACCTACTGTGAAGTCCTGCACGTCTGCTCTATTCTGTATGCCATCTACTAAAATTTGTTTTGTTGCTGTAACAAATAGTAAATGTCCAACAAAGCAGTTAACACCTATAGATGTATTTTACCTTAGCTTGAGGCTTCTTTCACATGAGCGCATATCGGCCAGCCGTTTTTACAGCCAGACGATATACACTATGTTGGGGGGCAAAAAAAAACTGGTGAACGGGTGCACAAATAAAATGTTTGCGCGCCCGTTTATATGGCCTTGTGAGGCCAGCGCAAATGCGCCAAGCTCACAAGGCCATTGCCCATTCCTCCTCTCTCCCCATCGCAGGCTCACTTCTCGTTCCTCCCCTCTCGTTCTGTGCAACAGGAGGGGATGGAGCTAAGTCTCGCCTCGCCTCCTCCCATTGATCGCTATAGACAAGGGGAGAGGAGAGGACGGGCGCTTAGCTCCGCACCCCCCTCATTGCACAGAACGAAAGGTGAGCCTGCACGGGGGAAGAGGAGAACAGAGGGAGGGAGTTTAGCAGCCACGCTGCTAAACTCCCTCCCACCTAGGGCCGCTGCCATGGGCTCCAGTAGGAGCCCATGCAGCGGCCAATGTATTCTGGCCCAAAAGATAGTTCCAGGACTATCTTTTGGGCCCGACGTAAAAACAGCTGGCGCTATATTGGCTTGGCTGTTTTTACATCTCAGAAATACGCCCATGTGATCTGGAATCCAATGCATCAGATCACAGCGTATATTGGCCGGCAGTGAAAACGCTCATGTGAAAGAAGCCTGACTCTCAATACAATGTGTTATTAACCCCTTAATGACGTGGCCCCTTTTTTTTCCCCATTTTCGTTTTTTTCCTCCCCCCTTTAAAAAAAATCATAACTCCTTTATTTATCCATTGACGTCGCTGTATGAGGGCTTGTTTTTTTGCGGGATGAGTTGTAGTTTTTAATGGTTCCATTTAATGTACCATATAATGTACTGAAAAACTTTTTAAAAATTCTAAGTAGAGTAAAATGAAAAAAAAATAGCATCCAGCCATCTTTCAGTGCGTCTTGTTTCTACAGCGCACAAACTGCAACAAAAACGACCTGACAACTTTATTTTATGGGTCAGTACGGTTACTACGATACCAAATGTATAAGTTTTTTTTACTCTACTACTCTTTTTTTTTTCAAAGACATTTAATTTTTTTGAATTATTTTCTCATTTATTGCGGAATGTCCTGTATTTTCCGTTAGTACCTATTCGGAATACATATGAATTTTTGATCACTTTTTATTGCGTTTTTTTCTGGTAGACAGGGTGATTGACAAAGTGCATTTCTGGCGTTCTTTACTTTTTTTTCGGACGACGTTCACCGTGCGGGGTAAATAATGCGCTACTTTGATAGATCACACCTTTACGGATGCGGCGATACCAAATATGTATATTTAATTTATGATTTAGATTTTCTAATTACAGATATGGCAAAAGGGGGGTGATTTAAAACTTTATTACTTTGTTTTTACAATTAAAAAAACTTTATTGATCTTTTTTTTACTTTACTTTGAAGTCCCCCTGGGGGACTACAATATACAATGCTTTGATTACTCCTGCAGTATGACGTAATGCTTTAGCATTAAGTCATACTGCATTCTGACAGGCAGCCTATCAAGCCACCCCACGGCAATGGCTTGATAGGCGGTCTCTCGAGGCAGCCCTGGGGCTTTTCAGAAGGCCCCCGGCAGTCATGACACCTGCACGGCTCCCCTGATCTCACTGCAGGGGGGCCATACAGGACGTTCGGGGGATTTAAATAGCCGCCCTGCGACCTCTCTGCATACATAGCCGCCCTGCGACCTCTCTGCATACATACCCCTACGCTCCAAGACGTACGTCCTGGAGCGGGAAGGGGTTAAGATATGCCAACCTATCTGGGCAGTTTATTAACACTTTGAATTGCTTTACAATGGGTTTTGTTGTGTAAAGGTAACAAGAGCTTTTTAATGGGTTAAGATAACTTTCTGCACATGACTATCACTATCAAGGTAAACTTTGCCGCATCTGTACATGAACATTTTATTTACAGCTATAGGAACATAGGAAGAGCATGTAAATGTTCAGTAGGGTCAATACACTTGGTTGAATTTGCGGGCCTTGTGCTGCCCATGTATTCTACGGGCAGCAAACATTAGCATTGTAGCCTCTCAGGCAATTTACATGCATCACTTTTCACCTGCACGAGAGGTCCATTTCTATAACACAGCTGAAGGTGAAAACGGATGAAAATAGGGTGGAGAAGAATAAGACTTGCGATATGTAGTATCTGTGCAGTTTGGACGGCGCATGGACAGGCAGAACTCGCAATATGGATATGTGAATCCAGTCTTATACTAGATGTTCTGTGTTTAGTAATGCTCTACTATATCATGGACTATTATAAAATGATCTTTTAACACTAAGCCAATAATACCCATGTTTTGATAGACTCACCTAAGTATGTGTTCAAAGCAGTATAATTAAAGCCACAATGGAAATTCCAGCCTAATGAATTCAATTTCCATAAGACATCATCAAATGCCAAGATTGATTCTTGTCAAGTGCCAAGAAATGCAGTAGCTTTCAATGGTCTTTATATCAGCCTGGTGAAATGAATGGCTTAAGGGAGTCAAATTCATCATTCTAATTAGTGCTGGGATATGGCAGGTAGGATGGAGGAAGGAGCTAAACATTTGTCTGCTATAAGCTAATTACATATCGCTCTAGAATTGGGTTTCTGCCAAGACACTGAGATCTTTGCACCATTAAATTTTCCATGTGTGCAACGTAATTGGATATGTAAGTGAGAAAACATAAAAATATCATTATTGATCATTTTAAAGGGACCAGATCACCAATTTCTTATTAATTAAAACCAGTTAGAGAAATATTTTCCATTTTCTAATCTGTTTTTGTTTTCTGATGGTAGAATTTTTTATTCTGTTGCCTGTACATGACTATGGGGGCAGCCATCTTGCCTGAGCTACATTTGCAGTATTAAGTGAGATGCTTTAGGGCTCCTGTCCACGGGCGAAGTTTCACTGCGTTCCCCACAGCGATTATCCGGCCGCGGGGAACGCAGTGAACGCTTTCCGTAGCTCTGCTATGGAAAGTGCAGCCCCCCTTTCCACAGGCAGAGAATCATAGCGATTCTCTGCTCGCAGCCGCAATTCTCCGCGGTGAGCCTATCTGTCAGGCTCACTCCTACTTCCCGGCGGCGGCTCCCTTGGCGGAAAGATCCGCCGTGGGATTTTGCAACGCCTGTGGACAGGCAGCCTTAGAGCAGTTTCATGGGCCATTCTCCTAATGGACAGGAGCTGACCCATTGACTTGTATGGGAGGCTGTTCTAGAAATGTTTTGTGACTTGTGCAGCAGTGATTGTGCCAGGAGGGAGAATAAATAATCACAGCTTATTACCTATTGTGAATGGTGCATCCCGTGTTATCCACATATAGGCTTTATTTGTGCATTTAGACTGAACGATTATTGTTCAGAAAAGCATTCAAATGAGCAAAACTGTATGATAATCATCCAGTTTAACTGCTGCAACGACTGAACGACCGACGAGAATTGTGAGGTTCTCGAATTGTGAGTTTCAGCTGGGATAAAAACCAGCATCAGTCAGATCAGTAAGTATCAGCCTATTATTAGGCTCTGTGGCTAGTGTGAAAAATTCTGGATTTTTTTTAATATATTGATGTGATCCAAAATAATAAAAAAAAAATCATCAAAATTTCCTTTACAATATTTAACACAAAAATGTAATTTTCTGATGATACATTCCCTTTAAGTAAAACACTACGGGGCACAAATCTTTACTTATACAAATATTCTGAGATACTGAAAAATGACTGCTTGTTGCATCACTGCATTATGCATCTGATTTAGTTGACAACTGTATACTTTTGGTTAGTAAGGACCTACAACATAACACCCTCTTCCTTATCTTATAAATCAAATTTTAACATATGGGGACTAATATAGTCATGGTATTTATTGACACACATTTGTGAGCACTGCAAAGTTGCTCTCCTTTGCCGAAAACAGGTGAAAATTGTTATATCTGAGAATAAATGATCTCCTGTTAGAAGTGCTTGCATTCACAGAAAAAATCCTATATATTTTTTAAGTTTTGGGCTGGCATTAAGGGGTTGCCCACTCAGTTACAGCAAATGTGGACCAATATGCCACAAGATAGCATATGGAACCTGTGTGCCTCCATACCCGCCCATCACATCTTGCATCCAAGCTAGATGCAGCCCAACAGGAAACTAGAGCCTCCATATCCACCCATAACACATCTTGTATCTAAGCTAGAGGCAGCCCAACAGGGTACTAGAGCCTCCATGCCCGCCTGTATCATATCCTGCATCCAAGCTAGAGGCGGTACAACAGGGTACTGAAGCCTCCATGCCCCTCATATCACATCTTGTATCCAAGCTAGAGGCAGCCCAGCAGAGTACTAGAGCCTCTGTGCTCGCCTGTATCACATCTTGTATCCAAGCTAGAGGCGGTAAAACATGGTACTAGAGCCTCCATGCCTGCCTGTATCACATCTTGTATCCAAGCTAGAGGCAATACAACAGGGTACTAGAGCCTAAATGCCTGCCTGTATCACATCTTGTATCCAAGCTAGAGGCAGTACAACAGGGTACTAGAGCCTCCATGCCTGCCTGTATCACATCTTGTATCCAAGCTAGAGGGGGTACAGCAGGGAACTAGAACCTCCACACCCCCCTGTATCACATCTAGCCGATGTGCCGAGAACAGGAAACACTGATAGCGGGGCTAGGTCACAGGGGCGGCATTACGCTCCCCCGTTCCTGCGCTGCACCTATTGCGTTGGCTCATCTCCCCCCGGCTCTGCTCCCCAGTCCGCCGCTGTAGTTTGCGCTGTTCAACTCCCCCCGCCTGCGCTCTGCTGCTGTAGTTACAGCCGTGGCTCAGTTCCCCCCTGTGGCGCTGTGTTGTGGTGTCTCACCACTCCGAGTCTCCGCTCCCCACTCTGGCGCTGTGTTCCAGGGCCTCAGGTGCCCCCGCCTGTGCGCTCCGGTCTGGCGCTACAATGTCTGCGGCTCAGCTCCCCACCGCCGCAGCTCCCCGCTCCTCAGGCGCTGTACTGGGAGGCCTCACAGAAGTCGGGAGCTGCGGTACCAGACATCGACGGAGCCGCGGCCTGTAGAGTAACACCGCTGCGGGGGTACGGCACAGCACACTGACTGACAACCAATCCAGAGGTAGGGGTGTGACAGGGCCGTCCCTCTATCTAAGCCCTGTCACACCCCTCCCTACCTTACGGTGGCATCAAGATACATTAATACCTTCAGGAAGAGCCCAAGCTGCTCTACAGCAGACCTGGGGCATATGCGCGGAGCCTCTCCCCCTGAACCTTTCTCTGCTGTCAATACTCAGAGCAGTTGTGGAAATGTTAAATCACATGACCCTCTGTGTTGGCCATTTTATGGGCTTGGTTGCTTGCTGACTGCAGAAAAGGTGTTTCTGCACCAGGGATCATGGCGTTCTGGACCAGGAACACAGTGTAGAACCTCTAATAGATATATATGTGCAAGTTATCTATTTTCCTGTCTCGCATAGATTAGAAAATTGCCAACATAAATTGGCCAACCTCTTTAATGGTGCACAGTACAGCCCCTATATACAGTATCAGGAAAATAGGGTCCGTTTACCCCTGTTTGCCTCTCCAGACTTAGAGAGGTGGCCATTTAAGCTTGCACCACTGTGCTATCACACAACAGCCCACCTGTTTCATATGTTCACACCTTTAATGTGTCAATGTAATGTCAAACAGTGTTACTTGTAAGAGGTTAAAGAGTTAATTTTATAATGTTGGTGTATATTTCTTTAAAAATAATGTTGTGAGGCTGATGGCTTTGGCGTGAAGGAACCGAAAATAAGGACGGCCATGTTTTTGGGTTCTTTTGCTTTTTTATTAGTTGGAGGTAGAGTCTAGAGAGAGAGGGCGCATCTAGACATTGAGGTGATGATCCCATGTAGGCACTGAGTAAACCTCAGAATTATGATACAGAGATGGAGGAAGAATGAGGGATGATTCCTGAGTGTCCCATTACTGAAGGAGTAGAGCGGGTCCAACTAGCTGGAGCGGTCAGCTTCCGAAGCACTGCACGGCTGTACAAAAGACTTGGCCAAGTTAAAGAAAAGTTTAGCAGCAGCATGTGAAGCCAGGAGCAGTGTGATATTTCATATGGGGTGCTCACCCGGAGGCCATGTGACAGGGCCTTTTTTTATTGACACGGGCAAGAAGAAAACAATCTACCTGGCCTATGGAGATCCAGCACTGTAGATGCCATGAGCGAAGACTGATTCACAGTCAGAATGTGGTGAGCCACCTATCATCACCCCCACTACCCCCCACGGGTCAATCCCAGCCAGTAGTGAGAGACTCTACCACCACCTGCCTGTGTTAACGTTGTTTCTCAACAGTTTAATGGAAGGTACATTTGTAAATCTTTGCTGTCAATTTGTAACTATATTACTTTAGTTCCTGCTAGTAGTTGCCACTTTCCCTCTTTTGTAGGCCTTTCTACAAGTCTGTGTGCAGTAGGGTAAAAACTCCTGCTTTGCTGATGTAGTAAAACAAGTGCCCAAACAGGCAATGAATGGGTGAAGAAATATCTTTTGTAAATATCTGAGCAGATTTGGATGGAGGCAATGATGACATTTCCCCGTTATGTAGGAGGTGAAGAGAAACACTGTTAAATGTGTGTTACTGCCTTGTTAGTGCTTGGCACATTTAATCTTCTCATGTGATGCTTCTTCAATAACAAGTGAGATGAAAAGATTATTGTTGCATGCACTAATGTCTAATTTTACACCATATGCCTGTTCACAAATGCTTGCGAGGATGCAAAAGGTACTTTACAGGATACAATATAACTCAACCCAAAAAGATACACAAAGTCATGAGGTCATTACTGTATACAATATACTGTATTCCATTTGTACAGTTACAGGGGTTTCCCAGGATAGGTCATCAATAGTTAATCACTGGAAACCCGCCGCTTGGGCTAATCGCCTGGCCCACTGTCAGTGCAGCAGGAGAGATGTGCGTCGTAGGGGGCAGCGGAAGTGTCCTAGCTGGTTTCACTCCCATTGAAATCAATGCTTTTTATTTCATATGGAGTCATACAGAGATCTTTTAATCTTCTGTTGGGTTCTGTATGTCTACAACTGAAAGAAATATTGCTTGCTGCATTGAATGGCGTATTGTGGGGCTATTCTTCCCTAGAAGTATTTTATGTATGATTTTTCATTGCTTATATTGTAAGACCAAAATATTACACCGCGTTACAGAAAGGTGGTCATCATATACATCAGTGTTTATTCCCATAGCAAATATGCATCGAATCTGCAGTGGCAAAATCTGCACCTAAATGCTATGGATTTGATAGCATTTTCAATTGCAGATTTGCAATACCTTGCATTTCAAGGGTTGAATTCCACAGCAGACATGCTGTGGATTTAGAATCTGCAGCACTTTTCAGAAACACTGTGAATTCCCTGTGGATATTTTTCACACTATGTGAAGGAGATTTAGTAAATTCCACCCCCTCTGCATGATTTGTACTGTTAATACCACAGATTTTTGACAGCAATTCTGCAGCATTTTCAGCTATCGGAAAGCAGCTTTGTGCTTTCGTAGATGTGCTACATAACTAATCATATTTTATATATATTATATTCTATTGTGTATTTTGCAGTTAGAAGGATTCAATAGATGATAACATTGTTATGTAACGCTGGTTGTGGGTTATACATATATTTATAATTACAACTTTCATTTATTTACTTTCAGAACTTTCTGCCACATGATCTCTTTTACCCACCTGGATGCCCTTTTCCATAAAATCAGCATTAATCTACTTCCAGAAAATGCAATGGATGTGCAACAAGACACCGATTCCTATGGGTTCTAGTTCAGTTATGTACTTTACTAAATTGTACCCAAATCAATGGTAAGGTTCAAAGCACAGATGGTAACTTCTAGCTACAATTGTAAACCACAGATTAAAATACTACTTAAGAACACATCTATTAAATTGCCATTTCATTTGTCTGTACTTAAGCTAGCGCAAATGCTTCATTTATCCACCATAATGTTTCAATGTTACGGAATCCTGGCAGCTAATTTTCCCGAGTCCTTTATAATTGTTATACACTGCACGACGAGTAACATGGTAACAGCAGGTCAACATCCGCAGCTCTTGCTACGGGCTCGGATGCTGAAGGTCATTACATTAGCTTTGGGATAGAAAAAATGTATTTATCAGGACTGACTCGTATTCAACACGTTGCTTCTTCAGCCTGCTGGATTGAGAAAACGCATTGAAGAATGTAATCTTCAATCAATTAAGAGCCAATAGTGATCTAATAAAAACCTTGCTTCTAACACATTGAAGGACTTTGCATTAAAACATTGCATCTGTTCCGTTCAACCCCACCACGACTACCATTAGTATCACCCTGTGATATTTTGCAGAGCCAAATGGCAGCTCCTGTTGTCTCTGCCGCCGATGACGGGGTCACCGATGCTTCAGTGCTGTTCATCTGTTCAACACAATCATTCAAGTAACATTAAGCTGAATGACTTGCCATTGTTGTGTCAGCCATTGAAATTTGCCATGTCTCGCACCAGACACTTCATCTGAATCATAAGCAACCGTGCCAGCTCAATGTGCTTTTATCATTTCATGCGCGGAAGTTGCAGCCTTGAAGCTTTTTAATCCTATGCTTTTTTATCATCTCCATATACATGTATCTATAAACACATTAACCATTTACGTTCTGACAAATCATTTGCATCAAACACAAACCAGATGTACTTTATCTTAGTTACCAACAGTTGTCAGAAATTCTTTACCCAAAAATGAATACAGAAATATAAGTTGTACTGTAGCACCTGGCCCGCCGCTTTCATCTTCCATTTGACATCCATTGCGCATATGACTTATCAGCCAAACAAAGGCTTCACTAGTAACATGCCATTCGTGACAAAGATCACTGTGTTGATCGAAACGTCGTATGTGTATGGAGAAATAAAGGAAGAAGTTTTTACTGCATCGCTGTCTGCTGCCACAGTACTTCCCTTCTTACTGCTGAAGCCTGTTATTGGCTGAGGGGTCATCTGCCCACTGCAGCTTCTTCTGGGAGCAGAGCAGTGAGGACCAGGTCTCCTGCAATGCACATGGACAACTTAAAGGGGTTGTCCAGATATAAGCTACTGATGGACTATCATTAGGATAGATCATCAATAGTAGAGTGGTGGGGGTCTGTCACCTGGGACCTCTGCCGATCAGCTGTTCACTGGGCCAGTGTGTTTGTCCACCAAGCTAATTTCTGCAGGAAGCAGACAGCTCTGTTCTCACTGCAGTGGCCAGACTTGAGATTGCCAGCAGAATTTCCATTAATGTGAATGGGAACTTCATCTGTAACACAAAGATTGCCCACTACAGTAAGAACAGAGGTGTCTGCTTCCTGCAGAAATCAGCTCAGTGCATGAAGAAACCAGCCAGTGAACAGCTGATTAGTTGGGGTCCTGGACAGTGGACCCACGCCCCACCGATCTACTATTGACTGCTTAGCCTAAGAATAGGCCATCAGTAGTTTACAACCCCTTCAAGGAGGTGAGTAGGGATTATTACTTTATTTTACACCATTCCCTGCCATAAAAGCCCTTTAAAGAAAGTTGCTAAGGGGGTTGTCCCAACCAGAACTGAAGGCATGTCGGATCCAGCTGCTTGGAGCACACTTTGCAGAGGAAATGTTGTATTATATGGCACCCATTCAAATGCGTATAATAGCTCCATTTTCCACTGTGGCATAAAACAGCTATACTGTGATATGTATTGCCTGTAGGGTCCAATTGTAAAGATCATACAGTATGCAATGTGGTATATCTTTTACTTTTATTCCTATGCAGACCAACCTAGCAGGGGCTGAACAACACTCTTTTGGATCCGTTGTGTAAATGGAACCCAATGGATAGGTTTGGTGAATGCAGTGACTTCCTGATGCATACTCTCAATTTACTGATTTACTTAAACCAGCATTTTATAGATGAAGATTGCACTAGCATGAGGTGTGACAAATGTATTAGGACGTTCTAGTCTCTTAATACATTTGGTGCCTCTTTGGGTCGTCTATGTACAAAATTTGAAATCTACACCAGCTACCAACTGGCATAAAATTGAACTATAATTTATTTTCTGGCAAATTGCAGTGAATCTGATGGGCTGTGATTGGCCACAGCACCTAATATCAGGCACTGCCCATATTTTTAAAAAGTTGCAGGCTGGTGCAAAATCTTAAACACTTGCCAAAATGTGTTTCTTTAATACACCAGAAACTTGGCTTAAAAAGTTTACTTAATGTGCCCCACAGATCACAATGAAAGTGTGAGCAAAGCCTAACCTCAATCTTAGGGTTTATTCACATGACCATATTTACACTGGTATTTAACCGCATAATAAAAAATCACCCAAAAATCGCAACCATCCGAAGCATTGGTTTTCAATGTATTCATTCAAATGACTGATTATTGGCTGCGTAAAAAAAAGTGCGCCGGGAAAAATAGCGTACACGTGACCATTTTTGTGGCCGATTTTATACGCGGCATGCAAAGATACAAAGATAGGTCTTGCCCTATTTTTTGCCGAGATGCACTGTAAGCTCCGATAGCTGGAAAAAAGGGAGGGGAGAGAGTTACCTGGCATACAGAGCTGTGAAAGGAACACAGCTGGCCTGATTTAAGCATTATTGATCATTCCGAGGATTTCTGCTGATCGCTGTTTTTTAATCTATTCTGCGTATCTTTTTGCCAATACGCAGCAGCGGCCCATGTGAATGGCTGAAAAATGCAAATAAGATCGGGACTTGATCGTGGCAGTTATTCATTCCTGTGATAATATGGTACGTACGGTCATGTGAATGAGGCCGTAGAGTGAAACTGTAAAAAGTCCCAAGTGATTAGGCAGTTAATCTGCTATTACAGAACTAGGTGCTCATATATGGCAATCGGGTTGTTTTTCATATTCCCTCATTAGCAGCCATTGTCTTATATTGGTCAACTATGTTTCGGTAATAGGAGATTTGCCTCTAACACAGCTCTGCATCTTTGTATCTTATGTTTTTATTAAAATGTATGAAGAATATTGGGAAATAAGCTCTTATTTCATTTATTTTATTATGTACAATTATCTGTTTATAACTAATGTGAAAAAGCTGATTAATGTTATAGAAACTCGGTCTGCTCTCTATTTCCTATTTGTAGACAGTTTTACTGGTGCGTATATGAGCACCATGTGCTCATATATTCCAATGTGTGATGTCATGGTCTAAGAAATAAAGAAGGGCTTTTCATACTATGCCCTCCGAACATTAATATTACCCTCAGTTATTCTGTAGTTTTTCATATTGTAGAACACATACCTGTTTACCCATCTGATCCTTTTTCACTAGACCTGTGGCAGCAGCAATATTTCCAGCTCCTTCTACTGTCTTCTGTGCAACTGCAGTCACTCCTGTAACTACTGCACCACCCACGTGAGAAACTTGTTCTTTGGTTTTTTCAGCCACTAGTTAGAAATCATAAAATAAGAAATATTACTATATGACATGAGATATAATATTTACTAATACAATGTAAAGAGTATGACGGCAGGAAAGAGCCATTGACTTATACACTTTGTCCAAAAAAGTCAAGCACCTAGAAGAAGTTCTTGTTCTGCTGCAAAACTCGGCATGCACTTACATCTCAGGCAGATATGTAAATGATTAGAGTAGTGGCGTGATTAGATGAACAGTCTTGCCACCCAAAGCCCTCAAAGTAGTTCCACCCTTAGCCTATAAAAAGGCTCTTCTACCGCTTGTGTGGAGCTTGTTGACCACCAGCCGCCTCTATGATGCAATCAGCCATTTTGCCCAGTTAACAGCGTTTTAGAGGGGACGCATTATTGGAATGCAAAAAGCTGGATGGTCGCATTGAACAACTGCTCACCACCTGGGCCCTTCTGACCAGACTATTAGGAAGTGTTAAGACCAGTGGGTGTGTGAGGGCACACAAGGTGACGGGGCTCAGGACACCCTCAACAGGCCACCAGTATAAAGGATCGTATGATCATCTGACAAGCATGAACAGCACCAACTGTGTCTTTGTCTGACATCCAGAGACAGGTGGCCTCATCGTTACTGGCCGCTATGTCTGTCGGAACCATTTTCAGGCGCTTGGCTGAAGGACATTTGGTCTCACAGCACCCATTATATA
This sequence comes from Eleutherodactylus coqui, assembly GCF_035609145.1. NCBI lineage: Eukaryota > Metazoa > Chordata > Amphibia > Anura > Eleutherodactylidae > Eleutherodactylus > Eleutherodactylus coqui. The sequence continues at coordinate 178,766,242 of NC_089843.1, read as the reverse complement.
TATTGTCTTTGACACCCTGTTGCCTTCATTTGCACCAGTGTCATATACAATGAAATTTAGCTGCTACGGAGTGGAACCAGGTTGTCTTAAATGGCAAATCCTGGTTTAGTTTGGGCATGGATAATGGCTGTGTTCGTGTCTGGAGACCTAGGGGTGAGCACCTCAATCCTGATTTTGCTGTAGAGTGGCTCACTGCCCCCTGCTTGTGTGTGATGGTGTGGGGTGACATCGCATATGACAGTTGGTCACCCATAGTAGTGGTACAAGGGACAATGACAGCTCAGCGGTATGTTCAGGACATCCTGCAGCCACATGTGTTGTCTCTCATGGTGGCTTCTAAGAGGCATTTCCCAGTAGGATAATGCTCTGCTGCACACAAAGGATGTCATAGGAATGTCTCCACAACATTACCACACTTCTGTGGCTGCACGGTTACCAGATTTATCGTCAATATAACATGTATTGGACCATCTGGGGCACCAACTTTGACAGCCTAAGAGTTTGCATGAGCTAGAGGTTCAGTTACAGAAAATGTTGACCAATATGTCACAGGATACCATACAGAACCTGTATGCCTCCATGCCCATCTGTATCCCATCTTGCATCTAAGCTAGAGGTGGACCAAAGGGGACTAGAGGCTCCATGCCTGCCTGTATCACATCTTTTATCCAAGCTAGAGGCAGTACAACAGGGTAGTAGAGCCTCCGTGCCTGCTCATATCACATCTTGCATCCAAGCTAGAGGCGGTTTAACAGGGTACTAGAGCCCCCATGCCTGCCCATATTACATCTTTTATCTAAGCTAGAGGTGGGCCCAACAGGATACTAGAGCTTCCATGCCTGTCAGTATCACATCTTGTATCCAAGCTAGAGGTGGTACAACAGGGTACTAGAGCCTTCATGCCCGCTCGTATCACATCTTGTAACGAAGCTAGAGGTGGCTCAACAGGGTACTAGAGCCTTCATGCCCGCTCGTATTACATCTTGTAATGAAGGTAGAGGCGGTACAACAGAATACTAGAGCCTCCTTTCAACAAGTCAGTTTTCTGCAATAATTCATCCTTTTGTTCTGATATTGTAATCACTTACTTATATCAGCGTTACAATCAGACAGAGAAAGTTTCATTCCTCTCTGATAGCGTCTTCTAGGGGAGGGATTTTCTGACAATGTGTAATTACCATCATTCTTAATAAAGATCTGTTCTTCACTAATTTTTCCAGTTTGTTGATATCAAGACTTTAGTCTGAAAATGTAAAATGGCTGTATGCGAATTGTTCCCAAGTAACTAGTCCATGTGATGTCCAATATTCACAGATTTGCGCATCGCATGTGCCATTGCTGTCCATAAAAATAAACAAGAATAGGACATGCAGCGATTTATTTTCACATGGACCATCAGTCTGTGTAAAAGAATGTTGCAATAAATATCCTCAGAGGCTGTTATAGGGCCATGTGCTGAACATGGAATACCTGGACAGCATCCGGTCCAAATGTACGACCATCTGAACGGGCTCTCTAAAGGCCCATTCAGACAGTCAAAAATTCATGTGATGAGCTGCCCATGTTCACAGACGGCACACAGACCCATAGCAGACTATTAGGTTATTCTCACAAATGTCGTTTCACGTGGACTGATGGTCTGTGTGATAGAAATTGCTTATGCAATGTGCGGGGTCCATAAGTATAGCACAGCTGACACAGCTGACAAATGGGTGTCCGTTTGCTGTCTGATTTTAGTTGCACTCAAGTTTCTGGGGTAGAACAGCTTTAGAATACATCCTTAGCGTTGGTTCACATGAGCGTAAGCGCATTTTGGTTGCATAAATATGCTGCATATTTACGTGAATTTGTAAATTTAGCCCGCTCCGGCATAATTTTGTGAGCGCAAATAAGCTGCATAATTGTGCACAAAAAAAGAATGCACGAAATCACATTAACCCATTTAGGACCAGGCACAGTAAATATATGGTGCCTGGTCCTGGGCTTAAAGCCCAGCCGTATGTAAAATTACAATTATATGCCTCCTGTCTCTGCAATCAATCAGAAGCAGGACGGGTTGGCAGCTATTAGTAACAGCTGATAACCCGGAGGAGGAGGCAGGAGCAGTTTTTAACTCTTTTGACCTTATCCTTCCTCGAGTAAACAGCGCTCAATGAGCACTGTGTACTGAAAAGTAAAAGTGGAAGTGGAAGTTCCACTATGAGAGCCCAGGGGTCATGTGACTGCTGGATTCCCTGCTGTATCAGAGCTGCAGGGTCGTACTAGACCCTGACCAGCTCTGACAGTGACTAATGTCACTACAGGGGTTGCTTTTTCCTGTAACTGGGGGTTCCTATGGATGTCTCAGCTACAGTGGGAAAGTGTCAAATAAAAAAGTAAAAAAAAAACATGTGAATGTCCCCCAGAGGTTTTACATGACGTCATGGGGGACATAGATAGTAAAAAATATAATTATATACATCAGTAAAACAATATTACAGAATAAAACACCAATATAAACATAAGAAAGAAAATAACCCAAAACCGACGCCAACCAAAACCATCGCTATAAGCGCTCTGTAATCCAAAACCATACATATTGTATATCAAAACCTCCGAAATAAAACGAGAAAACCATTACCATACTTTATTTTAGCCTAAATATACTAATATACTTTATACTAATATAAAAAAACTAGAAATATTTAAAAAATAATTTTTTTTAGCTTTTTATCCCCAATAAAACAAAAAAAATGGAAAAAAAGTCAGTGAAAAAGATATTTAAAAATAGCTCTATACGTCACGGGAAAAAAAATGCAGCAAAAATAATTTTGATAGTTAAAAAAAAAAAAAAAAGGCAGGAAAACCACCACATGGGTAAAGTGTCTGGTCTGGGGTTAATCTTGAGTGTAAATATGCAGCAAATATGCACGTTTCCCATGCATTTTGTTTGTATTTAAACACACCCATTGATTTCATTGTGCTTCTATGGTGCATAATATGCACCAAGATAGGACAAGCTGCGTGTTTTTTCACATGATCATGCATTGCTTGAAAAAATACGCTCATGTGAACAAACCTATTGAAATCAATGGATTCTATTTACTGTGTAATACATGCACAAATATTGTGCGAGTAATGAGCGGTGCAAATACACTCTTGTGAATGAGCCCTTAAGCATCAAAATACTAATGACCACCTGTGCGTGAGGGACTCCGTGAGTAACATGTGATGATGTCACCGTCATGTGATCAGTCACTGGTGCTTTGAGCTCCGCCCCTGATCACATGATGGTGACATCATCACACGTTCTAAAACAGCAGCCGTGTAGTTACAACTCCAATCCCTTTCACTATATCATATTAGTAAGTGGCTCAGTGCTATAATTTCCTAATAATTACTAGTAATTTCCCTATAAAGATGTTTTCTACCTAATAAATTTTTGGAAAAACCTATTTATAACCATACCCTGAAGTAATAAAAGATATGACACATATATGAGCCACATAACTAATGCTGCTTGCCAGGCATGTACTGGCAGCATGTGTAGTGACCCAGAGGGTCCTTCAGGGTAGTCCTAAGGTTAATAGGTCCTTTAGACCTTGCTATGAACCGTTATGCTGACATGGGAGGCACTCTTTAGGGGGAAGAGGGAGCCAAGCACATGTAGTACACAGAGGAAGGGAAGTGAGGAGTTGGTGGAGAGAAGTGTTCAGAGAAGGAAGTGCTGAGGAGAGTAGAAGCCAAGGCCTGGCTGAGGAAAGAGCCCGCAGCAGGAGAGGAGTCTGTTTCAACCCTGCCAGGAGACACGTGAACCAGGGCATACTCTCGTGTAGGCTGGAAAGATACCAGATATCACAATTGTGAGTTTACACACCAAAATGCAGAAGTCCCTGCACAGTCAGGAGTTAGTTTCCCCCAAGAGAGCATGCACCATCCTTCACATCTCACAAAGGAGTTTAAGCACCCAAATTTAACCCATTCCTAAAAGTACAAATTTCAGCTGAGAGAATATCACCAGAGTCCAGCAAATGTCCCACTCAGTCTTATTATATAGTGAAAGCTAAAAACTTAATGGTCATCTTCCATTGTCATGTGTGAATATATTGTGGATTTTAACAGCATTTTACTAAGCATTGTGTGAGTTGTATTCATCTTGCAAATGAAAGTTAACTGTGTTCCTTCAGGTCTACTTTACCACCATCCGACTTATCTTCTTATTCCACTAAGGGAATACATTACATTAAGGCACTGGCGTCATGACAAACCAACATCAATTCATTTAGCCAGAAACTCCTTTGCAATCCCACCTGCAGCTCGAGCTACCCTCGTAGGCTAAGTAGCCACCACCGTGACCAGGCGAGAGTCATCTCCATCCACTCTTCATTAACTCCTGTTCACTGCACATGTTCCTAACAACTGGTCTTCCTTATCTCACTCAGGCTTTCAGCAAGTTTTGGCAGTACATAAATCATGACTTTTGAATATGGGATGAATTCTCACTCAATCTTAAAACAACCCAAACTATGGTAAACTAAAGGCTCTGCAATAAGTACACAAAACACTTTATTTTGAGAGTCAAAGTCGCCACAGCTTTATTTGAATCGCAGAGCGCCCAGATGCGATGCCAATTGGAGTTAGTGTACTAGTGTGTTGGAATGGGGTAGAGGTGAACGGACAAAAAAGTGTGGATATGGAATTTAGCAAGTGTTGATGGCCTAGTACACTGGAGGACCCATGGTCTAAGCAACGTCTGTGAATTTGAAAAATAAGTGAGTTTATAAACCTCTATGGAATCCAAATAACCATGTGTGGAGCCAAATAACAGTTTTGTAGAAGTAAGCCAATAGTATAGAATCTAATGTTTTTACTTTGTAAAATCAAACCGCAATGTAAAGTATTTTGAGGTACGCAGACCTCTTCCTCAGACAGCTGGTTAACTTACTTACAGGAAATTATCAGTATATAGCGAAAATAAAAGATTCCTACCAATCTGTCCCAGAAAACCCTTTTTAGTTTAAAAATGGAATCCAGTGCATGGACAGCATGGTAGTGGGATTATGCCAATGAAACACACCATTTTTCATAAAAAAATGATCTTTCCATAAAGTTAGTTTCACGTAAGGGTATTACAAATACATAAATGTACCAATAATCTGCTTTTTGAAACTAGCCTAAAAGAAAAATGTTGCTATCCAGCTAGATTCTATGTAATCCAGTGTCATAACATCTGTTTAAAACATAAGTCATGATGTTGTTTTTACAAGGTTAGTTGGGGCTCCACCAGGGTTTGTCATTATAACAGCGAGAGATATAATGACCAAAGACCTCAATTAAACTCATAGAACAAGTGTGAACAGAGCCTAAATGTTAAAGCGTCCACGTCACGTCCAAGTACCCTCCCAAACAGCAGCATTACATCATTGACGCATGCAATACTTGATCTATGTATTTTCTGTCTGCGGTGAACATAGACCGGACCATTAGCGAAATACACTGAACTACATCTTCTGGACATGTGCTAGATTGCAGTAGAGTGATTTGTGTGGGATGTTGGTGCCTGTTTATGTGATGCTGCTGCAACAGAACAGTATCAGTCATTGTAGTGGGGTGGAAAACAATGGGGATGATTTACATATGCCTGACTCACTATACTGCTGAACAGCCTGCTAGACTCACTACAACTTATTTGCATTTTTGGCAGGAAAAATGTACTGTATCGCAGTATTACTGAGGTTCCTTCAATAATTTATCTTCCATATGTATCAATTATTTTATAGTGCCAGACATTTGGAGATGCATATGGACCCAACAGATCCACTTTAAGAAAAAGTATTCACAAAATATGCATTGCTATCCCTATTCCATAAATTCCAGGCCATAACTGGTTGGGGTACAGATTTAGCACACTTTAATTTGACGTTTTAACATATCACATAGCATTGGAAATGTCAAGTTAAATTTGCTGAATAATGGTATGTAACCTGTTGATACCACTCAAATCTTGGGGTGTTCTCACAATGAGGAGATGACAAGGGTATAAAGGGGTCAGACCTTGCAGATTTTAGCCCTGAGTGTGTCAGCCGGACCCTACTTAAGGATGGTGCAAAAAGGGTTCCCTAGATACAGCTTGGTCAACCAGAACGGGAATTCGCTCATAATACAGCATTGGGTTTGACAGTTTCAGTCTTTTAATGAGCGCAACAGTCTTAATGGTTATGTGTCTTTTCAGCAGCAATTTACTTGGCAGTTGCACTTCTTCACTGAGGCATTACTTGCTAGTGTGCAGCAACACAGTCTCTAACACTTTTAATCCAACTATCCCTTATCAGTAGAAACGGCAACAGTCTCTACTGCACAGTCTCTTCCTCACACTCCGATTTACTTTTACTGTAGCGTGCAGTTTCTCTCTAAGATGTGTCGCCAAATTGGCATAACTCACTTTTGCCTCCGGTCTTCAATGTGGTTCATCACATGCCAACAGACCTTATCACACAACTCTCAGTATACACTGTTGTTCAGTGCAGCTCAGCCCCACAGGGTAGAAAACTGGCTGATCAGCACAGCTCAGGTCACACTTACAGGGTGTCTTTTGTAGATCACCCAAGGACTCTCTGGGCCATGGTCCACAACCACTTCTAGAAACCCTTCCAATAACAGGAGCAAAGCATGCCCAGCAGCACTGCCACCATACCATGCAATGCAGGGAAGAAATCTGAGGTGAGATCTGATATGCCTAATAACAAGATGGAGTTTATTATGACCCTCCTCGTTCTGTATAATAACTATTTCCTATATGATGGTAAATTTTACAGACAAAGGTGTGGGACTGACATGGGGTCCAATATGGCCCCAACCTACGTGAACATCTTCATGGATCAGGTGGAGGAAATGTCGATATATACCACCCCATCCTGGACTTCGGTCTTGTCAAAAGAAATGTTATTTGAAAAGAGTTGAATTGGCTGCATTCAGGGAACTTGGGGGGATGTCTCTATCACTATACGCGCAGTGGACAAGTGGGGGTGCTATAGTGGTGATGGACACGTCCTCATACCATGAGGAGATTCTTTCCCAGCTTGGTGTTAGGGAAGTCTACAAGGCATTAACATCGGACCCCACATCAATATTTCAGAATGAACTAAACCTCATATTGGAGGATGCATTACATCAAGGCATAATTGATAGCCAATTAAAAAAATTTCTGCTACCAAAACATTTAGCTGTTCCAATACTCTATACCCTCCCAAAGATTTACAAAAACCTAGAGAACCCCCCTGGACGCTCCATCATATCAGGGAGAGGCTCTCTTTATACCAATACCTCAAAGTTCCTGGATAACGTCTCAAGACATTTTGTATTGAGTACTAAATCCTATATCAGGGATACCACGGATTTTCTATTGAAGATCCGTGAGGTCAGGATCACGGAGGAGATGATCCTGGGATCTTTTGACATTGTATCATTGTACATAAATATTGATCACATGCGGGGCCTTCAGGCCATGAGGGATCATTTGGTGAGATCTGATATGCTTAATAACAAGATGCAGTTTATTATGACCCTCCTCAAGTGCATTCTGTTTAATAACTATTTCCTATATGATGGTAAATTTTACAGATAAAGGCGTAGGACTGCCATAGGGTTCAGTGTGGCCCCAACCTACGCAAACATCTTCATGGATCAGGTGGAGGAGATGCCGATAAATACCTCCCTAACCTGGACTTTGGTCCAGGCATGGTGAAGGTATATAGACAACATCTTCATCATATGGAGAGGCACTGAGGCCAGTCTACGTGCCTTCCATAATAAAATCAACCATATACTCCCAGGCCTAAGCTTCACCCTGACTTGTTCTACACACCAAATCCAGTTCTTGGAAGTTATAGTCTTAAGATCAGAAGGCATGCTTAAAACTGACCTCTTTGCGAAACCTATGAACCATAATGGTCTGTTGAATTACAGCAGCTGCCACCCACCCAGGATGCTGGCTTTGCTTCCGTGGAGCCAGCTCCTGTGGATTAGGAGGATTGTGGATAACGATTTTGTAGATAATTGTCTGTGTGAGATTTGCGACAGATTTCTTGAGAGGGGTTACACCAGGAATCTGATTGCAGACCTCAGGGTCAAAGCTCATGCCCGTGAACGTGAGAGATTACTACAGCGTGTATCACGAAGTAAGGAGAGGTCCCAACTGCCCTTTGTTACCACCTACGGGCAGATCAGTGGAAGAGTCTTTCGGATAGCAAGGAGCAGCGGTGGTGGAGTTCTCTGCACATGCACTTGAATATGAGGGCACTGATCAGCTCTGTGAACATAGAGTGGTGCCATTAGTCATGCGAGAGATAGGTTCACTCTCACGCATGTGTAGTATAGATTCGGGAGGCGAGACGCTTCCATGACATTTGTGGGTATCTGTACAGGGTCGCGCGATAGAATGGCTCAATTCTTGCGCTTGCACATGCGCAGTGCAGCACTGTGATTCCGGCTGGCTCCATGATCACTTTATGTAGAGATACAATTGTCCCGTGTAAACGGACTCTTAGTGTGTCCACAGGTGCAACCAAAGACCGAGAATGTTCAATACCTTAAAGTTTAAGTGTACAATCACTATTACAATGTACAATATACTTTTATCCGCTTATAAACTGTGAATAAGGTGCATTTTAGAACAGCAAGGACATCATCAACGGTGCAATATATATATGAGTGCAAATAAGGAAGATGGAACAGTACCCCTGCCACCTATTGGATGGCAGCATTCCTTCAAATCTATGTCAGACTCTTTTATACTGGTCTTTATAACATTGATTGGGAATAGGAAACTAAGTCAGAAAACCATACACAGACAGCAGTTTCGGGGTGTTTGCCCTTCATCAGTGTGTAAGGTTGTCACCCTTGTCACAAAAAAATACAGGCTATGGTAAAAAAAAGGGGTCGGGGGAGGGGGTCTTGGGGCGTGGCTTATTGCAGCATTTTTTTTCCCTTTATCTCCTGGATCCAGTCCAGCGGGTGTGCGCATGTGTCGGATCCAGGCCAGCATGTTCTCGTGAGTAGATGACATTTAGTGTAAATCACACTAAATGTAATCTGCTTGCGAGAACACGCTGCAGTCTGTAGAGCCGGGGACTGTGGAGACAGGATGTGACTGAGCCCCGGCAGCTGAAGAAAAGTGAGTGTGATTTTTTTTTCATTTTTTACACCAGTTTGGGTTGTTTTTCATGGAAGGGCTTCTATTTAAAGCCCTTCCCTGAAAAACAATTAAGGGGTGCTGGCGGCTGGATCCTCCACCGCAGCGTCATCTGTGACAGCTGCGGTAGGGAATTCTTTATTCGCCGTGGGGATGAAGAAAACATCTGCCGCATGTGGCAGATATGTTCTTCATCCCTGCGGGGGACACGGCAGCCCGACCACAATATTGGACGGTAAAAAAAAAAAAAAACGGCACTTGACAGGCCGGAAAAATACCGGCCAGGCCGGTAAATTACCGTCCGGGTGGCAAACCGTACCAGTGTGCAGTAGGTTTCTGCCTTGGCTGGTGAGAGGCCTGTGGTGGGTCAAGAGGGGGTGTTGTCTCTCTTGACCTATATATAAAATTGAATGTATGTCTGTATGCGTGCGTGTCTGTCTGTCTGTCTGTTTGTCCTTTATGCGCTACTACACCATTCATCCGATCGCCATGAAACTTTGGGAAGTTGTTGAGTACACTCCTGGGAAGATTATAGGCATAGTACAAATATTCTATGATAAATGGCGCATGCGCGAGCGTCATCGACAGTTACGACCCCCCCCACGTAGATCGTTCGATTTCCATCATTGCCACTAATTCTCTCACTTCCCGATGTTGTAGAAACATGAAATTTGGCACGAGCATTGAGTATGTCATAAATAGGAAAAGTTAATGGGTCCCAACTCGATTATTCAATTGTAAGCGCCAAAGAATTAGCGTCCAAATTTTACGTACGGAATCTAATTTTCTCGCTTCCCAATGTCATGGAAACTTGAAATTTGGCACAAGCATTGATTATGTCATAAATAGGAAAAGTTAATGGGTCCCAACTCGATTATTCAATTCTAAGCGCAAAAGAATTAGCGTCAAAATTTTACGTACGGAATCTAATTTTCTCGCTTCCCAATGTCATAGAAACTTGAAATTTGGCACGAGCATTGATTATGTCATAAATAGGAAAAGCTAATGGGTCCCAACTCGATTATTCAATTCTATGCGCAAAAGAATTAGCGTCCAAATTTTACGTACGGAATGTAATTTTCTCACATAGAAACTTGAAATTTGGCATGCGCATTGAATATGTCATAAATAGGAAAAGCTAATGGGTCCCAACTCGATTATTCAATTCTATGCGCAAAAGAATTAGCGTCCAAATTTTACGTACGGAATGTAATTTTCTCACATAGAAACTTGAAATTTGGCACGGGCATTGAATATGTCATAAATAGTAAACGCTAATGGGTCCCACCTCGATTATTCAATTCTATGCGCAAAAGAATTAGCGTCCAAATTTTACGTACGGAATGTAATTTTCTCACATAGAAACTTAAAATTTGGCACGGGCATTGAATATGTCATAAATAGGAAAAGCTAATGGGTCCCAACTCCATTATTCAATTCTAAGCGCAAAACAATTAGCGTCCAAATTTTACGTACAGAATCTAATTCTCTCACTTCCTGATATATATAAATGAATGTATGTCTGTCTGTCTGTCCTTTATGCTTTACTACACCATTCATCCAATTGCCATGAGACTTTGGGAAGTTGCTGAATACACTCCTGGGAAGATTACTGGCATAGTACAACTATCCTACGATAGGTGCCGCGCGTACGAGCATCGTCGACAGTTATGCCTCCCAGACAAAGATCGTTTGATTTCCATCTCAAGCACGAAACCAAAAGGCATTACGAGCAACGGGATGAGTGTTCAACCAGAAAATGATGCATCCGCCGAACGTTTCGCAAGACAATTGCTGGATATTGAGAATGCTGAGGTAAAATGAAAGCTGTGCTGTGATTGGTTGCTATTTCTTATACTGCTGAGGTAACATGAAAGCTGTGCTGTGATTGGTGGCTACTTCTTATACTACTGAGGTTGCATGAAAGCTGCGCTGCGATTCGTTGTTATATATTATACCACTGAGGTAACATGAAAGCTGTGCTGTGATTGGTTTCTATATATAATACCGCAGAGGTAACATGAAAGCTGCGCTGTGATTGGTTGCTATTTTTTATATTGCTGAGGCAGAATAAAAGTTGCGCTGTGATTGGTTGTTATTTCTCTTACTGCTGAGGTAACATGAAAGCTGCGCTGTGATTGGTTGTTATATTTTATACTGCTAAGGTAACATGAAAGCTGCGCTGTGATTGGTTGTTATATATTATACCACTGAGGTAACATGAAAGCTGCGCTGTGATTGGTTGTTATCTAGATATATAAAAACGAATGAATGTATGTCTGTCTGTCTTCGCAGCAACGCGCGACGGGTAAGCTAGTCGAATATAAATAAGCCTACATGCTTTTTCTTTCACTACACTTTGACCCCTTTGCTATAAATTTGGTGTATGATGTTGGTGCTATTAGATGACACATATGCTCACCAGTGCCGTAAAATCATAAAATGTGAGTTTAATACATTCAGGGACCTGGCAGGCGGGTTGAAAGTTACAATATTAAGTCTATGGGCATGCGCCGCTGTGCTTCAGACATGCACTGGAGAAAGTGAAGCATTGCTAAGGAACACAGCATACACTGCTAAGCTGCACCATACACGGCCCTACCAAGAGCATTAGAGACAGAGAGAGACAGCGATAGACAGACAGAGAGAGAGCAATAGAGACAGCGATAGAGAGACAGAGTGAGTGATAGAGACAGAGAGCAATAGCAAGACAGAGAGAGAGACAGTAATAGAGAGAGACAATTGAGAGACAGTGAGAGAGCGATAGAGAGACAGTGAGAGAAAGATCAATTGACAGACAGAGAGAGAGAGTGATAGAGACAGAGAGCAATAGAGAGAGAGACAGTTAGAGAAAGAGCAATAGCATGAGACAATGATAGAGAAACAGACAGAGAGAGAGCACTAGAGAAAGAGTGACAGAGCAATAGAGAGAGACAGTGCGAGAAACAGCAATAGAAACAAAGAGAGAAAGCAATAGAGAAGCAGAGAGAGAATGATAGACAGAAAGTGAGAGTGATAGAGAGACAGACAGAGAGAGCAATAGAGAAAGAGACAGAGAGAGAGCAATAGAGAAACAGACAGAAATAAAACAATAGAGAAACAGATAGAAAGAGAGAGAGCGATAGAGAAATAGACAGATGGAGAGTGATAGAGAAACTGAGAGAAAGCAATAGAGAGAGAGACCAATTGGGAGACAGACAGAAAGAGAGAACGATAGAGAGACAGAGAGAAACAGACAAAGAAAGAGCGATAGACAGAGAGAGTGCAATAGAAAGACTGAGAGAGTGATAGAGAGACATAGTAAAAGCGATAGAAAGACATAGAGTGAGCGATAGAGAGACAGAAAAAGAGAGCGAGAGACAGACAGAGAGAGACAGAAAGAGAACTAAAGAGACAGACAGAGAGAAAGAGCACTACCAAGACAGAAAGAGGTAGAGACAGAGAGCGAGAGAGAGAGAGAGAAAGACAGAAACAGACACAGAGAGAGAGAGAGGCAGACAGAGAGAAAGAGACAAAGGCAGAGAGACAGACAATAAGGGAGAGAGACAAACAGAGCTAAAGAGACAGAGTGAGAGACAGACAGACAGAGAGAAAGACAGACAAACAGAGAGAGACCTGTAGGCTTTTTTATATTAGATATCTGCTCCAAATACAAAGTGACACTCTAAATAATCACCTAACCAAGCAGATTTAGAAGTTTACAACCTCCACTTTTGAAACATTTTATGTTCGGGTAGCGAACATCGTGTCAATCTAATAATGATGAATGTGCTGATGGCCCACTATGCACATTTCAAGGATGATGGTCATGGGCATTTGAGGGTTGGGGGTTCCATCTATTTCCAAAATATCCACAATATCTTGTAGGTTGATGTAATAAAGAAGCAATTTTATTGGGATATGGCGCACTCTTTTAGTTATAGGTTTTTATATATTCTATGAGCATTCTCATTCATAGTGAGCTATAGTATCTTTTTTTACTCATGTTTGGAGTATTGTATTGAACCAATGTAAGCAGATGAGGAGAATCTTTGAGATCCCCCAATCATAAGACCCATCATAACCCATATAAATATTAGACTTCCTCGTCTTTTTTTCTGTTGTCACACTTTAGTTAATGAATATTACAAATATGTTTTCCTTGAAAAATCACATATGCCATACCTGTAGTCACTCCATGTACAACCCCTTCTTTTGTTTTTGAGCCTATAAAACATAGAAGAAACACACATTTCAATTATTCTGCTTGGTAATTGGAAAACATGAAATACTTCACATCTCTTTATGAGCGATTTGCTTTTCATTGATCATTGAGAAAGGTCATGGAAATAATGATCAGCAGTTGCTACTTTATAGTAAAGTTCTGTAATCTTTGAGAAAATGATGTTTTAGCCGTGCTCTCACTTCTCAGCTTGATGCCAGGAATTCTGTATTAGCTCTCAGTATTACACTTCACATCTCATTTCATGACTCATTTGTCATTCTCACTTTTTTGTACGGAATTAGATTAACAAGCACAAGTGCTGTCCATCTGTGGTGCTAGAATTGCGCTGTATTCAATCTTTGCTTCCTGGCAAGGATACATTTCAAAAGAAATCATCATTCTAAAACAGAAGTCCCAACTTCTTAGACCTTGTGACCCACATTCAACTTTGAGTTGTTGGTTCGAGAGCCATATTCATTTCAAAAATGTTAACATATTAAATATGGAAAGCTACATAATCATGACATTTCAATTTGCTGATACATTTTTCTGTTTGAAATTTTAGACACAGATAGATATGTAATAATATTAATGTGGATGTGACAAGTGCATATAGTCATAACTCAGAGCTCCCATGGAGAGCCACACAGTAGTCCCAAGCCCCTAGTTGGGGGCAACTGTTCAAAAACATTGTAGTAGTATCCCACTATGGTTAAGAGGACTCTACATAGTCACCAATAAATCCAAGACTGTATTACATTATGGGGACAAATATTTAAAGCCATTTTCCACTTTCAAAGCTGAATCAAGGTTGGTAGAGGCCCCTAATGAAAAAAAAAAACATTGTATCGGTGGAGAGTTGAGTGGTGGAGCGACCTATAGATATGGTGCAAATAGGAAAGTAAAGCACTCACCAATGCCATGTATGCAAAAATGCCCTATTTTCTTGAAAAGCTGTAGTTTTCTTTAACCCCTTAAGGACTAGGATGTTTTGCTCCAAAAGGACCTGCACTCTTTAGTGATTTTACCCATGTGGTGGTGTTATGGCCACATTTTTTTTCTTCAACTACCAAAATTATTTTTGCTGCATCAGCGGTGGGTCGTTTTCTTTTTTATATACATATTTTTATTTAATTCTATATTTTTTAAAATTTATATTTGTAATTACTTTTTTAACATCTGTATCCACCATGACATCTTCTAAGATCTCTGGGGGTCATTCACATGGTCTTTTTTTTTTATTTCTTACTTCTCCACTGTAACTGGGGCATCCATAGGAGCCCCAGTTACAGGGAAAAACATTTCCCTGTAGTGACAATAGTCACTGGCAGAGCTGATCTGAGTCTGCTAAGACCCTGCAGCTCTGCAATGGCAGGGGATGCCTGGTGATCACATGATTGCTGGTTCAAAGAGCAGAAGTGACACTGTCTTCACCACATAGTGCTCATTGAGTGCTATGTAGCCAGCAAGAGACAAGGCAGAAGTCGTTCTAAAACTGCTTCTGCCTTCTCCTCCATGTCATCAGCTCTGACTAACAGCTGAGGACCCAGCATGTTCCTGAGGCATTGCAACAGCAGAAGCTTTAAAGGGGTTGTCCCGCGGCAGCAAGTGGGTCTATACACTTCTGTATGGCCATATTAATGCACTTTGTAATGTACATTGTGCATTAATTATGAGCCATACAGAAGTTATCAAAAGTTTTATACTTACCTGCTCCGCTGCTGGCGTCCTCGTCTCCATGGTGCCGACTAATTTTCGGCCTCTAATGGCCAAATTAGCCGCGCTTGCGCAGTCCGGGTCTTCTGCTGTCTTCAATGGGGCCACTCGTGCAGAATGCTGGCTCCGTGTAGCTCCGCCCCGTCACGTGCCGATTCCAGCCAATCAGGAGGCTGGAATCGGCAATGGACCACACAGAAGCCCTGCGGTCCACAGAGGGAGAGGATCCCGGCGGCCATCTTCAGCAGGTGAGTATGAAGACGCCGGACCGCCGGGATTCGGGTAAGTACTACCCGGTTTGTTTTTTTAACCCCTGCATCGGGGTTGTCTCGCGCCGAACGGGGGGGGGGGGGGGGGGTTAAAAAAAAAAAACGTTTCGGCGCGGGACAACCCCTTTAATTCCGTATTGTATTTATCCAACTGGCTAGGATTAAAACCCAGGACCAAATGCCGTAAATTTATGGCACTTGGTCCTTATTAGGTTAAAGTTTTTTACTCCTTGTTGCTACAGGAACGGTCCATCTCTGCTATGGGCTTCTGAGCAGCCTGAACAATTCCTCGTTGTTTGCGCTGCTCAGAAGCCCTACTCTGCAGAGAGCAGTGATAGCTGGTGGCTGGCCTGGAGATATTGCGCCTGTGCTCCAGAGATGCCAGTCACCTAGTGGATCATTGCACAGTGAGTTAGCAGTGCACAAGCGCTGGCAATCTCCTCTCCAGAGCGGAGATGCTTGATTTCCCCAGGAACAAACAGCAAACAACTTTGCTCCTCCTGGAGCGGAAGGATATTACAGGATATAAATCTTAGGTTAATTGTTAATCCGGGTATACAGGCAAGTAGGAACTATTAGGGGTTGATCCAGGGAATAGTCTAATTGCCATTAGGGAGTCGGGAAGGAATTTTTTCCCCAAAAGGGCTAATTGACTTCTGCTCTTGGGGTTTTTTGCCTTCCCCTGGATCAACAACACAGAAGGATAAACAGGCTGAACTAGATGGACATTGTCTTTATTCGGCCTTACAAACTATGTTACAGCTTTTTTAAGAAAACTGGGCATTTTGGCAACAGCCATGTTATTGGTAAGTGCTGTACTTTCCTATTTGTAGTACACTGGAATGCGGTTCCCGAGATTGGAATATCTCTTTAACTTATTTCTAAACCTGACGTACCCTGTTATGTGTGCCTAGAGATGGTAAAGAAATATATACAAAAAATAAAAACCTCTTCTGGCTTGTATGGCCCATCGTCAATAGTTTCCCATTTTTAAAAATGTATACATTTTTCTCTCACTATAATCGGTTCTTGTCCATTACAGTAAGTAAGCCATATTATTAACTTGAACTGGGAAAAGAATAGAATTTTATTCAGATTTCTTTCAGCTTCATTTCTGACCCAGTGCTGCTTTTAATGGGCTCGTTCACATTTCCGTATTTTGCGTGTACATTTGATTCGCGCCAAAAAATAGAAGTCAATATGCAAGGAGATGCGTAATGAACTGCATAATTACACTGGAAAAAGAATACATCCGGGACTCATTAGACAAATTATCTATTTCAAGTGGTGCGTTTTGTCAGGCGCTCGCAAATGAACATGCCCTCTGGGCAGAAAAAGTATAGTAAAATGCGCACTAAAGAGCATGTGCTGAGGTGAGTGCAAATGCGCATACGCCCGTGTGAAGGAGCCCTTAATTGGGGATCCTACAGGTTGGAAAACAACTGGTCAAATAGTAGTGGCAAATTCTAGCCTTATGCTACTATGTTGGGAAAGCCTTTTTGTGATATACAGTAGATAAAATGTGTAAGAGCAGATATTTCGGCCATTTTTTGCTGGACATTTATAAGCTCTACACTTTAATAATGTACATACAGTGGATGGAGAAAAATATGGAAACACATACGAAATGCATGCCTTAAGTTACATGGGATTATAAATCATATTCAAATAAGACATGTAGAGACCAATTTTAAGTGGAGGTAATATGACACAGATGGTCCCGGGCAGAAGTCAAGATCTGCCCGAGCAACAAGCTTCCATCAGTCAGGGGTTTGAGCCACTAAACTGCTGTTGCCAGCTAGCTGCCAAAAGCACCCAGAGCAGGGCAAGAGGTGAAGTAATCACAAATTTGTCTGGAAAGCTCTGAAACAAGCAGGGGCCAAAATAGCAGCTCCATGCTGATGGTTAAAATCCCATGCATTTCGTATGGTGTTTCCATATTTTTGCCCCCCCCCCCCCCCCCCCTGTATGGTATAAAAAGAGAATTTAGAAAAGTCAATTTGTGCTAGGAGACAGCTGTGATGAAACAGGTAGGAATAGTAATAATTGCTTAGTAGAGAGAAAATAAAGTGTGTAGTTCAACTGTGTTCTGTATAATTGTAACCTTTCAGTTTCTTGCTGACTTGTAATATTGCGCATGGCATTGAATACTGTATAACTAATTTCATGTTTTATAGAATAAAGGATGTACAAGCGTTGTCGCTGCAGGGTACATACTCAGACAGGCAGCCTGATTGCTGTCTGACTACACATTGCCCAAGGCAAGCGGATCATTAAAATCAATAAATATAGAAGATTTGTATGGAGAAAACATTAATAAGGAGGGGAATTATGCAAAGGTTTTATAAGTTGCTTAATCTGCTCAGATGCTGGACTGGGTAAAGCTGCAAGGGACGCAGAGGTAGCAGACTGACCCGGGCCCCGGTGCCAGAGGGGGCCCAAAAGTCTCTTAGACAGAAAAGAAGACACCATTATTAAAATTCTCACATGGCAGGTGGGGGCGCTGTTCCTGGGACCCCGGAGTTTCAAGTTCCAATTTTGATTGATCTGAAGTGTTCAAATCACAGACAACTGCATTAACTGTGCCACATTATTTAATTCCATTACCTTTCTGTACACTTGGGTCCCCTTCACACGTGTATATGCACACTTTTTTGCACACTGACAAGGCTTTTTTGCATGCGTATTGGTGTATTTTACTGTACTTTTTTTGTCCACAAGGCATGTTCATTTGCGTGCGGCAAACAAAGACGCACCAATTGAAATGGCTAATTAATCTAATGAGTTCCAGATATGTTCCTCTCCCTGCGCAATTATGTAGTGTTACGTAATGTTTCACGCATCTCCCAGCTTATTGTGCGCGCATTTGCAAATCCCCATTGACTTCTATGGGGACGTTGGAAGTGCAAGTGCACAGGAAAATAGAGCACGCTGTGTTTTCTTTGCGCGCAGGAAAATTATGTGCATTTAAATTAACCCATTAAAATCAATAGATTATATTCTCTGCGTATTGTCTGCGCAAATACACACGTGTGAAGGGGGCCTTCAGGAGACTCTGGCATTGGGACTTATGGGGGCCATTGAGAGAACTGAATGAAGTATGAAAGCAATCTGTATGCATTGTGTATGTGAGTATGTATGTGTGCGTGGGGGGGGGGGGAGGTTGTGAAAGTTCCTCTTAGCATTTATTTAAGCGTATTGCAGGGTTTGCTGATGTTGACTGGTGTCGCTGCCTTTTACACAGGGCAGTTATCACTGGAATAATCACTTAAAAGATTGATTTTCAGTCACACAGCCTCCCACAGGGCACTGAATGAGAAATAACAGAATAGTTGCTAGTCATTTCAGCTCACTAGCAAGCGACTTCTTGCTCAGTGTAAACAGGAGTCGTTCAATCTTTGAAAAACCGCCTATTCAATGTGAATGGAGGCAGGCGGCTGGAAGAGATCTCCAGTGCTCCGCCTCCATTCATGACTATTTGTCCTGTGTTAAAGCAGAGGAGTGATAGTCATTGGCAAGACCATCAGGCGCAGTGTAAGAGGAACCTTGAAGAGCCAGCATTCTAGGCAAATAAAGCATGACGAGGAAAGGGTGCCTAAATCAAGGCTTCAAATTTCAACTTTTTTACATCTATGCAATCCAATAATCGAAATCTATTAAATTAAATAAATTTTTATCATCAATATACCAACATATATTTTCTGAACTCATGATCCATCCAGTAATATCAAAGCTGGTCTATTAAATTCTATCATGATTCCTGAACAAGGTTCCATACCATTGAAGCCGTCCACTAGAATGAATGCTATCTAGCTACAATGAGTAATATGAAAAATGGGTAATAATCTTATCTGTGCAGACATGAAAAATACAAACCTCTTTCTCAAGCTTACAGAAGAACAGAATGCACCTTGGGCTCTTAACATCTCTTACTCTTGAGGGAAATCAGAATCCAAATTTCATAGTGGGCAGTTTCTTGGTCCATTTTTACCTACCCACGTAAAGGACGCCCTCTTTTGTCTTTCCTGCTGCTTCCGCCACACCCTGTTTGGTTTTTTCAGCAGCTGCTACGACTCCCTCTTTAGCTTTGGAAAGCCCTTTCATGAATGCATCCATAGCTAATGACTGTGGCTCACAAGTGCTGGAAAACAGATGCCGTTCATGGGAAATAGTTGTCAATTGCACTTCATACAAACATTAAAATATTCTAAACTAAAATGGGAATCAACATTAGGGAATTGGTTATAATCTTTTTAACTGATAACATTTTATGAAGTCAAGCAACGAACTATCTCATGGGCAATCGGAAAATAGACTCAGATCATCCTCCGTATAGTGTGAAAATGGGTATAACTTGCATCATTATAAGCATATTGTAGTGAGGTCTCGTAATTAGAGGTGTTTAAATTAACTAAGATTATAGATGGATACATACAGTAGATATAAGAGGATGGATGGATATGAGATAAATATTAGATAGATATGAGACAGGTAGATATGAGATAGATAGATAGATAGATAGATAGATAGATAGATAGATAGATAGATAGACAGACAGACAGACAGACAGACAGACAGATAGATAGATAGATAGATAGATAGATAGATAGATAGATATGATACAGGTAGATAGATAGATAGATAGATAGATAGATAGATAGATAGATAGATAGATAGATAGATAGATAGATAGATATGAGACAGATAGATATTAGATAGATAGGTAGATAGATATGACATAGGTAGATAGATAGATAATAGAAAGAAACATAGATATGAGATAGATAGATAGATAGATAGATACATAGATTGGTCTTCATTACCTGAAGCATTTACAGCCTCATTGATCTTGCATGTGTCCTGGTTGTGAACAATTACCCTACACATAGTATTTTTCAATAGGAGGAGGAACAGGTACATAATGTTTCCATTGAGAAATATTGATACAATGAGAAAATATTGTATAGCTATGTAATATTAAGCCTAACATAGTAGCCTAGAAATGTGTAGCTAGCTACCTATTCTGTGAAATGTATACATACATCTTTAGAAATATAGCAATACTTACATAAACCTTTTGTTTCTCGAAGGCTGACCGAGAGTGATGATATCTGATCTTCTGTAACAAGTTAAATTAAAATTCAGTACATTTCGGTTAAATAAATCCCATATATATGGATGTGCAAAACCCTGATAGAATGCAGTTCATTCAGATGTAGTAGCAGGCACTCAGTGAGAAATGAATTCTAAAATACTATCGCTAAAAAGTAGACGAAAAGGAGAAAAATGGTTCAGAGATCACTTTTACTCTACAAGAGCAGCTTCTTCGTGTGACTCGTCCTCCCTTCTTCCCCAACACCCTCTTCATCTCCCTCCTCCTCTTTCTTTCCTTTCCACATGCCTGATTTGTCAGTGTGAAAACTGAAAAATCCCAGGCAGCCTCCCAAGCTGGACCACTTGTATGCTTGCTGCTTCCCTGGCAAACAGCGAGAGCCATTATCAGCAGGATTGCTCCAGATTCGGGTCACAATAGAAAATGATGGCATGCATCATGTTAATTAGCCATGCAGATGCAGAATAGCAGCGACCACATCTGTCCAGAAGTGGGAGCTGGAAGATAGGTGCAATAGTCAACCGCACACATTTCTTATCAACGGCGTCCTCGCTCCAGCAGCTCGGGGAGTCACACTGGGCTGAATTATTCATTGCTAAATGAATATGACAGCATAATAATTATCCTCCAACCACAAACCCCACAGTCACTTGTAGCTCAGCATCAGGTGATATTGGAAGAGGTCTCATGATGGTGTCAAGGGCTTCAGAAAAAAATAAGGCAAATACATGTTTTCATACTGTAACACAAGTATGGCAGCAGAACGAACACAATACATCATGAGACGTGAGCCATATTAATCAACCAAGGGCACTAATACCCAATGTAGGACTCCGCATGATGAGCGCGGAGCTCTGGTTTCTCTAGAATATCATACCTCCTCTATGTATTTTAGGGCTCCTTCACGTATTTGTGCACGATTTTGCATAGATAAAATTTACATGTAGAAAACGCAGAGAATGTATAGAAGCCATTTTTTTCAATGGGTTGGTTCACATTTCCGTATTTTGCACACCCATTTTGGTCGTGCAAAAAAAAAAAAACAGCATGCTCTATTTTCTTGTACATTTGTGCACCAAAGGAAGGTCCTCATACGCAAATGAGCGTGCAATAAGCAAGGAGGTGCGTGACATACTGCGTATAGTAAAACACGCCGATACGCGCGCAAAAAGCTTCATTTAGTGTGCAACAAAGTTGTAGGAATATTGCAGAATGTCTTGTTTTTGTGATTCTTTTCAAGATGAGGGAAAAAAAAGAAAAAACGCATCCCACTTGCACGTGAATGTGAGTTTCATGTGTGTGCGATGTGATTTTCTTCTTTAGGGCTCTTTCACACGAATGTATATCGGCTGCGTTTTCATGACCGGCCGATATGCGCTACCCATCTGATGCATTGGTTTTCAGTGCATCTGTTCAGATGGGCATATTCCACTGCGTAAAAACATCCGATCGGCAAAGATAGCGCATACGGTGCGCATTGCGGACGGACGCTTTTATGCTGGTCAGAAAAGATAGTTCTGGAACTATTTTTGGCCGGAATATGGCAGCCACTGCCATAGAATCCTATGAGAGCCTATGGCAGCTGCCGGAGAAGGGAGATGGAAGGGAGGGTACCAGTGTGACTGCCAAACTCCCTCCCCGTTCTCTCCGCCCTGTCTGCGATGGGAGGAGGCGGGAGCTATTGTGCTAAAGTCCCACCCACTCCCCCTTGCCGGAAGCTCCCATAGGCTGGAGTGGAGAGAAAGAGGGACTAGCTCTGCTAAGCTCCCGCTGCTTCCCTTTGTCGTAAGCCGTCAAGCTAAACTCCCAACCCCGGTTGACGGTATCCCTAAGCCTAAGCTGTCTGAGCGCGCGTTGAAAGGGGACTTGCAGCCGTGACTTGGTCATGGCTGCCTCTCGTTTACGCGATCTTCAGACGTGCTATGGCCGTGACACGGCCGGATGAAAATCGTCGCACCTCTCTGAATGAAGCCTTAGGGCTCATTCACACGGGGAGCTAGGCACGCAAAAATCACACGCCTAAAAAACACGTGGCTATTAGATCCAATTGTTTCCTATGAGGACGTTTCCTTAATCCCAAAGTTCCCATAGGAAACCATTGGTTCTAATAGCCGCGTGTTTTATAAGGGTGTGATTTTTGCGCGCTTAGCTCCTTGTGTGAAAGATGCAAAATGCATCACAGTAGCATGAGAAATTGCTGATTTACAAATTTCTTGGACTGATATCGCAGTTGCCCATGTGAATGCAACCTGAGTCACTGCTAATCAGATGTAATTACAATCCAGTAAAGCTTTTCCATGCTTCAGATTCCAACTAATCAATGGGCTATAATTGTAAATACTGTATATTACCATATATGTGAACATTCACACCAAAAACAATGGCTCAACATTTTCATTCAACATCACGTATGAGAACTGACAAGAGACATATATCATGTCTAAGTGATGAAATGCATATCTGCCAGATGTGATCACTTTATTAAAGTTATCATTCTCTAACCTACTCAATATTACAGGAACTCGTACTGGTTTTCACATCAGTGCCATGAAATGGAGAACAGCTAGGAAGATGATTATTGTAAAATCTCAGTTGTGCAGGGTTTTGCTTCAAGACATTAATCATTCTGTCAACCATAAATCACATATCGATTTGCTCTTTTATAGCATAGACACTTGTTCTTTGTTTTTTACACCTCAAGAAATTCAGTGCTCCTTTATGATGCTACTAGTCTATATAAGATATAAAAAACAAGGAACAAGTATCTATACCAGTGATTTCCAACCAGGGTGCCGCGGCTGCCAGACTGGAACTCACTCAGCCGACAAAAAATGGGTTTTCCTGGCAGCTCCCACCAGGATATGTAGTCGCCCGAAAGGTCCTCCAGTATAGCCACACAATCATTTGTCCTGTATGTATGTTCTGTATGTCAAAAAAACTATTTTTCCCTGAAGTGGAAAGTCAGGATTTACAAGCTTCCTTATCAACAGTGTGAATATAAAATTGAGCTGAAGTAAAACTGCATACCTCCAGTTTACTAATCAAAGCTACCAGGACTCGTGTCAGTTATTTCATCATTAGCTCTTGGAGTTCTGGATGAGGTACTGGCGTCACGTGACAAACCACTGTTAGTATTCATAGATAGTAAAACCCTTTTTGCCACTGTGCGACGACCGAGTCAGGCACCTTTGCTGCCATTGCCGGAGATCGCAGAGCCTCCCGTGACATCCATCTTGCTTTCCCATGGTCTTACCCACATTGGTGTGCCCTGCTTGGACGCCGCAGATACAACGGGGTTGGAGCGGCAGCTCTGCTCTGACCCCTGTGTAGTGGCCTATGCTCCCAATTGTAGGTGTAGCTCTCATTTACTACTCACTACTCAGTGGTCAGAGCAGCGCTTCTGCTTAGACCCTGATGTATTTTGGCAGGTGCTGTCTGGAAAACCCCTTTAGGCTTAGTCCTCATGGGGTGGAATTTCCGTATGGAAATTCCGCATCATTTACAGTAGCAGCAAAGTGGATGGGATTTTGAAAGTTTCCTCCATAAACCAAGCAAAAATATGGACAAAACCTGTTTGAAAATTGACATGCCATGTGGAATTAAATTCCGCAAGATGTTAATTTTATTGCTGTTCCCACTGTGGAAGTCCCATCTTCTCAATGAGGGGGTGAATTCCACAGAAAAATATGCTATAAAACCCGCGTGTAGACATTCCACAGTTAATCAGCCCCATGTGGACCCAGCCCGTTTACACGTAGCAGAAATGTTGTGGAAAATTCTGCGGCAAAATCCACAGAAAGTCAAAATACGCAGAATCAGTGTGGATTTTGTTTTGAAATCAACTGCACTGATTTCAGAAGATACAGGACTCTCTCTCACTTCCAAAGTTTTTGCGCTCTTGGCTCCTCCTTTACCGGGCATCCTTGGGGCACACTTTGGAAATTTTCTTTACCGTGGGGCACTCCTACCAAAAACGGGGTATGGTCATAGCGTGGCATATCATGATGTATGATTTTATCTTGGATATTCCAGGCACCAGGCAGCCTCTAATGAGCGTAGTACAACTGGTCAGGTAATGCGGAAGTGGCCAATGACCTTGCGCTCACTAGAGGCTGCCGGGTGCCCGGAATATTCGAGGTAAAATCAAACATCATGATACACCATGCCTTGACCATATTCCCTTTTTAGTAGGAGTGCCCCATGGTAAAAAAAAATTCCATGCGGTGCCCCAGGGCTGAAAAGGTTGAGAAACACTGGTCTAAGCTATAAAAGGGGAAATGATTTCTGGTTGACAGAATGATTAATGTCTAGGAGTAAAAACTTGCACAACAGAGATGTTAACATATTCATTATCTTTGTTTTTTCCACAAAACGGAGTTGATGTGAATGCCCGTATCATTTCCTCTAACACTAGAGAGATTACAAACTCCTAACTTCAATAAAGTGATGGCAACTTCCAGAGATACATGTCATCACTAAGTAATGTGCTGCCGCTAGTTCTCATACGTGATGATGAAAAATGTTGATTGATTTTATTTGGGTTTAAGGATTTGCAAGATGTTCACATTTCAAAGTTAGAGATACAAACTCAGCAACAGTTTAATTGTATCTCAAGCATGGAATAGCTTTACTGGGTTGTAATTAAACCTGATTAGTGGTGATGTTTCCTTTGACATTCAGTTGGATAGTAAATTAAGCTGCTGTTACTTGAGCATCTAAGAGTTTATACACTGAATTGTTGCTTTATTAGACATATTCCTCTAGTAGCTCGTTCGGCCTCCTTTGACCTTTGCAACTGCAGCAATTTGCTGTGGCATAGACCCCACTAGGCACCGATATCGTTCCGCAGGAATTTTGGCCCCTGTGGACAGGAGGCTTCTTGCAGTTGCTGTAAATTAGATGGTGGTGCTGACCTGCTCTGACCAGTTGACAAATTCTGACCCTCCTATCAGCATGGTACAACAAAAATCTGAATTCATCTTAGCAGGTGATGTTTTTCCACTATGAGGTTGGCTTCACACTTGTGAGGGAATTGCACGATTTCCGAGTGCTGAGAAATCGCAAAATTATGAAGCCAGTGGCTTCCAATGGCTCCATGCACATTTGTGATGTTTTAACGCTTGCGATTCAGCGTTAAAACAAAATCGCGGCATGTCCATTATTTTTGCAATCTCACCGATTGTATCCAACGGGGCCAGCGGCAGCAGCGCCAGCCGCATTGAAATCAATGGGTGAGGATCACGATACTCTGCCACTGCTTTGTGACAGCAGTGGCAGGGGACTCTCTGCAACAAGGATTTTTGGGGGTGCTTGAAATATAAGCACCCCCTGAAAATAATCAATATCTGTAGAAAAAAAATAATAATACATCACCTAGGAAGCACTGTCACCTCTGGTGCGTCTTCTTGCAGGTCCTGACACTCTTCTTCCGCTGCTCTTCTGGCCGTGCATTGAAAATTCCTGCCTCCTGAAGCGCTGCCTCTGATTGGCTGAGCGCTCTGACCAATTAGAGGCAACACTTTTGGAGGCGGGGATTATAAATCCATGGCCGGAAGAGCAGCAGAAGAAGAGTGCCGCGACCTGCAAGACGATGTGCCAGAGATGAGAGCGCGTCCCAGGTGATGTATTGTTCTTTTTAATCTTTTTTTACAGTTATTGATTATTTTTGGGGTTGGGCTTATATTTCAACCCCCCACCGAAAATCCTTGTTGCGGAGAGTCCCCTGCAACTGCTGTCACAGCAGTAGCAGAGGATCGCGATCTTGTTCTATTGATTTCAGTGGGGCTGGCGCTGCTGGCCCCATTGAAATCAATGGGAGAAGATCACTATCTCCTGCCATGGCTGTGATATCTAATGGACCTTAGATGCGTGTATTGCAGTTGCGTGTTCTATCTATGTTAGGTGCAAGCTTTTTGCGCATCTGAAATTTCTTCATCTGAACATTTCTATAGGAAACCATTGGTTCTATTAGACGCGATCTTTTTATGCGCCTATGTTGCATTAAAACCACACTCGTGTGAACGAAGCCTAAAGGGAAGCCTAATGGGGAATTACACTTTTACCAGAACTTCCCTTTGATTAAAGTTTCAGGCTTTTTTTAATGTTTGCCCAAATATCTATGTAGACCCACAAAATGTAATGAGCAGTTTAAATAAAGGAAATAAGAATTAAGAGGAGCTGCCATTGAATTACATCATTATTAAAATATACACTGGAATGTTTGAGTACGGCAATGTATTCACTTAATCTTGTTGTGATATTATCTGTAACACAAAGTACTGTGCAAAAGTTTTAGGCAGGTGTGGCAGAAATGCTGCAAAGTCAGAATTTTTTTTCAGAAATGTAATACATCTGATTGACCCCAAATTTATTCTGCGGCGGGATAACAATACCAAAAATCCAGTCAATGTTATCTTCAATGTATAGAAGAACAAGCAGTCATAGAAGTGATGATTTGGCCCCCACAAAGCCCTGAGCACACCATCATCCAGTCTATTGGAGAAACAGGACAAAAACTGAAAGCGAGAATGAGATCTCACCGCCACACAATTCAGGATTGAAAGACAGATTTAGCTATGGCCAAGCACTACTCTAGTCACAGACACAACATAGAACACATGAAAGTCATTATACTTAAAGACAATTTCAAACCCCAAAGCCATAGAAGAATTTGGGAATATAAATTTAAAACAACTGTTGACACTTTTAATACAAGGCAAAATTCTTCAAGAGCATTCATGCATGACTGGGAAGTATGAGAAATCTATAGCAGAGAACACTACTGGCCTGGTGACCTCCTAACACTAATTCGGGGACCATAAAACCATCATCAGTGGACTATTTAAGTTTTTATTTATCTACTCATTCTGTTTAGGCGCAAATTAATCACATCCATGTCT
Source organism: Eleutherodactylus coqui (assembly GCF_035609145.1). Taxonomy (NCBI): domain Eukaryota; kingdom Metazoa; phylum Chordata; class Amphibia; order Anura; family Eleutherodactylidae; genus Eleutherodactylus; species Eleutherodactylus coqui. The sequence continues at coordinate 178,738,872 of NC_089843.1, read as the reverse complement.
GTGCTTGGTCATCTTAGGTGATTTTAACATCCTCACTAACGACCCCAACTCCCCATCTGCCGCTCAGCTTCTTTCGCTCACCTCCTCCCTTGGTCTCTCTCAACTCACAGCCTCTCCCACTCACAGGGATGGCAATACTCTTGATCTGGTCTTCCTCCGTCTCTGCTCTGCTTCCAACTTCACTAACTCCCCTCTCCGCTCTCAGATCATAACTTCCTCTCTTTCTCTGTCATGCTCCCTAACATCTCTCCAGACTCACCTAACTACCGTACCTACAGGAACCTTAAGGCCATTCACACCCAGGACTTTGCTGAGTCCCTACAGTCTTCTCTATCCCCTATCTCTCTCCTCTCCTGCCCCAACCTGGCTGCCGCTCAATACAACACAGCTCTCAAACATGCCCTGGATGAAGTGGCACCCCCCAGGACCCAAGCCATCCGATGTAGAATGCAGCAACCCTGGCTCAGGCCTCAAACGCGCTTCATCCGGCGGTGCTCTAGAAGTGCTGAATGGCTGTGCAGGAAGTCGCAAACGTCCGCAGACTTCCTCCACTACAAATTCATGCTCAGAACCTACAACCTCGCTCTCAACCATGCCAAACAAGTCTATTTCACCTCTCTAGTCTCCTCACAATCACACAACCCTAAACTGCTCTTAGATAGTTTTCACTCCCTTCTCAGCCCTAAACCGCAGCCCCCTGTGACGAATCTCAGTTCTGAAGAGCTGGCTGCCTACTTCAAAAAAAAAAATTGACGACATCCGCCAGGAAATAACTTCCCAATCCTAGACCAGCCCTGAGCCTAGTCTCTTCAATACTTAATCTAGCTCCTGCTCACTGTCTGTACTCAGACCAATGACAGAGGAAGAAGTCTTCAAATTGCTCTTCTCTGCTCGCCCCACCACCTGCGCTAGCGACTCCCTCCCCTCACACCTCCTCCGATCCCTCTCCCCAATGGTCATCTCCCATCTCACCACTATATTCAACCTCTCTCTGACCTCTGGCATCTTTCCCTCTTCTTTCAAACATGCCATCATATCCCCACTGCTAAAGAAGCCGACTCTGGACGCGACCGATGCTGTCAACTACCGACCCATCTCAAACCTCCCCTTCATCTCCAAACTACTAGAATGCCTAGTTTACTCCCGCCTTGTAAGCTATCTATCAGAGAACTCTCTCCTCGACCCCTTACAGTCTGGCTTCCGACCTCAACACTCGACAAAAACTGCCCTTACAAGGGTATCCAATGACCTACTGACAGCCAAATCAAGGGGCGATTACTCCCTACTGATCCTCCTCGACCTCTCCGCAGCATTTGACACTGTTGACCACAAACTCCTCCTCAGTATGCTTCGCTCCATTGGCCTAAAGGACATTGCTCTCTCCTGGTTCTCCTCCTACCTATCTGACCGCTCTTTCAGTGTCTCCTTCGCTGGCTCTACCTCCCCTCCTCTTCCTCTTGCTGTTGGGGTCCCCCAGGGCTCGGTCCTTGGCCCCCTTCTTTTCTCTATCTACACAGCCCCTATTGGACAAACCATCAGGAGATTTGGCCTCCAATACCACCTCTATGCTGACGACACCCAGCTATACACCTCTGCCCGTGACATCTCTGCACCTTTCCTCCAAAACATCACCGACTGTCTGTCCGCTGTCTCTAACACTATGTCCTCTCTCTACCTAAAACTAAACCTCTCTAAAACTGACTTACTGGTATTTCCACCCTCCACTAACCGACCTTATCCTGACATCTCCATCTCAGTGTGTGGCGCCACTATAACTCCTAGACAACATGCCCGGTGCCTTGGGGTCATATTGGACTCTGATCTCTCAATTACCCCCTACATCCAATCTCTCGCCCGAATATGTCAGCTGCACCTCAAGAACATCGCAAGAATCCACTCTTTTCTCATTGTGGACACGCTAAAAACGCTTATTGTTGCGCTCATCCACTCCCGGCTCGATTATTGCAACTCGTTGTTGATCAGCCTCCCCTGCACTAGACTCTACCCTCTCCAATCCATCCTGAATGCGGCAGCCAGGCTCATCTTCCTGTCCAGCCGCTACTCAGATGCCTCTGCCCTGTGCCAGTCACTGCACTGGCTGCCCTTTAAATGCAGAATTCAGTTTAAACTCGCTACATTCATCCACAAAGCCCTCCACAGCGCAGTGCCCCCCTATATTGCTTCCCTCATTTCAATCCATCACCCAGCCCGGGCTCTCTGCTCTGCTAATGAAACCAGACTGAGTGCCCCTTTAATTCGAACTTCTCATTCCCGCTTCCAAGACTTCTCCAGAGCAGCACCAATCCTCTGGAATGCACTACCAAAGGCTACCCAAGCAATCCAGGACTCGCAGAACTTCAGGTGTGCTCTAAAAACGCACCTCTTCAGGGAGGAATACCGCATTCCCTAAACAAACCCCTCTGTACGCCACCTGATAACATGCTCTCTGTCCTATTGACTGCATTCCTGCTAGCCATCATAAACCGCTCCTGCAGTCATACCGTTTTTGCCGTCACACGGCCAAATGTCTGACCATTGTCTATGTGTATAACATCGCTCACTCTCCACCTGGCCATACCGTGCACATCTCCAGCCCCTTTAACTTCTGTATCACCCCACTATTCCTGGTATGTGAGCTCGTTGGAGCAGGACCCTCACCCCTATTGTATCAATCAACTGATTACTATATGTAACCGTGGTTCTGTAACTTTTGTATTTTGTCTTTTTGTATTCCCCCTGTCTATGTAAGCGCTGCAGAAAATATGGTGGCGCAATACAAATAAAGTTTATTATTATTATTCGTCATATGTATGTGTGTGTGTTTGTGTGTATATTATTGTAGGGGTGCGCTACAGAGGATGGCCTGCAGGGGGCAACAGATAAGTATTCAGTCTGGTGCCTGAAGTAAGAGGGAAAACACCCACAGGTGTGGTCAGTGATATAAAAAGGGTTGTTCCTACTGCAGTGGAGGAGAGTGCCTGGCTGAGAAGGCCAGGAAGACAGCTCAGTGGACCTGCAGGGCTGTTATCCCAGAGTGTGTGGCTGAGAAGGTCAGAGGTGGACAGGGAGATGCCCCTCACCTCAACACCTAGGAGAGGTGTGTGTCTGGGAGGACCAGACTTCAACTAAGGCTATATTGCGACCAGACTGCTGTTGAAAGAAAACTCCTGTTGTATGCAGTAGAGAGACGTTATGGACCAGGAACTACGTGGTTCCAGCAGGACCCCTGGAGTACGCCTGCCCTTGGACTAAGGGTCTGAAGGCACTACAGACTAAGGACCAGCTGCAATCTGGACATCCACAGCTCTGTGCAAATCAAGTGGACTTGTTACTGTTGCCTTCAGCCCTGTTGAGGATTGTACTGAGGGGACTTTGAAAAGGACTGTGAAGGGACGTTTCTAAGAGACTTCGTTGTTGCCAAACGTTTATTTTTGCCCTGGAGACCCAGTCATCTATGTTTCGGTTAAAGATTGTGTATGAATAAAGTGAACAAGAAGGAAAGCGACCGTTTGGCGTGATATGTAACTACCGTGGTAATATTTAACCCCTGTGTTGTCACAATATATATATATATATATATATATATATATATATATACCTCTTCGGATCTATTTCATTAAGCCTGAGGAAGAATCCCGAGAGGTTTGAAAGCTCGCAATAACATAATGTATTTTTGTAAGCCATTAAAAGGTATCATATCTACAAGATTGCGTGGGAAACAATCACCTTTTGCTCTACTGGCTAACACAGTACCAAACCTTTTTCATTATACATTGCGTATGATGCGTGCGTAAAAAATAATCCAGCATGTTCTATTTTACCATGTATTATGTGCGATAGAGCTCTATTGCACTCTACGGGCACCTAATAAATGCTATTAAATATGCAATTATACTGTGTATTTGCAGCGTTTATATGCAACATCGCTAACCAACAGAATAGGAAATAAAAAAAAAAATAGAAGTCAGACTGCCCATGATGGTGTGCGTGAGATATGCTGTCATGCACAGCCAAAAAATACTGCCATACGTAGCAATAGGCCGGCTCCACAGCAGTAAAATGCTGTGTTAGGACTTATTCACAGTGATGTAGGTGCAACTACGCTGGGCAGCACAGAGCGCAGCTGCGCCTAAATGAGGGAGATTTCTTCTCCCTTGGCGGCAGTTCACACTCCATTCCAGAGCGTAGGAGTTTGAAAAAGGCGGGAAGCTAGCGTCCGCCTGATCTTTCCTGCACGTGGCGTTTACTACATTCAGGAAAGATAGGGCAGGGAAAATAGCTGGTGAAAACGAAAGCATTGAAATCCCAAAGTGTTTCGTGAGCCAAAACCAGGAGCCGGCCCAAAATACGGAATGAATGCAAATCTTTCCATTATGCTTTCTCTCTGTACGTTCAGCTTCTGGTTTTGGCTCACAAAATACTGATGTAAAATACGCCCGTGTGAAGAAGCCTAACTCTCCTCATCATTGGTGATAAGCATAATTGGTGAAGGTCTGACTTCTGAGACCCACAGCGATGACAAGAATGGGAGTCCTGAGTGTCCCTGTATAAGCTGAGTGGTGCTCACATGTATACATTACTGCTCCACTCATTTCTGTGGGGATGCCAGTATCTGAGTACAAATGCTCAACTATCTCTGGCAGTCCCATTCAGATGAATGGACTGACTAATGCTCCATTCATATGGGGGAACCTTATTCTTGTGATTGCTGGTGGTCCCATTTGTCTGACCACTACCGATCAGATTATCTATTAGGCTACTTTCAGATGAGCGTATTTTTATTCTGCAATTAGTCCATACTTTTTAGACTGTAATGGAAGCCGCCTGACTTACTTCCCGTCCTCAATTAACATTGCGATCAGGTCACGGATTCTGCGCCATTGTCTAACAAATGTGAAAAAAATCTGTACTGCGCATGTCCAATGGCGAGCCGCCGGGTCCATCAACGGTAAAGAAGAACAGAAATGACAGGTACATGTTCCCGCATGCTAAATCTGTCTCTGCTGTGTGTAGGTGGCCTACTACGGAACTAATGTAAATCTATGTGTTTATTTACCTCGGCATATTGTTCATGGCTGTGTTTTGAAAGTACAGTAAGCACTATTTGTGTCTGTTTTTGTTGAAAAATATGCATATTACAGTCTATGCAAAGTAATTAAAATATGGATAATAGTAATAATCTTTATTTGTATAGTGCCAAATTATTACCCAGAGCTTATGCTTCTGTATGTCATCTATATCTCATCAGTAGTTTATCTGTATTTGCATTCATTGGTATTATTTTCTAATAGAAAATAAAATCCTACATGTTTATGCCAAGTTCCCGAGAGAGGACCTTCTTTTGTACCCTCTTTGATGTCTCTTTTAAGCAATATCTTAGGGTAATACAATAAAGGGTATAATGAATTAACCAGTTGAACATTTGTAGCAGACTAGAGTGATCTGCATTGCAGAGAAGATTACACGCTAGACATTTCATTCATGGCATTGTCATAAAGCTAGTACCAAAAATCGTGATAATGGGTCTCAAATAGAGATGAGCGAGCACCAAAATGCTAGGGTGCTCGTTACTCAAGTCGAACTTCCCGCGATCCTCGAGGGTTCGTTTCGAGTAACGAACCCCATTGAAGTCAATGGGCGACCCGAACATTTTTGTATGGGACCTATGCTCCGCTAAGGTTTTCATTTGTAAAAATCTGGGAAATTCAAGAAAGTGATGGGAACGACACAGCAACGGATAGGGCAGGCGAGGGGCTACATGTTGGGCTGCATCTCAAGTTCCCAGGTCCCACTATTAAGCCACAATAGCGGCAACAGTGCCTCCCTCCAACAATTTTTACTTCTGAAAAACCCTCATTAGCAAGGCATACCTTAGCTAAGCACCACACTACCTCCAACAAAGCACAATCACTGCCTGCATGACACTCCGCTGCCACTTCTCCTAGGTAACATGCTGCCCAACCGCCCCACACGACCCAGCGTCTGCTGCACACACAAAAGTGTCACTGCGCTCCCTTCAGCTGCCCCCATGCCACACGCTCACTTCATAGCCACACCACCCTCATGTCAATTTATAATTGCCTCTGTGATGAGGAGGAACCGGAGGCAAACACTGCAGAGGGTTGGCAGGGTCAGGTAGCGACCCTCTTTAAAAGGGGCGGGGCGATAGCCCACAATGCAGTTGAGAATCACTGACAAATCGACGTTCGATCTTCATTCCAATCCTGTGCCACCTCCGTCAGGAGCTGCAAATGTCGCCAAGAGTTACGTAGCGATGGGGAATCCATGTGCCCACACAGTGTTCATTCTGTCTAGGTGTCAGGTGGCTCAATCGACACTGAAAGGGGAAAGCCATCTGCACTATGCCCCCTTTCCAAGTCACTCAGTGTCTTAGTGGCAGACAGATAAAGCACCGTGATGGGAACTAAACTAAAACTAAAGCAGCAGTATAGGGGGAGCACAGTCTTAGTTCCATTTCAGTAATAGTAGCAGTCAAGACAGGCCCCGGTAACAATTCCGAAGCAGCAGTATAGGGGGAGCACAGTATTAGTTCCATTTCAGTAGTAGTAGCAGTCTAGACAGGCCCCAGTAACATATCACTAGCAGCAGTTTAGGGGGAGCACAGTCTTAGTTCCATTTCAGTAATAGTAGCAGTCAAGACAGGCCCCAGTAACAATTCCGAAGCAGCAGTATAGGGGGAGCACAGTCTTAGTTCCATTTCAGTAATAGTAGCAGTCAAGACAGGCCCCCGTAACAATTCCGAAGCAGCAGTATAGGGGGAGCACAATCTTCATTCCATTTCAGTAATAGTAGCAGTCAAGACAGGCCCCGGTAACAATTCCGAAGCAGCAGTATAGGGGGAGCACAGTATTAGTTCCATTTCAGTAGTAGTAGCAGTCTAGACAGGCCCCAGTAACATATCACTAGCAGCAGTATAGGGGGAGCACAGTCTTAGTTCCATTTCAGTAGTAGTAGCAGTCTGGACAGGCCCCAGTAACATATCATTGGCAGCAGTATAGGGGGAGCACAGTCTTAGTTCCATTTCAGTAGTAGTAGCAGTCTGGACAGGCCCCAGTAACATATCATTGGCAGCAGTATAGGGGGAGCACAGTCTTAGTTCCATTTCAGTAATAGTAGCAGTCAAGACAGGCCCCAGTAACAATTCCGAAGCAGCAGTATAGGGGGAGCACAGTCTTAGTTCCATTTCAGTAGTAGTAGCAGTCTGGACAGGCCCCAGTAACATATCATTGGCAGCAGTATAGGGGGAGCACAGTCTTAGTTCCATTTCAGTAATAGTAGCAGTCAAGACAGGCCCCAGTAACAATTCCGAAGCAGCAGTATAGGGGGAGAACAGTCTTAGTTCCATTTCAGTAGTAGTAGCAGTCAAGACAGGCCACAGTAACATTCCCGTTGCAGCAGTTTAGGGAGATAACAGTCTCTTTCACATTTCAGTAGTTGCAGTATAGACAAGGCCCCAGTTACATTTATGTAGCAAAAGTGTAGGCCAACCCCACACACCTTGCTGTACCATGAGTGCAGGCGAAGCCCATAAAAATTACTAGGATTACACTGTAGGCGAGGGCCCAAAAAATTGGTGTACCAACAGTACTAATGTACCTCAGAAAAATTGCCCATGCCCAACCAAGTTTCAACGCTTTAATGAGAATTGAAACGCATAAACATTGTTTACAAAAGTAATATGACTGAGCCTTGTGGACCTAAGAAAAATTGCCCGTTCGGCGTGATTACGTGAGGTTTTCGGGAGGAGGAGCAGGAGGATGAATATAATACACAGATTGATGAAGCTAAAAGGTCCCCGTTTTTTATGGTGATAGAGAACGATGCTTCCATCCGCGGGTGCAGCCTACGTATTGTTTAGGTACCGCTGCTGTCCGCTGGTGGAGAAGAGCAGTCTGGGGAAATCCAGGCTTTGCTCATCTTTATGAGTGTAAGCCTGTCGGCACTGTCAGTTGACAGGCAGCTACGCTTATCCGTGATGATTCCCCCAGCTGCACTAAACACCCTCTCTGACAAGACGCTAGCCGCAGGGCAAGCAAGCACCTCCAGGGCATACAGCGTGAGTTCAGGCCACGTGTCCAGCTTCGACACCCAGTAGTTGTAGGGAGCAGAGGCGTCACGGAGGACGGTCATGCGATCGGCTACGTACTCTCTCACCATCCTTTTACAGTGCTCCCGCCGACTCAGCCTTGACTGGGGAGCGGTGACACAGTCTTGCTGGGGAGCCAGAAAGCTGTCAAAGGCCTTAGAGAGTGTTCCCCTGCCTGTGCTGTACATGCTGCTTGATCTCTGCGCCTCCCCTGCTACCTGGCCCTCGGAACTGCGCCTTCGGCCACTAGCGCTGTCGGATGGGAATTTTACCATCAGTTTGTCCGCCAGGGTCCTGTGGTATAGCATCAATCTCGAACCCCTTTCCTCTTCGGGTATGAGAGTGGAAAGGTTCTCCTTATACCGTGGGTTGAGCAGTGTGTACACCCAGTAATCTGTAGTGGCCAGAATGCGTCTAACTCGAGGGTCACGAGAAAGGCATCCTAACATGAAGTCAGCCATGTGTGCCAGGGTACCTGTACGCAACACATGGCTGTCCTCACTAGGAAGATCACTTTTAGGATCCTCCTCTTCCTCCTCAGGCCATACACGATGAAAAGATGACAGGCAAGCAGCATGGGTACCCTCAGCAGTGGGCCCGGCTGTCTCTTCCCCCTGCTCCTCCTCAGGCTCCTCCCCCTCCACCTCCTCTTCCTCCTCCTCAACGCGCTGAGATATAGACATGAGGGTGCTCTGACTAACCGGCGACATACTGTCTTCCCCCGCCTCCGTTTCCGAGCGCAAAGCATCTGCCTTTATGCTTTGCAGGGAACTTCTCAAGAGGCATAGCAGAGGAATGGTGACGCTAATGATTGCAGCAGCGCCGCTCACCAACTGGGTAGACTCCTCAAAGTTTCCAAGGACCTGGCAGATGTCTGCCAACCAGGCCAACTCTTCTGTAAAGAATTGAGGAGGCTGACTCCCACTACGCCGCCCATGTTGGAGTTGGTATTCCACTATAGCTCTACGCTGCTCATAGAGCCTGGCCAACATGTGGAGCGTAGAGTTCCACCGTGTGGGCACGTCGCACAGCAGTCGGTGCACTGGCAGATTAAACTGATGTTGCAGGATCCGCAGGGTGGCAGCGTCCGTGTTAGACTTGCGGAAATGTGCGCTGACCCGGCGCACCTTTCCGAGCAGGTCTGACAAGTGTGGGTAGCTTTTCAGAAACCACTGAACCACCAAATTAAAGACATGGGCCAGGCATGGCACGTGCATGAGGCTGCCGAGCTGAAGAGCCGCCACCAGGTTACGGCCGTTGTCACACACGACCATGCCTGGTTGGAGGCTCAGCGGCGAAAGCCAGCATTCAGTCTGCTCTGTCAGACCCTGCAGCAGTATGTGAGCCGTGTGCCTCTTCTCTCCTAAGCTCAAAGACAAAAAATCTTTCCGCGCTGCTATCGGAGTCTCTCTTAAGGTGAAAAAATGAATGTAGACTGTCGTGGCAGACAGTAATTAAACATGCATTTCATTGGTTTTAATTCCAAAGATAAAAGTACAAAACAGGCTGCAAAGAAAAACTCTGCAGCAATAATCTTTACAACGCGTTTCAGCGTTCTATAAAACGCCTTTATCAAGTATAAATAACATGCAAACAATCCCACATTATATAGCAAGTCTTACCTTTCCGGAGGTGGGAGTTCCCGATAGTTGGCGCGCGCCTCCATACCGTGTCGCTCTGGCGCGGTAACAAAGTGTCATGAATGAGTAACGGAGAGGGTGTTCCGGCGTAGATGTACGCCAATATGAACGTAAACTCCGTAAATGTGGAGAAGGAGGCACGCAAAATGCGTAACTCACAATCTCCTGGATTAAAACGAGGGGAACTCCAACCTCCAGAGGGAAGAGTGTAACATAACCATTTACAATTATCTCGGTTAATTTCAAATGAAAAAACGAAACAAAGGATATAATAAAATAAAATAAAATAATAGACCATTATAGAGAAACTTATGTATGTTAATCTATGGAAAAAATATATTTTACACACTTAGAGTAATATTTGAATTCAAAAAAAGGATTTTGCGAAAGCTCCCTCCCAAAGATAAATTCATACTAATAGATATATATAATAAATAAACATGTAAATAAATATCAACTTATACCAACCATCGAATTCAAAAAGATTTTGTGAAAGCCACATTCAAAAAATAGGAAAATGCCAATAAATACATATAATAAATATACATACAGATGGATATCACAATTAACCACACATCAAGAAAATAATAACTATAAATATATCGGAAAATCTAAAAAAATATAAAAAAATTATATAAATTGATAATACCAGGTTTGACTATTAAAATTTCTCCAAAACTTCGTTCAAACCGAAAGGGGTTAGGGTATTTAATCTAAAAATCCAAAACATCTCTCTCGTTCTCAATTGTGCGAACGAGAGAGTGTGGATGTGTTCCAATGGTGTAATTTTCATAACCTTGGGATTTTTATTGTGTTTCTCTAAAAAATGACGAGAAACACTATGCTTAAAATAACCCGTTGAAATATTAAATCTATGTTGGTTTGCCCTAATATTCAAAGCATTCGTGGTACGTCCTATGTAATGCAGTCCACACGGACACTCAATCAAATATATTATAAATTTTGAGCAACAGTTTAAAAATTGGTTGATTTTTATGTCTTTTTTTTTCTTTAGGACAGTACACTGATTTTCTCACTTGCGTGATATTTTCACAGCACTTACATTTTCTCTTACCACAACGGTAAACTCCTATTGCCAAAGGTTTTTTTAATATTGTTTCTATAGCAAGTTTATTTTGTGGGTTGGATGGAGCTAATGTATTTTGTATTGTTTTATTTCTACGATAAATTATCTTAGGGCTGTCATATATTTCTTTATTTAGAATAGAATCTTTCAATAAAATATTCCAATTGTTTCTCAATATTTTTTCTATTTTTGTTGCTTGACAATTGTATTTCGTAATAAATAACACATTACTTTCTGCATCTATTTTATTTATTTTCTGAAGCGATGTAGTTGGGTCGGTGGATTCATTAAGCGCTTTTGTATAGGCTACATTGATTAAATTAGCGGGGTAGCCTTTTTGTTTAAAACGATCTTTTAAAATTTCAGCTTGTGAGGAGTATGTTTCAGTTGATGAACAATTTCTGCGGATTCTTTTAAACTGTCCGTAAGGAATGTTCGTCTTCCATTCCTTCTTATGGCAGCTTGAAAATTTTAAAAAACTGTTGCAATCAGTCTTTTTAAAATGGGTTTTGGTTTCTATGTGACCCTTCTCAGAGGATATCACTAGGTCCAAAAATATTACCTCCGTCTTGCTCAAACTATGTTCAAATTTCAAATTAAAAGAATTGTTGTTTATCTCCAAAGCAAATTTTTTAAGATCCTCTATTTCACCTTCCCAAATCAATAAAATATCGTCGATAAAACGTCTAAAAAATACAATTCTCGGGTCATTAAAAATAATTCGTTCAAAAAATCCCATAAAAAGGTTAGCGTAACTCGGGGCGAATTTCGTGCCCATCGCCGTACCATTGGTCTGTAAATAAAAAATCCCATTGTATAAAAAATAGTTATTTTTCAATATAAAATTTATAGCATCAATTAAAAAATTTTTTTGTTTTAATGGCATTAAAGGGTCCATATTTAAATAGTATGAAATTGCTTCTATTCCCAAATCGTGTCGAATATTGGTATACAGGGAACAAACATCCAGAGTGCACCACACATAGGTGTCTCTCCAGATAAAATCTTTTAAAAGGGTTAGGATGTGGCCTGTGTCTTTCACATAAGAAGGTACGTGTACTACATATCTTTGCAGGTGCTTGTCGATATACTCGGATAAGGGGCTAGTAACTGAATTGATCCCTGATATAATTGGTCGTCCCGGTGGTGTTTCGCTATTTTTGTGAACCTTCGGTAGGAAGCTCAGTAGTTTCAGCACGACCTGCTGACGCTTGCCCACCGCTGTGCTGCCACGCCGCACGACACCGACTGCTGGCGACATGCTGCTACTGACAAATCTTGATTGCGAGACAGAGGTTGCGTAGGAGGAAGAGGAGGAGGAGGGTGATTTAGAGGAGGAAGCATACACCGCCGCAGATACCAGCACCGAGCTGGGGCCCGCAATTCTGGGGGTGGGTAGGACGTGAGCGGTCCCAGGCTCTGACTCGGTCCCAGCCTCCACTAAATTCACCCAATGTGCCGTCAGGGAGATATAGTGGCCCTGCCCGCCTGTGCTTGTCCACGTGTCCGTTGTTAAGTGGACATTGCCAGTAACCGCGTTGGTGAGGGCGCGTACAATGTTGCGGGAGACGTGGCTGTGCAGGGCTGGGACGGCACATCGGGAAAAGTAGTGGCGACTGGGAACCGAGTAGCGTGGGGCCGCCGCCACCATCGTGTTTGTGAAAGCCTCTGTTTCCACAAGCCTATACGGCAGCATCTCCAGGCTGATCAATTTGGCTATGTGCACGTTTAACGCTTGAGCGTGCGGGTGCGTGGCGGTGTACTTGCGCTTGCACTCAAACAGTTGCGCTAGTGACGGCTGGACGCTGCGCTGAGAGACATTGCTGGATGGGGCCGAGGACAGCGGAGGTGAGGGTGTGGGTGCTGGCCAGGAGACGGTCGTACCTGTGTCCTGAGAGGGGGGTTGGATCTCAGTGGCAGGTTGGGGCACAGGGGGAGAGGCAGTGGTGCAAACCGGAGGCGGTGAACGGCCTTCGTCCCACCTTGTGAGGTGCTTGGCCATCATATGCCTGCGCATGCTGGTGGTGGTGGCTCCCCGGCTGATCTTGGCGTGACAAACCTTGCGCACCACAGTTTGTCGGTCGTCTGCACTCTCAGTGAAAAACTGCCACACCTTTGAGCACCTCGGCCTCTGCAGGGTGGCATGGCGCGAGGGGGCGCTTTGGGAAACAGCTGGTGGATTATTCGGTCTGGCCCTGCCTCTACCCCTGGCCACCGCACTGCCTCTTCCAACCTGCCCTACTGCTGCACTTGCCTCCCCCTCTGAAGACCTGTCCTCAGTAGGCTTCGCAAACCAGGTGGGGTCAGTCACCTCATCGTCCAGCTGCTCTTCCTCCGAATCCTCTGTGCGCTCCTCCCTCGGACTTACTGCCCTTACTACTACCTCACTGATAGACAACTGTGTCTCATCGTCATCGTCCTCATCACCCACTGAAAGCTCTTGAGACAGTTGCCGGAAGTCCCCAGCCTCATCCCCCGGACCCCGGGAACTTTCAAAAGGTTGGGCATCGGTCACGACAAACTCCTCCGGCGGGAGAGGAACTATTGCTGCCCAATCTGGGCAGGGGCCCGAGAACAGTTCCTGGGAGTCTGCCTGCTCCTCAGAATGTGTCATTTTCATAGAGTGAGGAGGCTGGGAGGAAGGAGGAGCAGCAGCCAGAGGATTCAGAGTTGCAGCTGTGGACGGCATAGAAGACTGGGTGGTCGACAGATTGCTGGATGCACTTTCTGCCATCCACGACAGGACCTGCTCACACTGCTCATTTTCTAATAAAGGTCTACCGCGTGGACCCATTAATTGTGAGATGAATCTGGGGACCCCTGAAACTTGCCTCTCTCCTAATCCCGCAGCAGTCGGCTGCAATACACCTGGACCAGGAGCTCGGCCTGTGCCCACACCCTGACTTGGGCCTCCGCGTCCGCGCCCGCTTCTACGTCCTCTAGGCCTACCCCTACACCTCAGCATGGTGTATTACGAGTAGAGCAGAAACAGAACGCTGTAATTAAATGTGCCACTTATTGGCCTGTGGTTGGAGGCTGACTTCGCTTACGGAACGCACAGCAGAGCCAGGAAACAATTATGCGCAAGCCTGTAGTGAGACCTAGGTGCGTATGACTGAGCTACTGGAATTCACAGCGCAGAACCAGTCAAGTGGCCAAAGGCCAGTGGTAGGCCTTAAGTATTTTGCTTCAATTTTTTAAAATGGTGAGGTGAAAAACCAGACAGACACCGTATGCAGCGTATATATGTATACTCTTTCCCTCTGGCGGGATGACGGCGATCATGTAACGGACACAGCAGAGCCAGGAAACAATTATGCGCAAGCCTGCTGTAACGCTTAGCTAGGTAATAATGAGCAACTACTACCCCCAGCAGACACGCAGTAAACTGTACACGGTCACAGGCTTGGCTGGGTAATAATGAGCGACTACTACCCCCAGCAGACACGCAGTAAACTGTAGATGGTCACAGGCTTAGCTGGGTATTAATGAGCGACTACTACCCCTAGCAGACACACAGTAAACTGAAGACGGTCACAGGCAGCCCAAATATAGTATTTTTTTCCAATTTTTGGGAAAAAGCCCACTGCCTATAAAGCCTGTATATGGATTTCCCTGTTGGAGGATGACTGTGGTTATTGAAAGCACAGTGCAGCCAGAAAAGATTATGCGCAAGGCTGGGTATTAATGAGCGACTACTACCCCCAGCAGACACGCAGTAAACTGAAGACGGTCACAGGCAGCCCAAATATAGTATTTTTTCCAATTTTTGGATAAAAGCCCACTGCCTATAAAGCCTGTATATGGATTTCCCTGTTGGAGGATGACTGTGGTTATTGAAAGCACAGTGCAGCCAGAAAAAATTATGCGCAAGGCTGGGTATTAATGAGCGCTTACTACCCCCAGCAGATGCGCAGTAAACTGAAGACGGTCACAGGCAGCCCAAATATAGTATTTTTTTCCAATTTTTGGGAAAAAGCCCACTGCCTATATAGCCTGTATATGGAGTTCCCTGTTGGAGGATGACTGTGGTTATTGAAAGCACAGTGCAGCCAGAAAAAATTATGCCCAAGGCTGCAGTAACACCTAGCTGGGTATTAATGAGCGACTACTACCCCCAGCAGACACGCTGTAAACTGAACATGGTCACAGACAGCCCAAAGATTTTTCTTCCAATTTTTTTGAAAAAGCCCACTGCCTATATAGCCAGTATATATCTTTCCCTGTACCACTGTCCCTGCCTCACCAGCACTGCACCTATACTCAGTAAAATGACTGCAGACTGAGGACTAGAGATGAGCGAGCACCAAAATGCTCGGGTGCTCGTTACTCGAGATGAACTTTTCGCGATGCTCGAGGGTTCATTTCGAGTAACGAACCCCATTGAAGTCAATGGGCGACCCGAGCATTTTTGTATATCGCTGATGCTCGCTAAGGTTTTCATTTATGAAAATCTGCAAAACCCAAGGAAGTGCTGGAAACGACACAGAAATGGATAGGGCAGGCGAGGGGCTACATGTTGGGCTGCATTTCAGGTTCCCAGGTCCCACTATTAAGCCACAATAGCGGCAAGAGTGCCCCCCCTCCCAACAAGTTTTACTTCTGAAAAACCCTCATTAGCAAGGCATACCTTAGCTAAGCACCACACTACCTCCAACAAAGCACAAGCACTGCCTGCATGACACTCCGCTGCCACTTCTCCTGGGTTACATGCTGCCCAACCCCCCCCCCCCCCCGCACGACCCAGTGTCCACAGCGCACACCAAAGTGTCCCTGCACAGCCTTCAGCTCCCCTCATGCCACACGCTGGCCTCATAGCCACACCACCCTCATGTCTATTTATAAGTGCGTCTGCCATGAGGAGGAACCGGAGGCACACACTGCAGAGGGTTGGCAGGGCCAGGCAGCGACCCTCTTTAAAAGGGGCAGGGTGATAGCCCACAATGCTGTACAGAAGCAATGAGAAATCCAATCCTGTGCCACCTCCATCAGGAGCTGCACACGTAGGCATAGCAATGGGGAACCCATGTGCCACACACTATTCATTCTGTCAAGGGTCTGCATGCCCCAGTCAGACCGGGGTTTTTTATAAATAGTCAAAGGCAGGTACAACTCCGCAATGGGAATTCCGTGTGCACCCACAGCATGGGTGGCTCCCTGGAACCCACCGGCTGTACATAAGTGTATCCCATTGCAGTGCCCAAGACAGCAGAGCTAACGTCAGATTAAATGCAGGTGGGCTTCGGCCCACACTGCATGCCCCAGTCAGACTGGGGTTCTTTATAAGTAGACGCATGCAGTTACAACTCCGTGTGGACCGACAGCATGGGTGGGTCCCAGGAAGCCACTGGCGGTACATAAATATATCCCATTGCATTGCCCATCACAGCTGAGGTAATGTCCGATTAAATGCAGGTGGTCTTTGGCCCACACTGCATGCCCCAGTCTGACCGGGGTTTTTAGTACATAGACACTGGCAGGTACAAATCCCTAATGTGAAGTCCCTGTGGACCCACAGCATGGGTGGCTGCCTGGAACCCACCGGCGGTACATAAATATATCCCATTGCATTGCCCATCACAGCTGAGGTAACATCAGGTTTAATGCAGGTGGGCTTTGGCCCACACTGCATGCCCCAGTCAGACTGGGGTTCTTTAGAAGTGGACACATGGAGTTACAACTCCGTGGGGAGCGACAGCATGGGTGGGTCCCAGGAAGCCACCGGCGGTACATAAACAATTCCCATTGCAGTGCCCAGCACAGCTGAGATAACGTCAGGTTTAATGCAGGTGGGCTTTGGCCCACACTGCATGCCCCAGTCAGACTGGGGTTCTTTATAAGTAGACACATGCAGTTACAACTCCGTGTGGACCGACAGCATGGGTGGGTCCCAGGAAGCCACCGGCGGTACATAAATATATCCCATTGCATTGCCCATGACAGCTGAGGTAACGTCCGACTAAATGCAGGTGGTCTTCGGCCCACACTGCATGCCCCAGTCTGACCGGGGTTTTTAATACATAGACACTGGCAGGTACAAATACCTAATGTGAAGTCCCTGTGGACCCACAGCATGGGTGGCTCCCTGGAACCCACCGGCGGTACATAAATAAATCCCATTGCAGTGCCCTGCTCAGCAGAGCTAACGTCACATACAATACAGGTGTGCTTTGGCCCACAGTGCATGCCCCAGTCAGACTGGTAATATGTACCTTAACAGTAACCGCGTTGGTGGGAATGTGGTGGCGACTGCGGACCTAGTAGCGCGGTTTTATTTAGTTGGTTTTCGGAATGAGGCCAGGAGTAAGTGGGCCGTGGCGGGGGGACGGTGGGGGGGCTCTCTTGTTGTGTCGGTAAAGGTGAAATTCTTGGACTGCCACCAGACGGACCAATGCAAAGGTATTTGCCAACAATGTTTTCATTGTTGGAGGAGGAGGGGGATGTTTTTGAGGCACTACGTGTCCTCTCCACGTGTCCGTGGTTATATGCACCTTAACAGTAACCGCGTTGGTGGGAAATGGCCTCGCCACCATCATGTCTTTGGGAAGCCTCCGTTTCCACACCCCAGTGACATAGCATTAGCAGCGGTATAGGCAGAGCCCAGAATTGGTAACATTTCAGCGGTAGCATTAGGGACAGGCCCCAGTAACATATCACTAGCAGCATTATAGGGGGAGCACAGTATTAGTTCCATTTCAGTAGTAGGAGCAGTCCAGACAGGCCCCAGTAACAATTCCGAAGCAGCAGTATAGGGGGAGCACAGTCTTAGTTCCATTTCAGTAATAGTAGCAGTCAAGACAGGCCCCAGTAACAATTCCGAAGCAGCAGTATAGGGGGAGCACAGTATTAGTTCCATTTCAGTAGTAGTAGCAGTCAAGACAGGCCACAGTAACATTCCCGTTGCAGCAGTTTAGGGAGATAACAGTCTCTTTCACATTTCAGTAGTTGCAGTATAGACAAGGCCCCAGTTACATTTATGTAGCAAAAGTGTAGGCCAACCCCACACACCTTGCTGTAGCATGAGTACAGGCGAAGCCCATAAAAATTAGTAGGATTACACTGCGAGGGCCCAAAAAAATTGGTGTACCAACAGTACTAATGTACCTCAGAAAAATTGCCCATGCCCAACCAAGAGGGCAGGTGAAACCCATTAATCGCTTTGGTTAATGTGGCTTAATTTGTAACTAGGCCTGGAGGCAGCCCAGTTAAAATAAAAATTGGTTCAGGTGCAAGTTTCAACGCTTTAATGAGAATTGAAACGTATAAACATTGTTTACTAAAGTCATATGACTGAGCCTTGTGGGCCTAAGAAAAATTGCCAGTTCGGCGTGATTACGTGAGGTTTCAGGAGGAGGAGCAGGAGGAGGAGGATGAGTATAATACACAGATTGATGAAGCTAAACGGTCCCCGTTTTTTATGGTGATAGAGAACGATGCTTCCATCCGCGGGTGCAGGCTACGTATTGTTTAGGTATCGCTGCTGTCCGCTGGTGGAGAAGAGAAGTCTGGGGAAATCCAGGCTTTGTTCATCTTTATGATTGTAAGCCTGTCGGCACTGTCAGTTGACAGGCGGCTACACTTATCCGTGATGATTCCCCCAGCCGCACTAAACACCCTCTCTGACAAGACGCTAGCCGCAGGACAAGCAAGCACCTCCAGGGCATACAGCCCACGTGTCCAGCTTCGACACCCAGTAGTTGTAAGGAGCAGAGGCGTCACGGAGGACGGTCGTGCGATCGGCTACGTACTCCCTCACCATCCTTTTACAGTGCTCCCGCCGACTCAGCCTTGACTGGGGAGCGGTGACACAGTCTTGCTGGTGAACCATAAAGCTGGCAAAGGCCTTGGAGAGTGCTCCCCTGCCTGCGCTGTACATGCTGCTTGATCTCCGCGCCTCCCCTGCTACCTGGCCCTCGAAACTGCGCCTTCTGCCACTAGCGCTGTCGGATGGGAATTTTACCATCAGTTTGTCCGCCAGGGTCCTGTGGTATAGCATCACTCTCGAACCCCTTTCCTCTTCGGGTATGAGAGTGGAAAGGTTCTCCTTATACCGTGGGTCGAGCAGTGTGTACACCCAGTAATCTGTATTGGCCAGAATGCGTGTAACGCGAGGGTCATGAGAAAGGCATCCTAACATGAAGTTCGCCATGTGTGCCAGGGTACCTGTACGCAACACATGGCTGTCCTCACTAGGAAGATCACTTTCAGGATCCTCCTCCTCCTCCTCAGGCCATACACGCTGAAAGGATGACAGGCAAGCAGCATGGGTACCCTCAGCAGTGGGCCAAGCTGTCTCTTCCCCCTCCTCCTCATGCTCCTCCCCCTCCTCCTCCTCCTTAACGCGCTGAGATATAGACATGAGGGTGCTCTGACTATCCAGCGACATACTGTCTTCCCCCGCCTCCGTTTCCGAGCGCAAAGCCTCTGCCTTTATGCTTTGCAGGGAACTTCTCAAGAGGCATAGCAGAGGAATGGTGATGCTAATGATTGCAGCATCGCCGCTCACCATCTGGGTAGACTCCTCAAAGTTTCCAAGGACCTGGCAGATGTCTGCCAACCAGGCCCACTCTTCTGTAAAGAATTGAGGAGACCGACTCCCACTACGCCGCCCATGTTGGAGTTGGTATTCCACTATAGCTCTACGCTGCTCATAGAGCCTGGCCAACATGTGGAGCGTAGAGTTCCACCGTGTGGGCACGTCGCACAGCAGTCGGTGCACTGGCAGATTAAACCGATGTTGCAGGGTCCGCAGGGTGGCAGCGTCCGTGTTGGACTTGCGGAGATGTGCGCTGAGCCGACGCACCTTTCCAAGCAGGTCTGACAAGCGTGGGTAGCTTTTCAGAAAGCGCTGAACCACCAAATTAAAGACGTGGGCCAGGCATGGCACGTGCGTGAGGCTGCCGAGCTGCAGAGCCGCCACCAGGTTACGGCCGTTGTCACACACGACCATGCCCGGTTGGAGGCTCAGCGGCGAAAGCCAGCGGTCGGTCTGCTCTGTCAGACCCTGCAGCAGTATGTGGGCCGTGTGCCTCTTCTCTCCTAAGCTGAGTAGTTTCAGCACGGCCGGCTGGTGCTTGCCCACCGCTGTGCTGCCACGCCGCACGACATCGACTGGTGGCGACGTGCTGCTGCTGACACATCTTGATTGCGAGACAGAGGTTGCGTAGGAGGAGGAGGAGGGTATTTTATTGGAGGAAGCATACACCGCCGCAGATACCACCACCGAGCTGGGGCCCGCAATTCTGGGGGTGGGTAGGACGTGAGCGGTCCCAGCCTCCACTAAATTCACCCAATGTGCCGTCAGGGAGATATAGTGGCCCTGCCCGCCTGTGCTTGTCCATGTGTCTGTTGTTAAGTGGACCTTGGCAGTAACCGCGTTGGTGAGGGAGCGTACAATGTTGCGGGAGACGTGGTCGTGCAGGGCTGGGACGGCACATCGGGAAAAGTAGTGGCGACTGGGAACCGAGTAGCGCGGGGCCGCCGCCGCCATCATGTTTTTGAAAGCCTCCGTTTCCACAAGCCTATACGGCAGCATCTCCAGGCTGATCAATTTGGCTATATGCACGTTTAACGCTTGAGCGTGCGGGTGCGTGGCGGCGTACTTGCTCTCAAACAGTTGCGCTAGCGACGGCTGGACGGTGCGCTGAGAGACATTGCTAGATGGGGCCGAGTACAGCGGAGGTGAGCGTGTGGGTGCAGGCCGGGAGAAGGTCGTGCCTGTGTCCTGAGAGGGGGGTTGGATCTCAGTGGCAGGTTGGGGCACAGGGGGAGAGGCAGTGGTGCAAACCGGAGGCGGTGAGCGGCCTTTGTCCCACCTTGTGGGGTGCTTGGCCATCATATGCCTGTGCATGCTGGTGGTGGTGAGGCTGGTGGTGGTGGCTCCCCGGCTGATCTTGGCGCGACAAACCTTGCACACCACAGTTCGTCGGTCGTCTGCACTCTCAGTGAAAAACTGCCACACCTTTGAGCACCTTGGCCTCTGCAGGGTGGCATGGCGCGAGGGGGCGCTTTGGGAAACAGTTGGTGGATTATTCGGTCTGGGCCTGCCTCTACCCCGGGCCACCACACTGCCTCTTCCAACCTGCCCTGCTGCTGCACTTGCCTCCCCCTCTGAAGACCTGTCCTCAGTAGGCTTCGCAAACCAGGTGGGGTCAGTCACCTCATCGTCCAGCTGCTCTTCCTCCGAATCCTCTGTGCGCTCCTCCCTCGGACTTACTGCCCTTACTACTACCTCACTGATAGACAACTGTGTCTCATCGTCCTCCTCACCCACTGAAAGCTCTTGAGACAGTTGCCGGAAGTCCCCAGCATCATCCCCCAGACCCCGGGAACTTTCCAAAGGTTGGGCATCGGTCACGATAAACTCCTCTGGTGGGAGAGGAACCATTGCTGCCCAATCTGGGCAGGGCCCCGAGAACAGTTCCTGGGAGTCTGCCTGCTCCTCAGAATGTGTCATTTTCATGGAGTGAGGAGGCTGGGAGGAAGGAAGAGCAGCAGCCAGAGGATTCAGAGTTGCAGCTGTGGACGGCGTAGAAGACTGGGTGGTCGACAGATTGCTGGATGCACTTTCTGCCATCCACGACAGGACCTGCTCACACTGCTCATTTTCTAATAAAGGTCTACCGCGTGGACCCATTAATTGTGAGATGAATTTGGGGACCCCTGAAACTTGCCTCTCTCCTAATCCCGCAGCAGTCGGCTGCGATACACCTGGACCAGGAGCTCGGCCTGTGCCCACACCCTGACTTGGGCCTCCGCGTCCTCGCCCGCGTCCATGTCCTCTAGGCCTACCCCTACCCTTCAGCATGGTGTATTACGAGTAGAGCCGAAACAGAACGCTGTAATTAA
Source organism: Eleutherodactylus coqui (assembly GCF_035609145.1). Taxonomy (NCBI): domain Eukaryota; kingdom Metazoa; phylum Chordata; class Amphibia; order Anura; family Eleutherodactylidae; genus Eleutherodactylus; species Eleutherodactylus coqui. The sequence continues at coordinate 178,717,190 of NC_089843.1, read as the reverse complement.
ATGTGCTGCTTATTGGCCTGTGGTTGGAGGCTGACTTCGCTTATGGAACGCACAGCAGAGCCAGGAAACAATTTTGCGCACGCCTGTAGTGAGACGTAGGTGCGTATGACTGAGCTAGTGGAATTCACAGCGCAGAAGCAGTCAAGTGGCCAAAGGGCAGTGGAAGGCCTTAAGTATTTTGCTTCAATTTGTTTAAATGGTGAGCTGAAACACCAGACAGATACTGTATGCAGCGTATATATTGTATACTCTTTCCCTCTGGCGCTATGATGGCGGTGATGTAACGGGCACAGCAGAGCCAGGAAACAATTTTGCGCAAGCCTGCTGTAACGCTTTGCTGCGTATTAATTAGGACTACTACCCCCAGCAGACACGCAGTACACTGAAGACGGTCACAGGCAGCCCAAAGATAGTATTTTTCCCCAATTTTTTTGAAAAAGCCCACTGCCTATATAGACAGTATATCTCTTTCACCTTTCCCACTGTCCCTGCCTCACCAGTACTGCCCCTATACTCTGTACAATGACTGCAGACTGAGGACGCAATGCTCTGCACGCCCGATATACAAAAAAAAAAAAAATTGTGCAACACTGCTCACAGCAGCCTCAACAGTACTGCACACGGTCAGATGTGGCCCTAAGAATGACCGTTGGGGTTCTTGAAGACTGAAATAACACCTAACACTCTCCCTATAGCAGCTACAGCAAGACAGCACTTTCCCTGATCTCTGTCACCATGCATCTGTGGCGAACCGCGGGCGGGGCAGATTTTAATACTCGGGTGTCACATGATCTCCCCAGCCACTCACTGCAGAGGGGTGGTATAGGGCTGGAACATCACAGGAGGAAGTTATAATGCCTTCCATGTCTTTCTATTGGCCAGAAAAGCGCGCAAATGTCTCAGAGATGAAAGTGAAAGTAAGTCGAACATCGCGTGGTGCTCGTCTCGAGTAACGAGCATCTCGAACACCCTAATACTCGAACAAGCATCAAGCTCGGACGAGTACGCTCGCTCATCTCTACTGAGGACGCTATGGTCTGCATGCCCGATATACAAAAAAAAAAAGTTGCAAAACTGCTAAAAGCAGCCTCAACAGTACTACACACGGTCAGATGTGGCCCTAAGTAGGACCGTTGGGGTTCTTGAAGACGAAGATAACAGCCTAACACTCTCCCTATAGCAGCTACAGCAGGACGGCACTTTCCCTAATGTCTCTCAGCGTGCATCTGTGGCGAGCCCAGGCCGGCCCCAGTTTATATACTCGGTGTCACCTGATCTCCCCAGCCACTCACTGCAGGGGGGTGGGATAGGGCTGGAACTTCACAGGAGGAAGTTGTAATGCCTTCCCTGTGTTTCTATTGGCCAGAAAACGCCGCAAAATTTTCTGGGAAGAAAATGGAAGTGACTCGAACATCGCGTGGTGCTTGTCTCGAGTAACGAGCATCTCGAGTTCCCTAATAATCGAACGAGCATCAAGCTCGGACGAGTACGCTCGCTCATCTCTAGTCTCAAACATTAAAATCCTCAAGAATGTATCTAATCATTGCAGGCCCAGTACCATCACTAAAAAGAGTTTGTCACAGGTGATGCCACTGTTCCGGTACACACCAGAATGAACTTCTGGCAGAGAATAACCACGCTGTCTTCTGCGCCATCTGTTTTATGTACAGAGTTTGGAAATGTGTCTCAGCCTGACCGCGGGTCTCCAGAGCTGAACTCAGAGCATCATAAGCATGACTGGTGCAGAAGACAGTGTTGTTAGCCCTATAGACATACACACATATACAGGCACATATATACTGTATACACAGAATACTGTACACATACAGTATATACACACACATATACAGGCACATATACAGTGTGTACAGGCACTGTACACATACAGTATATATACACACATGTACAGGCACATATACAGTGTATACACAGAACACTGTACACATACAGTATATACACACACATATACAGTGTGTACACGCACTGTACACATACTCTATATATACACACACATATACAGGGACATATACAGTGTATACACAGAACACTACACATACAGTATATACACACATATACAGGCACATATACAGTGTGTACAGGCACTGTACGCATAAAGTATATATACACACATATACAGTGTATACACAGAACACTGTACACATACAATATATATACACATATATAGTGTATACAAAGAACACAGTTTACCACATAGACTATATACATATAGGCAGGCTTATACATGCACACAAAGGAATACTGTCCCATACATGTACCTCCCTGGTGCTTCATCCATCCACTGCCTTTACCAAGGAGGAGGGGGAGGGATGATCGGTGCTGGTGGTAAGTCTTCACATGTTCAAACTGAAACCCACTGCTGGCCCCGCCCCTAACCCCACCCCCTCTTCTCCTCCTGGTAACTGTTTGCCGCTTTCACTAATGAAGCGCTGCTCCCTGCTAAGCAGCACAGGTTTTTTTGCTGCCTCATTGAAGCCGCTCCCCTGAGCCACCAATGCGCGCCGACACTTTGGTGAGGGGGACCTGTGGGCCCCCACAGCTCAGGGGCCGGGTCGCAACCGCGACCGCTGCTTCTCCTATGAATACGCCGATGCCCTTAGGGACCAGGCTGTTTTGTACCTTACGGACCAGGCGCTTTTTAGGGACTTTACCCATGTGGCGGTTTTACTGCTGTATTTTGTTTCCTTTAGCTACCAAAATTATTTTTGCTGCATTTTTTTCCCGTGACATATAGGGCGATTTTTAAAATATCTTCATTGACTTTTTTTTCCCGTTTTTTAGTGTTATTGGGGGTAAAATGGTAAAAAAAGTGATTTTTTTTTTAACATTTATAGTTTTTTTAAAATTTAGTATAGTTATGCTAAGATAAAGTATATGTACGGATTCCTCTATTTGTTTCGGACGTTTCGATATATAGTATGTATGGTTTTGGTTTACAGGGCGCATACGGCGACGGTTTTGGGTAGAGTCGGCTTTGTGTTACTTTCTTTCTTATGTATATAGTGTTGTTTTATTCTGCAATTTTTATTTACTTGTGTATGTAATTATGTTATTTACTATCTATGTCCCCCATGACATCATATAAGACCTCTGGGGGACATTCACTTTTTTTTTTTAATTTGACACTTACCCACTATAGCTGTTGCATCCATAGGAGCCCCAGTTACAGGGGAAAACATCCCCTGTACTGCCATTAGTCACTGGCAGAGCTGGCCAGGGTCTAGTACGACCCTCCAGCTCTGATGTAGCAGGAAACCCCGGCGGTCACATGACCCCCGTCTCCCGCAATGGAAAAAACCCTTCCACTTTCACTTTCTAGAACACAGTGCTCATTGTGTACTCGGTAAAGGAAAGGGCAGAAAGAGTTAAAAACCCCTCCTGCCTTCTCCTCCGGGTTATCAGCTGTCACTAACAGCTGCCAACCAATCCTGCTCTTATTGATTGCAGAGGCAGGAGGCTTAAAGCACCACCATAATTTTACTATCGGCGGGGTTTTAACCCCAAGACCAGGCGCTGTAAATTTACGGCGTCTGGTCCTTCATGGGTTAAATATCTTTAATGGAAGTGCATTTTAGCATCTGTATTACACTGCAATACCCGGTTCTACCACTGTTCTATTAAAAAAGATTAGTTTACCAAAGTCCTATGGTGATCTAAGCATGGTTCCGTAGAACTATAGGAGGTATTTATATTTGGTCCACAATACAGACACTAAAATTAGCCAGCATTACAGACATCTGAAAATGGCCAAAAATGGCCTAAGCCAAATTAGCCTATGTTTTGGTAGGAGCATGGTAGGTAACTAAAAATACTCAAAGGAGATTCAAATATGGAGGGCAAGTACTAATTTGTGAATATCTTTCAAGGTTAGATGCAAGCCTCTATTTTTCCATAGGCACTGACGTTACAGTACCTGAGGTGCTGCTTAGTGCTAGTTCTCGTAGGTTCCTGACAAAACAAATCCTTGGTGATTCCACGGTCTTCCACTCAGCTGGCAACAGCTCTGTCTCCTGAATGATGGCAGGTACAAGGTCGTTTGCTCCATATTGTATTCACTACGTAGACTCGTGGCCTCTTTTGGCCAGCAGCCTACATAGCACGTTGGGTTGTGACACACTGCGAGGCTTTATGATGTAAAGTCATCATGCTTGCCAGCATGGGTCCCCAGCTACAGACCACCTGGGATACAAGTAAATGAGATGGAAATGAGGATTGGTGATTATTATATATGGTCACTAATTATTGGGGATATTAACTTTATGGGTCACTTATATGTAGGACAATTATATATGGCATAAACTAATGGCACGACTTTACATGTCACATTTAGAGTGGGCACTAACTATATCTCAAGCAATCTATCCATTTAGTTGTGTCTGACTCTTGGTGACTTTATAGGTGACATTCTCCATGTTTTCCTGTCAAGTACTGCTTCTTTTAACCTCCTGATGCACATATTGGTATCCATTTTAATGGTGTCAAGACATTGTCCTGGTTCCACTGGTCATTCCCAGCTTTATTGACTTCTATAGCAAGTTTGTATGCATGACATGGGCAAAGCAAGTCAGTCACAAGTTGCAGTCTAGTGACTTTAGCTTCCAGCAATGTCCCTGGTTTTCTGTGATCCAACACTTCTCTGCTTGTTACGCTGGCTGTCCAAGGTATTCTTAAAGGAGATGTCCCGCGCCGAAACGGGTTTTTTTTTTTTTAAACCCCCCCCCCCGTTCGGCGCGAGACAACCCCGATGCAGGGGTTAAAAAAACCACCCGCACAGCGCTTACCTGAATCCCGGCGGTCCGGTGACTTCAATACTTACCGCTGAAGATGGCCGCCGGGATCCTCTATCTTCGTGGACCGCAGCTCTTCTGTGCGGTCCACTGCCGATTCCAGCCTCCTGATTGGCTGGAATCGGCACGTGACGGGGCGGAGCTACACGGAGCCCCATAGAGAACAGCAGAAGACCCGGACTGCGCAAGCGCGGCTAATTTGGCCATCGGAGGCCAAAAATTAGTCGGCACCATGGAGACCAGGACGCTAGCAACGGAGCAGGTAAGTAAAAAACTTTTTATAACTTCTGTATGGCTCATAATTAATGCACAATGTATATTACAAAGTGCATTATTATGGCCATACAGAAGTGTATAACCCCACTTGCTGCCTCGGGACATCTCCTTTAATAATTTCCGCCAGCGCCACATTTCGAATACATCAATTCTCCTTCTGTCATCCTTTCTTAGCGTCCAACTCTCAGACCCATACATCATCATAGGAAGGAGGATGGCTCTAACTAGTCTGCTTTTAGTAGTTAGAGTGATATCTTTGCTCTTTCAGATCTTATTCATCTCAACCACTGCAGAGCGGTCCAACACAATCCTACTTTTTATTTCTGTGCTGGATTCGCCATTGCGGCTATTTTTTTAACCAAGGAGGATGAATTCCTGAACTGATTCAATTTCTTCGTTGTTAATCTTAAACTCCAATTTTCAGTTAGCTGCTGGTGTCTTGATCGTTGTTTTCTTAAAGTTAAGATGCAGCCTCATTTTTCCACCTTCTACCTTAAGTTTCAAAATCATACTTATCAGGTCCTACTATCTTTAAGCCAGGAGAGTCGTATCATCTGCATATCTCAAGTTTTGATGGTCCTTCCTCCAATCTTCACTGCAGTATTGAGCGAGTCCAGGTCTAATTTCCTCATGATTATCTCAGCATAAAGGTTGAAGAGAAATGGGGACAGTGTGCAGCCCTGTATAGCGGTTTCAGACACTGGGTTGGAGCTTCAGGTGTATTAGCCTTAGGTCTAGAGAGTAGTCAGGGAAGAGCCAGGAGTCTCCAATGTTAGGTCTCAGTTTACAGTACAGATGGATGAGGTGGCTAGCATAGTCAGAAGGAAAGCCAGAGGTAAGCAATGGCAGGTCTCAGTTTGCAATACAGATGGATGAGGTGAGTACTGTAGTTAGAAGGGAAGCCATTGATCAGAAACATGAGGTCTCAGTTTGCAGTACAGATGGATTAGGCAGGTAGCGTAATCAGAAGGGAAGCCAGGGGTCAGCAATGGGAGGTCATAATAGTTGGGTCACAGAGAAGCAGGCAGAAGTAGGGCTTGATTAAGGGTTGGAGCACAATAAACATACAAGGAAGGCGGAATCAGAGTCAGGTTTATATAGCAAGCCAAATTAGGGACAGAACTCCAGAGGATAAAAGAAAAAATGATCCAAGCGCTTCTTCGGGACTACAGGGGTTAATCCACTCGATGAAGTTTTAAGAAATTTATTTGCAACGCGTTTCAGCCCTAGGAGGGCCTTTATCAAGCATACATAATATTACATTCATATGGTTTATATAGAAGAAAATAAAATACAATACAACTTACTGGTGTGCTGTCTGATCATTCACCCATGGTGGGCGCCATCTTGGGGTGGAGTTTCAAAATAGGGGAGGAGTTAATTGCGTAATGACATCCCCGTATAATCATCTGATGTATAGTAAAGGTAATGAATTAAAAATGGTTCATAAGGTGGTAAAGAAGTTAGACCTACTTACAATATATGTAAAGTCTTGCACAAGTATATTAATAATATATCGCTGCTCCGAGTATAGTAGGGTACTGGGAATAAGGCGTGATGACGTGTAACATGCAGCACGTGACTCAGCTTCCTAAGGGGAACGTCATGACGTGCACACGTGAAGCACGTCGCGGCGTTATGGAAGGTGGATGGATGGTGTACGTCATGACACCCACGTTGCCCTTATGAAGCCGAGTCACTTGCTGCACGTTACATGTCATCACGCCTTATTCCCAGTACCCTGCTATACTCGGAGCAGCGGTATATTACGGTATTAATATACTTGTGCAAGACTTTACATATATTGTAAGTAGGTCTAACTTCCTTACCACCTTATGAACCATGTTTAATTCATTACCTTTACTATACATCAGATGATTATACGGGGATGTCATTACACAATTAACTCCTCCCCTATTTTGAAACTCCACCCCAAGATGGCGCCCACCATGGGTGAATGATCAGACAGCACACCAGTAAGTTGTATTGTATTTTATTTTCTTCTATATAAACCATATGAATGTAATATTATGTATGCTTGATAAAGGCCCTTCTAGGGCTGAAATGCGTTGCAAATAAATTTCTTAAAACTTCATCAAGTGGATTAACCCCTATAGTCCTGAAGAAGCGCTTGGATCATTTTTTCTTTTATCCTCTGGAGTTCTACACCATTGGGTCCCCCATACAGAGGGACACAAAGATCTGAGCAGCTCTCCTTTCAGGATTGGGATACAGTTCGTCCGCACTTACAGGCTCTTCTGGACTTAGAGGTACCAGTGGGAGTCACTACCTGTGATTCCACTGAGTACCGGGGTAAGTCCTATTATGCATCATTCTTGCTCAGATTCATTATAATGTAGGGGCGCTGTATTGATTCCTTTTATATTTTTTCTCCAAATTAGGGACAGGGTGGAGCCAGAACAGAGCCTGCATAACAGGGTCTGGGTACCAGGCTAAAGTATGCAGGGGATCTTCTCCAAAGGTCTTGATGGCTCAGTAAGGAGAGCCGCCGATCTGTGAGCAAGAGGTCCTGGGTTGGAGTCCTGATACCCTGTCTCACACCCTTTCCAATCCTGAACCAGTCTGCATCACCATAGAGTGTTTGCACCATTATTTCTTGATTGATGTACAGTGATCTGATAAGCTTTATCAAGTGAACTGAGACAGCAAGGTCATGCAGAGCTTGTCATATCCAATGCTGAAAGTCTTGATGTAGTCAATGAATCATATGTATAGATATTTCTGATATTTGTGGGTCTTTTCTATGATCTATCTCATGTTGTTCATGTGATGTCTAGTACCTCTCCCATTCCTGATCAATGACCTAATCTTCAATAGGATCTTACTGATGTGGGACATCAATGCTATTGTGTGATAGAACAATCTCAGGCATCACCTTTCTTTGGTAGTAGGTTGAATACTGATCTTGTCCAATAATTTGGATGTTTATAAGTTGACCATTTCTGTTGGCACAAGGCAGAGGCGTAACTTGAAGCTTCTGGGTCCCCAAATAGGATGCTTTATTCATAGTAATGTGCTCCCTATATGGAGAAAAGTGGCCTTATGGGCCCCTTAAGGCTCCTGGGCCCGGGTGCAACCACATCCTCTGCATCTGCAGTGTCCGAAGAGTGGGCCCACAGCCAGGGAGATGGTGGGGTAGATAATGAATAATTATGTCATGGTGGCTCTACCATCTCTTCCCTTAAGGGTCGCCCGGGACCCATTCAAGTTACTGCTGGGGGAGGTCACAGGGAAAGTGCAACCAAAAGTTACCTTAAATCTTCTTGTCACTCATGATGCCACCATTATATGTGATGAAACTCATTATAGGAACAATAGATTGGCACAAATACAACAGAAGGAGGTTGTGTGACAGTGAGGATACTTGAGGCAATCCGGACAATCCACAGTTATCTGTGAGAACCTTCTCCCGGCGACTTTCATTCTCTCTCTCCAACTCTTTACTGGTACACACTCATGTTTCCTGTGCCTTCATATGTCAAGTGAAAATCCCTTCCTCGGTGCTTAGTGGTAGCACTGGCACATCCCTGGTAGAATAATCCCAGGCCAAGCAGTGGGGAATCTCTCCGCTTCCTCCATTCTTCACACACACACACACACACAGACCGATTGATGTTTGTGCGGCTCACTCACTGACTTGTCAGAAGAACTAGCAGCAAACTGACATTTGCTAACTCCTCTTGCTGACTCCATCTCACCACTTGCATCCACCTTGCAAACACATATATATCATAAGGTCACATGACATACAACATGATATATTTCTCATACATAACCCAGACATTAACCCATTCAGTGCCACAGAGGTGCAATACACATTAAATGCATACAAAATAGAAGACACTGACAATACCTATGCATGAGACAAACATATAACATTATGGAGGGGCCCCGTTTACTCTGGGCCACTACACATCCCCTATAATTATGTCCTCAGCACAAGCTTGTGAGGATACTGGCTGGTATTGGTTTCTGAAGCTCCACAGGTATCCTATCCATTCCTGGGGCTTTCTTATTTGGCAGTTGTCTTACAGCCCATGCTATTTCTTCTTCCAAAATGTTAGGTTCCATGTCCATCTAGCCCTTATCATTATCTTTTTGGTGTTAAGACTGGCTAGGATGTAGCTCTTCCATGTATTCTCTCCATCTATTCTTGATCTTATGCTGATGAGTCCATTTCTATTACAATCCCTTTGTGTTCCTTTTTGGGCAGAGAAGCTGGATCACATCATCTTTACTTCATCAAACATGGCTCTATTTTGTCCCTTCCTATTTGCCTCTTCAAGATCTTGACATTGGAACATCTGAAGCAAATTGAAGGGGACAATCTTCGAGCTGTCTTTCCTTGTCCTTCCTGACAATATAACTATATACTGACTAACTATATAGAGCACTATAAATGGCTATTTACTATTATTGATCGCTATCTGTATTCAATTACTGTTTGATGGTATTCTTCAGATACTATTTGGTTATTCAGTCATTGTATTATCATGTTTACATTTACTATTTCTATTGTGTCAAGAACAACAATTATTTTTCTGGCATAGATGAAGACCAACAATTAGAGTTGAGCGAATGTACTCTGTCGAGCTTGATGCTCATTCGAGTATTAGCATACTCAATGGTGCTTGCATCACGCCGTGTTCGACCCCGCTCCAGTTTTTGGCTTCTCCCCACTGTGACATGCCTGTTTTGGCCCCTCCCCGCCGTAACGCAGTGCACGTCAATGGCAATTTTTTTGGCTAGCTAGCTGGCGAGAGAGAGAGACCAAAAATGCTTGAGTCTCCCATTGTAGTCAATGGGGTTCGTTACCCGAGTAGAGCTCTTGAATTTTACGAAAAGTTCGACTTGAATAAGGAGGACCAGAGCATTTGGGTGCTCACTCATCTCTACCAACAATAAGTGATAGTTTATTTGTTTATTGTTGATGATAGCCTACATCATGGCCAATAATTGTTACAATCAAGCAAAAATAAGCAAATCGTAACAATAATTAGGCCGTGTAAATGAGCTTTTAATCGAGCGTATTCAGCCTAGGGCTGTGTGAGATGTCATTACGGTTCTGGTTAAATTTGAACTCATTAAACTATAGTGACATTATACTCGAAAAATCCTTTCCAGAGTTTTGCTTTAAAGAAAAACATGTGTCACCGTTTTTTTGTCCAAATACTCACAGTAGCTAAATAAGAAGGCAAAATAAGAATTTGTTGCTTTCATACAATATTTTGCTAGCAACAATTGCTGAATAAATGAATATTCCCCTGTTGTATTCACTTTTCAGCACAATTGTTCCATTTAGATATCTTGAGTTTCAAGAAAACACAGATCAATTAAATGCTAATGAGGCTCCATAATCAGCTCCACACACTTGGTTAATTTATAGCTTTTGCTACCACTGATAAACCAATTCTGTCTTAAGTACAAAAAGGAGAAGACCCGACAGACAGCTTGGAACCATGTATTTAATTCAAAGAGCACAGGATGGGAGAGAAATAAAACATTTCTGCTCACGAAGAATAATGTCATTTGGAAAGGACACATACAATTAAGTCCCATGGAAGCCATTTGTGCGGTTTCATTAAGTGCTGTTAGCTGCCACATCATTTTACAGATGATGGCTATAATTCCTAAGGACATGGATGCAGATTGGCTAATTAAAAGGATGTGTTGAGGTTGCCCAAATGATTACCACAGTTTCCATGAGCAAAGACATTTTTTTGTTTCCCGAGCCATCATTGCATCACACTATATTATACACTTGTACAGGAGACTGGTTTGTTATTATTACTCAACAGAAAAAAGTTTGTCAGGACAGCAGATGGGGATCCATTGTGCCACAAAACCAATTTGGCTTAGGCTAGATGTAAGGGTTGCACGGGGGCTTCCCAGTTTTTCACCCTTCAAACCCACTTATCGAAAAATGGTCTTTGCTGCTAGGACACCAGACCATTACCTCAGAAATAGTCTTGATAGAGGGGCTGCTGATACTTACTGAGAGCAATATCGGTAATGCAGTAGCAGAGGATGTAGACAGAGATGTGTTCATAGAACAATGCCAAGTTCAGGACAGATGGAATACTTTTGTAATGGTGAAAAAGCTGAGGATCAGTGCAGGCAGAAGACAGAGTAACTTGTAGTTGCAAGCTGAGGTCAGAAGTAGTGTTGTTCATATGTTGCAGAAGCTAAGTCAGCAGCAGAGTTTGGTCACTTGACGCCTGTGGAGTGGCTACAGATCAAAGACGTGTGTGCCATTTTAGCCTGCTTTGGGGAAGTAACCAAAATGGTCAGTCATGATGATGCACTGATTGCATGGATCAGTATGACTGTTCTGTCTTCTTACACGTTCACACAGTGTGCAGTCCGCCATTCAACTTAACCATTTCTGTCTTCCAAATAAACAAACTGTTCTTCTCAATCTGACAGGTTTATTGGTTAACAGATCGTAGCATACAAGCATGCATTCAATGCGATTGGGCTTGTGATAATGTGTGGATTGATTGATTGGTAAAACTATAAGAATACAGATAATTTGTATAAGTATGATGCATAGGAAACATTACATAACATTAACATGGAGGTACATGGCAAAATGGCTGCTACACATAGTGCTGCATGGCTAACTAAACAGTTATAACTCCCTGAGTAACAATACAACTGGCTACTGAACAGCTCTGCATAACATTCTGTCTCTGAAACAAGGGTAGTTTTCTTACCAGATATGCTTTTACAAAGATGGTGGATTTTGAAGAGGAGGGAGCAAAGGCAAGTCTGAACTCTGTCTATCTCTGACTGGAAGTTCCTTCTTCCCACAATGCCTTGCAAACTACCCATAATACATCAGTCTTTAAGGTAGAAAAACAAGTTGTAATATATTTGTAACACAGCTAGATGGTGCTGTAACCACTAAACACCTAGAATGGAATGTTATGTAGCTTCGGTTTATGTGGGGCAGAACAATGACCATACCTGTTGTCTGGCTGCTGGAACAGATGCTACAGGGCCACGGGAACAATGACATGTTGTCAAAGCAGGAGGAAGAGGAGGAAGGGATACCATTCTGCCAACTTTTAGGCCAGTTTGCTATTACTGAACACCACAGAGAGGGTGGCTTTGGGCGACAAAGGTAGCATCTTCTCCAACACTTTTCTCCACCCAGAGTAGAAGAACAGAGGAAGAAGACCAGGAGAAGGAAGAAGGAGAGGGATAATATGTGTCCAGTGGCAGGGGAGGGAGCTACGCTAAGGACTTAAGATACAACACAAACTCCAGCTACAGGGCTTCAGGGACAATGATGTGGTGTTGTCAATGGAGGAAGAGAAGGAGAAAGTGTAGTGGCCCACAATTAGTAGGGCCCCTCCATAATGTTATATGTCTGTCTCTTGCCATTGTCTTGCCAGTGTCTTATTTGTGGAGTGCATTTGATTTATGTGGATTGGATAGTTGCAGGACTGAGAGGGTTAACGTCTGGTATGTTTTGTCCTGTCTGGAAAATGTATCATATTCAGTGTATTGTTTTGTGGTCACGTGAGGATGTTATATGTATGTGTTTGCAAGAATGCAGAGAGAAGACTTCTGTCAGTCAGAGAGGAAGAGTGAGGTCTGACAGTGAGTGAGCCACACAGATACCAGACATCAGTCTGTGTGCAGAGAATGGAAGAAGCCGAGTGACTTCCTTGTGCTCAGCCTGGGCCCATTCTACCCAGGAGACCTTGGTGCTGCTACTGAACACTGAGAGTAGGAAAAGCCATTTCACAGCGAGAGGAGGACAACGAGAGTGAGTGTTGACTGGTAGAGAGAGAAAGTTGCCAGGAGTGGGACTACACAGATAACTTGGACTGTGGATTATCCGAATACCGTGAAAATTCTCCCTGTTACACCACTTTGGCTTGTTATATCTGTACCAAGACTGTTTGGCTTGGAGTTTAAAAGGTTACAGTAAATGGACAGAACCGACCATTCCCGGTTCCTTTTCAGAAAGTTGCCCTGTGTGTGGACTACTTTCTTTCATTTGGAAGATCCGCTGCAGAGGATAGAATGGTGGTGTCACAAGTGACAATTGGACTTAAGGTAACCCCTGGTTACAACCATTGTGATCTTCCCCAGCAGTAACATGGTCGGATTCCGAGCTACCCCCAGTGGAGGAGATGGTAGAATCCTATGACAAGGCCTTTCTCTCCCCCGCTGTCTCCCTGGCTGGGGGCCTGCTCCCCGGACGCTGCAGAAGGGATACCATTCTCCCAATTGTCTGGCCAATCCACCATTACTCAGCACTGCAGGAAAGTTGGCTTTGGGCAAAAAGGGGAGGCTTCTTCTCAAACATGTTTCACCACCCATGGAAGAAGTATAGAGGAGGAAGAAGAGGAGGGGAATAATATAAGACCAGAGGCAGAGGGGGCTATGCAATGTTCCTTCCATCTATCCCTAACCCCAGCTGTTCTACATGGATGATGGGACCAGCTGAAGGGTACTCTTAGGCCTGACCACAAGGAATGTGGGCCATTCCCCTTAGCCACTTTGAGACATATCAATGCTTTTATGCTGCAGCTTTGTAGAAGGACAGTTGTATAGCCCACATCAAAACATCAGATCATTTCTGGATGGCCACCCTCCTTGATCCCTGCTAAAAGGCCAACATGAGAAATCTCATTCCAGCAGTGAAGAGGGACCTCAAAATACAGCTCTGTCAGAATAGACTGTTAAGTAGCTTCAGCACAGCATTTCCCGATTGCCACGGGGATGCACCTGCAATGGACTACAACTCTGCGGCTCATGGAGGACGAGCAGGAAGCTGCTGCAGCAACACCACCACTGGTAGCAGGGGAAGTCTAACAGAGGATTGGCATAGTTTATTTAGCCCATCACAGCCTGCAGCAACAGCGCAGGGTAGTACTGACATTCACAGGCAGCACTTATCTGTGATGGTCCAAGAGTAGGTCAGCTCCCGCATGGATGCACTCATGGTGTTTGTCCCTTTGACTTCTGGGTGTCTAAACTGGATGAGTGGCCAGAGCATGCACAATATGCTTTAGAGGTGCTTGCCTGCCTGGCTGCCAATGTGCTGTCAGAAAGGGTGTTCACCCCAGCTGGTGGTGTGAGAACTGACACATCCGTCTGTCTACAGAAAATATTGATTGCCTGACGTTTCTAAAAATGAACTAAGCATAAATTACACTGACCTCTGCACCACCATGGTAGATTCCACTGGTTAGTTGGCATGCTGGTATTATTACTCAAATATGACTAAGCATAGATTTTTATCAAAGACAACACTGTGTCCTCAAAATGCTGCTGCTGATGTCCTTCTCCTGCTTCCGCCATGTTTCCTCCTCTACTTTTCCCCAAATGAAAAATATGTCAATATGGAAATACGGTGCTACAGCTCTCATGTTTCCATGAGAAGAACACTCTGCTCTCAAGGTGCTGTTACTGGTGGTGGTGGAGCTGCTCTCCTCCTCCTGCTTCCGTCATGTTTCCTCCTCCTTCTCCTAAAACAAAAGTTTTCTGAAGCACAAAAAACAGCTGTAGCTCTACAGCTTTTTCTTGGGGAAGGCCCGTGCTTGGCTGTTTTGTTCTCCTTGTTAAATTTGCACTTTGCAAACTTTATGACATTTTGGCAGCTCTACAAGCTGTTCCTTGGAGCAGGCCCATGCTTGAGTGTTCTGTTTACCTGGCAGACTTTCGTAAAAATTATGAGATTGCTTATAAAACAAGCAGCACATCTGCTGCCTTCCTTGTTGCAATTTTTGATCTATGACCTATGTGGACCTTCTTTCGTTTTCAGTGACACCCCTATAATTGACACCTACACCTCTGTACCACTATGCACTGTTTTGACCAATTTTTGGGAGGAGCACAGTCTTCCCCAGATGTGTGGCAATATTCTCATACAATTTGGGTGTCTTTGACTGCATTTGGGTTCTTTTGGAGGGCAAATTAGTGAATCTGATTTTTTACTCCCAGTGTGTTAGGTATAGCAGACAGGTCTGCTGCTCTGTCCTGTCTGTTATCTGAGTTTGCATTTACGTTGCTCCAGCATCTCTGGAGTTAACAACTCCTAGCTCCTGACTCCTGCACCCAGCTGTTTGCCAATCACTCCACTATATAGATGCCTCAGATCTGGTAGCCAGTGCTTCTGGGTTGTTGTATTCCTATGATGGCTCGTGGCTGCTGCTCCTGCAGTATCTCTGTGACAACTGATCTTGAGTCTGCTGTAGCTATAAGCTACCTATGCTTTATCCAGATCTTCTGTTCCTTCTCACATCCTCGGTTCCTGTTTCAGCTTGGTATGTCCTGTTCCAGTTAGAGCCTTGACAGGGTTATTCAGCGCCCAGGTTCCAGCTTGGGGTCATCATTATCAGGACGATTACTCCACTCTGTTATGCAGGGACTTCATTACCCCACTCCAGCTCAGGGCTAGCTCAGTCTCAGTCTCTGCCTCGTACCAAGCTACGCACAGAGGAGTGAGCATCCGGTCTCTTGGTCGGCTGTCACTCCTTCCAGATGGGTTCCCCTGTTCGGGAGGAGGACACAGTGGTTCCATATCCAAATACGTAACACAGTTAGTCAGAGTCGGAATCGACCGTCCCAATTGACAATGATTTTAGTGAAAACTCAACCGACAGTGCTTCAAACCGATTATTCCACTAATTGCTCATCATTAGTCAGAAGTGGAGAAGATTAGAAATCTGCGTGCAACAAGCATGGGTCAAAACCAGTAAAACATATGAAAATGCTAAATACCTTCACACACTAGAAAGTAATTGCTGGGAGCCCAGTAGTAGGAGAGAAATCCTTAAGCAGAGCAAAACCTAACAGGATTGGCTGGAGATGGGAAAGCTGGGTGCATTCACTGACTCTTTAAGAGGCAGGCCAGGCATGCACACCTTTTGGGCACTAGTAAAAGGAAGCCCTAGGCAAGTGAAGATGTAGTGCCTGCTACCAGAAAAAAGAAGGTTAAGGAGGGAGGAGGTAAGGGGTGTTGGTGGCCGCCGTCCTGACACATAACAAAATTGCTTGAGCAGAAAAGGCAATTTTACCTTACTAAAGCAAATCTTCTTAAATCATTAAACTACTTCCTGACCAGAGCTTTTACCTCTTTTTATTAGAAGGCATTGTTCACCAGGACGTTTATAGCCTATGGGCAGTGAGAAACTGGTTAAAGGGGTGAGTCTGTGACAACGTAGATTCATTTTTAATAGTTCAGTGCAAAATCATTTCCGACCATTTTCCATATATGTTAATGATTAAAATGTTAGAACTATGGCATTCTTACATTCTTCCTCCTGGGAGAAAAGATTCTGCAATATGTCCCTATTTTCTATTCTTTGCAGCTGCTTGTAATCATAAAGAGTTGAGCACTTGTAGAAACCATTCTTATATTTTACTTTGCCTATACTAGAAAAATGAAATCTGGACTCTGCCAAATTGCTATGAGGCTTTATACAATCCCTCTTTGTTAGGCCGGATTCACACGTAATATTGCGATTTGCACCCATCAGTATGCTGTCTGACCTGCAAGCATAGAGCACGCTGCTTCTCTTATTCTTGTTAATGGAAAAGGAAGAGAATAGGACATGCACTGATATCCTATTCTCATGTGCATAGCCTCATAGACTATAATGGAAGACACGGACATCACACTGCCCAAAATCACCACTGTGAGAATAATCCTTTAGAAGCATCCATAGCCATGAGGAGAGGTAGGTGTAGCAGGTGATCATCTAGGGCAGAGGTATCAAACTCATTTGTAATAAGGGCCACATCAACCTTATGTTTGCCTTCAAAGTGCCAATTGTAATTGTATAGTAAGGGCTCGTTCACATTAGCATATTTGCGCAGCATAATAAAAACACAATCTTTGTGAGCGTTATATGTAGTGAATAGAACCCATAGATGGTACTATTGTATCTTGTCTCCACCACAAGTATGGGTGGAGACCTAGTGATGGGCTGTATCTGCCCAGTGTATGCCCACAAGCTGCTGCTTGGCTGCCTGGTGCAAGGTCCTAGCAGCTCTGGAATGAGTTTTGCCTGGGATGGAGGGTTAGGATTAGGGTTAGAATTTGTTTCAGTGTTAGGCCGCCTGCAGACGAGCGGGTTGGATCCGGCGATGAGGTTTCTCGCTGCGGGACTCAACCCGAGCGCCTGCTGGGACGAGAGCGTACTCACCCGCGCCCGGCGGCCCCGGGTCTTTCATGTGCCGGCTGCCGGGTGAGTGATGTTTCTGTGTGGGGCTCTGCAAGCTGATCACTGTGTCCATGCCACTGCGGTCTCGCAGACTGTTAGCGCAGAAGTCGTGAGCAATAAAGGGAGACGGGGGGTGAGTGGCATTACCTTGGAGGCCAAACATGCGAGCATGATTGACAGGAGCCAGAAGGCCGGGGCCTGAACATGAGTTGAGGCATGAGGGGACAGAGGAGGACCTGAGGACAAGCCACACCAGCGGGAACAAGTTACAGCAGCCCAGCACAAGGCACAGTGGCGGAGGGTTGAGTGCAGTCAATCAGGAACTGAGGGCATCACCTGGCTGTCAAGCAGCCTAACACTTGTCTCCACCCATACTTGTGGTGGAGACAAAATACAGCAGTACCCCCATAGATTTCAATTGGTTCATTCACATAATTGTATTTTTTCATGCAATATTTGATTGTATCAAAAAGTACACAGGATGACCTATTACGCACCACAATAGGCCATTGAAGTAAATGGGCAAGTGCAAATACATAATAATTACGCAGGAAACCTGTATATTCACTGAGTATTTCAACACCATTTCAATGAGCCTCTCTGCATTCTTTTTGCGCACACAAATACACCATGCATTTTCACACATAAAAACAGCTGAAAAATGCAGGCATAGTCGATTTTTGGTCTCTTAAATACGCAGTGTATTTACACGATTGAAATGTGCTTACCCCTCTGTGAATGAGCCCTAATAGTGACCACCTTAGCTGCCCCAGTAGTAACAGTGACCCCCCATAGTGGCCCCAGTAACAATAGTGACCCCCATAGTGGACCTAGAAACAATAGTGACCCCCTGTAGTGGCTGCAGTAGTAAGTGACCCCTATAGTGAGCCAACTAGTTATAGTGGCCCCCACAGTGGCCCCAGTAGTAATAGCATCCCTGCTATTGGCCTCTGGCCGCACAGCATCCCTACAGGTTTTCACTCACCCAGCCTGCAGCTCTAGCCGGCAGCAGCAGTGTCAGACAATACTGATTCTGTGACCACTGAAAATCTGTACCAAAATTTGCGTCAACTCCACATCAAGAACTACTTCAAGATCTGTAGCAATAACTCTGTGAAACACAAATTTTGTAACAGATAAGCAGATAGTTGGCTTATAGTAACTTTAGTGCGCTAAATTCAAATATGATATTCGTTTTTTTCTGCCACGTAAGGTTTTCTAATTATGGGGAATAATGTAATCCAATTGCCATTGTATTGTATTTTTTGGAAATATGCCTATACAATAAATCCATTAACCTTGCTTAATAAAAGAATAACAAAAGTGATTGCGCAACTAGTTCGCAATCACTGTTACACACCGCATGCTGACTGAACACTATAAGGCCCAATGTCTATGGGCAAAATGGAACAAAGAAATCTGGGTGGGTATCCCGCACTCATGATCCGCACCCATAGGGAATCATTGGACATTCACAGGTAATTGCGGATGTCATTTTTCCTCAGCACGCGGATCACACGTATGGGAAAGCATCCGAAGCATGCTTTATTTTGTGCGTTTTTTCCGCACAGACGGCTCCCGCAGCTTCTATTGAAGCCTATGGAAGCCGTCCGGTCCCGTGACACAGACGCAGCTGTCACTGCCGTAGACCGCGGGAAAGCAGGAGTTCAAAAAAAGTCTACGTGCCGAGTACATTCTCCGGGCCGAGGAAAGAAGATCTAGCCACGACGAAAGGGAGATCCGCTGCTTCCGGAGAGGTAAGTATATTTGATTTTCTGGCCTTATGTCTGCAGGAAAGGCGGGACCCACTGAGGGATCCTGAATGGAGAATCCGTGCGGGCCCGAATTTTCCTAGTGGACATGAGGCCTAAGAGTAGGTTTATGTGACATATAGGGTATGTTTCCATGTGGCGTAAACACAGCGGATCATCCACCAGTAAGTTTTAATCAATGAACTGTGTTTTTACAGGTCATTGGTTAGACTAAATAAAAGAATAAAAATCATAAAACAAAAATACATGTTTAGTATCGCTACATCCGTAAAAGTCCAATCTATCAAAGTAACACAGTATTCACACAGCACGGTGAACGCTGTTCGAAAAAAAATATATAAAACTCCAGAAATGTGCTTTTTTGGTCATTCTGTCTCCAAGAAAAAATGCATTAAAAAGCGATCAAAAAGACATATGTATTTCAAAATGGGACTAACGCAAGCTACAGGATGTCCCACAAGAAATGAGCCCTCGCACAACTATGTTGACGAAAAAATTAAAAAGATATTGCGCGCAGAAGAGGGCGGCAGAAAATTATTTTTAAGAAATGTACAGCAAAAAAAAACAACATAAGTTTGGTATCGCAGTAATCATACTGACCCATTGAATAGTTATCATGTCATTTTTGTTGTGAAACAAGACGCACCGAAAGATGGCGGAATTTAGTTTTTTTTTTTCATTTCACTTAGAACTTTTAAAAAGGTTTCAGTACATTATATGGTATATAAAATAGCACCATTGAAAAATACAACTCGTCCCACAAAAAGCCCTCATACAGCGACGTCGATGGATAAATAAAGAAGTTACGATTTTTTAAAATGAAAAAAAATCTTGGTCACTAAGGGGTTAAATAACTTGAAAATGAGACTTGCTGCTATTATTCAGTTTTACCAGTGTAACCAGCAGGTTTTAATTTTACAGAACCATATAGTTTATGAAAATTTTTAAAAAATTTGTTCACAGAGTAATCATTGATGCGGAATTGATGAGGATTTTGGTGCAGAAAATTCACACCAATTTCCACTGTGTGAACGCACCCTAAGGCCTTAGTCACACGGGCGTTTTTTCGCACGATTTGCGGATCACATGACTGATGCGCATCCGCAAATCGCGTGACCGGGGCCCAAAAATCGCCCAAAAAATCTGCTCCTAGCCGCGTTTCATTAGAAACGGGCCGGAGCTGCCCACGCATTGAATTCAATGGAACCGGCAATACAGCCGGCTCCATTGAAAGCAATGCGCTGCGGGCTATCGCGGGATGAATTGTCGGGAAGGGCTTAAATATATAAGCCCTTCCCTGCAATTCATCCAGAAATGTGTAAAAAAAAAAATATATATATATATATATGAATTCATGAATGGGTGTGAGTGAGACCTGCCTCTGATTGGCTCAGCGCTGAGCCAATCAGGGGCAGGTCTGACTCACACCCCCTTCACACCCACTGCAGGCCGGCCCCGCTGAACTCCTTGAATTCAATGGGCAAACATCGTTCTTCTCTGCCACAGCTGTTACAGCTGTGGCAGAGAAGAATGATTTGTCTTCTATATGTTCTCAATGGGTCGGCGCTGCTGCCGCCGGCCCCATTGAGCGCATATAGAGAAGAGAACAGGAATCTGTTATCTTAGAGAAGAGAACAGGAATCTGTTATAGAACGATTTCTGTTCTATAATTTATCAGGAGAGCGCATAAAAAGCGCTCATGTGTCTGATACCATTGCAAAGCAATGGTTTTAAAAAATCGCCAGACGCATGCGCATGCGCAAATCGCGCGTCTGTCTAAGGCCTAATAGTGTTTACAGAGTAGGTACCTCCAGTGATCACAGGTGACGCTGTCTCTGTTAGGAATCGTCTATATTCAGTTCTCTTCTTTTTGGGCTCAGATCCACCATTGAGATTTTTTCCAGGTAGATTCCATGAATAAAGAATTGTATCTAAACCTCATCCAAAAACAACTCCCGGCGATCCCGGAGCAATGTGGTGATAAACAAAGCTTTTTCCAGCATGAAGGAGGCCACAAGGCAAAAGTGACAACTAAGTGGCTTGGGGAAACAAAATATTGAAATTTTGGATCTATGGCCAGGAAACTCCCAGACAGTAATCCCATTGAGAACCTGTAGTCAATGCTCAAAAACCGGATGGACAAACAAAAGCACAGAGAGGGCGGCGTCACACAAATGTGTATTGCAAAATACGCTTGCTCCTGCGCAAAATTTTTTAAGCAGAGAATGAGTGTACTTTGTGCGTTTGCCTGTGCACATGGGCAGGGTAATTACACCTGATTTAAATGGCTATTAAGCCTAACGAGGAGTTGGTTTGCGCAGCATTTAGCGCATTCTCACGCATACATATTTGCGCACCTCCCATAGACCTCTATGGGCCTCTTTGCTGCACTAATGCACACAACATACAGCAGGATCTATTTTTTGGAGCCCATGAGATCCACGTGTGCAAAAAAAAGTAATGGGAATTAACCAATTGAAATCAATGCATTCTTTTTCTGTGTTTTGCGAGCAGAATTTTTTTTGCCAGAAAAACACACTTGTATGACACCCCCCAAATTATGGTAAACTCCAAGCACTGATTAGGCAAGAATGGGCTACCATCATGATTGGGCCAAGACGCTGATTTCCAGCATGCCAGAGTGAATTGTAGAAGTCTTGAAAAAAAAGTCAACACTGTTAATTTTGAGTCTTTGCCTAAACTTGACGCATTTCTCAATAAGAGTTTAAAAACGTATGAAATTCCTATAATTGTACTTCAATATACCATAGAAACCTCTGACTGAAGGATTTAAAACACTGAAGCAGCAAACTTTGAGAAAACCAAAAGTTGTGTCAGTCTCAAAACCTTTGGCCACAACTGTACACAGTGGATGTAAGGTCTGTGTGTGCAGGATACTGCTGCCTTCTGTAGCTCTCATATATCAGCACAGCATTGTTCTTGTATTGCCTTCCACTTCTATCATAGGTCCTGGGTGAACTACTTAACCCCATCCTGATATAGAAACTAATGCTGTGCTTGTATGAGATCTCTTCCTTGCAGACTCTGTGTGCTTTCCAGCGTCTATAATGCAATTGATTGTACTTTTGTGTGTAAACTTTCCTCCCCCTCCGTACGTGTGGGATATATGTAAGAAACAGCAGCCAGCTATGTAGAGCAATTGCACAGACTCTACAGCTGCCAAATACTAGGGAATTTTTAAGACAGGCTGTGTAGAAGACTGCTTAATTTTAGAGAGGAAATAAAAAAAATTAAAGCTGTTCATAGACTTTAAGTAGAAATAAATAAAAAGGTTTGGGTAACTTTACATTAGTCATGTTATCCTGAGTCTAGTCTGGCTCTAGTGTTGGACAACTAGAATTGTCTATTGCTCTATATGACACAATCTATTGTATGGTAGTGTTTCAAAAAACACAACACTTTAATAAGTTCTCTAAGAAAAAAGCTTCAAAAGGGAAAGATGAAAGCAGTGCTTAGTTTCCTCCTCACATACATGCCTCCTCACAAGTCATCACGAAATATGTATTAAAAGCAGCATGACATTGCTATTGCACCAGCAATGAATATAATGGTAGATTTTCTTCACTGAAAAAGCACAATACAACTTTATTGCAAAGTGTATTATGCCGTGATAATAATCTTTAGAAGCCTCGAACCTTAGAAGTAATACTCAAGTATGTGGATTTGATCACAATTCTCTCGTAATTAGATGATTTTGAAATTGTATATACATGCTCTATACCACAATTAGACTGGCACAGACTAAACCAGGGTACAGAGTCTGAGGGACCAACTGGTCTTCACAATTAATCCCATCAAAGAGATTTGAATTGTTGCAGAGAGATGTCAAGCTTGGAGTTCCAAAATAGTATTGATCCAGAAGCAATCAAATTACAAAACTTCTTCTGCCGTGACCGTTGCACCTTCTACCAAAATCCCCGTTTTTTTTCTCGGCAGTTGGGACCTCACATTCATCAAGTCCCCAACAGTATATAATCCAGCTGAACTGATGAAGGGGTCTTGCCCTAAAAACACATATTGTAATGCTGGTTACTAAATAAAAGAGAAGCTGAACTTAATCATTCTAGTAATTCGATTGCGTCTGGAGACACCAGTTTTTTTCTCCCCATTCATTCATGCCCACTTACAGTATGTAGTTGGCAGCACCTCCGTAATATCTTGTACTCTACAAACCCATATGGTCCTTTTCTTTGGGCCACTCTTATTACACGGGTTATGCTCTACCCATTTTTCTATTTTGCATCTAAAATAGTATTGATGATAGCTGTGTAGAAACCTGATTGGAAGCAAGAACTAGAGCAGGTTGAAATTGTAGTCAGGGGCAAGTAAATGGTCTGAGCTGGGAAATCAGGAATATTACTGGATAGGCAGGTAGCAGCCAACAAACTGACAGTAAGGCAATGGAGGAAGGTGTTGGAGGCAGTATGTATAGGGTTAGCACCAAGCCAGTATTGATCCAGAAAGTTGGTATTACTAGTAGTTTTTCACTGGTGATATTAATAATGTAAATGAGGTCAACACATGTGCAACTGTAGTGGTAGAGGGGGTATGCCCGCATGTTGTTTTTTCTCTTTGGGTTTGGTGATTTAGTTCCCACATTGGTTAATCTTTCTAACAGATGTGTCTGTATCTTAAAATTTGTAAGGCACAGAGGCAAGGCAGTGTGACCTGAGACATACAAAGTCACGACCCACTTTCTGTTCTGGGTTGTAAAGAAGAGATCATGAGAGAGATCAGACCACTTTCCACGGAGCTCCTGCTGATAGGCCCGGCAGATACTCTGCTACCCGCTCTCCTCAAGCAGATCTCGGTATACGGGACCTGCAGTTTCTCAAACGGTGCCTGGCTCTTGGATTTTGTTTCCCTTGACTCCTACGGAGATGCAGAACACCTCTCAGAAGTGTAGGGAGACCAGGAACTCAAGTCAAGAAATTTCAAAAATCAATGTATGAAGAGTTCTCCCAAACATTCATTAGCATCATCATGATTTATAGTCAACGAAACATCTGTGCATGAAGGAAGTATGTTTAGTGACCTGATGATCACATTTTTACATGATTACATTTTTCATAGTAAGTCCTAAGAACACCTCTTAAGTATCTAAACACAAACAGTGAAATTAGACATCCGGTATTGTCTAGTTCAGGCTCCTCGGCTACAGAGTCATCCTAAGTTTCACATGTGGGATAGTCAAGTAGCAGTTAATCTGGCAAGAAAACTGCTGTGGCCCTCTCCTATGAGGAATCCTTATAAATGCACACACACATAACCACCGAATTACTCTTCTTTAGAGATGAGCGAACGTACTCGTCCGAGCTTGATGCTCGTTCGAGTATTAGGGTGTTCAAGTTGCTCGTTACTTGAGACGAGCACCACGCGATGTTCGAGTTACTTTCACTTTCATCTCTGAGACATTAGCGCACTTTTCTGGCCAATAGAAAGACAGGGAAGGCATTACAACTTCCTCCTGTGATGTTCCAGCCCTATACCACCCCCCTGCAGTGAGTGGCTGGGGAGATCAGGTGTCACCCGAGTATTTAAATCTGCCCCGCCCGCGGCTCGCCACAGATGCATTCTGACAGAGATCAGGGACAGTGCTGCTGATGCTGCTGCTGCTATAGGGAGAGCGTTAGGAGTTATTTCAGGCTTGAAGAACCCCAACGGTCCTTCTTAGGGCCACATCTGACCGTGTGCAGTACTGTTGAGGCTGCTGTGAGCAGTGTTGCACAATGTTTTTATTTTTTGTATATCGGGCGTGCAGAGCATTGCGTCCTCAGTCTGCAGTCATTGTACAGAGTATAGGGCCAGTACTGGTGAGGCAGGGAGAGTGGGAAAGGTGAAAGAGATATACTGTCTATATAGGCAGTGGGCTTTTTCAAACAAATTTGGGAAAAAATACTATCTTTGGGCTGCCTGTGACCGTCTTGAGTGTACTGCGTCTCTGCTGGGGGTAGTAGTCCTAATTATTACGCAGCTAAGTGTTACAGCAGGCTTGCGCAAAATTGCTTCCTGGCTTTGCGTTGCCCGTTACATCACCGCCGTCATCCCATCCAGAGGGAAACAGTCTGCAGTAATTTTACATAGTATAGGGCCAGTACTGGTGAGGCAGGGACAGTGGGAAAGGTGAAAGAGATATACTGTCTATATAGGCAGTGGGCTTTTTCAAACAAATTTGGGAAAACATACTATCTTTGGGCTGCCTGTGACCGTCTTGAGTGTACTGCGTCTCTGCTGGGGGTAGTAGTCCTAATTATTACGCAGCTAAGTGTTACAGCAGGCTTGCGCAAAATTGTTTCCTGGCTTTGCGTTGCCCGTAACATCACCGCCGTCATCCCATCCAGAGGGAAACAGTCTGCAGTAATTTTACATAGTATAGGGCCAGTACTCGTGAGGCAGGGACAGTGGGAAAGGTGAAAGAGATATACTGTCTATATAGGCAGTGGGCTTTTTCAAACAAATTTGGGAAAAATACTATCTTTGGGCTGCCTGTGACCGTCTTGAGTGTACTGCGACTCTGCTGTGGGTAGTAGTCCTAATTATTATGCAGCTAAGTGTTACAGCAGGCTTGCGCAAAATTGTTTCCTGGCTTTGCGTTGCCCGTTACATCACCGCCGTCATCCCATCCAGAGGGAAGCAGTCTGCAGTAATTTTACATAGTATAGGGCCAGTACTGGTGAGGCAGGGACAGTGGGAAAGGTGAAAGAGATATACTGTCTATATAGGCAGTGGGCTTTTTCAAACAAATTTGGGAAAAATACTATCTTTGGGCTGCCTGTGACCGTCTTGAGTGTACTGCGTCTCTGCTGTGGGTAGTAGTCCTAATTATTACGCAGCTAAGTGTTACAGCAGGCGTGCGCAAAATTGTTTCCTGGCTCTGCGTAGCCCGTTACATCACCGCCGTCATCCCGTCCAGAGGGAAACAGTCTGCAGTAATTTTACTTAGTATAGGGCCAGTACTGGTGAGGCAGGGACAGTGGGAAAGGTGAAAGAGATATATTGTCTATATAGGCAGTGGGCTTTTTCAAACAAATTTGGGAAAAATGCTATCTTTGGGCTGCCTGTGACCGTCTTGAGTGTACTGCATCTCTGCTGGGGGTAGTAGTCCTAATTAATACGCAGATAAGTGTTACAGCAGGCTTGCGCAAAATTGTTTCCTGGCTCTGCGTTGCCCGTTACATCACCGCCGTCATCCCGTCCAGAGAGAAACAGTCTGCAGTAATTTTACATAGTATAGGGCCAGTACTGGTGAGGCAGGGACAGTGGGAAAGGTGCAAGAGATATACTGTCTATATAGGCAGTGGGCTTTTTCAAACAAATTTGGGAAAAATACTATCTTTGGGCTGCCTGTGACCGTCTTCAGTGTACTGCGTCTCTGCTGTGGGTAGTAGTCCTAATTATTACGCAGCTAAGTGTTACAGAAGGCGTGCGCAAAATTGTTTCCTGGCTCTGCGTAGCCCGTTACATCACCGCCGTCATCCCGTCCAGAGGGAAACAGTCTGCAGTAATTTTACTTAGTATAGGGCCAGTACTGGTGAGGCAGGGACAGTGGGAAAGGTGAAAGAGATATATTGTCTATATAGGCAGTGGGCTTTTTCAAACAAATATGGGAAAAATGCTATCTTTGGGCTGCCTGTGACCGTCTTGAGTGTACTGCATCTCTGCTGGGGGTAGTAGTCCTAATTAATACGCAGATAAGTGTTACAGCAGGCTTGCGCAAAATTGTTTCCTGGCTCTGCGTTGCCCGTTACATCACCGCCGTCATCCCGTCCAGAGAGAAACAGTCTGCAGTAATTTTACATAGTATAGTGCCAGTACTGGTGAGGCAGGGACAGTGGGAAAGGTGAAAGAGATATACTGTCTATATAGGCAGTGGGCTTTTTCAAACAAATTTGGGAAAAATACTATCTTTGGGCTGCCTGTGACCGTCTTCAGTGTACTGCGTCTCTGCTGGGGGTAGTAGTCCTAATTAATACGCAGCTAAGTGTTACAGCAGGCTTGCGCAAAATTGTTTCCTGGCTCTGCGTTGCCCGTTACATCACCGCCGTCATCCCGTCCAGAGGGAAACAGTATACATATATATACGCAGCCTACAGCATCTGTCTGCTGTCTCAGCTCAGCCTTTAAAAAAATAGAAGCAAAATATTTAAGGCCTACTAGTGGCCTTTGGACACTTGACTGCTTCTGTGCTGTGAATTCCACTAGCTCAGTCATACGCACCTACGTCTCACTACAGGCTTGCACAAAATTCTTTCCTGGCTCTGCTGTGCGTTCCGTAAGCGAAGTCAGCCTCCAACCACAGGCCAATAAGCGGCACATTTAATTACAGCGTTCTGTTTCTGCACTACTGGTAATACACCATGCTGAGGGGTAGGGGTAGGCCTAGAGGACGTGGACGCGGGCGAGGACGCAGAGGCCCAAGTCAGGGTGTGGGCACAGGCTGAGCTCCTGGTCCAGGTGTATCGCAGCCGACTGCTGCGGGATTAGGAGAGAGGCACGTTTCTGGCGTCCCCAGATTAATCTCACAATTAATGGGTCCACGCGGTAGACCTTTATTAGAAAATGAGCAGTGTGAGCAGGTCCTGTCGTGGATGGCAGAAAGTGCATCCAGCAATCTATCGACCACCCAGAGTTCTACGCCGCCCACTGCTGCAACTCTGAATCCTCTGGCTGCTGCTCCTCCTTCCTCCCAGCCTCCTCACTCCATTACAATGACACATTCTGAGGAGCAGGCAGACTCCCAGGAACTGATCTCGGGCCCCTGCCCAGATTGGGCAGCAATGGTTCCTCTCCCACCGGAGGAGTTTGTCGTGACCCATGCCCAACCTTTGGAAAGTTCCCGGGTCCGGGGGATGAGGCTGGGGACTTCCGGCAACTGTCTCAAGAGCTTTCAGTGGGTGAGGAGGACGACGACGATGAGACACAGTTGTCTATCACTCAGGTAG
The DNA here is from genome assembly GCF_035609145.1 of Eleutherodactylus coqui. Lineage (NCBI taxonomy): Eukaryota > Metazoa > Chordata > Amphibia > Anura > Eleutherodactylidae > Eleutherodactylus > Eleutherodactylus coqui. Next base: position 178,689,165 of record NC_089843.1, on the reverse strand, counting down.
TAGTAATTGCAGTAAGTCCGAGGGAGGAGCGCACAGAGGATTCGGAGGAAGAGCAGCAGGATGATGAGGTGACTGACCCCACCTGGTTTGCTAAGCCTACTGAGGACAGGTCTTCAGAGGGGGAGGCAAGTTCAGCAGCAGGGCAGGTTGGAAGAGGCAGTGCGGTGGCCAAGGGTAGAGGCAGGGCCAGACCGAATAATCCACCAACTGTTTCCCAAAGCGCCCCCTCGCGCCATGCCACCCTGCAGAGGCCGAGGTGCTCAAAGGTGTGGCAGTTTTTCACTGAGAGTGCAGACGACCGACGAACTGTGGTGTGCAAGGTTTGTCGCACCAAGATCAGCCGTGGAGCCACCACCACCAGCCTCACCACCACCAGCATGCGCAGACATATGATGGCCAAGCAGCCCACAAGGTGGGACGAAGGCCGTTCACCGCCTCCGGTTTGCACCACTGCCTCTCCCCCTGTGCCCCAACCTGCCACTGAGATCCAACCCCCCTCTCAGGACACAGGCACTACCGTCTCCTGGCCTACACCCACACCCTCACCTCCGCTGTCCTCGGCCCCATCCAGTAATGTCTCTCAGCGCACCGTCCAGCTGTCGCTAGCGCAAGTGTTTGAGCACAAGCGCAAGTACGCAGCCACGCACCCGCACGCTCAAACGTTAAACGTGCACATAGCCAAATTGATCAGCCTGGAGATGCTGCCGTATAGGCTTGTGGAAATAGAGGCTTTCAAAAACATGATGGCGGCGGCGGCCCCGCGCTACTCGGTTCCCAGTCGCCACTACTTTTCCCGATGTGCTGTCCCAGCCCTGCACGACCACGTCTCCCGCAACATTGTATGTCCCCTCACCAACGCGGTTACTGGCAATGTCCACTTAACAACGGACACGTGGACAAGCACAAGCGGGCAGGGCCATTATATCTCCCTGATGGCACATTGGGTGAATTTAGTGGAGGCTGGGACCGAATCAGAGCCTGGGACCGCTCACGTCCTACCCACCCCCAGAATTGCGGGCCCCAGCTCGGTGCTGGTATCTGCGGCGGTGTATGCTTCCTCCACTAAACCACCCTCCTCCTCCGCCTCCTCCTACGCAACCTCTGTCTCGCAATCAAGATGTATCAGCAGCAGCACGTCGCCAGCAGTCGGTGTCACGCGGCGTGGCAGCACAGCGGTGGCCAAGCGTCAACAGGCCGTGCTGAAACTACTCAGCTTAGCAGAGAAGAGGCACACGGCCCACGAACTGCTGCAGGGTCTGACAGAGCAGACCGACCGCTGGCTTTCACCGCTGAGCCTCCAACCGGGCATGGTCGTGTGTTACAACGGCCGTAACCTGGTGGCGGCTCTGCAGCTCGGCAGCCTCACGCACGTGCCATGAAGAGTGGGCCTGGTTGGCAGACATCTGCCAGGTCCTTGGAAACTTTGAGGAGTCTACCCAGATGGTGAGCGGTGATTCTGCAATCATTAGTGTCACCATTCCTCTGTTATGCCTTTTGAGAAGTTCCCTGCAAAGCATAAAGGCAGACGCTTTGCGCTCGGAAACGGAGGCTGGGGGAGACAGTATGTCGCTGGATAGTCAGAGCACCCTCATGTCTATATCTCAGCGCGTTGAGGAGGAAGAGGAAGAGGGGGAGGAGCATGAGGAGGAGGGGGAAGAGACAGCTTGGCCCACTGCTGAGGGTACCCATGCTGCTTGCCTGTCATCCTTTCAGCGTGTATGGCCTGAGGAGGAGGAGGAGGAGGAGGGAGATCCTGAAAGTGATCTTCTGAGTGAGGACAGTCATGTGTTGTGTACAGGTACCCTGGCACACATGGCTGACTTCATGTTAGGATGCCTTTCTCGTGACCCTCGTGTTACACGCATTCTGGCCACTACGGATTACTGGGTGTACACACTGCTCGACCCACGGTATAAGGAGAACCTTTCCACTCTCATACCCGAAGAGGAAAGGGGTTCGAGAGTGATGCTATACCACAGGACCCTGGCGGACAAACTGATGGTAAAATTCCCATCCGACAGCGCTAGTGGCAGAAGGCGCAGTTCCGAGGGCCAGGTAGCAGGGGAGGCGCGGAGATCAGGCAGCATGTACAGCACAGGCAGGGGAACACTGTCCAAGGCCTTTGACAGCTTTATGGCTCCCCAGCAAGACTGTGTCACCACTCCCCAGTCAAGGCTGAGTCGGCGGGAGCACTGTAAAAGGATGGTGAGGGACTACGTAGCCGATTGCACGACCGTCCTCCGTGACGCCTCTGCCCCCTACAACTACTGGGTGTCGAAGCTGGACACGTGGCCTGAACTCGCGCTGTATGCCCTGGAGGTGCTTGCTTGTCCTGCGGCTAGCGTCTTCTCAGAGAGGGTGTTTAGTGCGGCTGGGGGAATCATCACGGATAAGCGTACCCGCCTGTCAACCGACAGTGCCGACAGGCTTACAATCATAAAAATGAACAAAGCCTGGATTTCCCCATAGTTCTCTTCTCCACCAGCGGACAGCAGCGATACCTAAACAATACGTAGGCTGCACCCGCGGATGGAAGCATCGTTCTCTATCACCATAAAAAACGGGGACCTTTTAGCTTCATCAATCTGTGTATTATATTCATCCTCCTCCTCCTGCTCCTCCTCCTGAAACCTCACGTAATCACGCCGAACGGGCAATTTTTCTTAGGCCCACAAGGCTCAGTCATATAACTTTTGTAAACAATGTTTATATGTTTCAATTCTCAATTCAATAAAGCGTTGAAACTTGCACCTGAACCAATTTTTATTTTAACTGGGCTGCCTACAGGCCTAGTTACAAATTAAGCCACATTAACCAAAGCGATTAATGGGTTTCACCTGCCCTTTTGGGTTGGCATGGGCAATTTTTCTGAAGCACATTTGTACTGTTGGTACACCAATTTTTTTGGGCCCTCGCCTACATTGTAATCCTAGTAATTTTTAGCCCACCTGCATTAAAGCTGACGTTACCTCAGCTGTGCTGGGCACTGCAATGGGATATATTTATGTACCCCGGTGGGTTCCAGAGAGCCACCCATGCTGTGGGTCCACAGAGACTTCACATTAGGGATTTGTACCTGCCAGTGTATATGTATTAAAAACCCCGGTCAGACTGGGGCATACAGTGTGGGCCGAAGACCACCTGCATTTAATCGGACGTTACCTCAGCTGTGATGGGCAATGCAATGGGATATATTTATGTACCGCCGGTGGCTTCCTGGGACCCACCCATGCTGTCGGTCCACACGGAGTTGTAACTCCATGTGTCCACTTCTAAAGAACCCCAGTCTGACTGGGGCATGCAGTGTGGGCCGAAGCCCACCTGCATTAAACCTGACGTTACCTCAGCTGTGATGGGCAATGCAATGGGATATATTTATGTACCGCCGGTGGCTTCCTGGGACCCACCCATGCTGTCGGTCCACATGGAGTTGTAACTCCATGTGTCCACTTCTAAAGAACCCCAGTCTGACTGGGGCATGCAGTGTTGGCCAAAGCCCACCTGCATTAAACCTGATGTTACCTCAGCTGTGATGGGCAATGCAATGGGATATATTTATGTACCGCCGATGGGTTCCAGGGAGCCACCCATGCTATGCGTCCACAGGGACTTCACATTAGGGATTTGTACCTGCCAGTGTCTATGTATTAAAAACCCCGGTCAGACTGGGGCATGCAGTGTGGGCCGAAGCCCACCTGCATTTAATCGGACGTTACCTCAGCTGTGATGGGCAATGTAATGGGATATATTTATGTACCGCCGGTGGCTTCCTGGGACCCACCCATGCTGTCGGTCCACACGGAGTTGTAACTCCATGTGTCCACTTCTAAAGAATCCCAGTCTGACTGGGGCATGCAGTGTGGGCTGAAGCCCACCTGCATTAAACATGACGTTACCTCAGCTGTGATGGGCAATGCAATGGGATACATTTATGTACAGCCGGTGGGTTCCAGGGAGCCACCCATGCTGTGGGTGCACACGGAATTCCCATTGCGGAGTTGTACCTGCCTGTGACTATTTATAAAAAACCCCGGTCTGACTGGGGCATGCAGACACCTTGACAGAATGAATAGTGTGTGGCACATGGGTTCCCCATTGCTGTGCCCACGTGTGCAGCTCCTGATGGAGGTGGCACAGGATTGGATTTCTCATTGCTTCTGTACAGCATTATGGGCTATCGCCCCGCCCCTTTTAAAGAGGGTCGCTGCTTGGCCGTGCCAACCCTCTGCAGTGTGTGCCTGTGGTTCCTCCTCATGGCAGACGCACTTATAAATAGACATGAGGGTGATGTGTCTATGAGGCCAGCGTGTGGCATGAGGGCAGCTGAAGGCTGCGCAGGGACACTTTGGTGTGCGCTGTGGACACTGGGTCGTGCGGGGGGGTTGGGCAGCATGTAACCCAGGAGAAGTGGCAGCGGAGTGTCATGCAGGCAGTGATTGTGCTTTGTTGGAGGTAGTGTGGTGCTTAGCTAAGGTATGCCTTGCTAATGAGGGTTTTTCAGAAGTAAAAATTGTTGGGAGGGGGGGGCCCACTCTTGCCGCTATTGTGGCTTAATAGTGGGACCTGGAAACTTGAGATGCAGCCCAACATGTAGCCCCTCGCCTGCCTTATCCGTTGCTGTGTCGTTCCCATCACTTTCTTGAATTGCCCAGATTTTCACAAATGAAAACCTTAGCGAGCATCGGCGATATACAAAAATGCTCGAGTCGCCCATTGACTTCAATGGGGTACGTTACTCGAAACGAACCCTCGAGCATCGCGAAAATTTCGTCTCGAGTAACGAGCACCCGAGCATTTTGGTGCTCGCTCATCTCTACTCTTCTTCTCTTTTCCAAATGTGGGAGCACTTGACCTCTCTCCGCTTCCACTTGGCTTCTTTCTCACAATTTTATTTTGTTCTGTTCTATATTGGCCTCTCATTCTTTTAGACATGCATGGGAACATCCACTCTAAATTGCTTCCCTTCTGGGATGTATTAAGAGAAGCATATAGTCTAGATCACGTGATGTAATTATCCCCCTCTATTCATCCTTGGTCAGTCCTCATCTGAAATACTGTGTCCAGTTCTGGGTGCCCCAATTTAAAAAAAAGACAGACAAACTGGAGCAAGTTCAGAGAAGAGTTACCAGAATGGTGAGCGGTCTGCAAATCATGTCCTATGAGGAATAATTAGAGGATCTGGGAATGTTTAGCTTGCAAAAAAGAAGGCTGAGAGGAGACTTAATAGCTGTCTACAAATATCTGAAGGGTTTTCACACTGCAGAGGGATCAATTGTGCTCTATTCTCATTTGCACAAGGAAAGACTAAAAGCAATGAGATAAAACTGAAAGGGAGGCGACACAAATTAGATATTAGAAAAAACTTTCTGACAGTGAGGGTGATGAATAAGTGGAACAGGTTGCCACGGGAGGTGGTGAGTTCTCCTTCAATGGAAGTGATCAAACAGAGGCTGGACAAATATCTGTCTGGGATGATTTAGTAAATTCTGCACTGAGCAGGGGGTTGGACCCAATGACCCTTGAGGTCTCTTCCAACTCTTCTATTCTATTCTATTCTGTGACTCACAACAGCAACTTCACTCACCCCACCTCCTCAGAGCAAGGATTTTCCATCACTTTCTCTTGACCATCCCACATGCTCACATCATTTACATTCCAAGACATGATGGGGCTCATTCAACCTGTATTTTTAAAGCAACAGAACATACTGTATATATGTATAATGTGCATTAAACATGCCCTTACAACAGCACTCCAATGCTAATGTCAAAATGCTTTCAGCACTGTGTATTGGCAGAAAAGCAGGACTACAGCATGCCTTTATTAAGGATGTTAACATTGCCGTTGCTTATTAAAACAACTTTCATTCTTCAGCACATGCCACCGCAAGTGTTCTGGAGTTGGCGCTTCTCTGCGCAGTGCTTTCCCTCTTTGTCCAATGAGCTACTCCATGGTTCTGATTGAACTGTAGAGGCCAACCAGGAGATCAATACAGATGTCAATCGGAGCTTAGTCGACAGAGAAAAGAGCACTTCAGAAGGAAAGCCCACTTCCAGAGCACTTGTTGGAAAACCTGCTGACAGACTCCCTTTAAGCAACATTCATCATGCTCCATGGCATGCTCCTTGAGTAGCTGTCCCAACTGTGCATATAGGACTACATTTAGTGACCAAGTCCTAGGTCTGTAGTATTATCTTCCAGACTTTCACACAGTAGGTGCACATATTGACTCAATGTCTGAACTGATAAAGTTTTACATTCGATTCTACATTATATAAAGCAAATGTTAGGAGTTCAAAAATATTTTGTGGCTTAACTATACAGTAGATATAGAAAACGGACGTATAAGCCCACAGTAACTAATCATAGTTCGGAGAACACTTTCTAAACTTTACTGAAAAAAATGAAACATAGTTAAATTGGTTACTATGGATTTCAAGGACCTATTAGTTGCCATTCATTAAAGCTACTGCAAAGTTAAAGGGGTTGTCTCAAGGCCACAGTGATTTTTTTTTATTGCCCAGTCCCCCTTCTTAAGCATACATTACTATGCAGCAGTGTAAACGGCTTTTAAAGCAGGTTTCTACTCACAGTTCTGGTGTTTCAGCAACTTATAAAACTTCTTCCAAAGATGGCCGCCGGTTCTTTTCCCAAGGATGCACTGCGGTTTTCTCCCATGGTGCACCGCGGGTCTTCTTCCATGGTGCACCATGGGCTCTGTGCGTTTGATTGCCGATTCCAGCCTCCTGATTGGCTGGAATCGGTGCACGTGACAGGGCGGAGCTACACGATGATGCGTAGAAGGGGGCGGAGCCAGAACGCCGCTTGTGCCCGGACGAACCAGAAGAAGAAGACCCTTCTGCGCAAGCGCGTCTAAAAAAGCAAGCAGACAGCGAAATTAGACGGAGCCATGGAGACGTGGACGCCAGCAACGGAGCAGGTAAGTGAATAACTTCTGTATGGCTCATATTTAATGCACAATGTATATTACAAAGTGCATTAATATGGCCATACAGAAGTGTATAACCCCACTTGCTTTCGCGAGACAACCCCTTTAAACTAGAGGGGTTACTCATAACAAACAGGTCGTGGGAGTAGAAGTTGTTGGCTGTAGCTAACTCCACCCCTTTTCATTTAATTAAAAATCTAAATAAAAGCTGGAATTAAGCTATTTTGATATAGGCAACTATTCGACTTTTAAATCAATCTCCTCCTTAGCCACTTAGCCACTGCTCCAACTGTGAATATGCTAATAGTTCACTCTATTAAACACATAATAATTGCAGGTTTATCCTTATTTGGTCTTCAGTCCTCTCTGAAAGTAAAAGTTTGAATGTGATATTTTTCACTTTTTTGACAGATATTTTTTGATCCAGCAGTAACATTTTAAACTGCAAGTTTTAACATTTTCACTGAAATAACAGCAAACTGTCATTCCTTCTGGCAGTTGATCCTGGACCAGCGAGCCATCCAACATCTGACACATTTCAAACCATCCCGAATCGTCTTCTCATCTCTGCCTCTAACCTTCCATTATATACCAAAAATAGTTACTGTCTGACAAATCACTCAGGGCTTACTAACAAATAAACAGAAACAAGAAACTGAATATAATTATAAAAGTGTGAGATAGATTATTGATGTCTGCCAAGATCCAGTACACGGGCAAAGTTTTCAATTTAACGCCTAAAAAATGCAGTAAACATCCCAACGCATCTCTTACTCAGTATTCATTGGGTCATCCTAGCATGCACTTCGCACCTGCACCTAAAATGGGTTGTCAGCCTTAGAAAAATATCTTCAAATGCTCCAGCAAGGAATTCTTAGATCATATACAGAGATCCCAATGTCTCTTAGCAAGTGCAGAGAATGACTGCTAAGAGCGATTGTCTCTAGGGAAGACCCAGCCTGTCAATACGATATACTGACAGTCCATTGATTGCAATAAAAATAGTATAATGCTTCATTTCTAGAGATGAGCGAACGTACTCGTCCGAGCTTGATACTCGTTCGAGTATTAGCGTGTTCGAGATGCTCGTTACTCGTAACGAGTACCACGCGATGTTCGGGTTACTTTCACTTCCATCTCTGAGACGTTAGCGCGCTTTTCTGGCCAATTGAAAGACAGGGAAGGCATTACAACTTCCCCCTGCGACGTTCAAGCCCTATACCACCCCTATGCAGTGAGTGGCTGGCGAGATCAGGTGTCACCCGAGTATAAAAATCGGCCCCTCCCGCGGCTCGCCACAGATGCGTTCTGACATAGAGGAGGGAAAGTGCTATCTTGTTGGAGCTGCTATAGGGAGAGTGTTAGGAGTATTTTAGGCTTCAAGAACCCCAACGGTCCTTCTTAGGGCCACATCTAACCGTGTGCAGTACTGTGGAGGCTGCTTTTTGCAGTGTTGCACTTTTTTTTTTTTTGGTATATCAGCCGTGCAGAGCATTGCGCCCTGCAGTAATACTCCAGGGCCAGAAGCGCTTAGGCAGGGACAGAAGACATATTGATTGAATATAGGCAGTGGGCCTTTGCATAAAAATTTGGGGAAAAAAATCTATTTGGGCTGCCTGTGAGTGTCCTCAGTGTTCTGGGTCTGTGCTGGGTGTAGTAGTTCTCCAAATTCATACGCAGCCAGCTAAGTGTTACAGCAGGCTTGCGCAAAATTATTTCCTGGCTCTGTCTGGGCTGTGAAATCACCGCTGTATTGCAGTTCACAGTGCAACACTCTGCAGTTCTGTGACATACCCCAGGGCCAGAAGCGCTTAGGCAGGGACAGAAGACATATTGATTGAATATAGGCAGTGGGCCTTTGCAAAAAGATTTGGGGAAAAAAATCTATTTGGGCTGCCTGTGAGTGTCCTCAGTGTTCTGGGTCTGTGCTGGGTGTAGTAGTTCTCCAAATTCATACGCAGCCAGCTAAGTGTTACAGCAGGCTTGCGCAAAATTATTTCCTGGCGTTCCGTAAGCGAAGTCAGCCTCCAACCACAGGCCAATAAGCGGCACATTTAATTACAGCGTTCTGTTTCTGCACTACTGGTAATACAGCATGCTGAGGGGTAGGGGTAGGCCTAGAGGACGTGGACGCTGGCGAGGACGCGGAGACCCAAGTCAGGGTGTGGGCACAGGCCAAGCCAGTGCGGTGGCCCGGGGTAGAGGCAGGGCCAGACCGAATAATCCACCAACTGTTTCCCAAAGCGCCCCCTCGCGCCATGCCACCCTGCAGAGGTCAAGGTGCTCTACAGTGTGGCAGTTTTTCACAGAGATGCCTGACGACCGACGAACAGTGGTGTGCAAGCTTTGTCGCGCCAAGATCAGCTGGGGAGGCACCACCACCAGCATGCGCAAACATATGATGGCCAAGCACCCCACAAGGTGGGACAAAGGCCGTTCACCGCCTCCGGTTGGCACCACTGCCTCTCCCCCTGTGCCCCAACCTGCCACTGAGATCCAACCCCCCTCTCAGGACACAGGCACGACCTTCTCCCGGCCTGCACCCACACGCTCACCTCCGCTGTCCTCGGCCCCATCTAGCAATGTCTCTCAGCGCACCGTCCAGCCGTCGCTAGCGCAACTGTTTGAGCGCAAGCGCAAGTACGCCGCCACGCACCCGCACGCTCAAGCGTTAAACGTGCACATAGCCAAATTGATCAGCCTGGAGATGCTGCCGTATAGGCTTGTGGAAATGTAGGCTTTCAAAAACATGATGGCGGCGGCGGCCCCGCGCTACTCGGTTCCCAGTCGCCACTACTTTTCCCGATGTGCCGTCCCAGCCCTGCACGACCACGTCTCCCGCAACATTGTACGCGCCCTCACCAACGCGGTTACTGCCAAGGTCCACTTAACAACGGCGCATTTCCGCGGCCCAGGTAGCAGGGGAGGCGCAGAGATCAGGCAGCATGTACAGCGCAGGCAGGGGACCATTATCCAAGGCCTTTGCCGGTCCCCAGTCAAGGCTGAGTTGGCGGGAGCACTGTAAAAGGATGGTGAGGGACTACGTAGCCGATCGCACGACCGTCCTCGGTGACGCCTCTGCCCCCCTACAACTACTGGGTGTCGAAGCTGGACACGTGGCCTGAACTCGCGCTGTATGCCCTGGAGGTGCTTGCTTGTCCTGCGGCTAGCGTCTTGTCAGAGAGTGTGTTTAGTGTGGCTGGGGGAATCATCACGGATAAGCGTACCCACCTGTCAACCGACAGTGCCGACAGGCTTACGCTCATCAAGATGAACAAAGCCTGGATTTCCCCAGACTTCTCTTCTCCACCAGCGGACAGCAGCGATACCTAAACAATACGTAGGCTGCACCCGCGGATGGAAGCATCGTTCTCTATCACCATCCAAAACGGGGACCTTTTTGCTTCATCAATCTGTGTATAATATTCCTCCTCCTCCTCCTCCTGCTCCTCCTCCTGAAACCTCACATAATCACGCCGAACGGGCAATTTTTCTTAGGCCCACAAGGCTCAGTCATATAATTTTTCTAAACAATTTTTATACGTTTTAATGCTCATTAAAGTGTTGAAACTTTCACCTCAACCAATTTTTAGTTTTACTGGGCTGCCTCCAGGCCTAGTTACCAATTAAGCCACATTAATCAAAGCGATTAATGGGTTTCACCTGCCCTCTTGGTTGGGCATGGGCAATTTTTCTCAGGTACATTAGTACTGTTGGTACACCAATTTTTGGGGGCCCTCGCCTACAGTGTAATCCAATTAATTTTTAGCCCACCTGCATTACAGCTGACATTACATCAGCTGTGTTGGGCACTGCAATGGGATATATTTATGTACCGCCGGTGGGTTCCAGGGAGCCACCCATACTGTCGGTCCACAGGGAGTTGTAACTGCAAGTGTCCACTTCTAAAGAACCCCAGTCTGACTGGGCCATGCAGTGTCGGCCGAAGCCCACCTGCATTAAACATGACATTACCTCAGCTGTGATGGGCAATGCAATGGGATATATTTATGTACCGCCGGTGGGTTCCAGGGAGCCACCCATACTGTCGGTCCACAGGGAGTTGTAACTGCATGTGTCCACTTCTAAAGCACCCCAGTCTGACTGGGGCATGCAGTGTGGGCCGAAGCCCACCTGCATTAAACATGACATTACCTCAGCTGTGATGGGCAATGCAATGGGATATATTTATGTACCGCCGGTGGCTTCTTGGCACCCAGCCATGCTGTGGGTCCACAGGGAGTTGTAACTGCATGTGTCCACTTCTAAAGAACCCCAGTCTGACTGGGGCATGCAGTGTGGGCCGAAGCCCACCTGCATTAAACATGACATTACCTCAGCTGTGATGGGCAATGCAATGGGATATATTTATGTACCGCGGTGGGTTCCAGGGAGCCACCCATACTGTCGGTCCACAGGGAGTTGTAACTGCATGTGTCCACTTCTAAAGAACCCCAGTCTGACTGGGGCATGCAGTGTGGGCTGAAGCCCACCTGCATTAAACATGACATTACCTCAGCTGTGATGGGCAATGCAATGGGATATATTTATGTACCGCCAGTGGGTTCCAGGGAGCCACCCATGCTGTGGGTGCACACGGAATTCCCATTGCGGAGTTGTACCTGCCTGTTACTATTTATAAAAAACTGCGGTCTGACTGGGGCATGCAGACACCTTGACAGAATGAATAGTGTGTGGCACATAGGTTCCCCATTGCTATGCCCACGAGTGCAGCTCCAGATGGAGGTGGCACAGGATTGGATTTCTCATTGCTTCTGTACAGCATTGTGGACTATCGCCCCGCCCCTTTTAAAGAGGGTCGCTGCCTAGCCGTGCCAACCCTCTGCAGTGTGTGCCTGCGGTTCCTCTGGCAGACGCACTTATAAATAGACATGAGGGTGGCGTGGCATGAGGGCAGCTGATGGCTGGGCAGGGATAGTTTGGTGTGCGCTGTGGACACTGGGTCGTGGGGGGGGGGGTTGGGCAGCATGTTACCCAGGAGAAGTGGCAGCGGAGTGTCATGCAGGCAGGGATTGTGCTTTGTTGGAGGTAGTGTGGTGCTTAGCTAAGGTATGCATTGCTAATGAGGGCTTTTCAGAAGTAAAAGTTGTTGGGAGGGGGGGGGCCCACTCTTGCCGCTATTGTGGCTTAATAGTGGGACCTGGGAACTTGAGATGCAGCCCAACATGTAGCCCCTCGCCTGCCCTATCTGTTGCTGTGTCGTTCCCATCACTTTCTTGAATTGCCCAGATTTTCACAAACGAAAACCTTAGCGAGCATCGGCGATATACAAAAATGCTCGGGTCGCCCATTGACTTCAATGGGGTTCGTTACTCGAAACGAACCCTCGAGCATCGCAAAAAGTTCGTCTCGAGTAACGAGCACCCGAGCATTTTGGTGCTCGCTCATCTCTATTCATTTCCCCTGTGGAGATGCTGCAAGGAAATCAAACATTTGCTGCTGGGATTCCTCATAGTTAAGGAATGGAGCACCTATTTCCAACTTTTTTTCATTAGATCCTTCTAATATAAAGAAAATGACTAAACTGGACAATTCAATAACATTTGCAATATGGAAGTAAAGGGATCATATTACTGACTTTGGTTAACATCATTGTTCCCTCTATGCTGTGCCCTCCTTCCTTTCCAGAGTACATGGCTTAAGATGCTTTTAGACAAAATGATTATCATACAAAAATGTATTAGGACGAGCAAAAGTAAACAATAATTGTTAAAGGGGTTGTCTCGTGAAATCAAGTGGGGTTCAGCACTTCTGTATGGCCATATTAATGCACTTTGTAATATACATCGTGCATTAAATATGAGCCATACAGAAGTTATTCACTTACCTGCTCCGTTGCTAGCGTCCCCGTCTCCATGGATCCGTCTAAATTCGCTGTCTTCTGGCGTTTTTAGACGCGCTTGCGCAGTCCGGTCTTCTCCCTGGTGAATGGGGCCGCTCGTGCCGGAGAGCTGGTCCTCGTAGCTCCGCCCCGTCACGTGTGCCGATTCCAGCCAATCAGGAGGCTGGAATCGGCAATGGACCGCACAGAGCCCACGGTGCACCATGGGAGAAGACCCGCGGTGCATCGTGGGTGAAGATCCCGGCAGCCATCTTGGTAAAGGAAGAAAGAAGTCGCCGCAGCGCGGGGTTTTGGGTAAGTAATAAACTTTTTTTTTTTTAACCCATCCCTTGGGTTTGTCTCGCGCCGAACGGGGGGCCTATTGAATAAAAAAAACAAACATTTCGGCGTGAGACAACCCCTTTAAGCCTAAATGTGAGTCAATGACTGAAAAACGAATGAGAATCGTTGACTTTTCGTTTGTCGTTCATTTTATGCAGGTATCGTTCGCTTATCGTTCGGTTTAAACAGTGCTCATTCAGTCCCTCTCAATTATACAGCGACTGAGCAATTCTCAACAATTCTCGTTTGAACGAGTCAACAATGCTTCGGCCCATGGGCGTAACTATAGAGGATGCAGGGGATGCGGTTGCACCCGGGCCCAGAAGCCTTAGGGGGCCCATAAGGCCTAACTTCTCCATATAGTAAGCCTAGTAGTATGAATAAAGCATTATAGTTGGGGGCCCGTTACAGCTTTTGCATTGGGGCCCAGAAGCTTCAAGTTACGCCTCTGCTTCGGCCTACCTAATTGGGTGGCACAAGCAAACAGGTTAGTGGTGACGTCACTCACTCGTTCAAACGAGAATCAGCTCATCTAAAAGGCCCCTTAGGCTTTATACACACGAGCGTTTTATCGCAGCGATTTTGCCATGATAAAATGCCTGCCAAAAATCGTGACCATCTAAAGCATTGTAATCCAATGCATTCGTTCAGATGGGCGATTTTGTGGTGCTTAAAATGATCTGTCCGTAAAAAATGGCACATATGGTGCCAATTCTGGTCGGCCGCTTTGCGCATGGCCGGAAAAGATAGGACATCTCCTACGTTTTAGCCACGATTAGCCAATGGCAGCCGCTGGCAGGCAGAGGGGGAAAGGGGGTTTAGCACGAGTAGCTCCGTCCTGCCCTCTCCCCTTGCCAGCAGCCAGCAAGGGGTGGAGAGGAAGAGAGAGTTTAGCACAGCTGAACTCTCTCCATCTGGCCAACGGTATTCCGGGCTGTGGTGCATATACACTGCAGCAGGGCTGTCTAAATCGGCGAGCAAACGAGAGATGCAGCTGCGACTTGCAGCTGCCTCTCGTTCATGCGATTTTCGGCTGCGATGCCGGCGGCCAATAATCACAGGGCCCATGTGAAAGAGACCTTAGGCTGTGTTCACAAAGCGTAAAACCAGCATTCTGGAGTTCTATCCCAGAGTTCCACCTAAATCGTCAAAATTGGGATTCAGATGCAACCTCAGGACAGAACCATAGGCTGTTTAAATGGAGATCAATAAAATCTTAGTTTGAGCACAAATGCTGGAAATGAATGGAAACCTGCCGAAATACAGACCAAAGCTTGCACCTTTGGACTCCATTTTAGTATAGGCCCTTTAACAAGCAAAGATTATCACTAAAATGGCCTAACGACTGAACAAATTAACAATATTTTTGCATAAAGTTACTTGCACCTAATCATCTGTATTTTCCCTCATTTGCTAAAGTAAACTCAGTAGCAGGTGTTAGTTCCTGTGGGCGTGTGTTTGTGTGAGAGATTATTTGGCCATCAGATTTCATTGTCTGGTCCCTTGTATACACAATGAGTATATTGTCTTCTCCAGACATGAGTAAACACTGTACTCATTGTGTATACAAGACAAACAAAACCATCCTGAAGCCAATCAAAAGACTGAACAAACTGCATTCAAATGGACAAATTCTGAGCAGCTTCACAATGGTTTTTATGTCGGCTAGAAAATAGCCGTTAACGACAAGTGAACGAATAGTGCATGACTGCTCGTATTTACACGTAACAATTATCGCTGACTTTGAACAAATTTTGAGCGAATCATTGCCTTAACAAAAGCCTACCATTTGATCCTGGGGTTGCAGGTAAATGCAAGGAAGGAACCCTGGGATGAACGAACTGCATTTAAATGGAACAAATTCTGAGCGGCTTCACAATGGTTTTCATGATGGCTAAAAACTAGCCTCTTATGACAAGTGAATGAATAGTGCACGAATGTTCGCATTTACACGTAACAATTATTGCTCACTTTGAACAAATTTTGAGCGAATCGTTGCCTAAACAAAAGCCTACCATTCGATCCTGGGGTTCCGGCTAAATCTCATTTTCAGGGATTCAGAAGGAACCCTGGGATGTAATCAGACAAAGCCTGAAACTCTATGTGAATGTAGCCCTAGAAGGTATGCTGGTTGGAATAGAATCCATGTAACCACCTCCTTTGTAGAAAATTCATTAGATAAGCACAGAATTTAAATGAAAGAAAAAGGTAGAATTGTTAGAAGTAATTGTTTCAGATGTTTTCTGTTACAAATTGATAGTTCCATTTTACCTACTTAAAGCTGAATGCTAAAGTCGTGATTAAATGCATCAGTACTATGCGGTTCATAATAGAACAATCACATGTTCCATTTTCAGTAGTAATGTATTAGCTTTTTACTTTCTTTGAAGAAGAAATAAGTAAATTTTCACAGGAGGAAAGCAGAGAAATAAAAAATCAGCATATCACTGAATTTTAACAATTTGTGTAATGGCTTATGTTACAGAAAGGGTCAGTCATTGTGGATAATGGCTAATACAGTTCTGTGCCTGCGGAGAAACACTTCACAAGAGAAATGTTGGGTCAAATGTGTAGGTGTTAGAAAAAGGAGATAAAACAAGATATTTTTATAGAAATGCTTTTTGTTTGAGGTCTGCCTGTGTGATGTTTTTGTGTTATTTTTCCAAGGAAATCATGTTAGGGTGACTACCCACTGGAGTTTTTTTTTCCCTGCGAAATTAGCAGGGAAAAAAAAACTCCAGTGGGTAGTCACCTTAAGGGCACCTACCCACTGGCGTTGCCAATTTTCGTGCGTGAAAAACGCAGCGTTTTTTGCGCGTTTTCCGCACGGTTTTCGCGCCTTTTTCGCGGCGTTTTTTGTTAATTTCCATTGACAATCATGGGTGCATTAAGAGAAAAATAAGGAGACATACAGTTAGGGCCAGAAATATTTGGACAGTAACACAATTTTCGCGAGTTGGGCTCTGCATGCCACCGCATTGGATTTGAAATGAAGCCTCTACAACAGAATTCAAGTGCAGATTGTAACGTTTAATTTAAAGGGTTGAACAAAAATATCTGATAGAAAATGTAGGAATTGTACACATTTCTTTACAAACACTCCACATTTTAGGAGCTCAAAAGTAATTGGACAAATAAACATAACCCAAACAAAATATTTTTTTTTCAATATTTTGTTGCGAATCCTTTGGAGGCAATCACTGCCTTAAGTCTGGAACCCATGGACATCACCAAACGCTGGGTTTCCTCCTTCTTCATGCTTTGCTAGGCCTTTACAGCCGCAGCCTTCAGGTCTTGCTTGTTTGTGGGTCTTTCCGTCTGAAGTCTGGATTTGAGCAAGTGAAATGCATGCTCAATTGGGTTAAGATCTGGTGATTGACTTGGCCATTGCAGAATGTTCCACTTTTTTGCACTCATGAACTCCTGGGTAGCTTTGGCTGTATGCTTGGGGTCATTGTCCATCTGTACTGTGAAGCGCCGTCCGATCAACTTTGCAGCATTTGGCTGAATCTGGGCTGAAAGTATATCCCGGTACACTTCAGAATTCATCCGGCTACTCTTGTCTGCTGTTATGTCATCAATAAACACAAGTGACCCAGTGCCATTGAAAGCCATGCATGCCCATGCCATCACGTTGCCTCCACCATGTTTTACAGAGGATGTGGTGTGGCTTGGATCATGTGCCGTTCCCTTTCTTCTCCAAACTTTTTTCTTCCCATCATTCTGGTACAGGTTGATCTTTGTCTCATCTGTCCATAGAATACTTTTCCAGAACTGGGCTGGCTTCTTGAGGTGTTTTTCGGCAAATTTAACTCTGGCCTGTCTATTTTTGGAATTGATGAATGGTTTGCATCTAGATGTGAACCCTTTGTATTTACTTTCATGGAGTCTTCTCTTTACTGTTGACGTAGAGACAGATACACCTACTTCCCTGAGAGTGTTCTGGACTTCAGTTGATGTTGTGAACGGGTTCTTCTTCACCAAAGAAAGTATGCGGCGATCATCCACCACCGTTGTCTTCCGTGGACGCCCAGGCCTTTTTGAGTTCCCAAGCTCACCAGTGAATTCCTTTTTTCTCAGAATGTACCCGACTGTTGATTTTGCTACTCCAAGCATGTCTGCTATCTCTCTGATGGATTTTTTCTTTTTTTTCAGCCTCAGGATGTTCTGCTTCACCTCAATTGAGAGTTCCTTTGACCGCATGTTGTCTGGTCACAGCAACAGCTTCCAAATCCAAAACCACACACCTGGAATCAACCCCAGACCTTTTAACTACTTAATTGATTACAGGTTAACGAGGGAGACGCCTTCTGAGTTAATTGCAGCCCTTAGAGTCCATTGTCCAATTACTTTTGGTCCCTTGAAAAAGAGGAGGCTATGCATTACAGAGCTATGATTCCTAAACCCTTTCTCCGATTTGGATGTGGAAACTCTCATATTGCAGCTGGGAGTGTGCACTTTCAGCCCATATTATATATATAATTGTATTTCTGAACATGTTTTTGTAAACAGCTAAAATAACAAAACTTGTGTCACTGTCCAAATATTTCTGGCCCTAACTGTATGCAACTGACAGTTCCTATGTGAAAAATTGCAACGAAACGGAAAAAAAAAACCCCAAATGGACAAGAACACATTCTATGCTAATTGCTCTTCAGAAAAAACGCAAAACGCAATTTAGCATCGCAGGAAAAAAAATCGCCAGTGGGTAGGCGCCCTTAGGCTCCTTTAATATATGCTACAACTAGAATGAAATGGGCTTTGACATTAAAGGGGTTGTCCCGCGCCGAAACGTTTTTTTTTTTTTTTTAAACCCCCCCCCGTTCGGCGCGAGACAACCCCGATGCAGGGGTTAAAAAAACAACCCCCACAGCGCTTACCTGAATCCCGGCGGTCCGGCGTCTTCATACTCACCTGCTGAAGATGGCCGCCGGGATCCTCTGTCTCCATGGACCGCAGGGCTTCTGTGCGGTCCATTGCCGATTCCAGCCTCCTGATTGGCTGGAATCGGCACGTGACGGGGCGGAGCTACACGGAGCTACACGGAGCCCCATAGAGAAGAGGAGAAGACCCGGACTGCGCAAGCGCGGCTAATTTGGCCATCGGAGGGCGAAAATTAGTCGGCACCATGGAGACGAGGACGCCAGCAACGGAGCAGGTAAGTATAAAACTTTTTATAACTTCTGTATGGCTCATAATTAATGCACAATGTACATTACAAAGTGCATT
This sequence comes from Eleutherodactylus coqui, assembly GCF_035609145.1. Classification (NCBI taxonomy): domain Eukaryota; kingdom Metazoa; phylum Chordata; class Amphibia; order Anura; family Eleutherodactylidae; genus Eleutherodactylus; species Eleutherodactylus coqui. Next base: position 178,670,803 of record NC_089843.1, on the reverse strand, counting down.
ATTATGGCCATGCAGAAGTGTATAGACCCACTTGCTGCCTCGGGACAACCCCTTTAAATGCATAACTCATTTTAAAGGTATTGGTCTATGATTTTCAGTCTGTAATAACACTGCGACCAGTAAGCATCTACGCTTCTAAAATAGTTCAATTCAATTCGGAAGAATTCATATTGGCGATACATTATTAAAGTGAAGCTTTCTCAAGGTACTTGCAGTGTAAATCAGTAGGACTTACAAATCCATCAAATAGGGAGGCATAACAGCCCCATCACAGTAATTCAGGAGATGCTGCTATCAAGGGCATTCCCAAATAGTGAGCCAGTATGTTGGTTGATACGGTCGGAAGCACCCAAACTGCTGCAAAGTACGTTAAAAACACACAAATTAGGCTGTTTAAAAACACCAATATGTGGGGATCGCCACATAGAAAAGCTAAACATAAGAACAAGGGGCACAACCTGAGATTAGTTGGGGATGGAAATCAGAAGCAATGTCAGAAAATAGTGAAAGTGTAGTAGATACTTGGAAGAAGCTTCCAGCAGACGTGGTTGGAAAATCAACAATAAATGAATGCAAGCTGTCTGGGAATAAGCATAGATCTCTCTTACGTCTACGCATGGGCGAGTATGATATCACACTCACCGTTTTCACACCGATGCGAGGCGTTTTTCTGGCAAAGATAGCTCCACTGACTTCTGTGAAGTAGTGATCCTCCGGTACGGCTTTCAGCCACGTTATTTGATCGTTAAACGTTTCACATTGTTTGCAATGCCTTTTACTGTCTCATTGAAAACAATGGGTGATGCGTTCCGTTGAACGTGAAAAGATAGGAAATGTAGCCATTTTTTTCCCACAACACATCGCTCATGTATATGACTTCCTGCAAAAGAATGAGGTCCATATTCGCACAAAATTTGTGAGTCTCGTGTCGCACGAATCTCGTACAAGTTTCTCGGCTGTGTGAAACTGGCCTAGGAGAGAAATAATATATGGGATGTGGTCTTTCTGTTGTCAGTCTTCCATGTATCTATGTTTATATATCTCCCATTGAGCTTAGTGGAAGCTACAAAATTCCATATGAGCTAACCCTAGTTGTGATTTCGAGTAACTAGAAAAGTTGCCAGGTACTATTGTAGTGGCCCAGAGTTAGGGGTCCCCTACATCCCCTCATAATACATGTTTTCTGTATGTCTAATGTTATTGTCTTGTTTGTGGAATGCATCAAGTCTATGTGTATAAGCACTTGCAGGCATGAAACGGTTAACCTCTGGTTATCTCTCGTGTTGTGTGGAAAATGTATTGTTTTGTCTAGTGTTGTATAAAAGTGTGATCACGTGTCTGAAAGAGAGAGACAAAGAGTTAAAAGAGTTGAGAGAGTAAAGGGAGTCAAGAGAGTGAGTAGCAAGTAGTCGGTTGGTGGGTGGAGAGATGGAAGAAGCCGAACGATGGTCTGCCGCTCAGGCTTGGGCCCAGCCAGCCTAGGGACCCTCCATGGAGCCGCTGACCCTGAAAAAAATGAGAGCCTGGGCATGTGGAAATGCGTGGGTGTGCAGCGCAGGTACTGCATGCCTTGGAGAAATGGGAACCGCTACTTAGTGAGAAAAAAAGTGAGTGTATGACAGTGGAGAGAGCTTTGCTGGGAGAGAGATCCAACAGATAACTTAGACTGTGGATTATACAAATGCCCCGAGAATCCTCACTGCTGCACCACTGCAAATTGTTTCTATACAAAGACTATTATATTGACTTTAATCCTAAGAGTTTAAGTAAACGGACAGGACCGAACATTTTTGGTCCTCATTCAGAAAATACACTGTGTATGGACTACTTTATTAATCTGGAGTTCCGCTGCAGAGGATGGAACGTTGGCGTCACGAGTGACACACAGGACGTAAGGTAACCTAGGTTACTAATTGATAGACTCCCCCAGTGTTAAGGAGGTTGGGCTACGAGCCACCCTAAGTGAAGAGACGGTAGAGCCCCCTAACAAGGTTATATCTCTACCCCGCTGTCTTCTCAGCTGAGGGCCTGCTCCTCGGACGCTGTACTATGGATGTAAAGATATACTATGAACTTAAACTATACATATTTTAGGGCTCTAGTTTAAATAATTGGGCATTTAGATGCTGAGATCTGCCATAAATCCCTAGAGAGAAGCAATCTGCCCCCTGTGGGAAAGTCACAATAGTTAAAGACAGCCTGATTAAGTATTGATTTGGGCATCGTCAGCTAGCCAGCAACATTTTCAGGGGCATAGCAAATATGTACAAAGGACCTTGATCATAAAATCTATCTGATGGGAACCAAGGATGGTGCAAAATATGATGAGTCCTAAATATCTTACCTGCTGCGTGACTGTACCGTTGACTCATTTTGAAGCTGTCAGAAATTGAAACCCTGTTCTCTTGTGGAGTCAACAGAACTGCCAATACAACATTTAGACAAAGGATATCCTCTCCCCAAGTGTATTATTTATTAATGAATTACAATTTTCTAAACTCATGTTCAAGGCCCCACCAGGAGTATTAACACTATTGCACACTTTTTGTGTCATCAGCAAAAAGATAAATTTTACCTATTAAATCTACTCCTATGTCATTTACCAACATATTAAAAGGAATAGTACCCAGGCCAGACCCTTGTGGTGACCACTTGTAACTAGAGATGAGCGAACGTACTCGTCCGAGCTTGATATTCGTGCGAATATTAGGGTGTTCGGGATGCTCGTTACTCGTAACGAGTACCACGCGGTGTTCCGGTTACTTTCAGTTTCCTCTCTGAGACGTTAGCGCGCTTTTCTGGCCAATTGAAAGACAGGGAAGGCATTACAACTTCCCCCTGTGACGTTCAAGCCCTATACCACCCCCCTGCTGTGAGTGGCTGGGGCGATCAGATGTCACCCGAGTATAAAAATCGGCCCCTCCCGCGGCTCGCCACACATGCCTTGTGACTTAGCTGAGGGAAAGTGCTGCTGCTGGTGCTGCTGTAGGGAGAGCGTTAGGAGTCAGTGTAGGCTTCAAGAACCCCAACGGCCCTTCTCAGGGCCACATCTACTAGTGTGCAGTACTGTGTTAGCACAGTATTTTTTTTTTTTTTTGTCCAAAATTGGATCTGCAGAGCATTGCGCCCTGCAATAGGGACAGAAGTGGGGGTTAGGCAGGGAGAGTGTTAGGAGTTAGTGTAGGCTTCAAGAACCCCAACGGTCCTTTCTAGGGCCACTTCTATCCGTGTGCAGTACTGTCCAGGCTGCTGTTAGCAGTGTTGCATTTTTTTTTTTTTTTCTCAAAACCGGCTGTGCAGAGCATTGCACCCGGCATTAATACTACAGGGATAGAATTGTGTAGGCAGGGCCAGAAGACATTTATTATTCATTGAATACACGCAGTGGGGTCTTCCCTAAGCTAAAAAGGAAAAAAATTATATTTGGCCTGCCTGTGTCAGTCCTAAGGTCTCCGTGTACGTGTGTGCTGCGTGTACAACGTACAAAAATCAGACGCAACCAGCTACGCTTTACTGCAGCCTAGCGCCATTGTCTTTCCTGACTGGCAAATACCTGCTCTGCTAGAGTTAATCAGACGCAACCAGCTACGGTTGAGTGCAGCCTTGCGCCAATTTCTTTCCTGCCTGGGAAATCAAATCACTGGTAATACAGCATGCTGAGGGGTAGGGGTAGGCCTAGAGGATGTGGACGTGGTAGAGGACGCGGAGGGCCAAGTGAGGGTGTGGGCACAGGCCGAGCCAGTGCGGTGGCCAGGGGTAGAGGCAGGGCCAGACCGAATAATCCACCAACTGTTTCCCAAAGCGCCCCCTCGCGCCATGCCACCCTGCAGAGGTCAAGGTGCTCTACGGTGTGGCAGTTTTTCACAGAGACGCCTGACGACCGACGAACAGTGGTGTGCAACCTTTGTCGCGCCAAGATCAGCTGGGGAGGCACCACCAACAGCATGCGCAGGCATATGATGGCCAAGCACCACACAAGGTGGGACGATGCCCGTTCACCGCCTCCGGTTTGCACCACTGCCTCTCCCCCTGTGCCCCAACCTGCCACTGAGATCCAACCCCCCTCTGAGGACACAGGCACTACCGTCTCCTGGCCTGCACCCACACCCTCACCTCCGCTGTCCTCGGCCCCATCCAGCAATGTCTCTCAGCGTAGCGTCCAGACGTCGCTAGTGCCACAGTTTGAGCGCAAGCGCAACTACGACGCCACGCACCCGCACGCTCAAGCGTTAAACGTGCACATTGCAAAATTGATCAGCCTAGAGATGCTGCCTTATAGGCTTGTGGAAACGGAGGCTTTCAAAAGCATGATGGCGGCGGTGGCCCCGCGCTACTCGGTTCCCAGTCGCCACTACTTTTCTCGATGTGCCGTCCCAGCCCTGCACGACCACGTCTCCCGCAACATTGTACGCGCCCTCACCAACGCGGTTACTGCCAAGGTCCACTTAACAACGGACACGTGGACAAGCACAGGCGGGCAGGGCCACTATATCTCCCTGACGGCACATTGGGTGAATTTAGTGGAGGCTGGGACAGAGTCAGAGCCTGGGACCGCTCACGTCCTACCCACCCCCAGAATTGCGGGCCACAGCTCGGTGGTGGTATCTGCGGCGGTGTATGCTTCCTCCACTAAAGCACCTTCCTCCTCCTCCTCCAACGCAACCTCTGTCTCGCAATCAAGATGTGTCAGCAGCAGCACGTCGCCAGCAGTCGGTGTCACGCGGCGTGGCAGCACAGCGGTGGGCAAGCGTCAGCAGGCCGTGCTGAAACTACTCAGCTTAGGAGAGAAGAGGCACACGGCCCACGAACTGCTGCAGGGTCTGACAGAGCAGACCGACCACTGGCTTGCGCCGCTGAGCCTCCAACCGGGCATGGTCGTGTGTGACAACGGCCGTAAGCTGGTGGCGGCTCTGCAGCTCGGCAGCCTCACGCACGTGCCATGCCTGGCCCATGTCTTTAATTTGGTGGTTCAGCGCTTTCTGAAAAGCTACCCACGCTTGTCAGACCTGCTCGTAAAGGTGCGCCAGCTCTGCGCACATTTCCGCAAGTCCCACACGCACGCTGCCACCCTGCGGACCCTGCAACATAGGTTTAATCTGCCAGTGCACCGACTGCTGTGCGACATGCCCACACAGTGGAACTCTACGCTCCACATGTTGGCCAGACTCTATGAGCAGCGTAGAGCTATAGTGGAATACCAACTCCAACTTGCGCGGCGCAGTGGGAGTCAGCCTCCTCAATTATTTACAGAAGAGTGGCCCTGGTTGGCAGCCATCTGCCAGGTCCTTGGAAAATTTGAGGAGTCTACCCAGGTGGTGAGCGGCGATGCTGCAATCATTAGCGTCACCATTCCTCTGCTATGCATCTTGAGAAGTTCCCTGCAAAGCATAAAGGCAGACGCTTTGCGCTCGGAAACAGAGCCGGGGGAAGACAGTATGTCGCTGGATAGTCAGAGCACCAGCCTGTCTATATCTCAGCGCGTTGAGGAGGAGGAGGAGGAGCATGAGGAGGATGAGGAGGAGGGGGAAGAGACAGCTTGGCCCACTGGTGAGGGTACACATGCTGCTGGGCTGTCATCCTTTCAGCGTGTATGGCCTGAGGAGGAGGAAGAGGAGGAGGAGGAGGATCCTGAAAGTGATCTTCCTAGTGAAGACAGCCATGTGTTGCGTACAGGTACCCTGGCACACATGGCTGACTTCATGTTAGGATGCCTTTCTCGTGACCCTCGCGTTACACGCATTCTGGCCACTACGGATTACTGGGTGTACACACTGCTCGACCCACGCTATAAGGAGAACCTTCCCACTCTCATTCCCGAAGAGGAAAGGGGTTCGAGAGTGTTGCTATACCACAGGGCGCTGGTGGACAAACTGATGGTAAACTTCCCATCCGACAGCGCCAGTGGCAGAAGGCGCAGTTCCGAGGGCCAGGTAGCAGGGGAGGCGCAGAGATCAGGCAGCATGTACAGCGCAGGCAGGGGAACATTCTCCAAGGCCTTTGCCAGCTTTATGGCTCCCCAGCAAGACTGTGTCACCGCTCCCCAGTCAAGGCTGAGTCGGCGGGAGCACTGTAAAAGGATGGTGAGGGAGTACGTAGCCGATCGCACGACCGTCCTCCGTGACGCCTCTGCCCCCTACAACTACTGGGTGTCGAAGCTGGACACGTGGCCTGAACTCGCGCTGTATGCCCTGGAGGTGCTTGCTTGTCCTGCGGCTAGCGTCTTGTCAGAGAGTGTGTTTAGTGTGGCTGGGGGAATCATCACGGATAAGCGTACCCACCTGTCAAACGACAGTGCCAACAGGCTTACACTCATCAAGATGAACAAAGCCTGGATTTCCCCAGACTTCTCTTCTCCACCAGCGGACAGCAGCGATACGTAAGCAATACGTAGGCTGCACCCGCGGATGGAAGCTACGTTCTCTCTCACCATCCAAAACGGGGACATTTCTGCTTCATCAATCTGTGTCTAATATTCCTCCTCCTCCTCCTGCTCCTCCTCCTGAAACCTCACGTAATCACGCTGAACGGGCAATTTTTCTTAGGGCCACAAGGCTCACTCATAATTTTTCTAAACAATTTTTATATGTTTCAATGCTCTTAAAAGCGTTGAAACTTTAACTTGAACCAATTTTTCGTTAAACTGGGCTGCCTCCAGGCCTAGTTACCACTTAAGCCACATTAACCAAAGCGATTAATGGGTTTCACCTGCCATCTTGGTTGGGCATGGCCAATTTTTTGGATGTACATTAGTACTGTTGACACAGCAATTTTTGTGGGCCCTCGCCTACAGTGTAATCAAATGAATTTTTAGCCCACCTGCATTACAGCTGACGTTACATCCGCTGTGTTGGGCAATGCAATGGGATATTTTTGTGTATCGCCGGTGGGTTCCAGGGAGCCACCCATGCTGTAGGTGCACACAGAGTTTAACCTACATCTGTCCACTTGTAAAGAAACCCAGTCTGACTGGGGCATGCAGTGTGGGCCGAAGCCCACCTGTATTAAGCACGACATTACTACCTCAGCTGTGTTGGGCAATGCAATGGGATATTTCTATGTACCGCCGGTGGCTTCCTGGCACCCACCCATGCTGTGGGTCCACAGGGAATTATAAATGCATCTGTTTCCACTTGTAAAGAACCCCAGTCTGACTGGGGCATGCAGTGTGGGCCGAAGCCCACCTGTATTAAGCACGACATTACTACCTCAGCTGTGTTGGGCAATGCAATGGGATATTTCTATGTACCGCCGGTGGCTTCCTGGCACCCACCCATGCTGTGGGTCCACAGGGAATTATAAATGCATCTGTTTCCACTTGTAAAGAACCCCAGTCTGACTGGGGCATGCAGTGTGGGCCGAAGCCCACCTGCATTAAGCACGACATTACTACCTCAGCTGTGTTGGGCAATGCAATGGGATATTTTTATGTACCGCCGGTGGGTTCCAGGGAGCCACCCATGCTGTGGGTCCACAGGGACTTCACAATAGGGAGTTGTACCTGCCTGTGTCTATGAATTAAAAACCGCGGTCTGACTGGGGCATGCAGACACCTTGACAGAATGAATAGTGTGTGGCACATAGGTTCCCCATTGCTATGCCCACGTGTGCAGCTCCTGATGGCGGTGGCACAGGATTCTATTTCTCATTGCTTCTGTACAGCATTGTGGGCTATCGCCCCGCCCCTTTTAAAGAGGGTCGCTGCCTAGCCGTGCCAACCCTCTGCAGTGTGTGCCTGCGGTTCCTCGTCATGGCAGACGCACTTCTAAATAGACATGAGGGTGGTGTGGCATGAGGGCAGCTGAAGGCTGCGCAGGGACACTTTGGTGTGCGCTGTGGGGGAGAGGGGGGGGGGGGGGGTTGGGCAGCATGTTACCCAGGAGAAGTGGCAGTGGAGTGTCATGCAGGCAGTGATTGTGCTTTATTGGAGGTAGTGTGGTGCTTAGCTAAGGTATGCCATGCTAATGAGGACTTTTCAGAAGTAAAAGTTTTTGGGAGGGGGGGGGGCCCACTCTTGCCGCTATTGTGGCTTAATAGTGGGACCTGTGAACTTGAGATGCAGCCCAACATGTAGCCCCTCGCCTGCCCTATCCGTTGCTGTGTCGTTCCCATCACTTTCTTGAATTGCCCAGATTTTCACACAAGGAAACCTTAGCGAGCATCGGCGAAATACAAAAATGCTCGGGTCGCCCATTGACTTCAATGGGGTTCGTTACTCGAAACGAACCCTCGAGCATCGCGAAAAGTTCGTCCCGAATAACGAGCACCCGAGCATTTTGGTGCTCGCTCATCTCTACTTGTAACTCATCTCTCTTCAGAAAATACTGCCCATGGTTCAACTGCATATGCACTAGCGGTAAGGCTGCGTTCACATGGGTGTTGTTTTCACGGAGAATAGGCGCGTGAAAAAAAAAAATCGCACCTTAAAAAGATAGGACATGCATGACTGCAATGTGCGCATCTAAGTTCCATGCTGCGTGAAAAGATAGGACTTGACTTATTATTGGTGCATGATGTGCAGGGATTTCTATAGACTCCTATGGGAGCAGGATAAGACGTAACACGCAGGTCCCAATTGTGTGAATGGGCAATTGCACCACTAATTAAGCTCGGGACTTGATAGGTGGAAATTGCCCGTTCATGCGATTTTAGTGCAGTTTAGCTGTGATTTTTTGATGCGACTCTTCTGCGTGAAAAGGACGCTCATGTGAAAGAGCCTTAATAGTGGCTTCCGCACATGCGCCCTAGCATGTAAACATCCAGCAGCACTGTTTTATATGGTATTTTTCTTTATTTCTATGTGTTTTCCATATGAAAGTTATGGTGACCTGCAGTCAGGTAAATGAGTAATGCAGTTTGGAATTTTTGCCATCTTAAGCATGGGATCTAGCATTTTTTATTTTGCCCATATCTACCATGGCAGTGCTGGATGTGTACCTGATAGTTTACATACCACAATGGGTGCTGGTGCATTGGCATGATAGTGATTCTATTAAACTAAGGGCGGTATAGTGTAGTAAAAACAGTGAACAACAACAAGATGATATTACACTTGGTATGGTCACTGGAAGCAGCTGACGATTCCTCTCATCTCTTCCTCCTGTCGGTCACGGACAGCATTCCATTTCTGTGCAGCAAATGCCACACTATTCTCTCACCTTTTAATGGTGCCTATAGGGTCCTTGAGCATGTCCATCCCACCTTTTAATGGACCAGTTTGACCCAGCTTTCCCATCCCTGGCCAATTTTGACTGTTCCCTGGATATGTCTAAGCAATAGATTTTGTTTGTTCCTGCAAACAGGTTACTTTTTTCTGCCTGATCCATGGGTCCTGACTCCTAACCAATGCCTGTTCACCCAGCTTTACCATCTTTTCCAGTCTTGATCTCAGCTTGTTATTTGAGCATGTTTTACCTGATTGTCACCTGCCCTGACTTGCTTGCCTCTCTTGTTTATGAAAGAACTCTATTTGCCCTTACCTTGGCCTGTTTATTGACTGCGTCTCTGCCTGTCCCTTTGGTACTGCACTACAATGCCTCTGATCTGTTCATGTCAGCTGCCACTGTACTAGGCCCCTGCAGCTAAGAGCGGATATTGCTTGGAGGGCTTATGGGTGAAAACCAGAGAAGCCTAGGTGTTGCCCCCACGAATAGTCTACAGTCAAACCAGTTAGGAGCACAGTGCTTCCACACCATGCTTAAATCCATTTTGTGTTATATAATTGCACCTGGGGCTGATTAGGCACTAATTATGGATATACTTTGACTATGAATTCAGATAAACCTAAAAATGAACACATAAAATATTATCTTTGTTATATTTGGTATTTATGTCATATCTTATACACATATTTACGGTAGGTAATTTTAAGTAACTTTATACATTATTAATTCACCATTGTTTGATAATTAATCAATTTGCACAACGAGTATTCGTTACATGATCTTCTGGTTATATATATATATATATATATATATATATATATATATATATATATATATATAAAACCCGTATAATAAAACGTAACCTTTGTTTCACATCTGTGGGGAGAATTTATTTGACTGGGTTTTCATACAATAGTCTTGGGCTCACACAAGTGTAATTTCATTACATATTATGCGGTGAATGGAGTCAATGAAGGTTCATTGATTACACAGATCTGCGACTAAAAAGCTGTTTGATTATTTTCAACTAATTTCAGTGTATTTTGGTGTGCTGAAAACGAAAAAAATTTGAAAAAAATCCTAGACATCAGGATTTACCATAATATGCAAAATTCTCTTAAAATTAAGCAATTGTTTTTAAATTTTTGGTATTTTTGGTACCTTAGGGTTTTTAACTAAATTTAAAGTCAAAACTACTATTAATAAATTCACATCAGTGCATTTAAGATATACAGGCCAAAAAACCATAGCTTTTAAAGAAAAGAACTTCCAGAGTGAACTAATGGAAACCAGCATCAACATGTTGCAAGCTTACAGCGCAGGCTCTGACATGCATAGGCTTGATTCAATTTTTTTTCTTGGTTCTCGCCTCTGGTGCTATTGTATCTTGACGCCAGTGGAAGTATGGGTGGAGACAAGATACATGGTGCTTGACAGGGCGGTGACGCCCCCAGGAGCTGATTGGCTGCCATGAGCAAGGTCCTAGCACACTGCAGCAATCACTCTCCGCGGAGCAGCTGTCCCCCTTCCTTCTCCCAATGGCGAACTGCTAGGCGAAGACCATGGTTGGCAAGTGTGTGGGGATTTAAAGGTCTTGTGCATGCTACTCGGGCAACAAGTTGGATATACCAAATACCCTTGTTTTCTATGTCTATGGAACAGTCAAGACTGACAAAATCACTGGACCAAGAAGAGTTGGCAGCCGAGGGTGCTCACAGTCGGTCAAGAAAATGTCCTCCGAGAAACTTTGGTACCTCCACATAAAGTTCTTCTACCACCTCTCCATATAAAATTGGGATTGATTAAGCAATTCGTGAAATTCTCTTCCAAGAGTTGGAGAATGCTTTTAATATTTGGTCACCAAGTTTCCAGGCCTCTCAGGTGCAAAATTTGAAGGAAGGTGTGTTCGTCGGACCAGACGTTAGAAGGCTTATAGCTGATCACGGGTTTGTCAATACCATGACGGATTCTCCAAGAGAAGGGTGGATTGCATTTAAAGAGGTCATAGAGCGTAGAGAAATTTTTAGGCAATAATAAAAATCCTGACTACAAAAAGATTGTCGGACGAATGCTGAAAGCATTTCAAGCTTTAGGTCGCCTGATGAGTTTGAAAGTGCATTTCCTCCAATCCCACCTTGACTACTTGCCTGAAAATTTGGGAGCTGTGAGTGCAGAACAAGGTGAACGATTCCACCAGGACATTAAAGAGATGGAAAGAAGATTCCAGGAAAAACGGAACATTACAATGATGGCAGACTACTGTTGGATGCTTCAGAGGGACATTCCAGATGCTACTCACAAGTGTAAATGTACCAAGAGGAGCCTCACAGGGAAGAAGAAACCATTTTTGTGTGTTTTTAGTGAGCTCATTTCAGTTCAAAAATGATTTTCAAGTAAAATTTGTAATTAAAAATGAATTTGATGAGTCTATTTTCATTTATTTTGAGGTATCGCCTTATTTAGCATAGATAACTGAATTGTCAGGAAACGTGATGTCCAATGACAAAACGAAGGTCATTTTCGGATTTAGCGTACGAAAAAATATAAAGATTATGTGGAATATCGAAAACAGTGCTTAAAAAATTCTTTTTGCAGACCTGTGTTATTGATCCATTCACATTTGCAAATACTTATTGCATGTCATATGCACACAAAAAAGAATGCAGCATATTCTATTTTGCTGCATATTGCATGCCAATTGTTCTCTATGGGTGCGTAATCAACACTGTACATATGCAATTACATTGCATATGGACGACATTTATATGCGCCGTTGCGATACAACAGAATGGGAAATTTGAACAAAAAAACCCAGGAAGACTGTGTATGACAGCATGTGTGAGATATGCTGCCATGCACAGTACAAAATCACTGCCATACGCAGCGATAGGCTGGCTCACCACCGGCTCCACAGCGGTAAAACGCTGTGTGACTCACAAGGCAATTTACTCATACGGTCATGTGAGCCTGGTCTTAATCTGAAGTGCACCAGAGTACAATGAGCCAAATTTATTGGGCTATTTTAAAACCATGTGACATCCATACCTGCAAAAGGGGGCACATGACCGTACTACATACTGGTTTATCATTTAGTACAACATACCACAGTTTCTGAGGCAGGGATCTTTATATCTGAGGCAGGGATTACGTTTTCCTGCTCCATTCGGGAAGCAAGAAGGGGAATCCCCTGGCCGAACAGGTCTGTCGTATGATGGGACCAAACAGCACTGACCGGATCCCACTATAATGGGGTCCATTCAGTTTCTGCTCAGTTGCCTGGCATTTTAACAGAAGAAAAGGCACTACATGCCAGATCTGCAACGGCACCTCCAACAACGCATATGTGAAGTCAGCCTAAGAACAGTATTCAGTTAGCTCCCACACTCCCCGTAGTGGCTGCTGCAGGTGTAGATTGGAGCAATTTTTACACTGCAAATTTTTTGAACTGGGATTGTTCATGCCCCCTTCACTAAACTCCGCCCACTTCTCTCAGTGGAGCAGAGAAAAGTTGTAAATTATAGCCATAATTTACACCTTTTCTATGCCATAAAAGTGGTGCTAATCACTTGCTAAACTCACCACTATGTCTATGCAGGGAATTTGGAGCTACCACATAAACGAAAAAGGCAAAGATCCAACTATTTCAAAGTTATTTTAAGAAATTAATCAATGCAAATTTTTAAACCTACCATAAAAATGGTAATCAGGTGTGGAAATTAAAAGTTCAGAAGTTTATTAGTAATTGTGTTTACATGACAAATTGTCAGGTATGATTCAATAATGTTCCACTTTCTCTTATGTCATTGTAATATTTCCCATCCTAAACCTTTCGGTAGAACTTCCCTACAGATGGCTGAGAAGTACAGAGAGTTTCTCAGTAACAGGAAGCGGCGTTTCCTCAGCTCATGACTGACAAGTTACAACCTGTTTCCTTTTTAAGCAAAATGATAATTGGCATGCAAACCTAGAGTTTGGTCAGAGACAAAACCGATGTCATGAATACAGAGGCATAACGGAGCCCAGCTACCCTAAGATACTCATTTCAACTTGAAGATGTTTCCAGTTTGGCTCTTGACCATCTTTTTTGCTTTGCGCATTCATGGCGGAAGTACAAGAGGGGATTCATTTGATGTTACTGAGGACCCATGGACAGAATCAGTGGATAGTAACGTGAAGAAACTTCTCTCTGAGATTGCTGGTGCAATTCCCAAGCATACAACTGAAAGGAGTAACACTGAGCAAGCTACTGTGCTTGAAAATGACTTAATCACTGCCAAATATTCAACTACAACTCCTCCTGTGATACTAGTTCCAAAAAGAAGGGAGTACAAAATATTCGAAAAGATTATAAAGATGCCAACAAAATCTCCAAGAAGTGGAAAAGTAGAGCCTAATAAATCCAACAATGAACAGATTGGGACCACAGCAAAGGCAACTATACAAGCCGAGAAGGTCCAACAAGGACCAGATCTTTCTTCCAGACTGAATAACATCAATAGAAACAGCCAGAAGCCGAGCTTTGAAACCACGCGAGGAAAGTAAGGAATCTTTTCTCTATGGTCAACACAAACATTTGACAAAAAGTAGAGTTCCTCATTAGAATTCCTTTTAAATTGCACCACTATATTTCCGAAGGACCATACAACTCCAGAGCTTTAGACCTTATACAAAATAGTAGGATAAACACAAATGTATTCATTGAGTGTAGTAGGTGTAGCTAATTCATAATGTAAATTACATGCCACCATCATTGTGTCGCACATATTCAATGATCACATATTTAGTGTTATTTTCTCCTTTTATCTGTAAATAGAGAATCTTCATCGACCTTCTATTTCTAGGCAGCATTTGTAAGGAACAATGTAGGTTGCTCATGTGACAATAATTGTGTTCTGCCACTGCTATCTGTTCCGTAAGACCCATTTTGCTCATATCACAATGTCTTGTACATGTTTCTTGGTAAATTGCAGCTTGTAGAATAATAGAAAGGCTTACTTACTTGCAGTAGTATCTTTAAGGGGGGCTGTGTTATCACACCTCATTGGAATGAAAAGACTTCAATTGAAAATTATATATAATTGGATTTTGTATCGCAAAATGAAACATGAGAAGAATGAAAACATTTTGGAATTGAAATTGAGAAAGATAGAGTAGAGATTTATCAGCATTGCTGTGTGGTGCATGAATTTGCAAGATGGAGAACATTTTGTAAATGAAGTTATTAAAGTAGCACATAGGCTGAAAAATTTGTTGCAGCTACCTATTGATGATAGACACCTCCATACTCCACCTTGTAGTTGGCATAATTATATAAAGAATGGTGCATACTGCTAATACATTTGATGCCCGGATTTCTCCATTTCTAGGCATTTTTCATAACTGTCCAGCTTCGCATGAAAAAATGTGTTTGAATGTGATAAATACATTTAACACCAACTCCATATCCTGTACTCTACTTTTTTGGCACGCCTCACTGTGAATCATTTCTAAAGACTAATTCCACACACACCTCCCAACTCCCCCAAAGTAAACACCAAGCAAAAAGTTCTGGAAAAAATATTCCAATCATCACCTTTGTTGATGGTTCGAAAAAGCTGAAATCCGGTCTGCTGTTTGCAGTCTTTCATGGATTTAAATATAACAATACTAATCTGCTCTAAACCTGTCTAATACTTCAATGTCAGGCATGATCCAATACTGTTATACTGTCCCTTTTTGTCTTTGTAAGGGTGGTATTACACCTGAACCTGGGGTTCCACTTTCCTACTCCGTTCGGGGAGCAGGAAAGGGGAATCCCCACAGCCAAATGGCTCTGTCTCAGGATGGAACCCAACAGCGCCGGGCGGACTCCATTGACTATAATAGGGTCCGTTCACCTTTTAGATAAAAGAAAAAGTGCTGCATGCAGGACTTTTTCTTCCAGTATTTTGAGCCAGATCTCTAGTGGTACCTCCAATTGGAGGTTCCAACGCAGATGTAAAACCCGTCTAATATTTTGTATTCTAAACCTTTCTCTAGTGTGTCTTTAGGTGTTTTTATTATTATTTTAACAATTCATCCAACACACAATGGGTTATACTGTGTCCATTATACTGCAGAGAGTTCAGAGGCAAACATAATTAATGCTTATTGCACCATGACATGAATACTGAGCAACTAATGCTTTAGGACCAAGTAGTATATGATGCATCCTGTTTTATATGCTCCCAAGTTGCACAGTACCTAAGAACCAAGTACTGTGTGTAATGTCCAGATTTGAAAGCTGGTGGTTAATAGCTGACTCCTCAGATAGGCAGACAGTAGACAGAAATACAGAACCAACCCAGATACAGGAGTACCGACAGAACTGGGAAGGCATAGACAGAACTCAGAACACAGAAAGGGAGACTGACCCTTGGCTGCAGGCAAGAAGACAGAACCATACCTATAAGCGCAGCGGTCGCCTTGATAAAGGTGTCCCGCACGGAACTTCAGGCCTGACTATCCCTGAAGGGGTAATACACAGAACCCGGTGGGGCTGGCACACAGACAGATGCAGGACAGAGTGGAGAGAAACTGACATGAAACTGACAGAAAATAAACGTAAGAACAGATGCAGATTTGCAGGAAGCCTCATACAGAACAGAATGTCAGAAAAAGACTCAGGGCAGAGAGGACCCAGACAAGACAGTAGTCAGACTGCAAGAAAGAACCCAGAGAGTAGGCGGACAGAGCTGACACAGACAGAATGACCAATGAGGCTGATTGTCAGGTAGTCACAAACAACAATTCAAAGGCAACAGGAAGTGCATCAGCTCACCTTAAATAGGGGAGTATTGCCTAATTAACTCCACAGGTGAATTAAGAGGCAGAGATCTGGTTAACCTTCTGAGCAGTGGTTAACCCTCTCAGCGCTGGACAAAAGCAAAAAAGGAAGGGCAGAGACCTTACAGTCCTTATGCAAAGTCTGTAACAGGCCCTCAACTATAATACTTTATTCATAGTACTGGGCTCCCTATATAAAGTAGAGAGGCCTTTTGAGCCTCCTAAGGCTCCTGGGCCCAGGTGCAACCGCACCAGATCCAGATCTTGGTACACCGTACTACCTCTTGATCTAAGGGTGCGTTCACACGAGCGTAGGCGTATTTACGTTCGCACGAGCGCAACGTATAATCGCCGGAGAGAACATTTTTCGCCGATCACGACCAGAGCTAGAAAGCGTATTTTCGTTTGTTCCTACTTTGCAAAGTATCTTTTCGGCCATCGAATATGCGTTGGCGCGTATTTCGGTCGCATATGTTCCGTTTTTTTTTCGGGTTGCCGTTTTTACGCGCCGTAAAATCGCCCATGTGAACGAATACATTCAAAACCATTGCCTCAGATGGTCACGTATATACGTTTGGTCGCAAAAACGCGCTGTTTATGCGCTCGTGTGAACGCACCCTAATATATACACAACTCAATCTTTTGCATTTAAAATAGACATGCAAATTTGTTCCAAACTTTCTAAACTATGACTGCATTGATATGGTGTGAGTCTAGATCATGGCAGTGGCTATATTATTTATATACAGCTTTGGCCATTCAACACCAATAGTGTAGAAAGGTTTATGTTAGGAATAGAGATGAGCGAGCTTACTCGCTAAGGACAATTACTCGATCGAGCATTGTCCTTAGCGAGTACCTCCCCGCTCGGAAAGGTCCTCAAGGGCTGACCGATGCTCTACAGAGGAGCAGCTCACCATGAAAATGAATCAAAGGGCTATCAGACAATGTGTCTAAGGGCTTATTCACAAAAAGGCATTTGCGCTGCGTATCCTTAGCTCCCATAGAGATGAAAGGACCACATTGACGTGTGATCCATGATAAAATGGAGCCTGATGTGATTTATTATCCACACATGGCATCCGCAAATCATTTAAAATCAAATCCACAGGTGCTAAATGAAGTGCAGATGCCCCATGCTTCTCTATGGGCGGCTTGAACTGTGGATCTCCCACGCAGATTTTGCAAATCAAATCCGCCTGTGGGAATTGGGCCTTAGGCGGAATGCAGATGGCCAGGTCGGATTCCGACTGCCAGATTCTCAAAGTGGGATGCAACCCGTGTCCCTGCAGTGACCCGTAGCTTACCTGTCCAACGTCTTTGCTCTGCTCTGTGGATGTGCAGGCTGGCGCACAGCCACACGTGCAGTACAGAGCCGGCGTGTCAGCGATGACATGGCAGTGTGAGCTTCTGTGAGACTCACACTGAAATAGGACATGCCGCAATTTTGTTATGCATGATCAAAATCATTGCTGTCTGCATAGGATTGTATAAACCAATGCAATCCTATGGCAGCGTGCAATGGCTGAATTCAGCGCAGAATCTCGCCGTGGAATTTCCGCCTGTGTGCATTCGGCTTTAGTCATAAACGTAGCTGCGACTGGCAGCTGACTTTTGGTTCATCGAAATTACTTGAAACAAAATAAATTGCAATAAACAAAACTAAAATAGTTTTTAAAAAAAACCCTAAAGGAAACCAAAACTGGGAAGTATATAAGAACCAAACCAACATCAGAAAATTAGGGAGTTTACCCATCTCTAAGGAAACTTATATCTGTTTTTTAATACAAAAATTCTTGATCCAAATTTACTGCAGTCAAAAAAGTGCTCGATCGAGCATTGTCCTTAGCGAGTATCTCCCCGCTCAGGAGAGAAGGTTCGGCTGCCGGCGCGGGTGACAGGTGAGTTCCGACAGTAAGCAGGGG
The DNA here is from genome assembly GCF_035609145.1 of Eleutherodactylus coqui. Lineage (NCBI taxonomy): Eukaryota > Metazoa > Chordata > Amphibia > Anura > Eleutherodactylidae > Eleutherodactylus > Eleutherodactylus coqui. Next base: position 178,652,913 of record NC_089843.1, on the reverse strand, counting down.
GGAGAGAGGGAGAGAGAGATCTCCCCTCCGTTCCTCCCCGCTCTCCCCGGCAGCTTCCTCCCCGCCGCCGGCAGCTGAATCTTTCCTCCCGAGTGGGCAGGTACTTGCTAAGGGCAATGCTCGATCGAGCAATTGCCCTTAGCGAGTATGCTCGCTCATCTCTACTATCTACCTATCTCATATCTATCTATCTATCTCATATCTGTTTATCTATCTCAGATCTATCGATCATTTATCTATCTCATATCTATCTTTCTATCTCATATCTAACTATCCATCCATTCTCTGATATCTACTGTATTTATATACTGCACAGATCCATATCCCTAGTTAATTCAAACATATAATTGCTAATATTATTAGACTTCAGTATATTATGCTTATAAGGATGTAAGTTATGTAGATCTATTTTTCATAGTACAATTTTCATAGTAAAACAAAGGAAAAGGCCAAGAATGTCATGACCAATATCACCTATATTGTATAGGTATACATATAATCTACAGCAGACAATGTGCATTAAGATTATGTAAGCAATACCTACTGTAGAACTGGAACTACATATTATGACTACATGAATTGACTATGGCATAGACTTCCATTGAGAGGCCTTGTGTATTCTAGCTACTATGTAAATACATTGATCTGGATATGGATCTGGAGGCCTGGAAATAGTCTCTCAACAGAAATATGGAAGGCTATATAGAACATTGCTCCAAATATTTCTAAAGCTGGTCCACTCTCTCCCAAAAAAAGGTCAACTAAAAGATATCAGCATTTCATACTATGTCTTGGCAACTTCAAATAAGAGAGATGAAATAATACCTCCACAGTGCCACCTGTTGGAAGGTAGCATTCCTTCAAGCCAAAGTTAGACGTTTTATACAGCTGTCTGTGCATGGAGTCTGGCTTTGCTTTTAATTCCCAGTCATTGTTACAAGGTTTGTATAAAAAGTCTAACTTTGAGTGCTTGGGGGTGCTAATGGTGGCCATAGTCGTTAATCTAAAGTTGATCAAAAGAGACTATTTCAACTAAATTAATAATTCTTAAGATTAACAATGAATGATCGTCTTATCTGGCCAATGGCAGACCATCATTGTCTAGCAAGAAGTGGCTCCGTTCCATAAAAGAACCTCTTTGTAACATGTATGGCAACTTTTAAGAGTGTTGGTAACAACTATACTTTGCAGTAGCCACTGTTAAAATGTCCTAGTAATGGGAAAATGCACATTGCCAAACAGGGGTAGTAAATTAGAAGACTGAGTAATCAATTTATATTAAAAATATACACAATACCACAGCAAAATAAATGTATATGTATTAGTTTCTTCCTGGGGAAAAAGGGAAGTGGATAATCAGTGTGCTACATAAGGCCTGGGAAAGAATATGCAAGTTATTTCTACCCTTAGTCGAATATTAGTTCATGCGGATAAAACATCTGAGCAGTACGTTATAGTTTTTAAAGTGTGTGGACTGACAAACCTCTCAATCTTTTATGAAGATATGTCCATAAGGTTTTATTTCTGGGTCATCGACTCGCTCAAATAAAATGTGTTATTCACTTCAGGAAATAGAGTGTATCAGATTGCTGCGGCAGAATACAAGGACAAGGGAAAAAAGCGTAAGGAAAATCTATAACAGGGCCCCTCTTCTGCCATTACTGTTTTTTTTAATACAAGTGCCTTTTTATGTGGCAGAGAAACCACTGGGACTGCTACCCCTGCACCTACATAGGAACCCTGAAAGAAGGGTCGTTTTTACAGTATGTGCTCTGAACTACAGGGCTGGGGAGTTCCAAGAGCACATATCTGCACTTAATGTCTGACTCAACAAGTAGTTCCATTAATGTGAAGAGTCTAACATAAAGGTCAATTTAATACATATATATATGGCAAGAATTGACTTTCATCAGTCTGTCTTTGGTCCAAGGGGGAAGTATGGCCAAATATTATTTCGTACTTGACCATTTGTTCTGAAATATAGGCAAATCTATCTGGTGCAGAGTTGGAAGAAAATATGGATATTGATTAAAATATGGAAAATGTTATCTGCAAATGGGTTTAGCTAATAAGCTTGATATTCAATCGGTGCGCTATTCTTGGGGTCAGAACACAGAGATGCAGAACGCTATCTATTTTTAGAAGTGTGAGGAAGTTTTCCCGTATACAGAAGCAAATGGACATATTAGTTACACTCAGTGGAAGCCTTCATAAACCTAAGTACCATGCCTGATAGAGAGACAGCAGTAGTCTTGAAAGCTTTCCATTTGGCATCACTTTATTTTCTTCTGTCATGTTACTGAAATGTACTGTATCACATGAGGTAGATGGTCATTTTGTATCTATTGTTGAAAACTATATATCCCTAAGTACAGGGTTAAGAAAAAATTAATCTTCCCCAACTCAGAGGCCTTTGGAGGGTGTTCTGCTGCTCCAAATGAGATGAAATTTGGACAACAGCCACTTTATACTATATGCTCACCATTTCTGAAAAAAACTTTAGTAAAATAAATGCTAATAGGCAGTGCTATAGTTATGCAAATCAAGCTACAAATGCTCAGTAATAAGACCCCCCTTGGTTTTCAGCCAGGTTTCCACCGCTGAATGCAATGATTCAGCTTTAACCGCTACAACGGTGCTGTCCTTCAGAATGGAAACTGATATTGGCCTGTCACGGAAGACCTGGCCCGCCACCGTGCCACCTACCGGTGACTTTTTTACTAGATTTTTATTTTTTCTTAAATGGCGAGCGCATCATCTGGAGAGGCTGTTGCCTAAATTTCATCTCATTAGAAGAAGCGGAACGCCGTCCAGAGACATCTGAGTTGGGGAAGTTTAATTTCTGTAATACTGTACAATTGCATAATTTCAGCATGGCTTAGGGCTCTTTCACACAACCGTACGTGTTTTTACAGTTGACCATACGCACTGTAAAATTGCATGAATGAAGAATAGCCGCGATCAATTACCGATCTTAATTCGCGTATTATCAGCCATTCACATGGGCGGCTGCAGCGAAATGGCAAAAAAATACGCTGCAGCGTGGAAATCCCTCAGTCAGCTGTCTTTTTCCAGCGTAAGACACAGGTTAACTCCCTCACCCACCCTTTTTTTCAGCTTCCTACGCATCTCTGCAAAATATACCTATCTTTTGACGCTGTATATAAAATCAGTGACCATTTTCGGTCATCGATGTGCCAGTTTTCCAGGGGCAACTTTTTTATGCACCCAAAAATTGTTCATCTGCATTCATACATTAGAATCCAATACTTCAGAAGGTTGTAGTTTTTGGATACAGCTACAACAGCTGCGTGTATACAGTCATCTACATACAGCCTTACTCTTAGACCAGGCTAACACGGGCGGATTCCAACTGTGGAATTCGTGACCTGCATCCGCGAGAAGGATCTGCGGCAAAACGCAGGCATTGAAAAGCATTACTCTCACTTTTTCGCTCACATTTGCGGATACGAATTGTGTATTCTGCGAGCAGAGAAAAAAATGCAGCATGCTCTATTTTGCCGCGAACTCAGTGCAGACGGCCTCCATTGAAGTCCTCTGATTCCTCCCCTCTGTCTTCCTATCGGTGCCCCAACAACACAATAACTTAGTTCTACCACAGTATTTATATAATGAGTTTGGTTGTGGTGCTGTATTTTTGTTATGAGCTTGGTTCTAGTGCTATATTTATGATATGAGCTTGGTTCTGGTACAGTATTTATTCACTGAGCTGTTCTGTTTTGGTTATGCTGCTATCTTGCTCCTCTCTGCACAAGCAGAATACAAGTAAACTATCTATAATGTCCTGCTTCCTAATAGGACTCAGGGCTTGAGGCTGGAGAGGTAAGTAAACAAATATATATATATATATATTTTTTTTTTTTTTTTTATTTTATTTTATTTATTTATTCTTCCACATATACACAGCCACATATATGAACCGCACTAGGTTACAGTATGGAGTCTCAGTTTTGAGTTTTCTGTACCTAGCACAATTGTTGAGGCTCCATGTCTGGCTAGGTCCTGGAGGCTCCATAAGTAGAATGTGGTATGAGGACACTGTGGCTGACACTGTTATGGAAATGCTGTAGTTTTTACTTTTATGACCATTTGAGGCTTTTACTTACATATGAGGACACTGTACAATAACCCTCACTATTATGTCACCATTATGAAGCGTGACAGTTAGGAAGGTACAGGGGTTATCACTGTTCTAGGCTGTTGTAGCTGTCAAAAGTGGCACGAATTCAAAAGACAGAGTAAGAGGTTTTCTATACCAGCTTTTGTTGGAATTGTTAGAAAACTGGAACAGCTAGAGGCTTTCACATGAAGTGTGTTTCCTTGTGGCTGAAACCTTGTTATTAAAGGTCAGTAATGTGCCGTAATTTTCCAAATCCCCTATCAATCCACTCACAGGCAGCATTATACTTCTAGAACTGAGTTAACAGAAAATGTGCACAATGTTATTTTTTAACTAAATTCAATATAATTTCAAGTTCAGGTTAAGGTACAACACGACCATAAAGTATAACTTGTATGGAATACTAAAAGAGGGAGATGATTTGTTGTATAGTAATACGTCTTGGCATAGACTGAACAGAATTGACCAAAAATGACTTATCACTAGAGATGAGCGAACGTACTCGTCCGAGCTTGATGCTCGGGCGAATATTAGCGTGTTCGGGATGCTCGTTACTCGTAACGAGTACCACGCGATGTTCCGGTTACTTTCAGTTTCCTCTCTGAGACGTTAGAGTGCTTTTCTGGCCAATTGAAAGACAGGGAAGGCATTACAACTTCCCCCTGTGACGTTCAAGCCCTATACCACCCCCCTGCAGTGAGTGGCTGGGGAGATCAGATGTCACCCGAGTATAAAAGTCGGCCCCTCCCGCGGCTCGCCTCAGATGCCTTGTGAGTTAGCTGAGGGACAGTGCTGCTGGTGCCGGAGCTGCTGTAGGGAGAGTGTTAGGAGTGAGTGTAGGCTTCAAGAACCCCAACGGTCCTTCTTAGGGCCACATTTAACCGTGTGCAGTACTGTGCAGGCTGCTGTTAGCAGTGTTGCATTTTTTTTTTTTCAAAATCGGCTGTGCAGAGCATTGCGCCCTGCAGTAATACTACAGGGACAGAATTGTGTAGGCAGGGCCAGAAGACATATATTATTGATTGAATATACGCAGTGGGCCTTTTCTTTTAAAAAAATGGGAAAAATTCTATGTGCCCTGCCTCTGTCAGTCCTCAGCGTTCTGTGTACGTGTGTGGTGGGTGGAGATAGTAAAAAATTCATACGCAGCCAGCTACGTTTAACAGCAGGCTTGCGCCAATTTATTTCCTGCCTTCCTGGGAAAAATCACCGCTCTGCTGCACTTCATATAACTGCATTTCTGTGGAACAGATTTCTTATCTGATTGAATATAGTCAGTGGGCCTTTTCTTTTTTAAAAAAGGGAAAAATTCTATGTGCCCTGCCTCTGTCAGTCCTCAGCGTTCTGTGTACGTGTGTGGTGGGTGCAGAACGTAAAAAATTCATACGCAGCCAGCTACGTTTAACAGCAGGCTTGCGCCACTTTCTTTCCTGCCTGTGAAATTCCTTGCTCAGCTGTAGTTAATAACTCTGCAACACTAAAGTTCTGTGACACATTTGCAGGGGCACAACACAGTTATTAAACTTATTATTCATTGAATAGACGCAGTGGGCCTTTCCTTTTAAAAAAAAGGGAAAAAAGTATATTTGGCCTGCCTCTGACAGTCCTCGGGGCTCTGGGTACGTGTGTGCTGCGTGGAGAACGTAAAAAATTCAGACGCAACCAGCTACGTTTTACAGCAGGCTTGCGCCACTTTCTTTCCTGCCTGTGAAATTCCTTGCTCAGCTGTAGTTAATAACTCTGCAACACTAAAGTTCTGTGACACATTTGCAGGGGCACAACACAGTTATTAAACTTATTATTCATTGAATAGACGCAGTGGGCCTTTCCTTTTAAAAAAAAGGGAAAAAAGTATATTTGGCCTGCCTCTGACAGTCCTCGGGGCTCTGGGTACGTGTGTGCTGCGTGGAGAACGTAAAAAAATCAGACGCAACCAGCTACGTTTTACAGCAGGCTTGCGCCACTTTCTTTCCTGCCTGTGAAATTCCTTGCTCAGCTGTAGTTAATAACTCTGCAACACTAAAGTTCTGTGACACATTTGCAGGGACACAACACAGTTATTAAACTTATTATTCATTGAATAGACGCAGTGGGCCTTTCCTTTTAAAAAAAGGGAAAAAAGTATATTTGGCCTGCAGGCTTGCGCCAATTTATTTCCTGCCTGGGAAATCAAATCACTGGTAATACAGCATGCTGAGGGGTAGGGGTAGGCCTAGAGGACGTGGACGCGGCCGAGGACGCGGAGGGCCAAGTGAGGGTGTGGGCACAGGCCGAACTCCTGATCCAGGTGTATCGCAGCCAACTGCTGCGCGATTAGGAGAGAGGCACGTTTCTGGCGTCCCCACATTCATCGCCCAATTAATGGGTCCACGCGGGAGACCGTTATTAGAAAATGAGCAGTGTGAGCAGGTCCTGTCGTGGATGGCAGAAAGTGCTTCGAGCAACCTATCGTCCACCCACAGTTCTGCGCCGTCCACTGCTGCAAATCCGAATCCTCTGTCTGCTGCTCCTCCTTCCTCCCAGCCTCCTCACTCCACTACAATGACACATGCTCAGGAGCGGGAAGACTCCCAGGAACTGTTCTCGGGCCCCTGCTCAGATTGGGCAGCAGTGGTTCCTCACCCACCAGAGGAGTTTATCGTCACTGATGCCCAACCATTGGAAAGTTCCCGGGGTCCGGGGGATGAGGCTGGGGACTTCCGGCAACTGTCTCAAGACCTTTCAGTGGGTGAGGAGGACGATGACGATGAGACACAGTTGTCTATCGGTGCGGTAGTAGTAAGGGCAGTAAGTCCGAGGGAGGAGCGCACAGAGGATTCGGAGGAAGAGCAGCAGGACGATGAGGTGACTGACCCCACCTGGTTTGCAACGCCTACTCAGGACAGGTCTTCAGAGGGGGAGGCAAGGGCAGCAGCAGGGCAGGTTGCAAGAGGCAGTGCGGTGGCCAGGGGTAGAGGCAGGGCCAGACCGAATAATCCACCAACTGTTTCCCAAAGCGCACCCTCGCGCCATGCCACCCTGCAGAGGCCAAGGTGCTCTAAGGTCTGGCAGTTTTTCACAGAGACGCCTGACGACCGACGAACTGTGGTGTGCAACCTTTGTCGCGCCAAGATCAGCCGGGGAGCCACCACCAACAGCCTCACCACCACCAGCATGCGCAGACATATGATGGCCAAGCACCCCACAAGGTGGGACGAAGGCCGTTCACCGCCTCCGGTTTGCACCGCTGCCTCTCCCCCTGTGCCCCAACCTGCCACTGAGATCCAACCCCGCTCTGAAGACACAGGCACTACCGTCTCCTGGCCTGCACCCACACCCTCACCTCCGCTGTCCTCGGCCCCATCCAGCAATGTCTCGCACCGCACCGTCCAGCCGTCGCTAGCGCAAGTGTTTGAGCGCAAGCGCAAGTACGCCGCCACGCACCCGCACGCTCAAGCGTTAACCGTCCACATAGCCAAATTTATCAGCCTTGAGATGCTGCCGTATAGGGTTGTGGAAACGGAGTCCTTCAAAAGTATGATGGCGGCGGCGGCCCCGCGCTACTCAGTTCCCAGTCGCCACTACTTTTCCCGATGTGCTGTCCCAGCCCTGCACGACCACGTCTCCCGCAACATTGTACGCGCCCTCACCAACGCGGTTACTGCCAAGGTCCACTTAACAACGGACACGTGGACAAGCACAGGCGGGCAGGGCCACTATATCTCCCTGACGGCACATTGGGTGAATTTAGTGGAGGCTGGAACCGAGTCAGAGCCTGGGACCGCTCACGTCCTACCCACCCCCAGAATTGCGGGCCCCAGCTCGGTGCTGGTATCTGCGGCGGTGTATGCTTCCTCCACTAAACCACCCTCCTCCTCCTCCTCCTACGCAACCTCTGTCTCGCAATCAAGATGTGTCAGCAGCAGCACGTCGCCAGCAGTCGGTGTCACGCGGCGTGGCAGCACAGCGGTGGGCAAGCGTCAGCAGGCCGTGCTGAAACTACTCAGCTTAGGAGATAAGAGGCACACGGCCCACGAACTGCTGCAGGGTCTGACAGAGCAGACCGACCGCTGGCCTGCGCCGCTGGGCCTCCAACCGGGCATGGTCGTGTGTGACACCGGCCGTAACCTGGTGGCGGCTCTGCAGCTCGGCAGCCTCATGCACGTGCCATGCCTGGCCCACGTCTTTAATTTGGTGATTCAGCGCTTTCTGAAAAGCTACCCACGCTTGTCAGACCTGCTCGGAAAGGTGCGCCGGCTCTGCGCACATTTCCGCAAGTCCCACATGGACGCTGCCACCCTGCGGACACTGCAACATCGGTTTAATCTGCCAGTGCACCGACTGCTGTGCGACGTGCCCACACGGTGGAACTCTACGCTCCACATGTTGGCTAGGCTCTATGAGCAGCGTAGAGCTATAGTGGAATACCAACTCCAACATGGGTGGCGCAGTGGGAGTCAGCCTCCTCAATTCTTTTCAGAAGAGTGGGCCTGGTTGGCAGACATCTGCCAGGTCCTTCGAAACTTTGAGCAGTCTACCCAGGTGGTGAGCGGCGATGCTGCAATCATAAGCGTCACCATTCCTCTGCTATGCATCTTGAGAAGTTCCCTGCAAACCATAAAGGCAGCCGCTTTGCGCTCGGAAACAGAGCCGGGGGAAGACAGTATGTCGCTAGATAGTCAGAGCACCCTCCTGTCTATATCTCAGCGCGTTCAGGAGGAGGAGGAGGAGCATGAGGAGGATGAGGAGGAGGGGGAAGAGACAGCTTGGCCCACTGCTGACGGTGCCCCTGCTGCTTGCCTGTCATCCTTTCAGCGTGTATGGCCTGAGGAGGAGGAGGAGGATCCTGAAAGTGATCTTCCTAGTGAAGACAGCCATGTGTTGCGTACAGGTACCCTGGCACACATGGCTGACTTCATGTTAGGATGCCTTTCTCGTGACCCTCGCGTTACACGCATTCTGGCCACTACGGATTACTGGGTGTACACACTGCTCGACCCACGCTATAAGGAGAACCTTCCCACTCTCATTCCCGAAGAGGAAAGAGGTTCGAGAGTGTTGCTATACCACAGGACCCTGGCGGACAAGCTGATGGTAAAATTCCCATCCGACAGCGCTAGTGGCAGAAGGCGCAGTTCCGAGGGCCAGGTAGCAGGGGAGGTGCGGAGATCGAGCAGCATGTACAGCCCAGGCAGTGCAACAGTCTTTAAGGGCCTGGACAGCTTTATGGCTCCCCAGCAAGACTGTGTCACCGCTCCCCAGTCAAGGCTGAGTCGGCGGGAGCACTGTAAAAGGATGGTGAGGGAGTACGTAGCCGATCGCATGACCGTCCTCCGTGACGCCTCTGCCACCTACAACTACTGGGTGTCGAAGCTGGACACGTGGCCTGAACTCGCGCTGTATGCCCTGGAGGTGCTTGCTTGTCCTGCGGCTAGCGTCTTGTCGGAGAGGGTGTTTAGTGCGGCTGGGGGAATCATCACAGATAAGCGTACCCGCCTGTCAACCGACAGTGCCGACAGGCTAACACTCATCAGGATGAACAAAGCCTGGATTTCCCCAGACTTCTCTTCTCCACCAGCGGACAGCAGCGATACCTAAGCAATACGTAGGCTGCACCCGCGGATGGAAGCATCGTTCTCTCTCACCATCCAAAACGGGGACATTTCTGCTTCATCAATCTGTGTATAATATTCCTCCTCCTCCTCCTGCTCCTCCTCCTGAAACCTCACGTAATCACGCTGAATGGGCAATTTTTCTTACGGCCACAAGGCTCACTGATATAATTTTTCTAAAAATTTTTTATACGTTTCAATGCTCTTAAAAGCGTTGGAACTTTAACTTGAAACAATTTTTCGTTAAACTGGGCTGCCTCCAGGCCTAGTTACCACTTAAGCCACATTAACCAAAGCGATTAATGGGTTTCACCTGCCATCTTGGTTGGGCATGGCCAATTTTTACTGAGGTACATTAGTACTGTTGGTACACCAATTTTTTTGGGCACTCACCTACAGTGTAATCATAGCAATTTCTATGTTCTTCGCCTGCACTCATGGTACAGAAAGGTGTGTGGGGTTGGCCTACACTTTAGCTACATAAATGTAACTTGGGCCTTGTCTATACTGCAGCTACTGAAATGGAACGAAGACTGTGCTCCCACTATACTGCTGCTTCGGAATTGTTACTGGGGCCTGTCTTGAGTGCTACTATTACTGAAATGGAACGAAGACTGCGCTCCCACTATACTGCTGCTTCGGAATTGTTACTGGGGCCTGTCTTGAGTGCTACTATTACTGAAATGGAACGAAGACTGCGCTCCCACTATACTGCTGCTTCGGAATTGTTACTGGGGCCTGTCTTGAGTGCTACTATTACTGAAATGGAACTAATACTGTGCTCCCCCTATAATGCTGCTAGTGATATGTTAGTGGGGCCTGTCCTAATGCTACGGCTGAAATGTTACTAATTATGGGCTCTGCCTATACCGCTGCTAATGGTATGTCTCTGGGGTGTGGAAACAGAGGCTTCCCAAAGACATGATGGCGGCGAGGCCATTTCCCACCAACGCTGTTACTGTTAAGGTGCATATAACCACGGACACGTGGAGAGGACACGTAGTGCCTCAAAAACATCCCCCGCCACGGCCCACTTAATCCTGGCCACATTCCGAAAACCAACAAAATAAAACCGCGCTACTAGGTCCGCAGTCACCACCACATTACCACCAACGCTGTTACTGTTAAGGTGCATATAACCACGGACACGTGGAGAGGACACATAGTGCCTCAAAAACATCCCCCTCCTCCTCCAACAATGAAAACATTCTTGGCAAATGCCTTTGCATTGGTTCGTCTGGTGGCAGTCCAAGAATTTCACCTTTACCGACACAACAAGAGAGCCCCCCCACCATCCCCCGCCACGGCCCACTTAATCCTGGCCACATTCCGAAAACCAACAAAATAAAACCGCACTACTAGGTCCGCAGTCACCACCACATTACCACCAACGCGGTTACTGTTAAGGTGCATATAACCACGGACACGTGGAGAGGACACGTAGTGCCTCAAAAACATCCCCCGCCACGGCCAACTTAATCCTGGCCACATTCCGAAAACCAACAAAATAAAACCACGCTACTAGGTCCGCAGTCACCACCACATTACCACCAACGCGGTTACTGTTAAGGTACATATTACCAGTCTGACTGGGGCATGCGGACACCTTGACAGAATGAATAGTGTGTGGCACATAGGTTCCCCATTGCTATGCCCACGTGTGCAGCTCCTGATGGCGGTGGCACAGGATTATATTTCTCATTGCTTCTGTACAGCATTGTGGGCTATCGCCCCACCACTTTTAAAGAGGGTCGCTGCCTAGCCGTGCCAACCCTCTGCAGTGTGTGCCTGCAGTTCCTCCTCATGGCAGACGCACTTATAAATAGACATGAGGGTGGTGTGGCATGAGGGCAGCTGAAGGCTGCGCAGGGACAGTTTGGTGTGCGCTGTGGACACTGCGTCGTGCAGGGGGGAGGGGGGTTGGGCAGCATGTAACCCAGGAGAAGTGGCAGCAGAGTGTCATGCAGGCAGTGATTGTGCTTTGTTGTAGGTAGTGTGGTGCTTAGCTAAGGTATGCCATGCTAATGAGGGCTTTTCAGAAGTAAAAGTTGTTGGGAGGGGGGGGGGGCCCACTCTTGCCGGTATTGTGGCTTAATAGTGGGACCTGTGAACTTGAGATGCAGTCCAACATGTAGCCCCTCGCCTGCCCTATCCGTTGCTGTGTCGTTCCCATCACTTTCTTGAATTGCCCAGATTTTCACACATGGAAACCTTAGCGAGCATCGGCGAAATACAAAAATGCTCGGGTCGCCCATTGACTTCAATGGGGTTCGTTACTCAAAACGAACCCTCGAGCATCGCGATAATTTCGTCCCGAGTAACGAGCACCCGAGCATTTTGGTGCTCGCTCATCTCTACTTATCACCTATTTATAGGACTGGTAGGGGTCTTACCGCTGAGACCCCCACTGATCCTTCCACCTCCTCATTGCTCACTGCCACCCCCACAATGAGGGAGAGATTGAATGAAGTGACGGTTGCACATCCGCAGAGTGGCTCCGTTCATCTTCAATTGCACTGCCGGAGATAGCCGTGCGTATTTACTCGGATAGTTCTGTCAGCACCACTGAAATTAATGGAGCAGCACCATGCTTTTGCGACCGCCACTCCATTCAATCTTCACATCATTGTGGATGGGTGCGGCAAGTCTGCAGTAATGAGTAAAGGGTGACTTGTGAGACCTCCACCAATCAGATTTTTATAATATATATATATAAATATATATATATATATATATATATATATATATATATATATAGTGACTTAAATCAGAAGTGAACATCTGCCAAAGCAATAAGGTTCCAATGGTCAGGAGTTTGGGCCACTCAGCTGTTACCAGCTGCCTCCCAAAACCTCCCAGAGCAGGGTAAGAGGTGAAGTAACCTAGTAAACACAAATTTGGCCTGGAGAGCTCTGAACCCAGTATGGGTCAAAAGGGCAGGTCAGTGCTAATGATTAAAATCTTGTGCATTTCGTATGGTGTTTCCATATCTTTGTCCACCCCCTGTATGTAGCCTATGTTGTGATGATGACAATGAAGCCTTGGACTCTTGACACGGTTACCAGCATTTTTACCATGCATAAGGAAAATTCATCTAATAATACCATGTGGATATGCGTCATATTAAGCTGGCTTCATAACCAATGGATATCTAATTTCTGTAAGCCATGCATAGGTGTGGGTATTTTACTGTATTATGTAAAGTAATCAGGCTTAATACAGATTTACACAAGTGGGTGCAATATTGGACCAAGAAGCATTTGACTAAAAAACACATCACTTCTGTCAAATTGTGATCTTCATGTGTGTAAAAGGATTGCAAGTGTTTCCCATTGACTTCAATGGGAAACATCACATTGCAGTCACATGCACATCACACAACATGTGAGTGTCATGGGATTGCTTTAAAGAGCCCATTGAAAGTAATGAGCAAGGCGTTCCGAGGAAATGCCCAAAGATAGAACATGCTGCAATTTTTAGGGACTAAATCCATTCCATAGAATGGATTTCATATTCGCACAAGTTGACCACAGACATATGACGGCTCCTTTCAAGCTTGAATCAGGTCATGCTGTTCTGTCTGATTCACTGCATTTGAAAGCGCTGCTCACAGATTTTTGTTACTTAAACAACATTCTAAGAAAACTGCGCTGCAAATCCATTTAGGTAGACAAACACATCAAGGTCCAAGTTGGTGGAATGCATGTCTTGCATTATATAATAGAGATTTCACTTTTTTAGATACTAACATGATGAGTGTTGAGGGAAACAAGGTTTACTCTATCGATCGATTCCAGATAAATTTGGCTATCAGTGATCTATCTTGATATTAGTAGATGCTGTATATTCGATCCATAGTTTTCTCTTTGAGGGCCACATGCTTGCTCGCTCACAGAACACTATAATTTGCCTCTATTCACCATGCGGAACAGATGGCATCTCAGATGTCAGCAGTGAACACCAGAAACACAGAAGGAACGTATTTATGATGAGCTCCAATGGAGATGTAATTCCTATAGTAGTTTATGGCCTCGCTTATTAGGAAACTGCTGTATGTACATCAGCGAAATACAAAAAAAAATATTCTCAGAAACGGGAAATTGCTAAATATGATAGTGACTGCTTACTGGATTTTCCCAAAACAAACAGAGGAAGCTAGAATTTTGAGAATTTTTTTTCTTCTTTCTAAATTTGAGCCTCATCACAGGGAGTGAACTTCCTTTACTTTCACTACAAAGATTTTTGAGTTTACAGTTTAGTTTAGATTTTGGTTGAGTGTTAATCCTCAGCGGTTGCAGTTGTTGACTAATACATTGTATATTTGCCTTGTTTAAACTAAAGGTAAATTATAATCCCAATGTTTAGAATGGGTCATAGTTTAGTGTTTGAGACCATCAGTTGTGTTGTGCCAGCTAAAGTAGTTCAGTAAAGATACAATAGTGTATTGTATACCTCGAAGTACTTGTAAGTAGAGGCCATTTGCATCTGATGAGTCCTTTTTTTGTCTTACTTGGAAAGGAATGCTCATGGGTTAGCGGAGGTAACCCATGAGTATTCCTTTCCAAGTAAGCCAGAAAAAAGAATCATCAGATGCAAATGGCTGCTACTTAAAAATACTTAGAGGCAGCATAGGGCGGTATTATTGGAAAAAGCTCTGTTGTATGGCCGCATGGTAAGGATGTGACAAATACCCGTGCAGACACAGACGTGTGAAGGAGTCCTTAGACAGTCCTTGTGCAATGTCCCAGAAAAGCGAACGGCTACGATCCTTCACAGCTTCCGACTCAGGAGGCTTCACCACACTGTACTTACTAGCAGTCATTTGCATACAACACATTCTATTGCTCTCTCCCCACTCATGGATGTTGCGCAGGACTCGCGCCCTTATATCACCTATGCGGACATATCCTTGAGCACACTAGTACTGCAGCGTCATATGCGCCAATGCACAAGGACTCATTCCAAACTCCTCTGCTAGATCTTTTTTCCTCATCAGCATGTTGATATAGAAGAACAACTCAATAAGGGCCCCTTCATACAAGTATATATGCAAAAATACTTGCCACAACACAATATATTTGCACTGTGAACGTGGTTGAACGAAGAAGATTTGCATGTGTATTTGTGCATATTACTGTACTTATTGCACATGCAGGGCCAGTTCACACACATGCGCGACACACCCCTTCAGTGCTTTATAAGGCTATGAGGTCCAGATATGTTCTTTTCCCTGTGGCTTTGCGCAGTGTTTTATACATCATCTTGCATATTCACGCACCTGCGATAGACTTCTATAGACTTCTGTTGGGCCTTTGGTGTGCAAATGCGCCAAAAAAAAGGGCATATTGCATTTTTTTTCTACGCACACAAACCAGGCTCCTGGAATGAACTCATTGAAATCAATGGGTTCTGTTCACTGTTTTGCGCTCACGCTCATGTGAAGGGGCCCTAAAACAGCACTTAGCTAAAGTACTCCACTTTACATACAGTATTCATCAACCGAACTAAGGGCAAAAAAAGTGCGAGTTTGTAAAAAAACAGCAGGACTATAGGTCCTGTCCTATCCTTCTTGCAAGTAATATTAACTATGGGTGAGAATACCGCTAATGAAAATGAAGCCACTGAAATTGATGGTCTTCTTTCGTCCCGTTATGCGTCACACGCCTGTGTGAAGAAGACCTAAATATTAGGGTTGACAAACTACAGTAGACAGTTGTCCAAGGTAGTGATGCCAAGTTTTCCACATTAAGGCCTTATTCACACGAGCGTTTTTATGTGGCTAATTTAGCCACAACAAAAAAATGCGAGGATCTGAAACATTGGATTCCAATGCATTCATTCAGATGACCTATTTCTAGCCACGCAAAAACGTTGCGCCAGAAAGAATAGAACATCAGCAAGCGAATTTATATGCGGCCGGAAAAGATAGATCTTGCCCTTTCTTTCGGCCAATATACGCTGGCGGCTTCTATAGACTCTCATGAGAGTCACACAAAAAGGGAGGGGAGAGAGTTTAGCAGTGGCCAGCACTGCTAAAACATGACAGGTGCCTCTATTTAGGCATTAGAAGTAATTCCGAGGATTTATGCCGACCGAGGAAATTCCGGGCTGTGGCGTATATGTGCACCCAACTGTGTGAATGGACAAGAAAATGCTAATTCTAGCCGCGACTCGATCAAAGCTTTTTCCCATTCATGCGATTTTTGCCCGCGATGCAACCAGCGTAAATATGCATTGCCCATGTGAAACAAGCCTAACTTTGGATATCAGTTTAAACGTTGGCTAGCAAAGAGGGCCATAAGCAGTTGAGGGACGGCTATTGGCCAAGCATGTCCTAGTAGGACACATTAGAAGGAGACAGACTTTAAACATGAAGGTTTTAACAGGAAGCAAAATATTCACAGAAACAAGTCAAAGTGAAAAATTGTTGCTCATTTATGAACGTCAGATTAGAAAACGTAGATCCTGATGATCTGCTGGCAATAGACCACAAAAATAGGATTATTTCCCCGCAAGGCACCTATATAAATACATTCCAAGGATTTATTGTTCTTTTATGTATGACTTGACTTTGTTTTGCTCTCCAGAACAATTTCACTTTAACATCTAACATATTGATCTGTAGGGAAGGTTTATGTTGAACAAGCATGGCGAATGAAGACTGACTGCACCAGGGCTGAAGAGCCCTTCATAAAACATGTGGCCAAATGTGGTATCCATCAGGGTTTATATTAATAATCAGTGATTATTATTTGCAGTGTGTGTATTGAGGATGTACGGGAGTGCAGTGCTGGCATGCCAATTTTTATTGTTATACTACAATGATAGTTAATTCTGTTTCTATGGTAACAAAGCTGTAAGGAGGCTCATAGCTGCGGTTTGCCGTTGACAGTCGTTTAAGATATAAATGTGCCCTACTGGGAATGCAGCTTGCTCTGTTCGACCACCTTTCTGTGAATTAACGCTAATACTGTCTGCTTCCTGCAGGGATGGCACCTCTATGACCATGCCCTTCATTTAATGTCTGCCCGGCCACAAGCCATTTGCATTGAGATAACAGCATGTGAATAGAAAAAAAACATAGAAGAAAGGAACAATATTATACCCAGCAAAATCCAAAATAACAAAGTCAGCGCCATCCGTATGCTATCAGCGCAGAATTTTTCCACACCTGCTGGCACAGGCATCTCTCTTACTGGTCCAAACTGTGCCAGGGGATTAGCCTAGTTTCTACGAAGGAAGTAAAAGCTTGGCTATTCCCAGTTGGCTTAGTTAGATGCAGGCCAACGACTATACAGCTAGAGACATTCTCAAAGCACCCAACTGTAGCCCAACAACCAGCAGTGTGCCTCCAATAGAGGCATGACCACTACGTGGCCTTAGGACTAGAGGTGCCCTAGTGCCAAGAAGCCACCCATGAGAAGCTCACACAAAATCACAAATGATTTTCTTAAGGCCACCTGCCAAGGCTGGGTCAGATTCCGCATTCAGGATCCTGCAGCGGAATCCCACCCTGTGTCCGTCCGGAGACCCCGCTTAGCTGTCCACAGTCTTCATAATCTGTGATGCAGATGTGCCGGGCAGCGCGCCGGCACACATGTGCAGTACAGATTATGCCGCGCTGGTGCTAGGTGATGACTCGGATCCCACAACCTTTCCGCAACGATGATTCTGGAAGTGTCTCAGGGCGAACGGCTTCCATTGACTTCAATGGAAACTGTCTGCACGGAATCGCAGAATGCTGCAATTTCTTCCCCACGTCTGGCAAATCGCAATCAATTTCTGCTCATGTAGAGGAAATCGCATTTTGCCATAATGTGCTATGGGCGGTATTTGCGGCGGAACCCGGAGGGGACGCCCACTCCGGATTCCGCAATGCTAATCCGCCCATGTGCAGGCGACCTAAGAGTTCGTACGTCCAGATTGCACTTTGGCTTTGGAACTGGATGTGTACATGTGGGCTCTGAAAGTAGGTGCCGCATATAGTGCATGCATTGCTTTTGGGAAAGCATGTATATGACCCCATTCAAATGGATGAGGTTCATATTCGTGCAAGATTTGTGCGTCTTGTGACGCACAAATCTCACATAATTTTCTCGGCTGTGTGAAGCTGAGTCTCATGGACTGATATCACACTCGCCCATGCGTGGTGCTGGTATTTAGTATTCTATACATCTTAGTGATGTAAAGAAAAGCGTGGCATCCCAGTGGTTACACTGACTATCATGACATTCTATTGGTTGTCAAGTCAATGGTTACCTCAACAACAATGAACATGAATGTGGCAACATCGACATCATAATAAATTTATAAGCCAACTGTATAACATTGTAATGGTTGTCAAGCACCTAGTAACATCATAAGAGTCCAAGACAAGAATGACATCATAGTGGTTACTCTGACAGCCATGACATTCAAATGGTTGGCAAGACAACTTTGACATGTAAAAGGCTAACTTAGTACCAGTACAGATCATCATGGAAGCTGTAACATAAAAAAGTTCCTATTACAACCATAAAACTTAATTGTCATCAAGGACACAGTGACTTCATAAAGGTTGCCATGCCAAGGGTGCCATCGTAGTCATTGGCCAGACAAGTACATCATAATGGTTACCCTGACAAAGTATAACATTACAATGACTGTCATGACCATGATGACATCATAACAATTATCTAAGTAACCGTGAACATAATCATTGCAGTGGTAACGACATAACAGTTCTTATGACCACTGTTACATCCCAGTGTTTGTCAAGCAAAGAGTAAGATCATAAGAGTTACCATGGCAATGATAGTATCTTAGTGACTGTCAAGAAATCTTAGTTTTTGCAAGACAAGAATGACATTTATAGCGATTACCCTGATAGTGTATCACATGCTAATAGCTGTCAGGACAACAATGACAACATAAGGGTCAACTTATGTATCAGCATTGGCCAAATCATAATGGTTGAAAAGATAAGGATGACATTATAGTGGTTACCTGACAAGCATGACATTCTAATTGGTGTAACGACAACTATGACGTTGTGATGGTTAACCTAATAACATTAGATAACATTATGGCAGCGGTGAAATAGCAATAGGTCTCATGACAGCTATAACACCAATAGTTGTTAGGGACACAGTGACTTTATAAAGTCTACCCTGTCATTGCAATTACCAGGGCTCCTACACATGGTATTGCTGCCAGGAGCCTTGCACCAAACTGTAATAAAGAGGGAGCAACTGCTGCTCAACCGCATGCCAACTACCATTATTAGTGATCCTCTTCCTTGGCAGTAGGTAAGGGCTAAAATTAAAACGGGCACATCTCTTGGGGCTATAGATAGGTTTTAAGGCTTACTGTAAAAGTAAAGGTAATAATTACAGATAGATTATTGTTACTTACAATGTGAGCTGCTAAAAACCCAATCTATTCTATAGTTTAATGATTAAACTTAATCATTAAACTATTTTGCAAACTTCTTAGTTAAGCAATACTAACTGCATTGCAATCCGATGCTTCCTGCACTGCTGTGTATCCCTGGGAGAAACTTTCTGCACCGCTTTCCTCTCCTGCACAACTGTTGGCTGCACTGCCACTCCCGGGGGCCTAAAGGACCTTCCTTATCATCATACTCATGCCACAAAGACAGGTAGGGGATAGCAGTCATCAGCTATGTGTTCGATGCCAGGTTCAAGTCACACAGCTGATGCCCGATATCCCCGGTCACATGACTCTGATTCAGGCAAGATCATTTAGCTTAGTCACACTAGCCCCTAGCAGCTAGCATGACATGTAGAGATGAGCGAGCATACTCGTCCGAGCTTGATGCTCGTTCGAGTATTAGGGTGCTCGAGATGCTCGTTACTCGAGACGAACACCACGCGGTACTTGTCTCGATTAAACGAGCACTGACCATTGAATTCAATGGAGCCGGCAATACAGCCGGCTCCATTGAAAGCAATGGGCTGCCGGCTAGCGCGGGATGAATTTTCGGGAAGGGCTTAAAAATATAAGCCCTTACCTGAAAATCATCCTAAAATGTGTAAAAAGTAAAAAAAAAATATACTCAACTTGTCCCGGCAGAACGATGTTAGCCCATTGAATTCAATGGAGACGGCAATACAGCCGACTCCATTGAAAGCAATGGGCTGCCGGCGATCGCACAATGAATTTTCGGGAAGGGCTTAAATATATAAGCCCTTCCCTGCAATTCATCCAGAAATGTGTAAAAATAAAAAAAAAAATATATAGACTCTCTTGGTCCCGGTAGACGGAGTTCAGCTGCGGCCAGCTGGCAGTTCTCCTGAACTGCTCTCTGTAGTATTCAGCAGCCGGGGATTTAAAATCCCCACCTGCTGAATGAGCTGCCTCTGATTGGTCACAGCCTGACCAATCAGAGGCAGATCTCACTCACACCCATTCATGAATTCATGAATGGGTGAGTGAGTGCTGCCTCTGATTGGCTCAGCGCAGCTCTCAGCTGAATGACAGCAGTTCAGTACCACAGTGCAGGGGACAGCAGGAGAAGACGCGGCTGTGCCCCGGCAGCTGTAGGGAGGTGAGTATCTATTTTTTTTGTTTTTTAAATCACTTTTAATTCATTTCCAGGGAATGGTTTATATGTAAAGCCCTTCCCTGAAAAAGAATTCAGGTGTGCCAGCGGACCACTGTCTTCAATGGAGTCGCCGGCAGCAGCAGCGGCTCCATTGAAGAGAATGCCTGCATTTTTATTCTTTTTTACACTAAAATCTTTCTTTTTCAGGTAAGGGCTTATATTTTTAAGCCCTTCCCGAAAATTCATCCCGCGCTCGCCGGCAGCCCATTGCTTTCAATGGAGCCAGCTGTATTGCCGGCTCCATTGAATTCAATGGGCTAACATGGTTCTTCTCTGCCACAGCTGTTACAGCTGGGGCAGAGGAGAACAATCGTTATGCTGACAGTGGGGGGGGGGGGGGGGGTCTCACTCTTGCCACTATTGTGGCTTAATAGTGAGACCTCGGAGCCCGAAATGCAGCCCTGCATGTTGCTCCTCGTCTGTCCTATCCATTTCTGTGTTTTTTACATGACTTTGGTGATTTGCTAAGATTTTCACAAATGAAAACCTTAGCGGAGCACCAGTCATATACAAAAATGCTCGAGTCGCCCATTGACTTCAATGGGGTTCGTTACTCGAAACGAACTCTCGAGCATCACTGAAAGTTCGACTCGAGTAACGAGCACTTGAGCATTTTGGTGCTCGCTCATCTCTAGTGACATGACTATGATGTCAAGAAGCTAGCTACCAGCTTCTTGACATTATAGTCATGATATAGTCTGCAGGCCGCCAGAAATCCTTTGCCAGGCCGATTGTAGCACGTGGATCATATGTTGTACAGGCCTGCTCTATTGGTTTACACCAACCATTAATTTATTAAATTACTAACCGTGCTAGCACTCTGGCTCCATGTCACATGACAGTGATGTCATGTCTTTTGGCCCCCAGTGATGTCCCAAATAATTGTAGTTACACAGTCCATGGCTATATATGAGATGTCACTGAAGATGTTCCGTTTCAGAGATGATCGCCAGCTACAGCAGTCACATGGGTACATATCACCACTGCAGAGACTGGCCAGCAGGATTAGGGTGGGCAGTGGGGGTGTAGCAGGCGGTGTGTGAGGTGGGTACAGTTTGTTCATTTTTTACCATCATTGCGCTTGTGTAACGTTGTGCTTCTAGGACCTGTAGCTCTATGGGTTTCCAGGGACACACTTCCACAGGCGTGGCATGTTTGACCTGGCTGGGTGTGGAGTTCTGCAGCCAGCCAATCACCACAGATCTGTTGCTTATAAATACCAGGCCTTCTGACTAAAGGGGACTGGTTTCCTCATTCCCCCTCGTGTTTGCATTCATGTATGTAGTTCTATAGGTGTGAACAGTGATCTGTAGCGTGTGTCTGTGCAGGGTCCTGGACATGTCATATGAAACGTTCCATTGTGGATGCATTCCAGGATGTGTTGATGTGAACTGTGACATGTCTTTCTTTGGATCATTTACCATCTCTGGGCGAGTTAGGTCCTTAGGTTTCAGCGTGGGGCCGTCCCTATTGGGACAATCACCCTACTTGCAGGCAGGATTCATGGGGTAAGTTGTCTTGTGAGTGTAGGGACCCACAAGACAATGGGGACCCATGTCGGTGGGCTTAAGTATCTTGGCCAAAATGCGAACTAATACATCGTACATACTATAGTTATCCCATCTGGTTATGCGTGTGGGTATTTGAGGTGAGTTTTGAGTGTTTGTTAGACATTGGTTTATATCTGTCTGTGAGTATCGTTTGCTGTTCCCAAGTTCGAAGAAGTAAGTATGATGGAGATGGAGACATAAGAGCACCACTGCCACCAATGTTTATAGTATATTTGTCAACCCCTTTAGGCAATATACTGTACAGGCAACGAGTTTCATTGTTTACCCTCTCTTCTTCTCCTCACATGAAGGTAATGTGTGGGAGGCAAAGACTTATCTCAGACAATTCTGACTCCTCACTTCACTCTTGTCCGTCTCCGAAGGGTCCTTATGCATCCAGTGCCGAATACAAAGTTCTGATGATGCTAGGAAGCTCCAGGATCTAGTGCCAAGGCATCTGCAGGTGAAGAGTCTGGTCTAGGGTCTTGGAAATTTATGTAAGGGTCTGATCTGGGAGAGCATATATGTCATTAAGGGCAATATCAGAGCTTGTGGGACTGGCAGGAGTCAATGCAATACCTTTTATCTCTTCAGAGCGCATAGATATGACTGCAGTTCAGCTACATTATCTAATAAAAGCCTACCTATTCACTGCAGTCTAGCAGAGTAGAGAAAGATTTAATATATGTCGGGTAAATACTGCACAAGTAATGGAGCAAATGAGCCGGGAGTAGAATGTATTTACTTAATGTGAATGAAATTGAAGTAAAATTACACATGAAGTAGATCTACAGTAATTGCTATGGCCTGTACAACGCAATCCCAAGCTTATCACCCAATAATTTGTTGATTAAACTGAAATGGGATTTTACGGTGCATTCCGTTGTTCTGAGTCACATGACATCTGTGTTGGGCTGCATTTCTGTTGTAAAATGCTGCCATCTAGTGGAAAATGTTATCACATGTGTAGTACAGTATATACATGTTCGTCTGTGTATACAGCATATGCAAGAAATGGCATTTCCTGATTAGAATAAAGAAGTAAATGCATTAAAGTATTTCTCTAACAGGGACATAAAGTATGTGTTGCAGATTTTCTCTAAAGTTTATAAATATAGCAAACATGACGTGTGGATGCAGCCCTTCTCTTTCAACAGTGTTTTTTCTGATATAAATTACCATTTTTTAGATAAGAAGCTATTTACTTTTACATTTAAAGGGATTCTGTCATCAGGTGAACGAACCACGGGCAGCATGACTCCGGGATAGGGAAGCTTGTTACTCCTATGGTGTTTGATTCTGAAATGATGCAGCGTTTCAGAATAAATACTCTTTAAAGTTTAACTCAGAACTGAACTCCAAGTCATGAGGGTGGGCTGAGCTGACCTCTCCCCACCTGCTGCATGAAGAGTGATAGCTCTCTCCCCATACACAAGCAGGAAGAGGAGATCCGCAGTAAGTAGCTATGTGTGAACGCACTCTTAGGCCTCCCATGCAATAGCATTTTTTTTATCTTTGTGTCGGACGTAATAAAAACATCTGACATGTGGATAGTGTAGGGGTACTGGTGTATTATGTTGCCACCAAAAGTTAGGGGTGGAGACATAATACAGCAGTGTTGACATGTGGTGATGCCCCCAGCTTCTGAATTGCTGTCACCGCTGCCGTACTATGAGAGGGCTCTGTCACCTCTAAAGTGCTGAATAGACCCCGCAGCTAAGCTCTGAAGTGCCGTCCAGACCCCGTTTGCGCTGCTGTACCATCTCCAGCTGTCAGAGTCTTGCTTGCTCTGGATAATTGTCCCCGGCAGCGGCAGTAGTGCCCGCTAGCCCTTCTTGGCCTCAGCGATCTGTACACTGGCGTGCCTGCTGTCAGTGTGCCCACCGCCACACTCCATGCCTGACTGTTGCCGGCGGCTGTAGCATGGAGGAACAAAGCGTGAAGCCCTTGAGGATCACAGCGGTGAGCGGGGAGGATAGTACAGGGCTGCCAGCCTACAATAGCAGCAGAGTCGGGATACAGCCGTTAACGGCTACTCGGCTCCCCTGCCTCCTCTTCCTTCAGCAGCTGGCATGGCCGCCGGTGCTCTGAGGCAGATGGGGAGCGGAGTAGCTGTCAGTGCCCGCAACTCTGCGCTACAGCACGGGGGACGACAGTGTGTTCAGTGGCGCCGGGGTTTCCAATAGGGAGCTACAGTTGGCAGCAGCAGTAGCAGACTCCTCAGGGTCCCCTATGTTCCCCGACCGAAGTATGTTGGCCACCCGGCTTACAGCTGTTGGCAACAGCAGCAACAACAGACTACTCACCTGGCCGAAGCATCTTGGAAGCCAACCTGGAGCTATGGGTGTGACAGGGGCATCCCTCCATGTCAGGACTGTCAAACCTCCAGCTTCTGGTGGCGTCAAGATACACTAGTACGCAGTGTAGGGACCTATATTATTCAATGAGGCATGTAGACAAGGACTGTGTGAAAAAACTCATTGCATGTCTTATTCTTGTCCATGATACGAATTAGGACATGCCAATGCATGTCTGCATATCGGACAGCACACAAAGAGGTGTCCATGACGAATTGTGTCTGAGTTTCTCAAATGGAACTAGAACACACGGCAAGTGTGTCCATAGCCTTAGGTACATTGCACGCAAATGTAAAATACTATAGTCAAGCTGACCAAAGGCATGACAGTCCCACTTTGGGACCCTGTGTCCACTCTTCCTAGAGTCCCAAGTGGGACAGCCATTTGTCCTGCTTTCGAGGATGGCTGTTCCTCTGCAGCTCCCTGGTTAGTAATCACTCTGCGGCGCTGCTGTGGGATCCACACACTGAAAGTAGTGTGTGCACCTGGGATCATCCTGCCCTGACCTCTCCTAATGGGTTCTACAGGAGGAGAGGAGAGGGGAGGAAGCATCCAGACACACACACTGTCATGAGCATGTGTATCCTGCTGCAGCGCCGAGCAAAAGAGCAGTGGTGCTCTGAAGACAAAGAGGAGGTAAGTCTTAGGTCGGCTTTATTACTACTGGGGCTACTGTAGAGGTCACTGTTACTACTGAGGTCGATATAGGGAACACTATTAGTAATGATGTCTCCTATATCAGCCCAGTAGTATTAATAATACTACTGAGGCCACTGTGGGGGTCATTATTACTACTGGGGCTACAGTGGGGGTTACTATTACTACTAGGGCCAATATAGGGGATACTAATACCATTGAGGCCACTGTAGGTGTCAGTATTATTACTGGGGAAAAATATAGGGATCACTATTACTACTGAGGTCAATATATGGGTCACTATTACTACTGTGGCTAATATAGGAGTCATTATTACTACTGGGGCTAATATAAAGCTCACTTTTACTACTAGGGTCACTGTGGGGGACACTATTACTACTTGGGCTGATATAGGGGACACTATTACTACTGAAGCCACTGTGTGGGTCACTATTACTACTAAAGCCACAGTGGGGGTTACTATTACTACTGGGGACACTGTTACTACTGAAGCCACTATGGTAGTCACTATTACTACTGGGGCCGATATAGGAGACACTATTACTACTGAGGCTAATATAGGGAACACTATTACTACTGAGGCCACTGTGGGGGACACTATTACTACTGGGGCCAACGTAGGGGTCACTGTTACTACTGGGGCCACTGTGGGGAACACTATTACTACTGGGGTCGATATAGGGGACACTGTTACTACTGAAGCCACCATGGGAGTCACAGAAGGGGAAATATAAAAAACATAAAAACAATCACAGAAAATGGCCATATACTTACTGACTAAGGAGGGCAGATAGCTGCATCCCCTCAACATGCAGGTAGCAGACTACCAAATGAGGGAGCTAATTACACCTGTGAGGGACACCGATGAAACAGCCACTCACACAGCCTTTTAATATAGAAGGGGGTAACTGCTTGGTGTATACTCCCACACAGAGTGGATACAAAGTGGCAGACCTTATGATACATGTAGTGCACCATGCAGACCAGCAACCTATTAATGACGCCATAATAGTTCGGTGGGTGGCCCTGCACCTCAAAAAGTGAACCACATTGGTACTGCCCCCCTGGGCTCCCCTGGCGTTTTAAAGCCACACTGCATGTAAATAATCTATATATATAAAGCTGAAAGCCCTCACTGACTCACTGACTGACTGACTCACTGACTCACTGACTCACTGACTGACTGACTCGCCAAAAGTTCTCCAACTTCCCAATGTCGTAGAAAAATGAAATTTGGCGCAAGCATAGATTATCTCCAAAATAGGAAAAGAAATTGGGTCCCAACTCGATTATTCAATTCTAGCGCAAAAGAATTGGCGTCAAAATTTAACGTACATAATCTAAATCACTCACTTCCCAATGTCATAGAAACGGGAAATTTGGCATGAGCATTGATTATGTCATAAGTAGGAAAAGTTAATGGGTCCAAACTTGATTATTCAATTCTATGCGCAAAAGAATTGGCGTCAAAATTTTACGTACATAATCTAAATCTCTCACTTCCCAATGTCATAGAAACGTGAAATTTGGCAGGAGCATTGATTATGTAATAAAAAGGAAAAGTGAATGGATCCCAACTCGATTATTCAATTCTATGCGCAAAAGAATTAGCGTCCAAATTTTACGTGCGGAATGTAATTTTCTCACTTTCCGGTGTCATAGAAACGTGAAATTTGGCACGAGCATTGATTATGTCATAAATAGGAAAAGCAAATGGGTCCCAACTCCATTATTCAATTCTAGCGCAAAAGAATTGGCGTCGAAATTTTACGTGCGGAATGTAATTTTCTCACTTTCCGGTGTCATAGAAACGGGAAATTTGGCACGAGCATTGATTATGTCATAAATAGGAAAAGCTAATGGGTCCAAACTCGAATATTCAATTCTATGCGCAAAAGAATTAGCGTCCAAATTTTACGTGCGGAATGTAATTTTCACACTTTCCGGTGTCATAGAAACGGGAAATTTGGCACGAGCATTGATTATGTCATAAATAGGAAAAGCGAATGGGTCCCAACTCGATTATTCAATTCTATGCGCAAAAGAATTAGCATCCAAATTTTAAGTGCGGAATGTAATTTTCTCACTTTCCGGTATCATAGAAACGGGAAATTTGGCACGAGCATTGATTATGTCATAAATAGGAAAAGTTAATAGGTCCCAACTCCATTATTCAATTCTAGCGCAAAAGAATGGGCATCTAAATTTTACGTGCGGAATGTAATTTTTTCACTTTCCGGTGTCATAGAAACAGGAAATTTGGCACGAGCATTGATTATGCCATAAATAGGAAAAGCTAATGGGTCCCAACTCCATTATTCAATTCTATGCACAAAAAATTAGCGTCCAAATTTTACGTACGGAATCTAATTTTCTCACTTTCCGGTGTCATAGAAACGGGAAATTTGGCACGAGCATTGATTATGTCATAAATAGGAAAAGCTAATGGGTCCCAACTCGATTATTCAATTCTATGCGCAAAAGAATTAGCGTCCAAATTTTACGTGCGGAATGTAATTTTCTCACTTTCCGGTGTCATAGAAACGAGAAATTTGGCACGAGCATTGATTATGTCATAAATAGAGAAAGCTAATGGGTCCCAACTACATTATTCAATTCTATGCACAAAAGAATTAGCGTCCAAATTTTACGTACATAATCTAAATCTCTCACTTCCCAATGTCATAGAAACATGAAATTTGGCACAAGCATTGATTCTGTCATAAATATGAAAAGTTAATGGGTCCCAACTCGATTATTCAATTCTAAGCGCAAAAGAATTAGTGTCCAAATTTTATGTACGTAATCTAATTCTCTCACTTCCTGATGTCATTTTATATGAAGAAAACGTCGCATGGTTACCTCCACGTGATGTTTCCTGGGTAACGCAGAGAACTATGCAAAATGGTGAACATATGTTTTTCCTCAGTATCTCTTAAGGAACCACGACTTCATAAGATTTTCCGTGTGAACACCAGATAAACACCAGTACCAAATTAACTCGCGCGAAGCCGGGTATATCAGCTAGTCTATATATATAAAGCTGAAAGCCCTCACTGACTGACTGACTGACTGACTGACTCACTGACTGACTGACTGACTCACTGACTCGCCAAAAGTTCTCCAACTTCCCAATGTCATAGAAACATGAAATTTGGCGCAAGCATAGATTATCTCCAAAATAAGAAAAGAAATTGGGTCCCAACTCCATTATTCAATTCTAGCGCAAAAGAATTGGTGTCGAAATTTAACGTACATAATCTAAATCACTCACTTCCCAATGTCATAGAAATGGGAAATTTGGCACGAGCATTGATTATGTCATAAATAGGAAAAGTTAATGGGTCCCCAACTCGATTATTCAATTCTACGTGCAAAAGAATTGGCGTCAAAATTTTACATACATAATCTAAATCTCTCACTTCCCAATGTCATAGAAACGTGAAATTTGGCAGGAGCATTGATTATGTCATAAAAAGGAAAAGCTAATGGGTCCCAACTCCATTATTCAATTCTATGCGCAAAAGAATTAGCGGCCAAATTTTACGTGCGGAATGTAATTTTCTCACTTTCCGGTGTCATAGAAACGGGAAATTTGGCAGGAGCATTGATTGTCATAAATAGGAAAAGCTAATGGGTCCCAACTCGATTATTCAATTCTATGCGCAAAAGAATTAGCGTCCAAATTTTACGTACAGAATCTAATTTTCTCACTTTCTGGTGTCATAGAAACAGGAAATTTGGCACGAGCATTGATTATGTCATAAATAGGAAAAGCTAATGGGTCCCAACTCGATTATTCAATTCTAGCGCAAAAGAATTGGCGTCGAAATTTTACGTGCGGAATGTAATTTTCTCACTTTCCGGTGTCATAGAAACGGGAAATTTGGCACAACCATTGATTATGTCATAAATAGGAAAAGCTAATGGGTCCCAACTCGATATTTCAATTCTATGCGCAAAAGATTTAGCGTCCAAATTTTACGTGCGGAATGTAATTTTCCCACTTTCCGGTGTCATAGAAACGGGAAATTTAGCACGAGCATTGATTATGTCATAAATAGGAAAAGCTAATGGGTCCCAACTCGATTATTCAATTCTAGCGCAAAAAAATTGGCGTCGAAATTTTACGTGCGGAATGTAATTTTCTCACTTTCCGGTGTCATAGAAACGTGAAATTTGGCACGAGCATTGACTATGTCATAAGTAGGAAAAGCTAATGGGTCCCAACTCCATTATTCAATTCTATGCGCAAAAGAATTAGCGTCCAAATTTTACGTGCGGAATGTAATTTTCTCACTTTCCGGTGTCATAGAAACGGGAAATTTGGCACAACCATTGATTATGTCATAAATAGGAAAAGCTAATGGGTCCCAACTTGATATTTCAATTCTATGCGCAAAAGATTTAGCGTCCAAATTTTACTTGCGGAATGTAATTTTCCCACTTTCCGGTGTCATAGAAACGGGAAATTTAGCACGAGCATTGATTATGTCATAAATAGGAAAAGCTAATGGGTCCCAACTCGATTATTCAATTCTAGCGCAAAAGAATTGGCGTTGAAATGTTACGTGCGGAATGTAATTTTCTCACTTTCCGGTGTCATAGAAACGTGAAATTTGGCACGAGCATTGATTATGTCATAAGTAGGAAAAGCTAATGGGTCCCAACTCGATTATTCAATTCTATGCGCAAAAGAATTAGCGTCCAAATTTTATGTGTGGAATGTAATTTTCTCACTTTCCGGTGTCATAGAAACGGGAAATTTGGCACGAGCATTGATTATGTCATAAATAGGAAAAGTTAATAGGTCCCAACTCCATTATTCAATTCTAGCGCAAAAGAATTGGCGTCGAAATTTTACGTGCGGAATGTAATTTTTTCACTTTCCGGTGTCATAGAAACAGGAAATTTGGCACGAGCATTAATTATGTCATAAATAGTAAAAGCTAATGGGTCCCAACTCCATTATTCAATTCTATGCGCAAAAGAATTAGCGTCCAAATTTTACGTACGGAATCTAATTTTCTCACTTTCCGGTGTCATAGAAACGGAAAATTTGGCACGAGCATTGATTATGTCATAAATAGGAAAAGCTAATGGGTCCAAACTCGATTATTCAATTCTATGCGCAAAAGAATTAGCGTCCAAATTTTACGTGCAGAATGTAATTTTCTCACTTTCCGGTGTCATAGAAACGGGAAATTTGGCACGAGCATTGATTATGTCATAAATAGGAAAAGCTAATGGGTCCCAACTCCATTATTCAATTCTATGTGCAAAAGAATTAGCGTCCAAATTTTACGTGCGGAATGTAATTTTCTCACTTTCCGGTGTCATAGAAGCGGGAAATTTGGCACGAGCATTGATTATGTCATAAATAGGAAAAGCTAATGGGTCCAAACTCGATTATTTAATTCTATGTGCAAAAGAATTAGCGTCCAAATTTTACGTGCGGAATGTAATTTTCTCACTTTCCGGTGTCATAGAAATGTGAAATTTGGCACGAGCATTGATTATGTCATAAATAGGGACAGCTAATGGGTCCCAACTCCATTATTCAATTCTATGCGCAAAAGAATTAACGTCCAAATTTTACGTACATAATCTAAATCTCTCACTTCCCAATGCCATAGAAACATGAAATTTGGCACAAGCATTGATTGTGTCATATATATGAAAAGTTAATGGGTCCCAACTCGATTATTCAATTCTAAGCGCAAAAGAATTAGTGTTCAAATTTTATGTACGTAATCTAATTCTCTCACTTCCTGATGTCATTTTATATGAAGGAAACGTCGCATGGTTACCTCCACGTGGTGTTTCTCGGGTAACGCAGAGAACTATGCAAAATGGTGAACATATGTTTTTCCTCAGTATCTCCAAAGTAACCACGACTTCATAAGATTTTCTGTGTGAACACCAGATAAACACCAGTACCGAATTAACTCGGGCGAAGCCGGGTATATCAGCTAGTCTATATATATAAAGCTGAAAGCCCTCACTGACTCACTGACTCACTGACTGACTCGCCAAAAGTTATCCAACTTCCCCATATCGTAGAAACATGAATTTTGGCACGAGCATAGATTATCTCCAAAATAGGAAAACTAATTGGGTCCCAACTCGATTATTCAATTCTAGCGCAAAAGAATTGGCGTCGAAATTTTACGTACATAATCTAAATCTGTCACTTCCCAATGCCTTAGAAACTTAAAATTTGGCACGGGCATTGATTATGACATAAATAGGAAAAGTTAATGGGTCCCAACTCGATTATTCAATTCTATGCGCAAAAGAATTAGCGTCCAAATTTTACGTACGGAATCTAATTTTCTCATTTTCCGGTGTCATAGAAATGGGAAATTTGGCACGAGCATTGATTATGTCATAAATAGGAAAAGTTCATAGGTCCCAACTCCATTATTCAATTCTATGCACAAAGAATTGGCGGCAAAATTTTACGTGCGGAATGTAATTTTTTCACTTTCCGGTGTCATAGAAACAGGAAATTTGGCACGAGCATTGATTATGTCATAAATAAGAAAAGCTAATGGGTCCCAACTCCATTATTCAATTGTATGCGCAAAAGAATTAGCGTGCAAATTTTACGTACGGAATGTAATTTCCTCCCTTTCCGGTGTCATAGAAACGGGAAATTTGGCAGGAGCATTGATTATGTCATAAATAAGAAAAGCTAACGGGTCCCAACTCCATTATTCAATTCTATGCGCAAAAGAATTAGCGTCCAAATTTTACGTACGGAATGTAATTTTTTCACTTTCCGGTGTCATAGAAACGGGAAATTTGGCACGAGCATTGATTATGTCATACATAGGAAAAGCTAATGGGTCCCAACTCCATTATTCAATTTTATGCGCAAAAGTATTAGCGTCCAAATTTTACGTGCGGAATGTAATTTTTTAGCTTTCCGGTGTCATAGAAACGTGAAATTTGGCACGAGCATTGATTATGTCATATATAGGAAAAGCTAATGAGTCCCAACTCCATTATTCATTTCTAGCGCAAAAGAATTGGCGTCGAAAATTTACGTACGGTATGTAATTTTTTCACTTTCCGGTGTCATAGAAACGGGAAATTTGGCACGAGCATTGATTATGTCATAAATAGGAAAAGCTAATGGGTCCCAACTCAATTATTCAATTCTATGCGCAAAAGAATTAGCGACCAAATTTTACGTACGGAATGTAATTTCTTCACTTTCCGGTGTAATAGAAACAGGAAATTTGGCACGAGCATTGATTATGTCATAAATAGGAAAAACTAATGGGTCCCAACTCCATTATTCAATTCTATGCGCAAAAGAATTAGCGTCCAAATTTTACGTGCGGAATGTAATTTTTTCACTTTCTGGTGTCATAGAAACGGGAAATTTGGCACGAGCATTGATTATGTCATAAATAGGAAAAGCTAATGGGTCCCAACTCGACTATTCAATTCTATGCGCAAAAGAATTAGCGTCGAAATTTTACGTGCGGAATGTAATTTTCTCACTTTCCGGTGTCATAGAAACGGGACATTTGGCACGAGCATTGATTATGTCATAAATAGGAAAAGCTAATGGGTCCCAACTCCTTTATTCAATTGTATGCGCAAAAGAATTAGCGTCCAAATTTTACGTGCGTAATGTAATTTCTTCACTTTCCGGTGTCATAGAAACGGGAAATTTGGCACGAGCATTGATTATGTCATAAATAGGAAAAGCTAATGGGTCTCAACTCCATTATTCAATTCTATGCGCAAAAGAATTAGCGTCCAAATTTTACGTGCGGAATGTAATTTTCTCACTTTCCGGTGTCAAAGAAACGGGAAATTTGGCACGAGCATTGATTATGTCATAAATATGAAAAGCTAATGGGTCCCAACTCCATTATTCAATTCTATGCGCAAAAGAATTAGCGTCCAAATTTTACATACATAATCTAAATCTCTCACTTCCCAATGTCATGGAAACATGAAATTTGGCACAAGCATTGATTGTGTCATAAATATGAAAAGTTAATGGGTCCCAACTCGATTATTCAATTCTAAGCGCAAAAGAATTAGTGTCCAAATTTTATGTATGTAATCTAATTCTCTCACTTCCTGATGTCATTTTATAAAAAGGAAGCGTTGCATGGTTACCTCCACGTGGTGTTTTCTGGGTAACGCAGAGAACTTTGCAAAATGGTGAACATATCTTTTTCCTCAGTATCTCTAAAGTAACCACGACTTCATAAGATTTTCCATGTGAACACCAGATAAACACCAGTACCAAATTAACTCGGGCGAAGCCGGGTATATCAGCTAGCCTATATATATAAAGCCATCACTGACTCATTCACTCACTCACTCACTCACTCACTGACTGACTGACTCGCCAAAAGTTCTCCAACTTCCCGATGTCGTAGAAACATGAAATTTGGCACAAGCATAGATTATGTCCAAAATAGGAAAAGTAATTGGGTCCCAACTCGATTATTCAATTCTAGCGCAAAAGAATTGGCATCGAAATTTTGCGTACGGAATCTAAATCTCTCACTTCCCAATGTCATAGAAACTTAAAATTTGGCACGGGCATTGAATATGTCATAAATAGGAAAAGCTAATAGGTCCCAATTCGATTATTCAATTCTATGCGCAAAAGAATTAGCGTCCAAATTTTACGTACGGAATCTAATTTTCTCACTTTCCTGTGTCATAGAAACGTAAAATTTGGCACAAGCATTGATTATGTCATAAATAGGAAAAGCTAATGGGTCCCAATGCGATTATTCAATTCTAGCGCAAAAGAATTGGCATCGAAATTTTACGTGCGGAATGTAATTTTTTCACTTTCCGGTGTCATAGAAACGTGAATTTTGGCATGAGCATTGATTATGTCATAAATAGGAAACGCTAATGGGTCCCAACTCCATTATTCAATTCTATGCGCAAAAGAATTAGCGTCCAAATTTTACGTGTGGAATCTAATTTTCTCACTTTCTGGTGTCATAGAAACGTGAAATTTGGCATGAGCATTGATTATGTCATAAACAGAAAAATCTAATGTGTCCCAACTCGGTTATTCAATTCTATGCGCAAAAGAATTAGCGTCCAAATTTTACATGCGGAATGTAATTTTCTCACTTTCCGGTGTCATAGAAACGGGAAATTTGGCACGAGCATTGATTATGTCATAAATAGGAAAAGCTAATGGGTCCCAACTCCATTATTCAATTCTATGCGCAAAAGAATTAGCGTCCAAATTTTACGTACAAAATCTAAATCTCTCACTTCCCAATGTGATAGAAAGATGAAATTTGGCACGAGCATTGATTGTGTCATAAATATGAAAAGTTAATGGGTCCCAACTCGATTATTCAATTCTAGCGCAAAATAATTGGTGTCGAAATCTTACGTGCGGAATGTAATTTTTTCACTTTCTGGTGTCATAGAAACGTGAAATTTGGCACGAGCATTGATTATGTCATAAATAGGAAAAGCTAATGGGTCCCAACTCGATTATTCAACTCTAGCGCAAAAGAATTTGCGTCGAAATTTTACGTGCGGTATTTAATTTTTTCACTTACCGGTGTCATAGAAACGTGAAATTTGGCATGAGCATTGATTATGTCATAAATAGAAAAATCTAATGGGTCCCAACTCGATTATTCAATTCTATGCGCAAAAGAATTAGCGTCCAAATTTTACGTGCGGAATGTAATTTTCTTACTTTCCGGTGTCATAGAAACGTAAAATTTGGCAAGAGCATTGATTAGGTCATAAATAGGAAAATCGAATGGGTCCCAACTCCATTATTCAATTCTATGCGCAAAAGAATTAGCGTCCAAATTTTACGTGCGGAATGTAATTTTTTCACTTTCCGGTGTCATAGAAACGGGAAATTTGGCACGAGCATTGATTATGTCATAAATATGAAAAGCTAATGGGTCCCAACTCCATTATTTATTTCTATGCGCAAAAGAATTAGGCTCGGAATTTTACGTGCGGAATGTAATTTTCTCACTTTCCGGTGTCATAGAAATGTGAAATTTGGTACGAGCATTGATTATGTCATAAATAGGAAAAGCTAATGGGTCCCAACTCCATTATTCAATTCTATGCGCAAAAGAATTGGCGTCCAAATTTTACGTACATAATCTAAATCTCTCACTTCCCAATGTGATAGAAAGATGAAATTTGGCACGAGCATTGATTGTGTCATAAATATGAAAAGTTAATGGGTCCCAACTCGATTATTCAATTCTAGCGCAAAAGAATTGGCGTCGAAATTTTACGTGCGGAATGTAATTTTTTCACTTTCTGGTGTCATAGAAACGGGAAATTTGGCACGAGCATTGATTATGTCATAAATAGGAAAAGCTAATGAGTCCCAACTCGATTATTCAATTCTAGCGCAAAAGAATTGGCGTCGAAATTTTACGTGCGGAATGTAATTTTTTCACTTTCCGGTGTCATAGAAACGTGAAATTTGGCATAAGTATTGATTATGTCATAAATAGGAAACGCTAATGGGTCCCAACTCCATTATTCAATTCTATGCGCAAAAGAATTAGCGTCCAAATTTTACGTGTGGAATCTAATTTTCTCACTTTCTGGTGTCATAGAAACGTGAAATTTGGCATGAGCATTGATTATGTCATAAACAGAAAAATCTAATGTGTCCCAACTCGGTTATTCAATTCTATGCGCAAAAGAATTAGCGTCCAAATTTTACATGCGGAATGTAATTTTCTCACTTTCCGGTGTCATAGAAACGGGAAATTTGGCACGAGCATTGATTATGTCATAAATAGGAAAAGCTAATGGGTCCCAACTCCATTATTCAATTCTATGCGCAAAAGAATTAGCGTCCAAATTTTACGTACAAAATCTAAATCTCTCACTTCCCAATGTGATAGAAAGATGAAATTTGGCACGAGCATTGATTGTGTCATAAATATGAAAAGTTAATGGGTCCCAACTCGATTATTCAATTCTAGCGCAAAATAATTGGTGTCGAAATCTTACGTGCGGAATGTAATTTTTTCACTTTCTGGTGTCATAGAAACGGGAAATTTGGCACGAGCATTGATTATGTCATAAATAGGAAAAGCTAATGGGTCCCAACTCGATTATTCAACTCTAGCGCAAAAGAATTTGCGTCGAAATTTTACGTGCGGTATTTAATTTTTTCACTTACCGGTGTCATAGAAACGTGAAATTTGGCATGAGCATTGATTATGTCATAAATAGAAAAATCTAATGGGTCCCAACTCGATTATTCAATTCTATGCGCAAAAGAATTAGCGTCCAAATTTTACGTGCGGAATGTAATTTTCTTACTTTCCGGTGTCATAGAAACGTAAAATTTGGCAAGAGCATTGATTAGGTCATAAATAGGAAAATCGAATGGGTCCCAACTCCATTATTCAATTCTATGCGCAAAAGAATTAGCGTCCAAATTTTACGTGCGGAATGTAATTTTCTCACTTTCCGGTGTCATAGAAACGGGAAATTTGGCACGAGCATTGATTATGTCATAAATAGGAAAAGCTAATGGGTCCCAACTCCATTATTTATTTCTATGCGCAAAAGAATTAGGCTCGGAATTTTACGTGCGGAATGTAATTTTCTCACTTTCCGGTGTCATAGAAATGTGAAATTTGGCACGAGCATTGATTATGTCATAAATAGGAAAAGCTAATGGGTCCCAACTCCATTATTCAATTCTATGCGCAAAAGAATTAGCGTCCAAATTTTACGTACATAATCTAAATCTCTCACTTCCCAATGTGATAGAAAGATGAAATTTGGCACGAGCATTGATTGTGTCATAAATATGAAAAGTTAATGGGTCCCAACTCGATTATTCAATTCTAGCGCAAAAAAATTGGCGTCGAAATTTTACGTGCGGAATGTAATTTTTTCACTTTCTGGTGTCATAGAAACGGGAAATTTGGCACGAGCATTGATTATGTCATAAATAGGAAAAGCTAATGAGTCCCAACTCGATTATTCAATTCTAGCGCAAAAGAATTGGCGTCGAAATTTTACGTGCGGAATGTAATTTTTTCACTTTCCGGTGTCATAGAAACGTGAAATTTGGCATAAGTATTGATTATGTCATAAATAGGAAAAGCTAATGGGTCCCAACTCCATTATTCAATTCTATGCGCAAAAGAATTAGCGTCCACATTTTACGTGTTGAATCTAATTTTCTCACTTTCCGGTGTCATAGAAACGGGAAACTTGGCATGAGCATTGATTATGTCATAAATAGAAAATTCTAATGGGTCCCAACTCGATTATTCAATTCTATGCGCAAAAGAATTAGCGTCCAGATTTTACGTGCGGAATGTAATTTTCTCACTTTCCGGTGTCATAGAAACGTGAAATTTGGCGCGAGCATTGACTATGTCATAAATAGGAAAAGCTAATGGGTCCCAACTCCATTATTCAATTCTATGCGCAAAAGAATTAGCGTCCAAATTTTACATACATAATCTAAATCTCTCACTTCCCAATGTGATAGAAAGATGAAATTTGGCACGAGCATTGATTGTGTCATAAATAGGAAAAGCTAATGGGTCCCAACTCCATTATTCAATTCTATGCACAAAAGAATTGGCGTCGAAATTTTACGTGCGGAATGTAATTTTCTTACTTTCCGGTGTCATAGAAACGTGAAATTTGGCAAGAGCATTGATTAGGTCATAAATAGGAAAATCTAATGGGTCCCAACTCCATTATTCAATTCTATGCGCAAAAGAATTAGCGTCCAAATTTTACGTGCGGAATGTAATTTTCTCACTTTCCGGTGTCATAGAAACGTGAAATTTGGCACGAGCATTGATTATGTCATAAATAGGAAAAGCTAATGGGTCCCAACTCCATTATTCAATTCTATGCGCAAAAGAATTAGGTTCGGAATTTTACGTGCGGAATGTAATTTTCTCACTTTCCGGTGTCATAGAAACGTGAAATTTGGCACGAGCATTGATTATGTCATAAATAGGAAAAGCTAATGGGTCCCAACTCCATTATTCAATTCTATGCGCAAAATAATTAGCGTTCAAATTTTACGTACATAATCTAAATCTCTCACTTTCCGGTGTCATATAAACGGGAAATTTGGCACAAGCATTGATTGTGTCATAAATATGAAAAGTTAATGGGTTCCAACTCGATTTTTCCATTTTAAGTGCAAAAGAATTAGTGTCCAAATTTTATGTACGTAATCTAATTCTCTCACTTCCTGATGTCATTTTATATAAAGAAACGTCGCATGGTTGCCTCCACGTGGTGTTTCCTGGGTAACGCAGAGAACTATGCCAAATGGTGAACATATGTTTTTCGTCAGTATCTCTAAAGTAACCATGACTTCATAAGATTTTCCGTGTGAACACCAGATAAACACCAGTACCAAATTAACTCGGGTGAAGTCGGGTATATCAGCTAGTAGATAATAAATGCAAGGCATTAGTTAGATTTTGGCCAAGATACATCAGCTTACTAACCACGTCAAGGTTCCTTGCTTGTAGTGAGTCCCTATACTACTATAAATACATCACAGGAGGGGAAATATAAAAACAAAATAACAATCACAAAAAAATTATGGCGTTATTAATAGGTTGCTGGTCTGCATGGTGCACTACATGTATCAGAAGGTCTACCACCCCGCTCTATATTAAGAGGCTGTGTGAGTGACTGTTTCATCGGTGTTCCTCCCAGGTGTAATTAGCTCCCTCATTTGGTAGTCTGCTACCTGCACATTGAGGGGATGCAGCTATCTGCCCTACTTAGTCAATAAGTATATGGCCATTTTCTGTGATTGTCACTATGGGAGTCACTATTACTACTGAGGTTAATATAGGGGTCACTATTACTACTGCACTATTACTAAAGCATTTGACACCGTGCCGCATAATAGGCTGATATATAAAATGAGGCAGCTTGGATTGGGTGAAAACGTGTGTATCTGGGTAAAGAATTGGCTCAGAGATAGAAAGCAGAGGGTGGTAATAAATGGTTTATACTCTGATTGGGCCACCGTCGCTAGTGGGGTGCCACAGGGTTCAGTATTAGGCCCCATTCTGTTTAATATATTTACCAACGACCTGATA
Organism: Eleutherodactylus coqui; assembly: GCF_035609145.1. Taxonomy (NCBI): domain Eukaryota; kingdom Metazoa; phylum Chordata; class Amphibia; order Anura; family Eleutherodactylidae; genus Eleutherodactylus; species Eleutherodactylus coqui. The sequence goes on along the minus strand of NC_089843.1, from coordinate 178,613,903 downwards.
GAGGGACTGCACAGTAAAATATTAATATTTGCAGATGATACAAAACTACCGTATATTCCGGCGCATAAGACAACCTTTTAACCCCGAAAAATCTGCTCTGCAGTTGGGGGTCGTCTTATACGCCAGCTATACAAAAAAAAACAAGTGTCAAAATAAAATAAAAAAACAGTGCTCACCTCCCCCAGCATTCTGCGGCGCTGCTGCAGGCTGTCGCTCCCTCCTCGTCCTCGACAGAACATTGCTTTCTGGAAGCAGGGCTTGAAATCCCAGCCTCCAGAAAGCTAATGCTGTAATTGGCTAACTCACGCGGCGTCAGCCAATCGCAGCCATTCAACATTGAATGGCTGTGATTGGCTGACGCCACGTGAGTTAGCCAATCACAGCCATTCAATGATGTCATTGAATGGCTGTGATTGGCGGACGCCGCATAAGTTAGCCAATCACAGCATTAGCTTTCTGGAGGCGGGGATTTCAAGCCCCACATCCAGAAAGCAATGCTCTGTCAGGGACAAGGAGGGAGCGACAGCCTGCAGCAGCGCAGCAGAACGCCGGGGGAGGTGAGTACTGCTTTTTTTTTACACTGTATTCCAGGCGTATAAGGCGACAGTTGGGGGGGGGTCGTCTTATCCCCCCCGTCGCCTTATACGCCGGAATATACGGTATAAGGCCTTAGTCAGACGGGCGTTTTTTCGCACGATTTGCGGATCGTATGACGGATGCGCATGCGCAAATCGCGTGACCGGGGGCGAAAAATCGCGGGAAAAATCTGCACCTAGCCGCGTTAATCGTCGCAGTAAAACGCCCGTCTGACCGGAGAAAAATCGCCGTGCGCATCAAAATGCGCATGAAACTTAGACTGGCCGGCGAAAAAAACGCAGCTAGCTGCAGTAAATGATTTTGGTGCGCACATAAAACGCCGAACGCAGATAGGCGCGATCTGCGAATCGTCGTGTCCTATAATTTATCGCATATCCGCATAAAAAGCGGACATGTGACCGATACCACAGCGAACCATTGGTTCTATATATGCGCGAATCGCATGCTCATGCGCAAATCGCGCATAAAAACGCCCGTCTGACTAAGGCCTAAAAGACAATTAATACAAAGGAGGACAATCTGTGGCTACAAAAGGACCTAGATAAGCTGGGGGCTTGGGCAGAAAAATGGCAAATGAAGTTCAATGTTGATAAATGTAAGGTTATGCACATGGGCAGGAGAAATAGATGTCACCAATATACACTGAATGGGGTACTGCTAGGGAAAAGTGAGATGGATAAAGGCCTGGAGGTACTAGTGGATTGTAAATTAAACTGGTGTAACCAAAGCCAGTCAGCTGCTGCAAAAGCTAATAAAGTCTTGGGGTGTATTAAAAGGGGTATAGGGGCAAAGGATGAGAACATTACTCTTCCACTATATAAGGCACTCGTCAGGCTCCACATAGAATACTGTGTAAAGTTCTGGACATCAGTGCTCAGGAAGGATGTTGTAGTGCTTGAGGGGGTTCAAAGAAGGGCAACTAAACTGATAAATGGAATGAGAGGACTAGAATATCCAGAGAGGCTATCAAAATTAGGATTATTCACCCTGGAAAAAAGACGGCTAAGGGGCGATCAAATAACTATGTATAAATACATGAGGGGACAATACAAGGATCTCTACCATGATTTGTTTATACCCAGGACTGCATCGGTAACAAGAGGGCATCTGCTACGTCTAGAAGAAAGCTGGTTTCATCACCAACACAGAAACACAGAAGGGTGTTCTTTACTGTAAGAGCAGTTAGACTGTTGAACTCTCTGCCTGAGGATGTGGTGATGGCAAAATCCATAGAGGAATTTAAGAGGGGACTAGATGCCTTTCTAGAGCGGAAGGATATTACAGGACATAGACATTAGGTGATCAGTGGGTCTTACAGGAACTATCAAAGGTTGATCCAGGGATTATTCTGATTGCTACTATGGAGTCTGGAAGGAATTTTCCCCCAAATGGGCTAACTGGCTTCTGCCTCTTGGGGTTTTTGCCTTCCTCTGAATCAACTAGAGGGTGGAAATAGGCTGAACTAGATGGGTATTGTCTTTATTCAGCCTAACATACTATGTTACTGAGGCCACTGTGGGCTCACTATTACTAATAAAGCCACTATGGGGGTTACTATTACTACTAGGCCCATATAAGGCACACTATTACTACTGAGGCCACTGTGGGGTATTCTAATACTACTGGGGCTAATATAAGGGTCACTGTTACTACTGGGGCCACTGTGGGGGACAATATTACTACTGGGGTCACTGTGGGGGACACTATTACTCCTGGGGTTACTGTGGGGGACACTATTACTACTGGGGCTGATATAGGGGACACTGTTAATACTGAAGCCACTATAGGAGTCACTATTACTACTGGTGCCAATATAGGGGACACTATTACTACTGAGGCCACTGTGGGGGACACTATTACTAGTGGAGTCACTGTAGGGGGACACTATTACTACTGGGGCTGATATAGGGGACACTATAACTATTGAGGCCATGCCACTCTGCACATAACAAAACACCTCAAGCTTACTTAGGGTATGTTTACACATATCAGAAATGCTGTGAAATGTTTGCAGCAGAAACTTTTGCTGCAAAATCTGCAGCATTTCTGCATCCTAAAACAGTCAAAATCCATTGGTGAAGATTTTGACCAGAAATCAGCCACGTGATCGCAGCTGATTTCATACTATGCGGCACACCCCATGACCTCCTCCGAAGGCTTCCTGCAGTCAGCGTTCCCCTGGCCCTATGGCTATATGAACTGTTATACTGCAGTCATATGCAGTACTTCTTGGCATGTAAAGACAGACCAGCAGGTCCCCGTTGGAGCGTTAGTGCTGGAGAGGAGGAGACGTAACCACTGAGGAATGCATTATGTGTAGAGATGAGCGAGCGTACTCGGTTCGGGTGTTTTTGCACTCAAGCACCGCTTTTTCCGAGTAACCGAGTAAAAGATTCGGGGGGGCGCCGGGGGTGAGCGAGGGGTTGCAGAGGGGAGTGGGGGGTGGAGAGAGCCCCCCCCCTGTTCCCCACTGCTACCCACCGCTCCACCACGCCGCCCCCCCCGCCCCCTGGTGCCCCCCAAATCTTTTTGTCCGAGTAGTCAGTTACTCGGAAAAAGCGGTGCTCGAGTGCAAAAACACCCGAACCGAGTACGCTCGCTCATCTCTAATTATGTGTTGATTTATTATATTCTGCAGCCAGTTATCTTTAAGCTCTTGGACGAGCCCTTTAAAGCTGTCATTTTTCATATTACCGTTCTTACATACTTCTAATTCCTGATATGCTCCCTGTGATGATACAGTTTGACCTGCAGTGCATGGAGCACTTATTCTTAAAGCCATTTAACAGGTTAAAACAAAACTGATTTTCTCAGTTGACTCTCCTTGTCAGCAGCACGAGGCAGTAGAATGTCACTGAAATAATGGGATCAGATGCCATCAGGACAAAACTAGTAAACCTTTCTCAAAGGTTCTGATTGCATAGACCCCTATTACAGCTGTGTAAAGTGTGAGCCCTACCTGCAGTACTCAATAATGTAATTATTGTCGGTGCCTCAGACATTGCCACAGGTGTTCTTACTATAGGATATCCTGAAAACATGAACTGTTGGTGGTCCCTGAGGACTGGAGTTAGGGAATACTTTTCTGGGTGCTTGATTTTTTTTGACAATGAGTTGTAGGCATTCAAGCTGCAGAAAGAAGAGGTAACAACTGTGGTTGTAGCAGGAAGCATGATAAAAGTGTCAGTTCCTGCCACACTCACGGGGAAATTGACAGTGCAGCAGAGCTGAAAGGGCTGCAGCCTGAGGTCCATTATGGACCAGTGGAGGCTGCTAGCCTGACAGGGAGAATGACCTCAGACTCTCACCCTGATAAATAAACAAATAAACTCTGTCTTGTGCTGTACACATGTTTGCTGTGATGTGGAAATAAAAGACTAGGGAATCCAGATATTTCCTAAAGATATGGTCTCAAGGTGAAGTTCTTGAGGTGTTACTATCTTGTGGAGAAAGACTGCGATCCTGTAGGCGAGTGGCCCCAACTTGCCATAGAGTGTGTGTGTGTATGTGTGTGTGTATATATATATATATATATATATATATATATATATATATATATATACATATACACTATACTTCTCCTCCTTGCATTTCTCTAGCCTACCACCTGGTAGTAGGAGGTTGAGTACTTTGATAAAACATTTTAGCAAATAATAATAAAACAAATACACAAATAACAGGTGTACATAGTATTACAACAGCCCCATTGAAATGAATAGAGCGTATGTAATGGGAAAACACCTTTAATGGCACTGCTACCGATCCCAGTGCTTGCTTATGTTGGGAAACTGTAGACATTAAAACACTGGTCAATTATTGGCCTAAAATTGTCAGTTTATTAATTAAACTTTGATGAAACTCCTTCTAAGCACTGTCTTCTGGGTTCTAAAAGATAAAACAATATTGCCTGTTAACTTCTGTTTCAAGATAAAAAATAACTATCTGCAGTCTTGAACTCTGAGATTAGACTTGAGTTCTGTGTGGCAGGTGCGCTGAAGACAAAGAACTGCCTGCTTTTCCATTGATCTCGGATGTGGCAGTAACATGATTTGTTAATAATGAATGTAATGATACAGTCTACCAAAAGATAAGACAGTATACCAAATTAGAGTGAAATCATTATACCAGGAGATTTGATGATGCCCTCCTAAATAATTTAACAGTTTTAATGGAATTAATTTTACAAAGCCTTGGGGTATCTTCCTATTAGAAATCACTCATATGAAGAAAATGACTTTCAAAGTTTCAGGCGAAATTGTTTTCTGTTTCATTTTTCTAGTTGTCATAAAAAAGATTATATTGGTTTATTTATTTATTTTATTTTCACCTCTACCTCCATTTCTAAACCCTCCGCAGAGATACATTATTGTATATACTGCTTATTTTTATATTTTTGTCATTAATGAAGGTCAGTAATCGTTCTATTAAAATGTAATTGAAGTAATATACATAATAGTAAATGCAGAGTTATTGGAGTATGAAAAACGATTCTTTTATTGAATCTTAGACCTAAATGAAGAGACAACTGAGGCGTCCCTTTAGAAATATGTTTTTATTAAACGCATTAGACAGAACATATGTATGTATTGTAAAGTACACTTTCTGCAAGTCCTTTACTATATTGATTTTTTTGTGTATGAAAAGTATCTACAGCCATGCAGAAAGGTGCATATCTATAGAGAGTGCAGCCGTGGTACTCATACCTGGTAGCTGGAGGATGGAGGGCCTAGAAGGTACAGAAGAAGACCAGAAATATAAATAAGATGTTGAGCATCCTGTTACAGAGTTAGGCCGGCTTCACATGAGCTCATGTGTAATTGCACGCGACTAAGTGCTGCTTTTTTGCGGAATGAATGAGGCATTTTTATGCTTTAATTGGTGTATTTTTATGTACTTTTTGCACCCTTAAGGCATGCTCATTAGTGCGTGGCAAACAAAGACACAACGATTGAAATGGCTAATTAGTCTTAGTGACTTCTAGAGTTATTCTCTTCCAGTGGAATTACGCAGTTTGAAGCCGGTCTTAGGCATATTTGTCTTGGGCCAGCTTCACACCGGTGTATTAGCGTGCGCAATACACAGAGAATAGTACGCATTGATTTCAATGGGTTCATTCACATTTCTGTACTTTGCACACATATTTTGGTCATGCAAAAAAACAAACCAACATGCTCTATTTTTGTGCGTATTTGTGCACCAGAGGGCCCCATAGAAGTCAATGGCGGATGTGTGCACAAAATGCAAGGAGGTGTGTGAAACATTGTGTAATTCTACTGGAAAAAGAACACTTCTGGAACTCATTAAGACTAATTAGCTATTTCAATCAGTGCATCTTTGTTTGCCTTGTGCAAATAAATAACCCTTGCTGCCGCAAAAAGTACAGTACAATACACCAGTGTGCACTCAAAAAAGCATTGTTCCTTCCACAAATATGCAGTGCTGAATGGCGTGCAGATAGGCATAGACTCATGTGACGGGGGACTTAGCCTGAGATCATTATGTAGCATTGCAACATCGCCCTGCCTTTGTGCACAATGGGGTCCCAGTTGTGAGAACTTGCACAGTAACTACATTGAGTTCGATGCAAGTGCAATGTGCTAGACAGTGAACTTTGCTGGTGCGACCCCAGTTATAGCCAAAGTCGCTGTGTAGTCCTAGCCTAATAGATAGTTGTCCTACTTCAGCCAGGCATTTCATCCACCGGTGCATTAGAGTAAGATGACACATACTTCTTAGGAAATTGGGTGCATCTTTGGCAGTACACCAGAAAAAGAAATCTACTGCATCCACCATAAGAGCTGGCACAGGTTTGCACTATTATGTATGCCAATTTTTTCCATAAATTATAGTAAATCTGGCAGGCTGTAGATATCCCACCTCTTATGCTAAACTCCACCCACTTTTTGAAAAGTGACAGTTAGAAGTGAATTAAAAAGGAATGGAAAATATAAAGGAAGGACTAAGGCTAGGACTTTGTCCACAACTGGTTTCCGGGATCAAAGATTACTGCATAGCCCTTGTCAATAGGGTCACGGTGTGACTCACAAATAGTCGAGACAGGGACTGCGGCAAGCAGATAACAAAAAAATTCAACCCCTATTCTGCCAGAAGTTGCTGTGTTGCCCTAGCTTTATACTTCTCCTTCCTGCTGCATACACTTCTACATCAAAAACTGCGGGGCATACAAAAAAATGACACCTTTGAGCCTCTCTCACACATTCGTTTTTTATCACGATTACCGCAGCGTTTTGAATGCTGTAGTAATCTCAGTACAATGTTCCCATTGATTTCGATGGGATCTCGCAGACATGCGTTTTGTAGTGCCATGATTTTCGAGCGCTGCCTGCTCTATGTTACCGCGATTAACGCACCTCATCACCCATCACTGGGATCGGTCGTGTTAAAAACCGCTGCCGAATGCAGTTATCTGCATCCTAAAATGGCGGTAAAATCGTGGTGTTTTGCTGACCTTGTGTGTGAGCATGGCCTTAGTTTTAGCAAAAGTGGTATTTAGCCTGGATTTAGACTTAAAATGAAACAAATGCATACATATTAGTAAATAAATTCTTATGCTGTTTGCTTATATATTTACTTCTGTTAATTTTGTCACAGAAATTGGTGCGCCTATGTCCATACACGACTCTCACCCACCGTTGTAATGGAAAATATGGAAACTTACGTATCTAGTGGATCAAACCCCTGTGCCTGGAACATGGGAGGCTGTTCCTTGAGGTATGTGCGCAATATCTAGAAGCACTACATCATATGTGATTATTGTGTATATTGACTTTGTATTCTATAAAACTGTATTAAAGTTTGTAGATAAGAGAGGCTCAAATCTGTGCTGTAAGGTGAAAATCTTTTGGTGTGAGTAATCCTTCCGCAAAGGTGAAGTAGTCATTGATAATGGAAATAGAACTCCTGAGTTATTTATTCAGAGCGATGGAATTTGGGGACAGTTTTCCTACAAGCACAGTGGCAGAGATTCTGAGTAATGAACACATCAGAGCCCTGATAGCTATTTCTCTGCTTGTGCAGAATATATTAAAAGGATGAACAAATTACTCAATATCACATTTGTAGCAATTAATAAAAATGTAAAATTCACCCTGGATCTTTTGATATTAGAAAGTAGGCATATTCACAGTAATTAACACTGTCTTGATTGAAGTTGTAAGTTTTAACAGCCAAGTGCATGATGTCCTAGGGTGCTTTCACTCAAACATAGTAACCTATAAGTCTGTAAGGCTGAAAAAAGACATATGTCCATCTACTACATCTTATTATCCTGCAATGTTGATCCAGAGGAAGGTAAAAAAAAAAACATGAGATAAAAACCAATTTTCCTCATTTTAGAGTGAAAAAAATTCCCCCCTGACTCTAAAATAGATATAAATGACTCTCTTCTATAAAGTCACCAGATTTTAAGACACTCACGCTTAAAACAACCACACTTTAAATCAACCACCCCCGTAAACGTCTACACTCGCTTATTTGTTTGATTTAAGGGTATATTCAGATGACAGAATCACTAAAGAATTTTCCAGAAGGAATTCTGCCTATTAGCCCTGTCAGTAGGCAAAAGCCATGTGCGGAAAATCTCGTTTCTGTGACTTTCCACATGCCACTCCTTGACGGGGAAATACAGGTTGACAGGACAAAATTTGTATGCAGATCCGCGACAAAAAAACATGGCTTTTTGAGGAAGAATTCATCTACCATGATTCTGCTGTCGGAACATATCCTAAGTATCTCTCAGCAGTAGTAACTCCTCCAATGAATCCTCTATTTGGAAAGGACCCACGAAGTTCCACAGATGCAATTTATCACACCTTAATTAGGTAACTCCACCTTAATTAATCACCTGTGCATTGAATACTCTGCCAACTATATGTGTCTTTAAAGGTAGCAATGTAATTCCCCAATATACCACCTCAGCAGAATGTGTTAACCTCTAGCAAAGACAAATATAACTACAATGTATAAGCTATAAGACCCCTGTGACTTGATATAAAATACAAACTAAAAAAATACAAATTAAAATTCTACCCAAATGCCCACTTAAAACAATATACTTTAAATGAACCACACTCACAAGCTCCCACAGCTCTCAGCAGCAGTAACTCCTCCAATGAATCCTCTGCTTGGAAAGGGAATTCTCTGCTTGGAAAGTTTTTCTTTCTAATGCTGAAGTTTTTGTGGCAGTTTTCTAATTAAAGTCAGAATTGGGTTCTAAAGATATGCGAAATGTCACTGGACTGGCATTTTAAAAAAATGTGTGTAAAACAACACTTAGATCTATTGTATACTGCATTGACTCTGCCGCAAGTTTTGAATGCATATTTTTAAAATGGTATACTGGGTTAAAGTTTTGTTAGCAAAAAAAGCCAAGATGGATATATTTTATGCAAGTTTATAAAAAATATGCCAAACATGTTTACTACCATATGCCAAAGTATGGAAGATATGTTATGTGGGGTTGTCCTTTAGGAAAGAAGGTGGCACTATATTTGTTTATTGTAGAACATTTCAGAACAGTAAATAATACATTCCAATGGTGTTACTTACAAGGTGTTTTTTATAGATTCACAGAAGCCACCCCCAATGAGTGAATTAGCTCACATTGCTAAATATTGCCACTTCCATTGTTTATGAGTTATCTCCTTCCACATTTTATGTTCTATCCTCCATGGCTCCACCATTCCCATCTCAAGCCTCACTATCTACAGCCCTGTTCTCATTGCCTGTACTTGTCATCAACAGTACTAGTTTACATCTATGTGGGCCCTGTCTCCCAGGGATTCTATCCACTGATACCCTATTTCCAATTACTCCATTCAGTCTACTGAGTCACATAAGTCAACCCACCAGGCCATACCAGAACACACAGGTAACTAGGCATTAACTACATTTCCTTAGTAGCCCTGAAAGACTGACTAGACCCAGCTGTGGCCTCTCCTAGGTTTGAGCATAACACCACTCATTCCTCCGCGGCTCTCTCCAGGCGCCACTGTTACCTAATCAGAGCCTCACCAAAGCTAACCCTTTTCAGGCTAACAATATGCTCAGCACATTATGTAAGACATGTAAACTTTTCTCCTCTATGACTAGCATCTCTAGCTCTATATCCTATTTCTCTCGGGCTCTCCATTACGTCTCCCTAGCCCACTGACAATTCCTTCAATAGGCAAACTGATCCTAGCCTGCGGTCCATCACCATTTCTGATGAACATGCCTTTGTCCACCTTCAGTAGACCACAGTCCGCCACAGTGGAATAGACCCCAAGAATTTCTACTTCTCAAGCCAACAACAGGTCTCCAGGACATTACATATTCCCCTCTCTGATCATATTGGTACCAAACCTCCTTGTCTGCTCCTCCCTGCAGTCATCTGTCTCAGTATGGTGCCACAGTATATTGGCGTCACCATATACATCACCTAAGCATCTATCTTCCTGAGTCTTCCATGTCCCTACCTTCCCAGTAGCTATCGTAGCTATCAGTCTAAAAGACCCCTAATCCTATCACCAGCCACCATAACTTGTCATGGTAGCACCATACATCTTCGCAGCTTGACATCTAGACAACCGGCAAGGCAAGGTTTAGTATGTATACATAATACAAAATATGTACGGTCATTACATACATACAGAGAATGCAACAATAAACCAACCTCTGACCAGTTTCTTACATAAAATGAGTCCAGTTCAAAGAACAGGAAACTTAAAAAAGAGACATTTTGCAGTTCAAAATCTGTAAACGCTGGCAATCAGTTCACCATTCTTAATGCACACAATGCATGCTTGTATGCTATAATTGCATGATTTGACATATTATTGACCCATAGAGAACAATGAGATACACTATGGATACCTTCCTATACATTTTTCAGGAGACAGTGTTGTGAAAAAGGTCTGAGCCTCTTCTCTCCACAATATTGGGAAGTAGATAAATTATTATTATCATTAAATAATACTTTTGTTACCCAATTTTAGTATCATTTTTACTTTTTCAGGACGCGAGTGATTTCACAGCCTGTGTATACACTGAAACATAAAATAGTGACTACATTGGAATGGAAGTGCTGCCCAGGGTACAGTGGAGAACAGTGCAAAGTAAAAGGTTTGGCTTCTATCACGTCGTCCTTTTTATTCTTATATATATATATACATATATATATATATATATATATATATATATATATATATATATATATATATATATATATATATATATATATATATATATATATATATATATATAGTGACAAAGCTGTTCACAGGATGGCCTGCAGGGGACTCTAACCAGGCCTTCTATGTACTGAAGGTGTACTAATCAGCAGGGAGAGCTGTGTACGTGCCTGGAGGAGCTAAAATCACCATATACATTCAATTCCTTGCTGCAACCTGGGGCTGGAAGCAGAGCTCAATGCCAAAGCTAGGTCAGGTTCTGAGGGAGAGAGGCTGAAAGCTTAACGTCTGTGGGAGACCAGGCTGCAGTATGGCCACGACGGGGAGGACGCCTCCAGACTGGCATACTGTTAGGTACATGTAGTTGCACCAGGCCACTGTGCTAGAAGTGAGGGAGCTACTGTTCAATTAGCGCCTTAACGGGCAAGCGTTTATTATTTTTCATAGCAAGTATATGTGCTGCCAGTGGCTGATGCGTTTGCACTGGATTTCCTTGCTACCACTGCATATTGAAAATAAACGTAATGTGGACTTTTACATGGACTGAGCATGCCGCTGTGTTGTTGCTGAATCCACCCCCCATGCAAACATTGCCACTATATATATAATTTATATGTATATATATATATATATATATATATATATATATATATATATCAATATCACAATGGTCATAGCAAACAATCGCTTTAAATTCCCGCATGGACATATTATCTAGATGATAAGTATTCTGTAGTTAGCGACACTGAGGTGTTATCAGCAGAGATGAGCGAGCATACTCGTTAAGGCGATTTACTCGAGAGAGAGCATCGCCTTTTTCGAGTACCTGCTGGCTCGTCCCTGAAGATTTGGGTTGGGGGCCGCAGGGGTGAGCGGGGGGTTGCGGAGGGGATCAAAGGGAGAGAGAGATCTCTCTCACTCTCCACTCCACGGCCCCCCACACCCCTGAATCTTCAGGGACGAGCCAGCAGGTACTCGAAAAAGTATGCTCGTTCATCTGTAGTTATCAGTCCTGTACTCATTTTAGCATAGTATTCTCTTTATGTTTTCCAGCCTACCATCGGTTACTACTCTCTTTTCAAATCTGGGTATCCTATCTATCTTTATGCGGGTGTGTCCTAACTTACTTTTCTATTTAGCTGGATATCAGGCCTGGACTGCTCAGTGGGTTGGCTGCCATCTCAAAGCCTCAACTGCACTGATAATACAAGCCCCAGACAATATAACTATCCCCTGTATTACATTAATGCAGTTTTCCAAGCTGAAAGTGATAAAGGAGCTCTGATGACATCACGGTCACATGACCAGCATAGGTCCTTCACCCAGTAGTTCAGCAGCAGTTTCTAGGAGATAAGAGAGGAGAATAGAGAAGCCTATACAGCAGCCTCTACTATCTTTCCTAAAGCAGTACCCATGCAGCTAGATGTCTAAGAGGTGTGGGAAAGAGCAGAATGCAGCTGGTGGTGGAATGCTGCTGCCAGTGGGGAGGAGTAGTTTGGAGGACAATACAGGGATAAAGAAAAATGTTACTGACAGTGGGGGAGGGGGAAAATGTTGCTATCAATGGGGAAAGGGTAGAAACAGTGCTGCTATTGATGCTACACCCTGGTATTAGTTTACAATTTCTGGCATAATATTTTGTGTTGCACTGTGGTATCGTTTTGGTACTGCTGGGATCATATTTAGTACTGCAGTTTGGTATTTGGCACTTCTGTGTGCTGCATTATGGTATTTGGTGCTGCTAGGGGGTAGTATGCGCACTATATGGTGATATTTGATTGGCTCTGGGGGGGGGTTAATATGAGCCTTACATGATAGTATCTGGTACAGGTGAGACCCGATCATCACCATTGTTTGTCTAGTGAGAGTCGCGTAGAAAACAAAATTGAGAAGCTCTGATCTATTGAATTTATCCAGTAGAAGGCAGCTGATATCCCTCCCTGTCTCTTCTTCACCTCCAAGAGTAACACAATTTGTTGCAGCGTGCATTGTGCACCAGTAGTTTTCCATAATATAGGAGGAGGGGGTAAAATTGTATATGGGCCGATGGGGCTTGTGTGCCAGAATTGGTTTTTAATCCTAGTCCAGTTCTACTGAATAGGTTTTGGAGGATATGTTCAGACAATTGTCACAACTTGGGCAGCTATTCAAATCAACATGACATTGCGATATTTTGTCACAAGATCTCAATCCTACGTTTGTCTATAGCAAAAATGCCAGTTAATGTGCTACTGCATCTACCAATATAAAGGAAAATAAGTCAATTGAATACAGAGTCTGGCACTATAAAGGCCCATTTAGACACAACAATTATCGCTCAAAATTCACTCAAAAGCCATGTTTTGAGCGATAATCATTGGGTGTAAATGTGCCCATCTTTCACTTCTGAACCAAATGATAATTTACAGTTTGGCATGAAATCCATCATTTGGCAGAACAACTGATGAGCAGAGCAACACGCTGTGTTCTGCCCGGGGAGCGCTGATAACAGCTGATTACACTGTCTTAGCTTTTAGCCCCATGGCAGAACAAAGGGGATGTATTCAGAGAACAGCAGGTGGTCTGTTCCCTGAATACAGCTCCTGATGGCTCACATGCTACTAATTGGTACTAATAGGCATTAGTAACAAGTAGTAGTTTTATGCAAAATGATCGCTCAAAAGCCATCTTTCGAGCGATCATCCTTATGTGTAAATGCAACTTAACTGAGGACCACTAATTAGCATAAAAGTAAATTAATTAGTCCATGAGGAAAGAATACCTGACATATGGAAGTTAGGTAAACTACCTGAAGAAACAGAAGATCTAAATGGAATTCTATTCAGACAGCGCTGTATCCAGATTCCTTGGGGTTTCCACCAAATAGCAGTAATTGGAGGCACACCAAAGTTCAGAGTCTTTGAGAGTTTTGGAACAATAGCCGTCTCCCTGAGGAAGGAAACTGGTGTTTCTTCAACAAGTAGAAGGCTTTTTGCTGATTAGGGGCCACAATTCTAGTGTCAGCATCTATATACAATTCAGCTGTTATTCTTATTTGTATTTTACAGTAGATGCAGTGTCAGCTGGATAATTTGTTATATACATTTGTAGGTATATGTATGATGAGCTAAAACGAAATGTAAGGAAGTACGCAAGATATCGTCAGTGATTGGGATGAATGAGATGATCAGCTTTGAAAAAAGGCAGAAAAAAAACCACTTGTGCATTATATCAATACCCAACAGAGTAGCACAAAACATTTTTCAAAGCCAGTCATCTTCTGCCTCTGATCTCGGGATCTCTCAACCCAAGGAAAGGAGATTTTAAGATTATATCTAACCAAAGTTAATTGACAATCACAATGTGATCAATTGGATACACATAGGCTTGATGACTGTCAATAGTACCTTTTCCGCAAGCGAAATAAGCTAATAGGTCTCAACAACAGCGCAAAACCCCACTATTAAACAAAATCCTAGAAGGGATTAGAAAGAAAGGTATTGAGCTATATCAGTCAGAAAAAACTTACAAAGCCATTTCTAAAGGTCGGGGTCTCCAGTGAACCATGTTGAGAGCCAATATCCTCAAATGTAGTGAAGTTGGAAGAGCAATGAATCTTGCCATTTGTAGATGGCCAACCAAAATAAGTGCATAGGTGACGCATCCAAGAAGTAATGCAATAACTCAGATGAACATCATTACATTAGAAGGTCCAAAAACACAGGTCTTTTGGGATAATATTCTGTACACAAATGGGCGATATGGGTCACATTACTTCTGGTGTAAAGGATTCCGCAATAAGAACATTAAATCATAGCAGCAGTCAAACATTGTGGTCCTAGTATAGTGGAGATACTTTGCTGTTTCAGGGCTTGCATGGTTTGCTATAACTGAAGGAACAATAAATGTTGGTTGCTACCAGAAAATCCTAAAGAAGAATGCCCTGTTCTTAAAAACCAATGGAGTAAAATAGAAATACAATGATCTGGAGCAAAGAACAAATCTACAAAACCATGTCCACCTCTGAATGGCTTAAAATAAAGAAAATAAAGTTTTTATAGTGATCAAAATCCTAATTTTAATCCCTAATGTAATGAGCTGTTATCAGTTTGATAGGATTCATTGCATTTATTGTGAAAAATATATAAAATAAAAATATTAAAGTAGTTTTCTTTGTGTCACGTTACAATTTAACCTTTCAATATTTTTCATTAAGATTTTCAAAATAATACATATATTTGTATATTACATATAATTTTTTAAAATGTTTTATAACAGTTTAATGTTACAAATAAACTACTGTATTTTTCATATCGGTCTGCAGAAATAACATAGAAATTAGCAGTCAGTTTTACTGTCATATGCATGTACTTGTATAACCACTAGATGTCTCCATTCTACCAAATCGTAAAACTTTGCAGTGGCAGAGATTGCTGTCTGGGAGAGCAGCGCATACAGCAGGATGTGTGCACATATTATATATAAACTGTAAATGCCGAGTTTCATATATATATATATATATATATATATATATATATATGTGTGTGTGTGTGTGTGTGTGTAGTACTATATATATATATATATATATATATATATATATATATATATATACACACACACATGCACATATAGCTCATATATATCTATGCATATAGTATTTTGCGTGTGTGTGTGTGTATACATGAGGTGTATGCATATATAAACTGACATAACTATAGGGGATGCAGTTTCACCTGGGCACAGGAACCTTAGGGGCCCATAGGGCTCTCTTCTCCAAATAGGGAGCCCAGTACTATGAATACAGCATTATAGTTGGGGCCCCTGTTAAAGATTTAGCATTGGGGCCCAGGAGCTTCAAGTTACGCCTCCGCATATATATATATATATATATATATATATATATATATATATATATATACAGTATATTCTCATATAACAAAGTGAGACATACATGGCACTATCCAATTGTCTATTGAAACATGTCTATGCAGTAGAGGTCAAAAATGTCCCAGCAGCAGGATGACCTGGATGATCTGACGGGTCAGCATTCAGCATTCGCTATGATTTGCAGTACATTATCTAAGTGCCTTGCATATCATTTGAGAATTCCTGCATGTTATATACTTAATCCTATAGATGCTTTTTTTAAGGACAATAAGGTAATAGTTAATAAAATGGCTTAGAGGATCACAAGATTAATGAATCTAGGCCACTAAGCTCCACTATAGTGATTCTTCACCAGAGGATTTAGATGCACTAAGTAGTTTTAAAAAGAATTACTTCAGGGTGTGACTGTGCAGCAGAAGGATATGATATAAAATATGAGCATTTATAAAGACAAAACTGATTTTGAATCAAATTAGATCCTTTCTCGGAAAAAAGTCTGAAACATCACAATGCTTACGGGACTTGGAATTATGAATTCCGAAACTCAATAAAACCAATAAAAAGTACAGTATAAAAATGTCATAGTATATTATAGAAGTAGCAACTCTATCCCTGAAGCATTCCATGTCTGACTATTCTGCTATGGCTGGAGGAGGTGGAGGGATTACATTGTAAGGTAGCGGTAAGAACTGTTCCAAATAGTTATCTACTTTTGTGTATTATGGGGTTGGGCCAAGTTTAACACTGAAGCTACCCTTACATGGAGTGACTGTTGAGCGCATAGACATCGGCAGTCATCCCACTGACTATCGCGTATGTGATATTACACAGGAGCGATAGACTTCAGAGAACGCGGGTGGAGCAGCCGGAGATATCATCTGGCCTGCCTGCCACCATTGAGGTCACTTTCACAAGGCCGAGAAACTCGTGCGAGATTTGTGTGCTGCGAATCACAAATCTTGCGTGGATATGAACTCCATTCTTTTGAATGGAGTCTTATACGTGAGCAATGCTTATGTCCTATCTCAATGGGGCCTTTAATGCATCGCATGCCGTGCGATACGTGTGCGATGTGACGTTTCCCACTGAAATCAATGTGAGACACTTCCAATCCACTATCGGACATGAAACTCATGTGAAAGGATCTGAATTTCACAGATGCAATGCATTTTTGCCAAGTTTCTCGGTCCGATATTGCGCTCTTCTGAGTGTAGGTAGCCTAACAGACGGTCATTCATAGATGAATGACTGTTTACATGGGCCAATGGCTTAAGTAAAAAACAAGTGATTCCAACAAGTGCGCAATCTCTTGCTCAGTGCTCAGTTGGTGGCCATGTGTACACAGGACAACTGTGGCCTGAAATCGCTGTCTCCATTGATTATTCGAGAGATAATCATCCCGTGTAAATGTACCTTTATCCCTTACCTACAGGATAGTGGTGGTTCGATCGCTGGGACTCCACCATTCATGAGAATGTGGGTCCTGTGTACCCCCAAATGAATGGAGCCACTGTATAGCATGCATACTGGCGCTCCATTGACTTCAGCGGGACTGACAGAGCTTTGTGAGTACTTGTACTCACCTATCTCTGGCAGTCCCATTAAAACAAATGGAGTGACAGTGCACTTGCTCAACTGCCTCTCCATTCATCCAGGGTACACAGGACCCCACAATTCTGAACAAGACTTAGTGGGATCATTGCTTTGAAGAGTTTTGTTAGCAGAGAGCCTACCAAGCCATAGGGTTAGACCGGGGGTGTAGAAGTGGCAGTCCACCCGGGCCCTGGAGCCTTAGGGGACCCAAAAATCCATCAGACACATAAGAAAATACCAGTATTATAAATGTTACATGCTTGAAGAGGGCCTACTTATGTATTTTGCTATGAGGCCCAGGAACTTCAAGTTACAAGATAAGCCTCTGTATCTAGCAAATGATGAGAGACCTAACCAATTAAGACCTACCTAAGCAATTAAAGGCTCTTTATGAAACCAAAGAGGGCAGCGCCTTGAGGTGATGAAAGGGGCGTGTTTTAGGAATAAGACCTTATGGAAAGTTCCTCTTAACCCCGCATGGAATCCACAACCATGGAGAGCTGCATATGCAAAAAGAAAAGAACCCCCCAACATATGGAGGTAAGAAATAGATTAGGGTATATCATACGCGCTCAAGGGGTTAAATGGTGGGAAATAGTTTACAGTACTTACTAGGGAGGGAGAGATCCCCCTTACAATTTGAAGTTGGGCTCTTGGTATAGGACTACAATAGAATGCCTACTGATTTAAAGGAAATGTACAGTAATAGCCATGTTATTCCTTTGCTTTCAGCTCAGCAGATTCAAAAACCGAAGCACGAGAACCAGGCAGAAAGCAGTCTTGCCGTTAATGCAGTAGATTCTGGAGATAACAGAACACCAACATATGACCCAGGTAAATCTATTAATGATGTTAATATACTTACATAATATAAATAATTATTCTTCTTTGTCTAAAACCCTGACAATATTGAGTGAGATAAAAATCCATTGCTGGAGATTAGGTTAGATTACAATGCCAAATGCAATTTCTACTTGCTAGAAGGATTGCTTGACAATAAGATGATCACAGAAAATGTTGTGGTTTGGAACCCCAGCAATCTGCTATTATCTTTGAGGAGATCTGGTAGTAAGTATTCTGTTTCCCTGGGGAAAAGTAAAAGAGTTGTCCAGCTCTGTATGATTGATGACATATCCTCAGGATAGGGCATCAGTAACTGAGCTACCCCTACCGATCAGCTGTTCTTCGGGGGCTGCTGTGTCAGTGTATGGAGGCTGAAACACACAGGTCTGTACACATAGGTCTGTACACACTGGCCTACCATTGTATTATATGTCCCATTTAATGAAAAAATAAATCTTGAAATATTCCAGTTTTCTCACTGGCTGCTAGAGCAGACACAGTAGGCTGATTCTATCTGTGTTCTGCAGCTCACTTGTCAGCTTGGTTGTTTAAATTGAGACAGAATCAACATTATTAGTATCCGAGTCATCACATTATTATTAGAGAAGAGGTGATTCACCAGCAAACTTTTCTTTTAAATGATAATTATATCGGCTTCTCATAAATGAAATCGAAACATCAATAGCACATACAGGGTGTTGTTCATATATGTGAACTATATAATTTGAAGTTCACCCTTAGACAAGTTGGGGCCAATAGCTATAAAATATAACAATACGCCACTATGTATAATATATCACCTACTTTACCTCCTTAGTTCTGTTTATTCCTGAGTGTTATTTGTACTGATATATAGAATTCTGTGGTTAAGTAGTGGATACTGACTACAGTTTATGTTATGTTTCACAACAGTATTTTTGACTGATCTGGTTTTACTAATAATGGAAATCAGCAAAATGGAAGAGAAATGGAAAACATTCCTTCTGTTTTGTTTTTTTTTTAATTTATAAAACAGATTAGAGATGAGCGAGCACCAAAATGCTCGGGTGCTCGTTACTCGGGACAAAATTATCGCGATGCTCGAGGGTTCGTTTCGAGTAACGAACCCCATTGAAGTCAATGGGCGACCCGAGCATTTTTGTATATCGCCGATGCTCGCTGGGCAATTCAAGAAAGTGATGGGAACGACACAGCAACAGATAGGGCAGGCGAGGGGCTACATGTTGGGCTGCATCTCAAGTTCCCAGGTCCCACTATTAAGCCTCAATAGCGGCAAGAGTGCCCCCCCCCCCCTCCCAACAACTTTTACTTCTGAAAAGCCCTCATTAGCAATGCATACCTTAGCTAAGCACCACACTACCTCCAACAAAGCACACTGCCTGCATGACACTCCGCTGCCACTTCTCCTGGGTTACATGCTGCCCAACACCCCCACTGCACGACCCAGTGTCCACAGCGCACACCAAATTGTCCCTGCGCAGCCTTCAGCTGCCCTCATGCCACGCCACACTCATGTCTATTTATAAGTGCGTCTGCCATGAGGAGGAACCACAGGCACACACTGCAGAGGGTTGGCACGGCTAGGCAGCGACCCTCTTTAAAAGGGTCGGGGTGATAGCCCACAATGCTGTACAGAAGCAATGAGAAATATAATCCTGTGCCACCGCCATCAGGAGCTGCACACGTGGGCATAGCAATGGGGAACCTATGTGCCACACACTATTCATTCTGTCAAGGTGTCTGTATGCCCCAGTCAGACCGTGGTCTTTTATAAATAGTCACAGGCAGGTACAACTCCGCAATGGGAATTCCGTGTGCACCCACAGCATGGGTGGCTCCCTGGAACCCACCGGCTGTACATAAATGTATCCCATTGCAGTGCCCATCACAGCTGAGGTAACGTCCGATTAAATGCAGGTGGGCTTCGGCCCACACTGCATGCCCCAGTCAGACTGGGGTTCTTTAGAAGTGGATACATGCAGTTACAACTCCGTGTGGACCGACAGCATGGGTGGGTGCCAGGAAGCCACCGGCGGTACATAAATATATCCCATTGCAGTGCCCAACACAGCTGAGGTAATGTTGTGCTTAATGCAGGTGGGCTTCGGCCCACACTGCATGCCCCAGTCAGACTGGGGTTCTTTAGAAGTGGACACATGCAGTTACAACTCCCTGTGGACCCACGGCATGGGTGGCTCCCTGGAACCCACCGGCGGTACATAAATATATCCCATTGCAGTGCCCAACACAGCTGATGTAACGTCAGCTGTAATGCAGGTGGGCTAAAAATTAATTTGATTACACTGTAGGCGAGGGCCCCCAAAAATTGGTGTACCAACAGTACTAATGTACCTCAGAAAAATTGCCCATGCCCAACCAAGAGGGCAGGTGAAACCCATTAATCGCTTTGGTTAATGTGGCTTAATTGGTAACTAGGCCTGGAGGCAGCCCAGTTAAAATAAAAATTGGTTGAGGTGAAAGTTTCAACGCTTTAATGAGCATTGAAACGTATAAACATTGTTTACAAAAATTATATGACTGAGCCTTGTGGGCCTAAGAAAAATTGCCCGTTCGGCGTGATTATGTGAGGTTTCAGGAGGAGGAGCAGGAGGAGGAGGAGGAATATTATACACAGATTGATGAAGCAAAAAGGTCCCCGTTTTTGATGGTGATAGAGAACGATGCTTCCATCCGCGGTTGCAGCCTACGTATTGCTTAGGTATCGCTGCTGTCCGCTGGTGAAGAAGAGAAGTCTGGGGAAATACAGGCTTTGTTCATCTTGATGAGTGTAAGCCTGTCGGCACTGTCGGTTGACAGGTGGGTACGCTTATCCGTGATGATTCCCCCAGCCACACTAAACACACTCTCTGACAAGAAGCTAGCCGCAGGACAAGCAAGCACCTCCAGGGCATACAGCACGAGTTCAGGCCACGTGTCCAGCTTCGACACCCAGTAGTTGTAGGGGGAAGAGGCGTCACGGAGAACGGTCGTGCGATCGGCTACGTACTCCCTCACCATCCTTTTACAGTGCTCCCGCCAACTCAGCCTTGACTGGGGACCGGTGACACAGTCTTGCTGGGGAGCCAGAAAGCTGGCAAAGGCCTTGGATAATGGTCCCCTGCCTGCGCTGTACATGCTGCCTGATGTCTGCGCCTCCCGTGCTACATGGCCCTCGGAACTGCGCCTTCGGCCACTAGCGCTGTCGGATGGGAAGTTTACCATCAGTTTGTCCACCAGCGCCCTGTGGTATAGCATCATTCTCGAACCCCTTTCCTCTTCGGGAATGAGAGTGGAAAGGTTCTCCTTATACCGTGGGTCGAGCAGTGTGTACACCCAGTAATCCGTAGTGGCCAGAATGCGTGTAACACGGGGGTCATGAGAAAGGCATCCTAACATGAAGTCAGCCATGTGTGCCAGGGTACCTGTACGCAACACATGGCTGTCCTCACTAGTAAGATTACTTTCAGGATCCTCCTCCTCCTCCTCTGGCCATACACGCTGAAAGGATGACAGGCAAGCAGCATGGGTACCCTCAGCAGTGGGCCAAGCTGTCTCTTCCCCCTCCTCCTCATGCTCCTCCCCCTCCTCCTCCTCCTCCTCCTCCTCCTCTGGCCATACACGCTGAAAGGATGACAGGCAAGCAGCATGTGTACCCTCAGCAGTGGGCCAAGCTGTCTCTTCCCCCTCCTCCTCATGCTCCTCCCCCTCCTCCTCCTCCTCAACGTGCTGAGATATAGACATGAGGGTGCTCTGACTATCGAGCGACATACGGTCTTCCCCCGCCTCCGTTTCCAAGTGCAAAGCGTCTGCCTTTATGCTTTGCAGGGAACTTCTCAAGAGGCATAGCAGAGGAATGGTGACGCTAATGATTGCAGCATCCCCGCTCAGCATCTGGGTAGACTCCTCAAAGTTTCCAAGGACCTGGCAGATGTCTGCCAACCAGGCCCACTCTTCTATAAATAATTGAGGAGGCTGACTCCCACTACGCCGCCCATGTTGGAGTTGGTATTCCGCAATAGCTCTACGCTGCTCATAGAGCCTGGCCAACATGTGGAGCGTAGAGTTCCACTGTGTGGGCACGTCGCACAGCAATCGGTGCACTGGCAGATGAAACCGATGTTGCAGGGTCCGCAGGGTGGCAGCGTCCATCTTGGAGTTGCGGAAATGTGCGCTGACCCGGCGCACCTTTCCGAGCAGGTATGACAAGTGTGGGTAGCTTTTCAGAAAGCGCTGAACCACCAAATTAAAGACATGGGCCAGGCATGGCACGTGCGTGAGGCTGCCGAGCTTCAGAGTCTCCACCAGATTACGGCCGTTGTCACACATGACCATGCCCGGTTGGAGGCTCAGCGGCGCAAGCCAGCGGTCGGTCTGCTCTGTCAGACCCTGCAGCAGTTCGTGGGCCGTGTGCCTCTTCTCTCCTAAGCTGAGTAGTTTCAGCACGGCCTGCTGACGCTTGCCCACCGCTGTGCTGCCACGCCGCGCGACACTGACTGCTGGCGACGTGCTGCTGCTGACACATCTTGATTGCGAGACAGAGGTTGCGTAGGAGGAGGAGGAGGAGGAGGGTGGTTTAGTGGAGGAAGCATACACCGCCGCAGATACCACCACCGAGCTGGGGCACGCAATTCGGGGGGTGGGTAGGACGTGAGCGGTCCCAGGCTCTGACTCTGTCCCAGCCTCCACTAAATTCACCCAATGTGCCGTCAGGGAGATATAGTGGCCCTGCCCGCCTGTGCTTGTCCACGTGTCTGTTGTTAAGTGGACCTTGGCAGTAACCGCGTTGGTGAGGGCGCGTACAATGTTGCGGGAGACGTGGTCGTGCAGGGCTGGGACGGCACATCGGGAAAAGTAGTGGCAACTGGGAACCGAGAAGCGGGGGGCCGCCGCCGCCATCATGTTTTTGAAAGCCTCCGTTTCCACAAGCCTATACGGCAGCATCTCCAGGCTGATCAATTTGGCAATGTGCACGTTTAACGCTTGAGCTTAAGCGGGTGCGTGGCTGCGTACTTGTGCTCGCGCTCAAACAGTGGCGCTAGCGACGTCTGGACGCTGCGCTGAGAGACATTGCTGGATGGGGCCGAGGACAGCGGAGGTGAGGGTGTGGGTGCAGGCCAGGAGACGGTAGTGCCTATGTCCTCAGAGGGGGGTTGGATGTCAGTGGCAGGTTGGGGCACAGGGGGAGAGGCAGTGGTGCAAACCGGAGGCGGTGAACGGCCTTCGTCCCACCTTGTGGGGTGCTTGGCCATCATATGCCTGCGCATGCTGGTGGTGGTGGCTCCGCAGCTGATCTTGGGGCGACAAAGGTTGCACACCACTGTTCGTCGGTCGTCAGGCGTCTCTGTGAAAAACTGCCACACCGTAGAGCACCTTGACCTCTGCACGGTGGCATGGCGCGAGGGGGCGCTTTGGGAAACAGTTGGTGGATTATTCGGTCTGGCCCTGCCTCTACCCCTGGCCACCGCACTGGCTCGGCCTGTGCCCACACCCTGACTTGGGCCTCCGCGTCCTCGCCCGCGTCCACGTCCTATAGGCCTACCCCTACCCCTCAGCATGGTGTATTACCAGTAGTGCAGAAACAGAACGCTGTAATTAAATGTGACGCTTATTGGCCTGTGGTTGGAGGCTGACTTTGCTTACGGAACGCCAGGAAATAATTTTGCGCAAGCCTGCTGTAACACTTAGCTGGCTGCGTATGAATTAGGAGGACTACTACACCCAGCACAGACCCAGAACACTGAGGACAGTCACAGGCAGCCCAAATAGATTTTTTTCCCCAAATGTTTTTGCAAAGGCCCACTGCCTATATTCAATAAATATGTCTTCTGTCCCTGCCTTACAATATATGTCTTCTGTCCCTGCCTAATCACCACTTCTGGTCCTGGAGTATTACTGCAGGGCGCAATGCTCTGCACGGCCGATATACCAAAAAAAAAAAATGTGCAACACTGCAAAGAGCAGCCTCCACAGTACTGCACACGGTTAGATGTGGCCCTAAGAAGGACCATTGGGGTTCTTGAAGCCTAAAATACTCCTAACGCTCTCCCTATAGCAACTCCACCAAGACAGCACTGTCCCTAAAGTATGTCAGAACGCATCTGTGGCGAGCCGCGGGAGGGGCCGATTTTTATACTCGGGTGACACCTGATCTCGCCAGCCACTCACTGCAGGGGGGTGGTATAGGGCTTGAACGTCGCAGGGGGAAGTTGTAATGCCTTCCCTGTCTTTCTATTGGCCAGAAAAGCGCGCTAACGTCTCAGAGATGAAAGTGAAAGTAACTCGAACATCGCGTGGTACTCGTCACGAGTAACGAGCATCTCGAACACGCTAATACTCGAACGAGTATCAAGCTCGGACGAGTACGTTCGCTCATCTCTAAAACAGATCCATCTAAAAATGGATAATATGCTTTCTGCTTAATGTCAATTTTTCAGCATTTGAAACAACTCTGTTTTGTGGTGGTGGCTCAGTAGTTAGCACTGTTGCCTTGCAGTACTAAAGTTTAAATTTCATCAAAGACAACATCTACATTGACTTTGAAACACTCCATACGGATGTTACCCTTGGTCATATTTAAACCTAGAACTCCAGCAATGCAAGGCTAACAACTGAGCCATCACACTTGTTTTTGCTCATCCTACTCCACAGTCGTCACGTAGCAGGAGGGAGGGTAGTATGGGCAGCACCGGGCAGGGGCATAGATACAGGAAAGGGGTTACCATAGCTAAGATTTAAAAAAGATCATCATGTGATGCTGATTGACAGCACTACTCCCCTACCCACTTCAGACAGAATTTTAACCCCTTAGTAACATACATAGTAACATGGTATGTTAGGCTGAAAAAGAGAAATGTCCATTTAGTTCAGCTGGTTTCCACCCCACACCACTCCCGCATGTTAAAACAGAGGAAGGAAAAAAAAAACAATGAGGTAAAGACCAATTTACCCCATTTTGGGGGAATACATTTCTTCCTGACTCCATAATGGCAGTCAGAATAATCCCTGGATCAACACTCTTCAGAGAAAAGTTCCTCCTGACTCCTTCCTGCTGTCTATTTTGGACCCAACAATGTGACGATTTGTGGAGGATTTTCACTTCCCCTTTTCAAAAGCCATAACTTTTTTTTTCCCATCCACATGGTCATATGATGGCTTGTTTTCTGTGTGGCAAGCTGTAGTTTTTATTGGTGCCATTTTCTGGGTACATATAATGAATTTTTTACAGCGTTAATAATACAGCATAAATGACATGATACAGTTTTTCTGCAGCTTGGTACAACTACGGCAATACTAAAATTATATTTTTTTAGGTTTTTCCACTTTTCTACAATAAAAACACTGTATTTTTGCACAAATACGTTTTTTTGCATTGTTACATTCAAAGTCCCATAACTTTTTTATTTTCCCATCAGTGGAGCTCTGTGATAGCTTGTTTTTTTGCGCAACAAGCTGCACTGTTTAGTTGTTCCATTTTGGGTTACAAAAAGCTTTTTTGATTACTTTTATTGGGCTTTTGGTAGGAAAAATGAACAAAAAAATATATATTTTGGCTAGGTTTTTTGCCTTTTTTTTTAAAAAGCATGCAGTATAATATGTTCAATCCACTGTATGGAGCTTTATAGATGTGACAATACCAAACATGTTGGTTTTTTGATTTTTTTTAAATGGGAAGGTGCGCAAATTTTTGTTATTTTTAAGTGTATTTTTTTCTGCATGCAGAAAACTAATCGATGGATCATTTAGTGTAAACAGGCAGTTGCCGTTCACTTCGAACGACTGTCTGCTTACTGTGAATGGAGGGAGGTGGGCTGGATCAGTCCCCGCCTGCTCCGCCTCCATTCAGTCAGTGCACTCAGTGATGCCCATTTCTGTTGAAAAGCACAGGAATAATTATTGCTGGGACCATCTGTTGGGCATCTGTTGCCCCACAGGTTGTCCTGTGTAAAAGTACCCTGAGCGTTTTTTTAACAGAATGGTTATCGCTCAAAAAATCCTTTAAATGAGTGGAAGTGAATCGTTCAGTTTTGTTTGCCATTTATTTTATGCAGTCATAAAGACCATCATTGACTCATTCACTTTTAATTGGGCTTAAACAGTCCTTCTCATTTGCTATACAAGGACTGAACAATTCCGATTGATCCTCGTTTAAACGCGCCAACAATGCATTTGCCTGCATGAATGCGAATGAGTTAGCAGCTACACACTCGCTCATTCAAACAATAATTGGCTCCTCTACTAGGAACCTTAGTCTCTGTGCAGAGGGCTGGGGTGGGGGCTGTAAACAGGTTTTCACCAACCATTAAGGCCTCATGTTCACGGGGAAAATCAGGCCCGCTGCGGATTCTTCATGTAGAATCTGTAATGGGTCCCTCCTGCGGGAGCCATCCCCGCGGGAGACCCGCACTAAAAAGGAGCATGTCTGGATTTTTTTCCGCACGCGGATCCGCGCATGACGGGAAAAATGACATCCGCAGGTATTAAACTACCTGTGGGTGTCCAATGCATCCCTATGGCCTCATGTCCACAGGAAAATCAGGCCCGCCGTGGATTCTTCATGTGGAATCCGTAGCGGGTCCCTCCTGCCCCGCGGACATGAGGCCTAAAAAGAATAATAAACTCACCTGCTCCGGACGATGCGGTTCTTCCCTTCTTCGCGGCCGGATCTTCTTTCTTCGGCCCGGTGGATGTGTTCGGCACGCCAGCAGCGTGCCGCCGCGCATGCGCTGGCCACATCTGCCGGGC
The DNA here is from genome assembly GCF_035609145.1 of Eleutherodactylus coqui. Lineage (NCBI taxonomy): Eukaryota > Metazoa > Chordata > Amphibia > Anura > Eleutherodactylidae > Eleutherodactylus > Eleutherodactylus coqui. The sequence goes on along the minus strand of NC_089843.1, from coordinate 178,587,072 downwards.
CGCAGAAAGAAGATCCGGCCGCGAAGAAGGGAAGAACCGCATCGTCTGGAGCACGTAAATTTTAATTCTGGTACAGGTCTCCTGCCGATCCGTACGGCTTCCATAGGCCTCAATAGAAGCCTGCGAGAGCCGTCCCCGCGGGAGACCTGCACTAAAAAAGAGCATGTCCTGAATTTTTCCCGCACGCGGATCCGCGCCTGACGGGAAAAATGACATCCGCAGGTATTTAACTACCTGCGGGTGTCCAATGCATCCCTATGGGGCACGGATCCGCGTGTGGGAGAAACGCTGCGGATTTTAACCCTGTGGACATGAGGCCTATGGGGCGCGGATCCGCGTGCGGGAGAAACGCTGTGGAGTTTAACCCCGTGGACATGAGGCCTAAGGCCTCATGTCCACAGGGAAAATAAAATTTTAAATCCGCAGCAGATCACCCGCGTGCGTAATCCGCACCTAAAAATTCTTATTGGAATTCATTGACCACCCGTGGGTAAATAAATAGCCGTGGATGGTATTTTAAAGTGATTTAAAAATTTCATGCACGTGAAAAAAAACGCGACATGCTCCATTTAAGTGCGGATCTCGAGTGCGGGAGCTCATAGGACTTATAGCTCAATTGATCTCCCGCATGAAAAAAAGAAAGGAATTTAAGCTCATCTGCACTGCATCCGCAGCAGAAATCCGCATTACATATCCGCAGCGGACCTGATTTTCCCCGTGGACATGAGGCCTTAGGGATAAGATAAAACTGAGCTCTGCTCCAGGTGCCCCATAGCAGTCACATGGGCTTCCTTTATGGGATATATAACCTTGAAAATCTAGGCACTTTTTTCTTTAAGGCTGATTTGAGAAATGAGGTCCAATGTGCTTTTTGTACCTCGGCTTCCTATAATATTGTCAGTACTTTCCTAGCCATAACTCAAGTGAAAGTACCTTCAGATATCTTACTTGCTTGTCAGAGCTGATCATCAGTCACTTACCTCTGCACAAACACTTCAGCAAAGGCTCCACTAAAGTGATAAAGAGATAAAGATAAGACCAGAGAATTGCTGTCAATGATTCTGTGAGAGTTTCTAGATTCATCACAATAAACTAATGGCTTTTGTTTTATTATTACACGACATGATATGAAGCATTGCAGCAAAAACTGACTGATCAAATTTACAACCAAGAGACGAAGCTAATTCTTCTTCAAAAAAATGCTGAGAATATCTCATTGAGCCTGAGCAATGTCCATGCAATACTGCATTCTCTGGAAGAAAAAATCAATGAAGCCGATGAGAAAAATCTGCCGTCATTCCTGAAAGGTAAATATGTATCCAAACCAGTTCAGATAAATTGTATGACCTCGTAGATAGATCTGTTCTATAGAGAAAAAGATGTGAGACTATTCATTTCTATCACAACTTTCATTCTAGGTGACTTCTTACTAACATTAAGTTTCTTGTGTAACTTTTTTAAACAGGTCTGTAGTGAAGGGTAGGCAGACGAGGCGGTCATATAATTTATGTACTGAAACAAAAACATCAGCCTCTAATGGCCCTTTTACACGATGGAATGATTATCGTTCAGTTTATCGCAGGATCATGCGAAGTTGAGCGATAATTATTAAGTGTAAAAACTGCCAGCAACTGAATAATTAATTGATCATTCAGTTTAGGTGGGACGAAAAATCAAATGATGAACAGCTCTTGTAAATGGGCAGCAGTTCATCTCTGCTTTAGGCCTAAGTCAGACGGGCGTTTTTAGCCACGATTTGCGCATGCGCATGCGTCCGGCGATTTTATAAAACCATTGCTTTGCAATGGTATCGGACACATGAGCGCTTTTTATGCGCTCGTCCGATAAATTATAGAACAGAAATCGCAGATCGCACCTATCTGCGATCTGCGATTCCTGTTCTCTTCTCTATATGCGCTCAATGGGGCCGGCGGCAGCAGCGCCGACCCCATTGAGAACATATAGAAGACAAATCATTCTTCTCTGCCACAGCTGTAACAGCTGTGACAGAGAAGAACGATGTTTGCCCATTGAATTCAATGGAGCCGACAATACAGCCGCTCCATTGAAAGCAATGGGCTTCCGGCGTGTGCGGGGTGAATTGTCGGGAAGGGCTTAAATATATAAGCCCTTCCCTGCAATTCATCCTAAAATGTGTTAAAATAAAAAAAAATTGTATACTCACCTTACCGCTGCAGCCGGAGTCCAGCCGCGGCCGCTGTCAGTTCTCCTGAACTGCTTCTCGGCACTATTCAGCCGGCGGGGCTTTAAAATCCCCGCCTGCTGAATGATCTGCCTCTGATTGGTCACAGCCCTGACCAATCAGAGGCAGGTTTCACTCACACACCCATTCATGAATTCATGAATGGGTGAGTGACTGCTGCCTCTCAGCGCTGAGCCAATCAGGGGCAGGTCTGACTCACATCCATTCATGAATTCATGAATGGGTGTGAGTGAGACATGCCTCTGATTGGCTCAGCGCTGAGCCAATCAGGGGGCAGGTCTGACTCACACCCCCTTCACACCCACTGCAGGACGGCCGCGCGGAGCTCCGGCTGCCGGGAGAAGGTGAGTATATATATATTTTTTATTTTTACACATTTTAGGATGAATTGCAGGGAAGGGCTTATATATTTAAGCCCTTCCCGACAATTCATCCCGGGCTCGCCCGCAGCGCATTGCTTTAAATGGAGCCGGCTCTATTGCCGTCTCCATTGAATGCAATGCGCTGGACAGCTCCGGCCCGTTTCTAATGAAACGCGGCTAGGAGCAGATTTTCGGGCGACTTGCGGGCGACTTGCGCGCACCGGTTACGCGATTTGCGGATGCGCATCCGTCATGCGATCCGCAAATCGCGTGAAAAAACGCCCGTGTGACTAAGGCCTGAAGCCTCATTGTCTTAAGCGCCCAACAATTGTCCAATGTAAATGCATCCCAAAGTTCTGTTGCCAAAGTGGCTAGTAAGGCTGTAATTAGCAAAGACTAGGAATGTAATGTGTCCTTCAGATGGAGTAAAGGGAAGAGTTCATTGGTGTCGGAACAGCACCTGTCGAAAAGCAATAGACTTTTTTGTTATGTAACCTACGGTAAATAATAATGAGCTTCCTTCTCTTGGCTGATTGAAGAGAACAAGCAATGCTGGTAAGGAGGGGGGGGGGGCATTTTCTTTTTGTATCCAATAATTTAAAAAAATATATAATATATGGTATACATACACATTATGTATAAAGCTAGGTAACTTATCATTATACAATGGTCTTATTCTTCTTTTGTACTTCTTTGTACATGAAGTCTGTACTTTGGATGAAGATTGCAAGGTTGAATAGGGGTTGTTTTTTGGGAAGAGCAAATTTTTTTATTACTCCCCTCCCCCCCCCCCCCCCCAGCAAGCAGTGCTTTGGATGAGGTCAGGTATAGGTAAAGATTGCAGGGTTGAATAGGGGTTGTTTTTTGGGTACTCACTTTACTGACCTCAGAAGGATAGAAGGCTGAGTCAACCTTGAGCCAGCTACCTGAACCATGCGAGACTTCAACTCACAGCCTTCAGGTCGTGAGTGAGAGCTTAGGACTGCATACTGCTGCCTTAAGACTCTGCACCACACAAGGCCCCTCATGGGCTTTTAATTTATTATTTTTTATTGCAAAGATTCTTTTATACACTTTATGGGGGTGGGGATGCAAAAAAAGTAGACCCACACAGTTTTACAGGAAATTCAATATAAACATATAGGGGCTTATGTCTTAACCCAATTACATCAGAATTCTGGCAGCAAAAAACAGCAGTTTTGGCATGTGAGTTTTTTGCACAAAAATATGTGACATTTTGACCATTTTTTGTTACCTCTACCAACTTTTTGAAAAATATGCATGGCTTATTAGGAGGAAAGTGGGCGCCCCTGCATGACAGATCCAAGTATAATTTCCCCCAGAAATTGGTGTAAAAAATACCAGAAATCCACCCGAGTTCAAAGCTGGCGTAAATAAATTTCCAAGGCACACAAACAGCCAAAGGTTATGTTATCATCCAAATTAATGTTCTGTGCTTCCCATAGACTTCAATGAGAAAATTGCATCACACTCGCATGCACACTGCATGCCATGTGAGTGCGATTTTTTTTTCAAGATCCCATAAGAAAAAATGAGTGATTCTTTCCGCAAGAACTCTAAAAAAAAAACATGCTGCGATTTTTTATTGTTCGCAGCGTCACTGCAAGAAAAAAATTGCTCATGTGAATGGACCTATTAAAAAGAATGGGTTTCATATTCATGCGTGTTTGGGGTGTCTTACCCATCTGCTTAAGCCCTAAACCAAACAACCAATTTATTCAGCATATAATCAACAGTTCCGTATTTTGGAAATATGTTGGACAGAAAATCTACCAATATGACAGCCTTTTTATGCTCAGTTTTACTTTAAAGCAAACCTAATGACTTTCATTTTACTTTGCTCATCTAGAAATATTGTTACAAGTTCAGGTTGTGTGAAAAAGAAAAAAAAGATTCATTTATACACCATTGATCGTATACACATTATTTCAACAGAATGCAAAGTACACGGAATCAAATCGATTCAGTATATCAATATAAGTGTAGACACTTCTGATAATAATCATATTATATTACACACACATCAGATTATTTTCTATTCCTTTTGCATGAGACAATGTGTCAATAGGACTTAATCTAAACTCTATATCTGTTAATTGGAATAGACTAAAGCAAACTCCGAGGTCAAAATTCTAGTTGGAACAAATGAAATGAGCTTCATTATTTTTCTTTATTTCCTTTTATTTTAGATTTGAAATCAAAAAGTATTACAGAATTAATTAAAGACATTGTTAAGGATCAGTTGACAGTTCTGCAGGGAGATATGAAGGAAACAGTAGCTTTACTGTATAAAAGTATGTCTGAAATATCTATTGAAGTTGAAAGGAACAAGGAATTAGTGAAAACATTGAATCATACTATAATTTCTACCCACGAAAAGTGTGTACTGGAAGGAGAGAACAAGGCCACGATGGACGATGTGGTAGAACTGAAGAATCGGGTTGAGAATTTGAAAAATACGGCTTTTGTTTGCACAACGTCTTTTAACGAAATGGAGGAAAAGCATTCAGCGCTAGAGAAGGAATTAGAACAGGAGAAACTGAGAAACAAGGATTATTTTGAGTCACTGAATAACACACTGAGCAAAATAAGGGAAATTCATAATCAGATGTTACCTGAGGAACATACAGAAGAGCCATCAGTCTCAGCAGTAAATGGTTCCATACATGATAACATAACTGAACATTTTATTACTTTGCAAGAAAGATTCAAAAAACAGAACATAATGATGCTTCAATTGTACGATGATATTAATTCACAAGATGGCAAAATCAATAACCTTACAATAATGTTGGATCTCCAGAAGCAATCGATTGAGAAAGCCTGTGAAGACCGATTTTCATCTTGCAAGAATGATTTTCAGAAGCAGTTAAAGAAAGCTAAAGAGAGCATGTATGTGTTAAACAAAACTGTATCTGATGTGGTCCTTCCTCTGGATAACAAGATCGATAAGATGAATGAGCAAATAAATGATTTGTGTTATGACATGGAAATACTACAACCCTTAATAGAAAGGGGGGCACCATTTACCATGCCAACTGAATGTGAACATGGAACTGATATAGGTGAAATCAACAATGAGATTAAGAATATTACAGAAGTCCTCAATGACGTAGGTTCTAGAATGCAAGAATTGGCTAAAGGTCAGAAGGAACTTCGTAGCAAAGCAGAAGCTCATGAACAAACGTTCGAAAGGCGTCTAAGTGAGTGCATCATACAGATTGAAGACGGTCTGAACAGCACTATGGATGTAATAAATAATGCTGTTGATTCTATCCATGATAATTTTGTAATGAAATCAAGCTTATCTGACATGGAAAATGTAGCTGAGCTCTACAATGCGACACTTGAGAAGCTGGAAAAGGTTATGTTGGCCATTCCACAGTTGAACAATACCTCGGAGGAATCACGATCAAGTCAACAGGATGTTGAAGAAATTGGACATTATGTCAAGGTGTCAAATGAAAATAATAGCAACTTGTTGACCTACTCCGAGCTTTATCAAAAGATAAATGCCATGCAAATTAGGTTAGAGCAAAATGAACTAAACATGACCCACATGGGTGAAAAATTGCAGCTCTCAGAAACTAATGCAAACAACTGCCAATCACATTTGCGAAGTATAGAATCCCAAGTAAATCTTATTCTGATTAATCCTCCAAAGAACCAAAAAGATGAGACAATCTCAAACGGCAATGGCCAACAGGAGGTAAACTCAAGACTTAAGGCCCTTGAGTTTAAATCTGTACGCATGTCATCAAGTATACCACAACTAAATAAAACAGCCAACGAGGCAAAGTTCTTGTGTCAAAACATTTTCATCACTGTTAAGAAAGTCAATGACACCGTGCCCCGATTAATTAAAGCTGCCCAGCCAAATATTACACATTTACAGAATGGCTTTGAGGAGTTGATTCGTTCTTTAGTAGAAATGAAAATAGAATCCGTCCTGTCAAATCTGACTTCCTATGTTGACAATTCACTATCTGATGTGAAAAATAACATTGCTAAACTTCAAAAACAGATGAAGGCCCCTGTAAAAAAGACTATTCCAAGTAAAAAGATCAATCAAACCGCATCTGTCATCGGACGTAATCAGAGAAACACTGATCTAGCAGATCAAGGTGAGTAATGTAAGTATTAAAGCATGTGCTGATAACTGAAGGGCAGCATGATGGCTCAGTGGTTAACACTATTGCCTTGCAGACCCTGGGTTTGTATGTTATGGTCTTAGTGTATTTAAGATAGTGAAATTAAGCTTCACATCCCATTGGGAATAGTGAGTAATTAACTCTCTGCCTGAGGACATTTTGATGGCAAATTCGATAAAGGAGTGCCAAAGGGGCCTTGATGCCTTTCTTGAGCATTACAATATTACATATTATAGTCACCATTACTTCAGAAGGGTCAGTGATCCGGGATTATTCTGATTGCCAGATTGGAGTCAGGAAGGAATTTGTTTCCCTTATATGGGGAAATTGGCTTCTACCTCATTGGGGTTTTTTTTGCCTTCCTCTGGATCAGCATTGGGGGGGTAATAAACTGTACTAGATGGATATATGTCTTTGCTTGGCCAAGTGTGATTGTTCTCAGTGAGAGAAACCAAGTAAACTTGTAGATATGATACCCTTTAATGGCAAACAAAAATACATGATGTGACAGCGAGCTTTCGGGTCTTCTATCGATCCTTTCCTGCCTGATGAAGGATCGATAGAAGATCCCGAAAGCATGCTGTAATATGTATTTTTGTTAGCCATTAAAAGGTATCATATCTACAAGATTACTTGGTTTCTCTCACTGAGAACAATCACACTTTACTCTACTGGCTAACACCATACCAAACCTTTTTTTCGTTTGGCCATACATACTATATCTGTACAATCTCTGTACACTGCTGTGGAATACATCAACCTTAAATTCTATATATGGGATAATTTTTCCCCTACTGTAAATCATTCTAAGGCCTCCCTCGCACAGAGGTTTTTTTTAGGATTTTCAATGGAGCCTTTCACCCAGCCTCAGACAGCTGCTGCACTTTACAGCGTCATGATTTTCGAGCTTAGTCTGTTCTATTTTAGGGCATTTAGCACTTCTCATCAACGATGAGGAGTGCTAAAAGCCGGCGTCGCCAACAGCATTGCTGCGGCCGAAGACGACAGTAAAATGGGGCAAAGCGCCACGATTTAAATTGCGGCGCTTTCAGCAACGCCTGTGTCAGGGAGGCTTAAAGGTGCATTTACATGTAGCAGATTTTGGTGCAGATTTCACCCTCTCAATTGAATTCAAATTGAAGGGGTGAAACCTACAGCAAATCTGCAACAAATTCGGCGGCAAATCAATGACGTGTGAACGCTACCTAAAGAGTATTAGAAGCCACCACAATGGCTTAAAGAGAGCGCATCATGTCACCACAGCACCATAAACTAAGTTATTGTGCCATTGGGGAGGTGACAGGGAGCCAGGTGAGGTATTTTTTAAACTCACCGGCTCCCTAGCTCCAGCGGTGTCCCCTTTGAAGATCGCGTTGGCACGGCAAATCCAACTCTTTTCACAGTGCCATATGCACCCTCTCATAGACTTGTATGGAAGATCACACACAGCACTGTTAGAAAAGTCGGATTTGCAATGTCGGCACAAACTTCAGAGGGGGACACTGCTGGATCCGGGGAGCAGGTCAGTTAAAAAATATCTTACTCAGCTCCTGGTCATGTCCCCTAACTGCATTATAACTTAGCTTATGGTGCTTTGGGGATGGAAAAGATTCCCTTTAATGGTTTGTATAATTGGAGTACATTTTTTCAGAAAAAAATTATAGCATACTCCATTTGGATACCATATTATAGTGCTGTTCCCCCCTGGAAGCAATGCGCCTATGCATAACCACCATATACATAACCCCATTATAAGACTCTGCACAGAGCACCATATGGCGACACACTGGGTGCTTATGCCTTCATAGGACATTGTCGCTGGGGCTCCATGTGGTGGCATCCTGCCTCCTATACACGGCTTTCACATGTGCATAAGACCTAATTCCATCATTTTATTTATTGTGAGTATATTCTCCAATTAGCATTGTGAATTTTATTGGAGAAAAGTAGTCACATTATTGTGCATATTGCAAACATTTTTTTTATCAAAAAATCAAAAACTTAATGGACATTTTTTATACTGTAAATTCTAGGGGTTTATTTAGGTATCATACAAAAAAATATATAATCTGCTATTTCTCTCAATAGATGAAAACTTCAGTTGCAACAGTGGACCTTGTTTAAATGGTGGAACTTGCATTAATGACCTGAAAGGCTTCACATGCGCCTGTCGCCATCCTTTTGGCGGAGTGAACTGTAGTCTAAAGATGTCAGATGACAATACTCAGTCACTAGGCAAGTATAATTTTATGTATTTATGATCCCATTGATATCTACTTAATACATAATGACTAGAAAGTATGGACCATTTCAAAGCTATAGTTTATGAGAAACAGTTCACTATTACATTTCGGCCTTATTCCTATTAGTGTGAACGCAACTACACTCAGCGGCATGGAGCATAGTTCGGCCTGGATGAGGGGAATCCCTTCCCTTTGCCAGCTTTTCAAACTCTGTACCAGAGTGCAGGAGTTTGGAAAAAACTGTGGGAAGATAGGTGCTACCCGATCTTTCCCGCACAGTTTAACTTACATGCAAGAAAGATAGGGCAGGTCCTATCTTTTTCCGGCCGTACAGATCAAGGCTGGGAAAAGAGGTGGTGAAAACAAAATCACTGAAACCCCATAGAGATCAGTGGTTTCGTTTTGTCCCGTTATATGGCTGTGATTATATGGCAATATAAGAGGACAAAGCCGCACTTGTCTGAATCTGCCCTTAATGTAATTCAGGACGAGAACACACTGGCGTGGGCGCAACTATGCTCTCCAGCACGGAGTGTAGCTGCATCTGAACGGGGGGAATTTCTTCTCACTGGCGGTTCAAACTCCGTGGCAGAGCGCTGGAGATCGAAAATAACAGCGCGAATATAGGTGCTGCACGATCTTTCCCGCACGATGTATACACTACGTGTGGGGAAGATAGGACAGGTCCTATCTTTTCTCGGCTGTAGTACTCTAGTCGAGAAATCCCAGCAGTGAAAACGAAACCATTGAACTCCTATTGATATCAGTGGTTTTGTTTTGCCCCCTATTTAAGGGGAAAAAAACACGCCCATGTGTTTAAGCCCTCAGGATAAGATTTGTTCTATTGGCGAAATGGGGGGTTCTTTTGGTGGGACCAAGTTCTTTTCCATAGCAGTATCATTAATTGCTGTACTAGAGGATCAGAAAATCATAGTAACAGTTGTCATTCCTTACCAAACCAGAAACCTAATAAAATAAAGTGGTTGCACCAAGATGGCATCCCCTGGTCCTATGCCTATGCAGGAACCCCATATATAACCTTAATAGCTATACAAGAGGGTCCTGCTAAGTCCTGTGCCATCCTTGTAATTACAGCGATTATCATAGTATCATACTACATTTTCCTGCAGTAGCTACTGCGGAAAATATGTTTTGCTGGCCACGCCAATATCCGCTATTTGCTGGGGTGGGTGAGAGAGCGGGAACCAGGGCAATGAGCGGGACACAGGGTAGGTTCTTGCATTTTGATAGGGGTTTTGCATGTTGGCACAACCCCTTTTAAGAGTAGACAGCTGGGTATTTAACTCAGTCACCATAGTAGAAAAAGCAATGCATATGTTCCTCTCACTATTGAACACTAGATACATTAACACCAAGGTCTCCCCAATGGGCAAAAAGAAATTCCTAATGATGAAAATGTACACCTTCACACCACTGTTTGAAGAACTCAATCACCCACCTCCCCTAAGGATTTCTGCATATTCAAACTTAGTGTACCAGAGAGTTAAAGCCTCTAATGGCACTAGAACTGGGGGGTCCACTACCTTTCCCTATTGGACTCCAAAGAATTGAATTCCTTCCCACTGACCAATGGAAGTAACTTCCTTTCCCCATGGGATAACATGGAATATAAACATCTCTTCTCCATCTTGGACAATATAGAATTCATTCCCTACACCTCTGTAATGAACACCAGGAAATATAACTCAATGATCCACCCTGACCCCACAGGAAACCCCAGAGTTTAAACTCTGTTTCTTCATTTGACTTAAGAACTCTAAAAAGTTTGAACTGCGTCAATAATTCATTATGGATCCTAATTTGTAATAGACATTAGCCCTAATTTTATGGAATTTGAATGCCAGAATACAATATTTTGTTCTTGACAATAGGGAAATGAAACCCCTCATCACAGAGCAACAGGAAATCCACAATGAACCCATACATTTTTTACTTGATATAAAAGAATATAAAACCCCTTAAGGACATGGCTCTTTTGGGCTTAAATGACACAAAGATATACATGAATTTAGTTTTTTCATTGTTGCATTTAGAAAGCCACAATTTAGTTTTTTTTAGTTTTCCATAGTCACAGCCATATAAGGGTCCGAATATATTTAGTCCCACCCTCTTATATAAGCCACACTCCTTGGAAAGGATGAGCACATTTTTGCTGCAACCTGCTGCTCAAGTGTCACCTTGTGAAGGACTCTCCCAAGTTGACAGTTCCATATATCACGAGATATACCCTCATTTTATGATCGGGGGAGCTCTGTCATCAGAAACCCTTACCAAATTACGAGAATGAAGAAGCCATGTTGTAGTGCTGCATCCTCTTCACTGTTTCTCACTGCGCCAAACTGTGCCCATTTGAGTTAATGGGGCTGGTAGCAATTCCCTGCACACTCCTCTGGCCAGAGGTGCTGCTGTCCAGGAAAAACTTTAGGAGGTTTTTTTGCCTCCCCCCTGCCAGTTTTTCAATGCCATTATTGAAAGTAGAATTCCCATCAGACACATTTCCTCTGGTGGACTCAGGAAATCCCAGTTCAATTCTGAAGTGAGAAGGGTGCATCCTAGCAGTAACTGTAGAATGTACGTACACCTTTTTGGGGTTTCACTGATGATTATATAGATATTTTAGTTTCTGTTCACTTATGAGCACTGCTTGCCAAAAAGAATGAGAACTTATGAAAGCCCAAGTTTTACTTCCTTCTGTTACCAGTTTCTAGGAGTGTTGAAATATGATAATGGTCTTTCAAATATTAGCTATTATACTTTGCTACATCTTGACTATAAAACTGGCAGGTCTAAATCTAATTATGATTACCTCTATTCTTTCTCAGTGTTGACACTTGTGCTCAGCACTTTTTGAAACCGATTTTTCAATGTACAGTATAATCCAATTTTCAGTGCCTGGAAAAGCATAAAGGTTAGATAGCCTTACAAGGTGACACACTGATTTACTAAGATACAGTCCCTGAATGTCTTGTTTTACACATCCCAAGGACATTCGGTAATACTGTCTCTATTTCTAATAATATGTCAAAAAATGTTTTTTTGAACATACAGCTGAACATATTATTTATTGCGGGTACTGAATTATCACAGTTACATAGGTTTAAAAAAAATGCATATCCATCAAAATCAGCCTTAGAGTAATGCCTTGTGCAGTACAGTTTATTGACGCCTATGGTATACTATATATTGTCCAAACAATGCAGTCATAATGTGCCCAAATAATGAGCTATTTAAATCTCATTTTGCATTTCCTCCATGAGTCCCATCATGGTTTACTTCTGAATCCCCAAAAATGTGATTTAGATAGAACTCCTGGACTGAACCATTCATTTACATCAATGCAACTAATAGGAGAGACCAACAGGATGGGATAAGATAACAGTGCAGAGGGAATGGAAGTTATTTCAGGCGTAAAAGCAGGGCTGCTAACCTAAATTTTTCTTTTTTTCTGAACCAGCTATCCAATAATTGAGGACAGCCAACACTTTTTACAGACATATTGGTCAAACATAATGAATGATAAAGATTATAATTAATACATATTTATAGGTCAGATACTGATATGATCTCATTACCAACATTTACTGTGAGCTGGAAAATAATGATAATTAGTCATAATAACTTGCTCAAGTACCACCAGCCTCAATAATCCCCAAAATATCTATTTTTTTTCTATAGACACTGGAAAAAGTGCCCTATTTTTACAGACTGTCCATGAATTTCTGGACAGTAGACAACCCTGGATAAAAGTCATGCCTTAAAATTAACCTCTTTGTTCCTGAATAGTGAAGCAATTCAAAAAACACACAATGAAGGAACTGTCCGTACCCATTAGCTGTATTCAGCTATGCAGCTGAAGATGGATTTTCCATAGCAACACTCATCAGCTGCATAGCTGTACAAGGATAGGGCAGCACTTCAAGAGTGACTTTCAGTTGAAAGTGGCCTGAATCTATTAATTATATTAGAAAACAAAACAATCCTAAAATTGCCTGTTCTTTAAATTAAAAAAATCAAATGACAAGAAGTACACTTTACAAAACCACCAGCAATGTGGTAAAAAAAAAAACATTTTATTTTTATTCCACTGGTGGAATTTTTATTCCACTGGTCGATTATCATTAAAAAAAATTCACTTTTTGTTCATCGTTCATTTTATACAGGCATAAAAACAATCGTTCACTTTAAATAGCGTTCATTCAGTCCCTCTCATTCACTTATACAGGGAATGCGAATGGCTGAACGATTCTCATTTGAACGAGCCAACAATATAACTGCCTGTATAAACAGGCTGCACGAGAGCGAACGAGCTAGCGATGACGTTATTTGCCTGTTCGCTCATTCAAATGCTAATTGTTGTGTGTAAACGGACCCTTAGTCATTACTGGGCTCCCACCGTTGATCCCACAGGCACACTTTCTGTACTCATGCAATCCCATGACATACATGTAGGGCATGTTGCATTTAGAAAAGGTGTTAAAGGGTTACATTCATTCCATATTACTCCATTCATTTAAAATATCAGTACCAAATAAATGTACAGTATATGCTAAACCGCTTTTTAGATTTCACAATATTTCAAAGATGTGTATTAATTTTAGCAATACAATAACTAGTAAATGCAGAAGAACTACTTACAGGTTGCAATGTTCCAAAATATATAAAGTTGATATAAGTTCAAGAAAAATATTACAATTTTAATGAGAAGAAAACAAATGTTTCCTTTATAAATTAATCAATTGTAGCAGATTACATCTGGCCATGGCATCTTTGGACAATGTTACGACATTCACTATCATTACTTGTGGTGTCTCAGTGCAATCCTGATGTCATGTGACCACAGTCTCCATGTACTCCTTGCCTTCAGAATTCAATTTTTTTTTTAATATTTAGAAGAAAAAAAAATAATTTCTTAATAATAAACCATATGTATGTTTCCACAGATTTCTCGAAGGGATCATACCGATATGCACCAATGGTGGCTTTTTCAGCCTCTCACACATATGGGATGACATCTCCTGGACCGATTCGATTCAACAATTTATATGTAAATTATGGCGCATCTTATGCACCCAGCACTGGGAAATTTATTGTGCCGTACCTTGGAGTATATGTTTTTAAATTTACCATTGAATCATACAGTCATCGTGTTTCTGGCTACTTAGTGGTTGATGGGACTGACAAGATTGCATTTCAATCTGAAAATATTAACAGTAACATGTACAGCGATAGGATGGTGACAGGAGATGCTTTGTTAGAACTGAACTACGGGCAGGAAGTATGGCTCAGATTAACATCCGGCTCCATCCCAGCTCAGTACCCACCCGTTACAACATTTAGTGGATACCTCTTGTACCGCACATAATTTTGATCGCGGTAGGTTTTCAGAAGTCCTTGAAACTATATAAATATAAGTATATATGTTTTATTTTAATGCAAGTCTTGGGCCCACAGTTAAATGTAATGCAGAAGCCTTGTCACGGAGGAATATTTAAAGGATTTGCTAACTTGGAAACACGTAAATGAAAAAAATATCACTCTAACTTCCTACCTCCATTTAAATTCACAAAGTTATTAAATATAAGATATCCGGCCAATAATTGCTATATTATGAGATCTACCATGTTATTGTTCTAATTGGACTCTAGTAAGGCTCTGTTCACACATGTCGTAAACCTTCACTGCGGTTCCATGTGACAGGAAGAAGAGCATTGTCTGCAATTCTATTCTTGACTCCAAAACATGGATACCCAATTAAACCCAGATGAACCCCATTAAAGTCGATGGAGATTACATTTAGCGATGTATTCAGGTCTGGTTTAAGGGGTTAGAAAACTGGGCAATAAGGTAGGAGCCTTACATATGTAATGTAAAGACTGAGAAGGGTACTATATAAAGCTAAATATAACTTTTATCTTTTATTATCTTTTAGCATTGGTGAATCAATAACCAGATATATACAATTGTAGGCTGCATTGTGTATGACTGGTCCTAGAATGCAAAAATGTATCTATACTCATTGTCCAAAAAAATGAAGCACCTAGAAGGAGTTGTTGGAATCAAATGAAAATTTCTCTGTGATTACAATATCAGAGCAAAAGGATAATTTATTGCAGAAAGCGGAAGACTTTAAGGGATGCTCTAGTACCCTGTTGTACTGCCTCTAGCTTGGATACAAGATGTGATACGGACAGGCATTGAGGCTCTAGTACCCTGTTGTACCACCTCTAGCTTGGATACAAGATGTGATACGGACAGGCATTGAGGCTCTAGTACCCTGTTGTACCACCTCTAGCTTGGATACAAGATGTGAAGCGGGCGAGCATGGAGGCTCTAGTACCCTGTTCAGTTTGCCTCTAGCTTAGATGCAAGATGTAATACAGGCGAGCATGGAGGCTCTAGTACCATGTTGGGCTACCTCTAGCTTGGATACAAGATAAGATATGGGCAGGCATGGAGGCTCTAGTACCCTGTTGTACCGCATCTAGCTCAGATAGCAGAGGTGATACGGGTAGGCAAGGAGGCTCTAGTACCCTGTTGTACCGCCTCTAGCTTCGATACCAGATGTGATACGGGTGGGCATGGAGGCTTTATTACCCTTTTGTACTACATCTAGCTTGGATACAAGATGTGATATGGGCAGGCATGGAGGCTCTAGTACCCTGTTAGGCTGCCTCTAGCTTCGATACAAGATGTGATATGGGTGGCCATAGAGAAACAGGTTCTGTATGGTATCCTGCAGCATATAACTCCACATTTGCTGTCAAGGAGTTTCTAGATCGTGCACACTCGTAGGCTGTCAAAGTTGGCATCTCAGATGGTTTCTTACATGTTCTATTGGCAATAAATCTGGTGACCGAGCAGGCCATGGAAGTGTGACAATGTCGTGGGGACAATCCTGTGACCCCCTTATGTGTGCGGCTGAGCATTATCCTGCTGGGAAATGCCTCTTGGAAGCCTCCATGAGAGGAACACATGTGGCTGCAGGATGTCCTGCATATCGCTGAGCTGTCATTGTCCCTGGTACCACTGCTAGGGGTGACCGATTGTCATTTGCAATGGCCCCCAGTCCATCACGCCAGCAAGGGGCAGTGTGCCGCTCCACAGCAAAGGCAGGATGTAGGTGCTCACCCTGAGGTCTCCAGGCACAAACACAACCTTCGTCAGTACGCAGATTAAACCTGGATTAATCACTGAAGACAACTTGGTTTCACTCAGTAGCAGTTCAGTTTTGTCATTCATGATACCACTGCAAATACAGGCAACAGAGGGTGAATGTTAAAGACAGTACATATAATGGGTGCCATGAGACCAAATGGCTCCAACAGACACAGAGGTGTAACAATGGCGCCTCCTGTGTGTGGATGATGGACAACAAAACAGTTGGAGCTGCTCATGCTTGTCGGATGACCAGATGATCCTCTCTACTGGTGGCCTGTTGAGGTCGTCTTGAGCCCGGTCAACTTGTGTGCCCTCACACATCCACTGGTCCCAACACCTCCTAACAGTTTGGTCAGTACAGCCCGGTGGTGGCGATTCATCAATGCAACCATCTAGCTTTTCCCATTGCAATAATGCGCACCTCTCAAACTCTGTAAACTGCAAAATCTCTTCTCTACACGAGTGGAAGAAGAGGCCACTCACTACACACAAGGAGCTTCTGAGAGCCTTTTATAGGCCATGGGGGGGACCACTTTTAGGGCCTCAGGTGACAAGACTGTTTATCTAATCACAACTCTTATCATTTGTATATCTACCTGAGATGTAACTGCAAGCTAGGTTTTGCAGAAAACGACAACTCCTAGGTGCTTCATTTTTTTTCAAAGAGTGTATATGTATAATGATATGCAATTCACATATGCAAATTATATTTTTCCATCTATGCATGTAATTTATATTAAAAATGCTATAAAATGGTTATGCATGTACAACATCAACATTTTCTAAAAGAACAACTAAAATAAAATAAATTATGCAACATCTGTTTTCGATTATTTGTTGCAATTTCTTAGAAAACAGAACTGTAGAAATGTACAGAGAATTATTGATCACTTGTAACACTACCATGTAATATTATGTTGGTCCCTCTGAGGATGTCCTTTGGTAAATGGCACCAAGACATTAGCAGTAGGAGCTCTGTAGGTTGTGAGATGGAACCTCCATGGATCAGACTTGGTTTTCAAGTATACATTAATCCCACAGAGGCGTAACATGCTTAAGATCTCAGGAATTTGGAGGCTAAATCAACATTGAACATTTTGTTGTGTTCTTCAAACATTTTTTGCTGTGTGAAAAGATACATAATTCAACAATATTCCGTAGGAGGCCACTGCCATTAGGGGATGTAGCTACCATGAACGAGTGTACTTGGATTGTACAATGTTTATGTAGGTGGCGTTATGTCAAAATAACATCCAAATGAATGCCAGGTCCCAGGGTTTCCTAGCAGAACATGGCCCAGAGCATTACACTGCCTCAACCAGTTTGCTTTCTTCCCATAGTGCATGCTGATGTCCTCTCTGCCCCAGGTAAGTGATGCACACGTACCCGGCCATTGACGTGATATAAAACATAATGTGAACTATCAGACCAAGCCACCTTTTTCTATTGCTCCATGGTCCAAGTCTGATACTTACTTGCCCACTGTTAGTGGTAGATAGGGGTCAGCATAGGCACTCTGACTGGTCTGTGGCTATGCAACCCTATCCTCAGCATGTTGCATTGCACTTTGTGTTCTGACAACCTTCTACTATAGCTGACCTTAACTTTTTCAGCATTGTTTGCTACAGTAGCTCTTCTATGGGGTCAACCAGATAGGTTAGCCTTCAGTCCTCAAGCATATCAATGAGCTTAAGCCTAATGCGCACAGGATTCCGCAGCAAATACTGCCCATAGCACGCTATAGAAAATCGTTTTCCCTGCACACGAGTGAAAATCAATTGCAATTTTCCATTCTCAGAGGGAAAATCACAGCATGCTCTATTTCGGTGCAGATTCCGCTCAGATGGCTTCCATTGAAGTCAATGGGAACCATCCAGTCCGCGGCCCGTCCGCAGCTGTCACAGAATCTACTGTATGTCATTGCCTAGCGATGGCGCAGCATCATCTCTACTGCTTTACAGATGAAGAACACAGTGGACAGGTAAGCAGCGGTCACTGGCCGGGCACTGGGTCGGATTTCGCTGCGGGATCCTACATGTAGAATCCGTCCGTGTGCATTCGGCTTTAGGCATCCAAGACCTGGTGCCAGTTCACTGGTTGTCATTCTTTGACACTACTAGCAGGTATTAAACACTGTTTATTGGGAACACCCCACAAGACCCCCTCATATGAGGAACAGTGATGTGGCTAGTGCAGTGTCCATTCAGAAGAGTAAAAAGGGCCACATATAAATGCCAGGCACTGCATCATTGGGTGAAATGGAGCACATACCATGTGGTTTGTATTCCCCCTCCCCTATCTCATTAGGGCTGCTGCAGCATGTGGGAGTAGTAGTGGCTTAGCAAGAGCATGACATAGGAAACCCAGTGCAGCGAGCCAGGAGACAGCATGGAAGAGAACCTGCTCCAATCTGCAGGAGCAGGCTGAGAAGAAAGTCCAGAATCTCTGGTTAGTGTGGTTAGAAATTGGGTCTTCCTCCTGTTGGTGAGCCGAGGGGGGCTGAATGACATCCCTGGCTGAGAAGCTGTGCACATGCAAGCAGAGGGTGCCTCCTGCCCATCTGATCAGAGAAGAAGATGGTTGCACAACCAGGCTGCAAAACAGGGTTAAAGAGTAGAGCTATGTGAGTTTCAAGTCCCTGCAGCCCCCTCTTCCTGCTAACTGCCTGGATTGTACATATGTGCCTCCTTAAAAAAAGCAATCTAAATCATATTAGCTGAAGAATAACCATGCAACCTACTAAATGATGAGATTTGAAGTTTAGCTCTGTCCAGTTGCGGTTTGGTTACTTGTAATCAATGGACTATACATACGGTATTTCACATATACATTCACACCTAAATGCTTACAAAAAGAGATAACTGCTATTAGAGGTTTTTATTTTTATGAAATGGATAAATTGCCACAATCACAATTTTCATGTTTGTTTGTTTGTTTGTTTTTTGCCACAAAATAAAAAACATAAGTACTGGTGATTGTTACATTTTTCCAGAGTGCTTTTATAAAGAGTAGTCATTTATTTTATGGCCAGTAGGTGGTGCTATTAACAGCTCTAATAAAAAGGATGCAGAAAATCATCACTTCAAACAAAGAGTGTGTAATCTAGAGTAAATGTGCAAATAAATGAGGTATTGTATGCAGAGCGATTTGGAATTGGCACTACAAAACAACCAGGACCAGCGCCAAACATGGGAGTTCTCCTCTTTGTTGCCAAGCAGTTGTGAATTCATGGCTTATAGATTGATGAAGTGGGGTGTTTTTAAGAAGTAGTTTTAGGAAATGTGCTATTCAGCATGTTAAATGCTGAGTACGATCAAAAAGCCAAGAATGAGTTAGTCTTGGGCAGTAATATCAATGTATTTAGTTCGGTTTTCCATAAGTGTAACTGTAGTGAAATGAAGGAATAGCATCAGAGTCCCACAGAATGCAGCTCATTTACTTACAACCTCCACGACGTATGTAATAAAGTTTGGACCTAGTGTTGTTTTCAGGCTGCACCACATTCATCAAACGGGAGAGTGTCCGAATGTCTGGTTATTGCTCAGGGAAGAAATTGCGGTACACCGTTTGCAGGATGTGCTGTTAGCAATAAAACCGCCTAGGTTAAGAAAAAACGTATGTGCTCGAAACTGCGCAGTTCTCTGACGTGTTATGTACTTGCTGGATTTTGTTAAAAAGATTCACTTTAACCCCTTAAGGACATGGCCTATTTTGACTATAAGGACGCAACGATTTTGGGGTACAGTTCATCTCGACTTTTCAAAAGCCATAACTTTTTTTTATTTTTCCTTTAAAATGGCCATGCACAGGAAATAGGGCATGCTGCAGATTTTTTGCACGAACAAAATCTGCACACAAAATACGTGAAACATATGAATGAACCCTTTGACATCAATGGCTCCTATTTTCTGTGTTTTTTGCACGCAACTTTTTTGTGCGTAAATCTGCTAGTGTGAATCCTGCCTAAGGCCGCCTGCAGACAGCCGGGTCGTATCCAGCTGCAAGAATTCTCGCAGCGGGACCCGAGCCCCTGCAGAGAGCAGCGCGACACTCACCTGCTCCCGCGGCTCCAGATCTTTCATGTGCCGGCTGCCAGGCAGCCGGCGCATACGCAGACCGGAGCCGGCGGCTGGGGAGTGACATTTCTGTGCGGGGCTCGCGCAGACAAATCGTGGCCGTCTGCATAGGATTGCGTATTGTGTACGGGCGGAAATTCTGCCCATGTGCAGGGGGCCTAAGTCCTTACAATATCTATGCTTATGACAAAGACAGAAGACAGTAAATAACTCACTGCTCCCCTTTTTCATTGCAATGACCCTTCACCATCTCACGTGACAATGTGGCAGATCAGAGCCGTTCTGTCCTCATGTTGCAATATTAGTTTTTGTCTGGTAAGATGACGTCTAAGGAGAGGTGCGCTGTGTGGTCATGTCTGTGTCCCCTATATATTAGGACAAGTACTAAGGGTGCCCTGTGTAGCCATGTCTGGTCCCGTATATACTAGGACACGTACTAAGAGTGCACTGTGTAGCCATGTCTGTGTCCCCTATATATTAGGACAAGTACTATGGGTGCGCGTTCTTTAGTCATGTCTGGGTCCCCTATATATTAGGACAAGTACTATGGGTGTGCTATGCAGTCATGTCTGTGTCCCCTATATATTAGGACAAGTACTGAGGAAGGGTGCTCTGTGTAGCCATGTCTGGGTCCCATATATATTAGGACAAGTACTAAGGGTGCACTGTGTAGTCATGTCTGGGTCCCCATATATATTAGAACAAGCACTATGGATGCACTGTGTAGCCATGTCTGGTCCCCTATACACTAGGACACGTACTAAGGGTGCACCGTGTAGCCATGTCTGGGTCCCCATATATATTAGGACAAGCAATATGGGTGCACTGTGTAGCCATGTCTGGGTCCTCTATATATTAGGACAAGTACTAAGGGTGCACTGTGTAGCCATGTCTGGGCCCCCATATATTAGGACAAGTACTAAGGGTGCACTGTGTAGCCATGTCTGTGTCCCCTATATATTAGGACAAGTACTAAGGAAGGGTGCACTGTGTAGCCATGTCTGGTCCACTATGTATTAGGACAAGTACTATGGGTGCGCTGTCTAGTCATGTCTGGGTCCCCTAGATATTAGGACAAGTAATAAGGGTGCACTGTGTAGCCATGTCTGTGTCCACTATATATTAGGACAAGTACTAAGGAAGGGTGAACTGTGTAGCCATGTCTGTGTCCCCTATATATTAGGACAAGTACTAAGAGTGCACTGTGTAGCCAGGTCTGGTCCCCTATATATTAGGACAAGTACTAAGGGTGCACCGTGTAGCCATGTCTGGGTCCCTATATATATTAGGACAAGCACTTTGGGTGCACTGTGTAGCCATGTCTGGTCCCCTATATATTAGGACAAGTACTAAGGGTGCACTGTGTAGCCATGTCTGGTCCCCTATATATTAGGACAAGTACTATGGGTGCGCTATGTAGTTATGTCTGGGTCCCCTATAAATTAGGACAAGTACTAAGGAGGGGTGCGCTGTGTAGTCATGTCTGGGTCCCCTAGATATTAGGACAAGTACTATGGGTGCGCTATGTAGCCATGTCTGGGTACCCTATATATTAGGACAAGTACTAAGGGTGCGCTGTGTAGTCATGTCTGTGTCCCCAATATATCAGGACAAGTACTGAGGAAGGTGCACTGTGTAGCCATGTCTGGTCCACTATGTATTAGGACAAGGACTAAGGGTGCACCGTGTAGCCATGTCTGGGTCCCCATATATATTAGGACAAGCACTATGGGTGCACTGTGTAGCCATGTCTGCTCCCCTATATACTAGGACAAGTACTAAGGGTGCACTGTGTAGTCATGTCTGGTCCCCTACATATTAGGATAAGTACTAAGGGTGCACTGTGTAGCCCTGTCTACGTCCCCTAGATATCAGAACAAGCACTATGGGTGCACTGTGTAGCTATTTCTAGCCCCCTATGTATTAGGACAAGTACTGTGGGTGCGCTATGTAGTCATGTCTGGGTCCCTTATATATTAGGACAAGTACTAAGGGTGCACTGTGTAGCCATGTCTGGGTCCCCTATATACTAGAACAAGTACTAAGGATGCACTGTGTAGTCATAATGCGAATGAAAATTTGGGGGCTTAAAGGCCCACTAGGATTAAATTGTAACCCATTCCACCACCGCCTTTGTCATAAGCTCAAACCCTCAGTTAAGTTCCCTTAAAAAATATATTTTATTACATATCAATAAAAGTTATCAGAGTAGCAATGAGTTAAAAAGATCAGAGTCTCAATGTAGTATGAGTGAATGCAATATCCTGTCTTTAAATATCAGGATCATGACTAACACTTGCTGCAAATGGTGCGTGCTACCATGCAGCGGTACACTGCTATGTGCTAAAGACATGGCAAGTGATTGGATATCTGCATGAACTACCAACATGTGTGATAAATGTTACCAGATAAACTAAGTCTAAGATACGCTTTTGCAGGATAGACTAGTTTCACCAGAACTCTGGCGTCCTCAGGGGTATAGTTCTGGGGAAGCTAGTTGAAGGAGCTAGTCTTTTCGCAGATGTAGTCTACCCTGCAAAAGCTAATATATACACACAGCTCTCTCCATTGTAGTTTATAGGGCCTAATAAATGAAAGGGCGTAAGCTCAATATCCATCATCTACAGTGGAGAAAGCAACATGCATTGTCTCCCCCTCTCTAGGGTGCTGATTGGGGGGGGGGAGGTGACCCCCATTCTCCAAACAAGTAAGAGTCCTCGAAGTGTTTTATTATTGCATATACGTAGGTCATACCATAAATGTCTCAGATGGGAATACCCTTGCGGCCCTTGGAGGTGGTTCAGTATGTCAATGTGGCCCTCAGACCATGTACCATGTGATAACACTACATACATTTTTACAAAACACTGAATGGGACATTATACAGCCATTCTCTTATCATCTGGCTGGTCTCTCCTTATTAGTTGTGAGAGGCTCTGCGCATGTCCAAATCCATCATTAAAGAATGTGCAGTTAAGTGAATGCTAAAGGGAAGTTTACTAATCCTGTCTAATATTTAGACACTGTAAACTTAGATCAGGTAGTCGAAAAATGCACCGGATTTTTTAGAATGGTTCATGCTGGATTATAGATGTGAGTGACGCATCTTTTAGACACTTTTGCCTAACTTTATGCCACCTCTTGGTTGGCACAGGTTGTTGCATTTATTATACGCCTTCTTTCCTGCAAAGCCACATCCTCTTATGAAGCAAGCCACTGAAAATCCAGCACATAATTGTGGTACAAAGCATATACACCAGTTTTTATTTATGCAAATTGAGCCAGAATTATGGCACATTTAACTGAATATCCCCTAACATATTTAATTTGTTTTATGATAAAGTGGAGCCCTTAAAAGGATTTTCTCACTAATGGGAGTAAATGTTTGATTGCTTGAGATCCCCAGTAATCCTAAGAGCAACACACCTCGAATGTGCAGTGCTAACGGGGCTCATCACTCTCCCTCTGTCCCATAGAAGTTAATGGAGCAGTGGCCACCCATGTGCAGCATGGTGCTCCATTCACATGGGGAATTAGGGGTGCGCCATTCATTGCATTACTGGGTGTGCTACTAGGTAGACCCCTCAGCGATCGGTCCTTTATACCTTATCCTGTGGGCATGAATGTCTTTAGAAAGGAATTCCCTTTTTACAAATTTGTCTAACATTAAGGGCGGGCAGATCTGTATCCACTGTCTAGCCCTATTCTATAGCTTTCATCTTTATCCTGAACCATTAGAATTGTAGGTGCCCTTATTTCAATGCACTCTTACACCATAATGGTAATAGTATCTAGTACCCTCTGTGTGATCCTTAGATTCACATGGCTATATGCATGTTACACCCAAGAAAGATGGGTGCAACTCACATCGAACAGCACCTGGACATCTGTCTATTAGTTTTCTGTTCTGCCAGGACCCTGCACATTGCATGTGCTATTCTCATCCATGAAAACAGATGAGAATAGGTCATGCAACAATTTTTTTCCATATGGGCCATCAGTCCATATGAAAAGTGGGATATGTGAGTAGCTTCATAGACTGTAATGTGGCTGGATGGTGCTTAAAGAATACATGGATAGCACCAGACCTGAATATGCAATCATGTAAATGGACCTATTAACTTGATTATCTGACCTCCAAATTTTGACTCGGCTTGCCACTAGTCCATTTTTAATATCATCATGTGTTGCTCCATATGATTTATTGTTGTTAACATTACATCTGACTTCATGACCTGCTACCCTTGCATTCACGATTACTAACCAAGCCTGTTCCCTGACTATAATACTAACCTTCAATTCTGATTTGCATGTTATGACTATGCATGCCACTCTTGCTGCAATGGGCCACCCCTTGCTTTTAAGAGTGAACTGATGATAAAGCCTGTCTAGCCAAGGCTATTCCAGGAAATAAGTGCAAGGAGAATCAGATTTTACTAAAATCCAAGCCCAAATAAAGACTATGCCAAATTGAGGTCTCATAGGTGAAAGGTGTGATTTGCTGGGCATTTCCCCCTGAATTGTAAAGATAAAGGGCATTATGAATGAAATATAAGTATGTAATGAAAGGTGCTCCTGTCTTCTACTACTGTATGTCCTCGACAATTCCCTCCTTTTATAATTTTTATTTCTGAGGGAGAAAGACAAGATGACTATATTTCTAGGCACACTTCCAGCAGAATGAGGGAACCTTGAAATAAACATGCAGGGGATATAAAAAGTCTGCACACCCCTGTTAAAATGCCAGGTTTTTGTCATGTTAAAAATTCCGACAAAGATGAATCACTCCAGATTTATTTCTACCTTCAATGTGACCCATTATCTGTACAATTCCATTGGAAAACAACCTAAAATCTGTTAGGATGGAAAAATTAAAAAAAACTAAAATAATGTGGTTGCCTAAATATGCGCACCCTAAAACTAATACTTTGTTGATGTCTCCTTTGACTTTATAACAGCATTCGGTCTTTTTGGGTAGGGGTCTATCAGCATGGCACATCTTGACTTGGCAATCTTTTCCTAATCTTACTTGCAAAAGTGCTCAAAATCAGTCAGATTACGAGGACATCTTGTGTGTAGCGCCCTCTACAGCTCAACCCACAGATTTTCAATGAGATTCATGTCTGGGCTCTGGATGGGCCATTCCAATACTTTGATCTTCTGTTGAAGAAGCTATTCTTTTGTTGATTTGGAGATATGACTTGGGTTGTTGTACTGAAAGGTGAAATTCCTCTTCATCTTCAGCTTCTTAGCCTGAAGGTTTTGTGCTAAAATGGACTGATGTTTGGGACTGTTCATAATTCCCTCCACCTTGAATAAAGCCTTAGTTCCAGCAGCAGAACAACAGCCCCAAAGCCTAATGCTGCCTCTACCATCTTCACTGTGTCTATGGTGTTCTTCTGGTGATGTGCAGTGTTGGCTTTGCACCATACATATCTTTTGGAATTATGGCCAAAAAGCTTAACATCGGTCTAATTAGACCATACCACATTCTCCCACATAGAATTGGCAAAATGTAGCTGGGCTTAAAGGTTTTTCTTTGTTAGAAAAGGCTTCTGTCTTGCCATCCTACTCCACAGCCCAGACATGAAGTATATGGGAGATGGTTGTCACATGCACTACACAACCAGTACTTGCCAGAAACTCCTGCAGCTCCTTTAATGTTACTGGCGGCCTCTTGGCAGCATCCTGGACCAATTTTCTTCTGGTCTTTTCATCAATTTTTGATGGAAGTACAATTCTTGGTAATGTCACTTGTGCCAAATTTAATCCACTTCATGATGACCGTCTTCACTGTGTTCCATGGTATATGTAATGCCTTGGAGATATTTTGGTCCCCTTCTCCTGACTGATACCTTCCAACAACCGGATCCTTTTGATATGCTGTAACTTCTTTACGGCTTTTGCTGAAAAATGCAACTAAGAAAATGTCAGGAAAATCCAACTAAAAAGAGATGAACTTTTTATGGGGTAAATCATAATCACTTTATATAATGGCAGGGAAGTACTAACTACTATTTAACATCAGTTTAAATGTGATTGGCTAATTCTGAACACAACCACACCCCCAAGCATAAGAGGGTGTGAACACTTATGCAACCACATTATTTTAGTTTTGTTATTTTGATTTTTCCAACCTAAAAGATTTCAGCTTGTTTTTCAATGGAATTGTACAGATAACGGGTCAGATTCAAGGTGGAAATAAATCTGACATGATGAATCTTTGTTGGATTTTTAACATGACAAAAGAGGTGTGACGACTTTTCATATCCATTGTAAGTAGCCCACATCATTCCGAAATTCTCAAAAACCACATTGGTACTGAAAAATAAATCAACCCCACCTAAGTAAAGCGCTAAAAAAATATATGTACTGTATGTGAAAGCGTCCAGCTAAACCTGAAGTCTTCCTTCATTAAAGGTAAAACAATCTAATTTTTAGTATAAATTGAACACCTTTAGGCCTCATGTTCATGGGGAAAATCAGGCCCGCCGCGGATGATTCTTGCAAAATCCCGCAGCGGTACCTCCTTTCTTGCGGACATGAGGCCTAAAAAAAAAAGAATAACTTACCCGTCTGGACACTACGGATCTTCCCTCTGTCGCGGCCGGATCTTCTTTCTGTGGCCTGGTGGATGTGTTCTCCTGCTCTCCAGCTGTGGGTGTGCCGCGGATCCGGACGGCTTCCATAGGCCTCAATAGAAGCCTGCGGGAGCCATCCCCGCGGGAGACCCGCACTAAAATGGAGCATGCTGCAGGTGTTTTCCCGCACACGCAATCCGCGCCTCAAGGGAAAATGACATCTGCAGGTATTAAACTACCTGCGGGTGTCCATGCATCCCTATGGGGCGCGGATCACGCGTGCGGGACACCCGCTGCGGATCTGTCCCTGTGGACATGAGACCTTAGCACCAATTTAGTTTTTTTGAAGGCAAACTTTAAAAAAAAAAGCTACTGTATGAATACTCTTGATCAAAAGTATTCTATGTATACAGCTTCTGTCTAGACAGTTTATTTAATGCTGCTTCATAGTTTTAGACTACAAACTACAAACGAATCAGGTGTGTCTAAGAGGATCATTTTTTGGCGTGGCTGTTGACTCTTCTAGCATTTAACGTAAGAATACTTTTGTCTCAGGATGAACAAAACATAAGAGTTACAGACATAGGGTATAAGTTTGATGGTTACAGAGCCTATAAAAGGCACAGCTTGGTGATTATAATAATGTTACAGAGTGATTTTAGTGGGTACAGTCACAATGGTTATAAGCTTGATTGTTACAAGGTATATAGAAGGCATAGAGCTTGGTGATTACAATAATGGTGTAGAGCTTACCAGTTAATCTCTCTATGAGGGGATATAGCAGGCCAGTGACAGGTAACAATAGACTGTCTCTTTGCTGGGTAAACAGCTTAATGGTTATGGTCTCTTTGCAAGACAGAAGATGAATGTAGTACAGTACCAGGAATAGCAACACACCCTTCAATAATGTTTTACAAAAAACAGACCAAAATGCAGAAGCCTAGTGTGTGAAAAATTAAGTACAGCCTTACTGCTTCTATAGGAGTTAAGAGGGTAAGCAGCAGCCAGGTGCTGCTAATTAAATTCCCTTGATTCATTGATCATCAGAAAGTGTAACCCCTTCTATAAAAACAGATGTTTTGGCAGTTTGCTGGTCTGGAGCATTCATGTGTCTTAACACAATGCCAATAAAGAAATACATCAGCAATGATTTTTAAGAAGCAACTGTTGCTGCCTATCAATCTGGGAAGGGTTATAAGGCCATTTATAATAATTTTGGAAATCATAATTCTGCAGTGAGGAAAATTATTCACAAATTGAAAACATTAAAGACAGTTGACAATCTTCTCAGCAGTGGGCTTTCCAGCAAATTTACCCTAAGGCCAGACAATGCAATGCTCAGAGAAATTGCAAAAAAACTCCAAAGTTACATCTCAGACTCTAGAGCTCTTAGTTAGCATGTTAAATGTCCAAGTTCATGAGTACAATTAGAAAAATACTGCACAAATATGGCTCATTTGGAAGGATTGCTTTAAAAAGGACATGGCAACATGGCTAATGTTTGCAAAGTTGCATCTGAAGAAAACACAAATACTTCCGGAACTATGTCCTTTGGGCAGACAAGACCAAAGTGGAGATCTTTTGCCAGCCCATAATGCTCAACAAAGCATATCAGCATAAACACCTTATACCAACCATCAAGCATGGTTGGGGTAGGGTGATAATTGGTGCTTTTTTTGCATCCACAGGACCTAGGCACCTTGCATTCATTGGGACAACCATAAATTGCTCTGTATACCAAAGTATTATATAGTCAAACGTGAAGCCATCTATCCATAAGCTTGGCCAAAGCTGGTCATGCAACAAGACAATGATCCCAAGTACACCAACAAATCTACATCAGAATGTCTGATAAAGAAAAGAATAAAGGTGTTGCAATGGCCTATCAAAATGCAGACCTAAACCCAATTAAAATGCTGTGGTGGGACCTTAAGAAAGCTATACATAAATAAATGCCCACAAACCTCAATGAAGTGATGTAACTTTGTAAAGAAGGGTGGGACAAAATTCCTCCAGGACAATGTGAGAGGCTGATTTCTGCTAAAGGTGGTTGTACAAACTATTATTTCATGAGGTGTACTTAATTTTTCACACACTGCTTCTGCATTTTGTCCTAATTTTTCTTAAATAAATAACGATGTGGTGTAATGCGTCATGTGTTGTTGTTCATCTGAGGTTGTATTTACCTAATTTTAGGATCTTCCAAGTACCAGATGTTTTTTTAAATTATGTCCTGATACTTGAAACCATAGAATTCAACACCCAAAATACATATGACTGTAGTGCAACACAAGTTTCTACAGAACTGTACTAGGGCTCGTATGGACATGAATGGGATTTTTTTGTACATTCATATGTCCGCTATCATTGAGGAGATTTGTTTCTGATTCCGCACTAATTGAACAGAAAAGTTGTAGCATGCTGCATCAGATGCCATGTACAGTACATGGCGGTTTTTAGCCATAAATGCAGTAATTCTAATGTAGTATATCTCTGTACATACAGCACCCAATGTAGCCTGTGCAGCAAAACACTGAAGTCTCTATATACTGAGCTGGAGAACTGGGCATTTGACAGAAGCACTCAGTATTGCAGACACAAATTTCATAACTTTTTGGGAAATGACTGTGTACCACTGTTAACTCTTTTCTCTCCTCACTGGACAGGTAAGAAAATTGTACATACTTATCTTTATATTACTGAAGTCATAACAAGCTGTAGCAAGACTCCTATTTTTCCATTCAAAGGCCTCTTTCACACGAGCATCAACATCATGCCAAAGTTAGCCGTGTAATTAATTGCTACCATCCCTGCCAAAAATCGTGTGAATGGACGACTTTCGGCAAACAAGTCCCAAACTTAAATGGGGTTTTCTTGCTCATTCACATGGCCAGGTGCGAAGTATTGCTGAAAAAAATGTGCTGCTAATCGAATTCCCTTGATCGGCAGAAATGCTCCTAATGACTTTATAATGACTTAAATACGGGCACCTGTCCTCTTTTGCCAGCGTTACATGCAGCTAAACTCCCCCCCCCCTCCCTTTTTTTCCAGTTCCCATAGGAGTCTATGGAGGCTCCAGCATTTTTTGGTCCAAACATAGGACAAGACCTATATTTTTCAGCAGCAGGGAATTTGATCGCTGACTTCAGTCGCTTACGTACTGTATTTTTGGTCCAATTTTTGCACAACTAAAAATCGTTCGTCTGAATGATTACATTGGAAAACATACTTTCCTGTGGTTGCGTTTTTATTAAGTGTTTTACAAATGTAACGAATAACTACTTAACACATTAAGACACTACTGTAAATATAAAATGTTCTTCCTTCGTTTTACAATAAGCTTCCAAAGTACAAGAGATTCAACAGAGAATTTCTTGTTTATGTGTTTAGTTGTGTACAGTATATTTGTTTAATTTGCTATATGTTGTGCATCTAATTACGATGTAATTACTGCTCAGCAGTTTCTGTAGTAATAAAGCCCTTAAAATGCAATCTCTTCTTTTACCTGATTTGATCCAGACTCTCCCGCTGTGTGTAAATTCGTCAGCTTCCTTCTACTTCATTAGGCAATCATTGGAGTCAATTCCTTCTAATGCAAAAACATTCTCAGTGCAATTTTGCAAATAGTAATGCATTTAATAACTAAAGACACGTTCATTAAAAAACACTCATTCCATGTTTTGGGCAACCCAAGGTTAAAGAGTTCACCACAGAGCATCCGTTTTAGCAGCAATTCTTTAAAAGAAAAACCATTAAGATTAGTGAATGTACAATTTTAGTTGTTGCGTAAAAGAATTACAGGTATGCTATATGAAGGAGAAATTCATGTTCAAAACATTTTTTCATAAAGCAATGGAAGGTAAATGATAGGTGTGTACATTTTAAATAAAATTACAATGAGACATCAGCCACTGTGCCTATTTGTTCACATTCTGAACCTGCTGTTAAAGAGGTTATCCCTCTTCTAGATGTTTTGCTGCAGGAAGCGGACAGCTCCATACATTCCACAGTGGCCTGGGTTGGTACTACAGGTTGAGTCTAGAAGTGAATGCGACTGAGCCTGCAGTACTAACTCAAGCCACTGTGTAATGTACAGAGTTTTCTGCTTCCTGCAACAAAACAGCTAGAAGTGGGACAACTCCTTTAATCTGCTTATCTCTCTATTGCTTAGTTTTGATCCCTCCATAGCTGTGTTTGCCATGTGACATCTTGAACTGCAGTATGCGGCCCTATTTTGTTTGGCATGTTGTATTAGATTTGCGCCAGAGGCTATAAATGCATTTTCCAGGTATTTATTTTTCTAAACAGAACTCTGTGGCAGAACTTCTGAAAAAAATGCCAAACCTAAAGCATGCTACATTTTGAAAAAATAATGCCGTGGAACAAAAAAAAAAAAGAAAAAAACACACCCAAAATTGGGGGAAAAAGGCTGCAAAAACCCTATTCCCCTACATTATACTGTATATTGTTGTGGAATTCCGTTGTACATTCTCCAATCAATGTAACCATTCCACTGTGTGTGAACTCACTCTTAGGGCTTATTCATACAAGCATATATCGGCCGTCCATGAAAATGCGGCTGGCCGCACTCCAATGGATTCCAATGCATCAGTTCAGATAGCCGATTTTCCGGTGCATAAAAACGACCCAGCCTGAAAAGATAGCGGCTCTGCTAAACTCTCTCCCCCTTACCTCCCCCTCTTACCCCTTGATGGCTGTTGGCAAAGGGAGGGGGCAGGAGATTAACACACTAGTCCCCAACCTGTCCCACCCTCTCCCTTTGCAGACAGGCGGAAAGGGGCGGAGAGGGGGCGGAAAGGGGGAGACAGTTTAGCAGAGCTAACTGACGGTATCCCAGACTCGGCGTATACTTGCCGCACCCGGGCCGTCTGAATGGGTGCATAAACTGGAGATGCAACCGTGAATTGGTTCATGCGATTTTCGGCCAACCAAACTGGCTGACATGGACGACCGAAATCCTGTTAAGGAGCTCATAGGCTGCTTTCCGATAAGTGTATTTTTACTCCATATTTGGTCTATGTTTTGTGGATCATAATGCAGATTTAAAGTAAATCTGTGTATTTACATGGCTGTATTTTTCACATTATGCACTACTTCTGTCTATTTTTTCCCCCATGTATTTGCATTCATTGATGTTATTTTCTATTGGGCAAGTTTGATTTTATTTTCTTTTGGCTAAATACAGTTTCAATGACAGCAAATTAGGAGACAAAGGCCTCATGTCCACGGGCGGGAGGACATTACTTACCAGTCCAGATGTGTGCGGGTCGTCCAGCGTCTCCTCTGCGCATCCCTCCAGTCGGCACCCCCCCCCCCCCCCCCCACAAATGCACAGTGGAGATATTTTTCTTCAAATCTCCTGCTTTCCTGCGGAACCCGCGGCACACCCAGCGTGACAGTTCCGGGTGTGCCGCAGATCGGACGGCTTCCATTGACCTCAATGGAAGCCGTCCCTGTGGGACGCGTGGCAAAAGGCAGAACGCTGCTTTTAGTTTTCCAGACCGGAAAAAACAAGCCTGAATGCTTTAATTAAGCTGTGGGGGCCCATAAATAGTATATGGGCGGCTTGAACTCATCCGCGCAGGTGCCCCACGCGGATCTCTTAATTTAAACCAGCCTGTGGACATGAGCCCAAAAACAGATAAGATACTGATCACACAATTACAATGTCATCTGTAACATGTCCTTATTACAGACCCATGTTACAGACATGTGGCAATACGCACATGTGAAGCTGGCCTTAGACAGTGCTCCATGGTTTAACCGAAAGACAAATACATAGTGATGAATGAGTCCACACTACTGTCCAAAGGTCCAACCGTAACAATTAACCCCTTTGTGACAAAGCCTGTTTGCGCCTTAGTGACGGAGCCAAATTTTGGAAATCTGACATGCGTCGTTCAACGTAGCATAACTCCGTAAAGGCTTTACATATCCAAGTGATTCTGACATTGTTTTTTCGCCACATGTTGTACTTCATTTTGGTTGTAAAAAGAGACCGATAGAATTTGTGTATATTTATTAAAAGTACCAATATTGGAAACATTTTGAAAAAATTGTCATTTTTTCAAATTTTCAACTGTAATATCTCAAATATGTCCAAACATACTGTGCAAATTTTTGATAAGATATATATTTCCATCTGTTTACTTTATTCTGAATGCACACTTGAAAAACTTTTGTGTTTTTTTTAACCATTTATAGGACGTACAAATTTAACATTACTTTTCAGCATTTTGAGGAACACTTTGTTTTCCTGCACCAAGCCAAGTTTGCAAAGGCTCATGAGTGTCAGAATAATAGATACCCCCCCCAAATGACCCCATTTAAAAAACAAAACCGCTTAATGTATTCACTGAGGGGTGTCATGAGTATTTTGACCCTACCAGTTTTTTTCAGGAATTAATTCAATTTAGAGGAGAAAAAATAAAATTTCATAGTTTTGCAAATATGTCATTTTAAAGACATATTTTTTTCCTATATTGCCCATGAAAATGAGGATTTACACCCCAAAATGAATACCCCCGTTTCTCCCGTGTTCAGAAACATACCCATTGTGGCCCTAATCTTATGTCTGGATGCTTAACGGGACCCAAAATGAAAGGAGTAGTCGGTGTCTTTCAGAACATAAATTTTGCTTGAAGGCGTTTTAGACCCATAGCATTTTTGTAGAGCTCTTGAGCGGCCAAAACCAAAGAGAACCCCCACAAGTGACCCCATTTTGAAAACTAGACCCCTTAACGAATTTATCTAGGGGTGTGCTGCCCATTTTGACCCCACAGTTTTTGAATGAATTCAAGCAAAGCAAAAGGAAAAAAAATGTGATTTTCGTTTTTTTGGCAATTCTGTCGTTTTAAAAACTGCTTTTTTGGTACAGCACACACATGAATGAAGATTTGCACCCCAAAATGGATACCCCTGTTTGTTCCGTGCTCAGAAACATACCCATTGTGGCCCTAATCTTTTGTCTGGATGCACAACGGGGCCCAAAATGAAAGAAGTAGTCGGTGGCTTTCAGAACAGAAATTTAGCATGAAGGTGATTTAGGCCCCATTGCCCACTTGTAGAGCCCTTGAGCGGCCAAAACGATAGAGAACCCCAACAAATGACCCCATTTTGAAAACTAGACCCTTAACGAATTAATCTAGGGGTGTACTGTGTATTTTTACACTACAATTTTTGAATAAATCTAAGCAAAGCAGTAGGAAAAAAATTACAATTTTCATTTTTTTGGCATTTGTATCAATTTAAAAGCAGTTTTTTTGTACAGCACACATAGGAATGAAGACTTTCACCCCAAAATGGATACCCCTGTTTGTCCCGTGTTCGGAACCATACCCCTTGTGGCCCTAATCTACTTAAAGGACACATGGCTAGGCCTATAATGGAAGGAGCACCCGTTGGATTTCAGGGTACAACGGAATAAATTCCAGGCCCCATTGCCCACTTATAGAGCCATTGAGCGTCTAAAACGATAAAGAACCCCCTCAAATGACCCCATTTTAAAAACTGGACCCCTTAATGAATTCATATAGGGGTGTACTGCGTATTTTGACCCCACAGTTTTTTAATAAATCTAAGCAAAGCAGAAGGAAAAAATTACGTTTTTCATTTTTTTGGCAATTTTGTCAATTTAAAAACTGTTTTTTTTGTACAGTTTACATAGGAATGAAGACCTTCACCCCAAAATGGATACCCCCTTTTGTCCCGTGTTCAAAAACATACCCATTGTGGCCCTAATCTACTTATAGGACACATGGTTAGGCCTGTAATGCAGGGAGCACCCGTTGGATTGCAGGGCACAACTGAATAAATTCCAGGCTCCATTGTTCATTTGTACGGAATAAAAATTGACTCCCTAAAAATCCCCCGCCCCTCCCCCAAACACTCCGCGCCCTTTTCGGCGTTCCCCAAATCTTAGATAAAAGTAATAATGTGAACTGTGTGGTATTTCCGAAGACAGGGGTAATTACAGAGGCTGGTTGGGATGGGTACATGGGGCAATAAAACCGTGTATCCCCCCTCCTCTCATGCTTTTTGGGGGTCATTTCTTGACCTCAGTGGTGGGTATAGGGTGTAAAAAGTGGCGCTCTGTGAGTCTCCGTAAGCTTGATGAGGTGCGGCGGTCTCGCACAGAAGACGCTCAACAAGCTGCTCCTGGAACTGCAGGAAGGCGAGCGTTCCCGGGGCTTCTTGTAAATTGCGTATTACAGGTAGCGGTCTGAATAACGCCGTGCTCACACGGCCGTAGGTGGAATCCGCTTGTGGAGGCCCGCAGCGGATCCCAGCTGTGAGCCCGGCTGTGTCCCTGCGTACGGCCGCCTATTGTACTGTGCATAACTGCCTACTCACACGGGCAGTCATTTGCAGTACTTTTTTTAAATTTGTATTTCCCGCACAGTCGCTTAGCGATGACGCGGGTACCCGCAGCCCGTATACAATGTAGTTGCGTATGGGCTGCGGGTATATCCGCGACCATGGAGCACAATGGGCTCTATGTTGCGGATATCCGCGGTAAAATAGAACCTGCTGCGTTCTCTTTTCTGCAAGTGGATTACGCAATTTCGACCTGCTAATGTGAGCGGAATTGTGTAATCCAATGAGCTTCATCTGCGTATTACCGCAGATCAGACGCATGCGGAATCCGTAATTCCTATCCGGTCATGTGAGACCGGCCTAAGGTAGATTGCTACCTTTTTATCACGTGACCGGGGACCGCTCAACGAGGCCACCCGTCAATGCTCCAGGCTCTCGGCGACCGTTGGTTGCTGGGAGCAAGGAGATTTTAAATTTCCTGTGCTCCCCGACTCCTGCGCATGTGTTCGCTGTTTTGCCGGCGGTCGCATGTGCAGAATCCGGGTAAGTTCACGGAGGAAGATCGCGTCGGGGTGCAAATACGGACGCCTCCGGTAAAAAGTTTCATCTCCTCTCACCGATCGCATCAGTGAGGGGAGATGAAGCTTCACCTTTTTTTTACTTTTACGTGATCGCCATTATCCATTGGATAACGGCGAACACGTGACGAGGAACCGCTCACCGCGGCCCCCGTGAAATCTCCAGGCTCTTGGCTAAGTTTTGTAGCCAGGAGCAGGGAGATTTTAAATTATCCTGGCAATCCACGGCTTTTGCGCATGCGTCCGCCATTTTGGTGACGGGCGCGTGCGCAGAAGCTGGGGTAAGGTCTGCGGATAAATCCGCGGGCCTTAGGTACGTCATTTCATCCTCCCTCTCGGATATGATCCGTGGGGGAAGATGAAACGCAAGCTTTTTTAACTTTTTTAAAACTTTTTTTTTTTACTTTTACACTTCTTTTTTTACTTTACATGATCACTGTCATCTATTGGATAACAGTGATCATGTCCCCGGTATAATCTCTCTGTTCCTGGCTACACATGGCAGCCAAGAGCAGAGGGATTTTAAATTTCCCGGGGCTCGAGCCCGTCTGTGCACGCGCCCGATGTCAATCATCGGGTGCGCATGCGCAGATGGGGATTCGGGTCCCGGGACATCGGGGAGGACTTAGGTGAGTATTTTCACCTCCCCTCATGGATCCGATCCATGAGGGGAGGTGAAACTGACTTTTTTTTAAAACTTTTTCGCGATCGCCACTATCCAATGGTTAGCGGCGATCGCGGGCCCGGGGACCGCTTACCGCGGTCCCCGGTAACACCTCCTGGTTCCCGGCTACCTTCAGGAGCCGGGAGCCAGGAGATTTCAAATTTGCCGGGGGCTCCCGGGCTTCTGCGCATGCGCCTGACATCATCGCCTGGCGCGCATGCGCAGAAGACCGCCGGCGGGTCCGGAAGGACCCGATCTCCGGGGGACACCGCCGACAAGCCAGGTAAGAATTTTCAGCTGCTCTGATGGATCCGATCCATCAGGGCAGCTGAATATCTAACTTTTTAGGCACTTTTCTTAACTTTTTTGCGATCCAATGGATAGCGCCAATCGCAATACCGGGGGGGGACTGCCCGCATCCTGGGATGACAGCTCCATGCTGTCGGCTACCTGCGGGCACCGACAGCATGAAGCCGTCACGTCCTCAGGCCAGTGGGCATTAATCCAAAGAGGATGCATAAAACTACGTCCTGTAGGATTAAAGCCCACTTACTGAGGACGTAGTTTCCCGATGGGGCAGTCCTTAAGGGGTTAATTGTTCACGCTGTAGCATACCTTATAAATACTAGAAAGAGAAGAAAAAAAATTATGTATATTTTATGCACATAGACATTATTTGTGAATTCCAAAAAATTATCAAATAAAATAAATATAAAGCAATCTCATATCCCTTTATCTATCTATCCGTATCTATCTATCTCATGTATATCTATCTATCTATATCTATCTATCGCCTATCTATCGCTCTATCTATCTATCGCCTATCTATCTATCTATCTATCGCCTATCTATCTATCGCCTATCTATCTATCGCATATCTATCGCATATCTATCTATCTTTCTATCGCATATCTATCTATCTATCGCATATCTATCTATCTATCGCATATCTATCTACCTATCGCATATCTATCTATCGATCGCATATCTATCGCATATCTATCGCATATCTATCTATCTATCGCATATCTATCTATCTATCGCATATCTATCTATCTATTTATCGCATATCTATCTATCTCATATCTATCTATCTATCGCATATCTATCGCATATCTATCGCATATCTATCGCATATATATCTATCGCATATCTATCTATCTATCGCATATCTATCTATCTATCTATCGCATATCTATCTATCTATCTATCGCATATCTATCTATCGCATATCTATCGCATATCTATCGCATATCTATTGCATATCTATCTATCTATCGCATATCTATCTATCGCATATCTATCTATCTATCGCATATCTATCTAGTTATCTATCGCATATCTATCTATCGCATATCTATCTCATATACATCTGTATATCACAACTATCTATCGCATATCTATCTATCTATCGCATATCTATCTATCTATCGCATATCTATCGCATATCTATCTATCTATCTATCGCATATCTATCTATCTATCTATCTATCGCATATCTACCTATCTATCGTATATCTATCTATCGCATATCTATCTATCTATCGCATATCTATCTATCTATCGCATATCTATCTATCTATCTATCTATCTATCTATCTATCTATCGCATATCTATCTATCTATCGCATATCTATCTATCTATCTATCGCATATCTATCTATCTATCACATATCTATCGCATATCTATCTATCGCATATCTATCTATCTATTGCATATCTATCTCATATACATCTGTATATCACATCTATCTATCTATCGCCTATCTATCTATCTATTGCATATCTATCTCATATACATCTGTATATCACATCTATCTATCTATCGCCTATCTATCTATCTATCTATCTATCTATCGCATATCTATCTATCTATCTATCTATCGCATATCTATCTATCGCATATCTATCTATCTATCTATCGCATATCTATCTATCTATCGCATATCTATCTATCGCATATCTATCTCATATACATCTGTATATCACATCTATCTATCTATCGCCTATCTATCTATCTATCGCATATCTATCTATCTATCGCATATCTATCTATCTATCTATCTATCGCATATCTATCTATCTATCGCATATCTATCTATCGCATATCTATCTATCTATCGCATATCTATCTATCGCATATCTATCTATCGCATATCTATCTATCTATCGCATATCTATCTATCTATCTATCGCATATCTATCTATCTATCTATCTATCGCATATCTATCTATCTATCGCATATCTATCTATCTATCTATCTATCTATCTATCGCATATCTATCTCATATACATCTGTATATCGCATCTATCTATATATCGCATATCTATATATCTATTTCATATTTATCTATCTCATATCTATCTCTCTATCTATCTCATATCTATCTATCTATGGCCAACTGCAGTTGGCCTGGTCGGATTCCCTGCGAGAATTCTCGCAGTGGGATCCGACCCGCTTCCCTGCAGGGACCAGTGTGACTCTCACTTGCTCCAGCGGCTCCGGCTCTGTGATATGCCGGCTACCTCCCAGCCGGCGCATGCGCAGAGTGGAGCTAGCACGTCGGGAGTGAAATAGAACATGCCTCGATTTTTTTATTTTTTTTTATTTTTTTCCCGCATGTATTTTCACGCGGACAAATCGCAGCTGTCTGCATAGGATTGCGTTTTGTAATAAAATTCTATGCAGGTGGACATGGGCGCAGAATTTCCGCCCGTGTGCAGGGGGCCTATCGCATATCTATCTATTTACCTACCCTGTTTCCCTGAAAATAAGACATAGCATGATTTTCCAGAATTTTTGAGGATGCAAAATTATTTTTCAGGCTTTTTGAGGATACTTGAAATATCAGCCCTACTCCAAAATTAAGCCCTGCTAACAGTTAATTTAAGAAGTCAATTTAAATAGTGTCCAGGCAGCTGTACATGTAAAAAAGTTAAACATTTTTTAACATAAATTAATATAAGACACTGTCTTATTTTCAGGGAAACACTGTATTTATCTATCTCATATCATCTATCTATTTATCTTCTATCGCATATCTCTCTATCTATGTATCTCATATCTGTCCATCTAGTCTATCTAGTTTTTTCCATATAAACATGCATAATTTAGTTTATTTTATCCTTCCATACAATTTACAAACTTCTTACAATGCAAAACAAGCCTTGTTAATCAGAAATAGAATAAGAAGGCAGTTGTAAATAATCGCAGCCCGGGATTACAGGCTGATAATCCATTTGACTAAGGCCTCATGTCCACGGGGAAAATAATAATTAAAATCCGCAGCGGATCACCCGCGCGGATCCGCGCCCCATAGGAATGCATTGACCACCCGCGGGTAGCTAAATACCCGCGGATGGTCAATAAATGTGAATTAGAAAAATCATGGAGCATGAAAAAAAATGGACATGCTCCATTTAGGTGCGGATCACGCTCCGGATGGCCCCATTGATCTCTATGGGGTGCGGGAAATCCGCTGCGGGTGTTAAATGCCATTTATTTGGGTGCGTGAAATCTGCATGCGGATTACAAGTTTGGCTTCTTTTTCAGTGGCCTTGCATTTTTTTTCACGCGCAGATGCAAAAATGCCATCCGCGTGCATACACGCGTGAAAAAAAACGCATCCGCGTGTCATCCGCATGCAATAAAATACTATTTTAAGCTCATCCGCACTGCATCCGCGGCCCAAATCCGCGTTACAAATCCGGAGCAGATTTGATTTTCCCCGTGGACATGAGGCCTAAACGAGCCGTAGTGGAACGTAGGGTCACGCAGAGGACATGGCTGTTTGATATGGAACGTATGTCTATCCTAACACATGCTGAATTATTAAATATTTAAAACCCTAATCACTCCCGCAACAACTGAGAAAGAAACTAACAAGTAGTAAGTGATAAGGGCCCCGGACAGCTGAATTATTTAGAGTTTCTGTATTAAGTTGGTTATTACTACACAGTATAAATGTCAGATGCAAAAATGTTGCTTAAATTATTCACTAAATTAGCCAATTAAAAGTCTAGCATAACACACATAATATATACAATTTGTATATAAAAGTATCAGGGAAACACACTTCAATAGCTCAATAGCAAGTCTCTAATTATTTATCTACTTTCTTAAATCTCTGAAGACTACCTAATGTAATTTCATGCAATCAGGAGTGTGTAAGGGGACATTGAATTTATCAGGTCCGGATTACGTACCATCAGATATTATGGATTATTGGACAGTCAGAGCAAAGTATATACCTACCAGTCATGACATTAAAACCTCCTACCTAAGGGTCTTTCCCCTGCCGGCGCCTTAAGAACATGTGAACGGGCGCACAAGTCTAACGTTTGTGCGCCCGTTTAGATGGCACGGGCCCGTCTCATATATGCCAAGGCCGCAATGCTATTGCCTCCCCTTCCCTGCCCCTCAGCAGCTCACCTCCTCTCTTCTTCCATCCGACTGTTTGCAATAGCAGTGGGTGGGACAGAGACAGAGCTAAGCATCCACCCCTTGTCTGCAGCCAGCAATGGGGGGGGGGGGGGGGCAGAGCAGGCCGGAGGGGAGGAGAGAAGAGGAGAGAAAGGGGAGAGAGTTTAGCAGTCACGCTGCTCCCTCCAACCTCCCTTCTCCGACCGCTGTCATTGACTCGCATAGGAGTATATGCAGCAGCTGACATATTCCGGGCACAAAGATAGTTCCAAGACTATCTTTGCTGCTCGGCGCCAAAACGCCTGGTCCTATATTTGCCGGCCAGGCGGGAATGCGCCTGTGTGATCTGATGCATTGAAATCCAACGGCGGCTGATATACACTTCTGTGAATAAGCCCTAACAGGGCTACTTTGGTGTCAGCAGAGGTCTAAACTCCACAAAATCTCTGAACGAGTCCTGTGGTATTTAAGGGTGTTTTTAGACGGAACGATTATCGTTCAAATGAGCGAAAGTGAACAACAAAAATCATTCAGTCTGAACAACTAACGAGAATTGCTCACTTTTCGCTCGTCATTCATTGTATGCAAGCATAAAGACCATCCTTGGCTAGTTCACATGTCGTTCAGTTTAAACAGCACTCGGTCTTTCCGGTTCGCTTTTACAGTGAATGTGAAAGATTGAACAATGCTCACTTGAATGAGCCAATGATGCGTCGATCTGTCCAAACAGGCTGCACAAGAGCAAATGAGTGCTGTGATTGGATCACGAGCACCGTGGCTCAGCCAATCAGAGGTGGCACTCGATGAATCAATCAGAGCCATTACCAGAAAGAGAATGCTGTCAGTGCGGGGGACACAGCATCCTGCCGCAGCACCGGAGACCAGGGCAAGGGACCGGGATGCCACCGGCTAAGTGAGTATTGCTGTTTTTTGTTTTTTTTTGTATAGTGTAGCTATGGCTTATTTTTGGGTGAGGGCTTATATTTCAAGCCCACCCATGAAAATCAGGGTAGGGCTTATTATTGGGGTAGGTCATATTTTTAGGGGAAACTGGTAGTGCTTAGCTAATTCTAACACCAACAGACGAACAATATAAGTACAAACCATGCTAAGTCCAAAAGTCAGATGTATTACAAGACTTAGCTTCAAAGCATGTAGAATTATCCAAAAAATGGACAAAGTCAAAAGCAGATTTTATAGCAATTTGCACACTATCCTGCTGCACCTATCAAAGACTGATAAAGAGGGGTTAAATCAAACAGCACCTTGCATCTCAACTTGACATTACTGCTGTTCAAGTAGTGATCACAACACCCGAGTGTGGTTTTACATCTACGTTAGGGATTCCGCTTTCCTGCTCAGTTTGGAGAGCAGGAAAGGGGAATCCCCACAGCTGAACGCTTCTGTCTCTGGACAGAACCAAACAGCACCGGAAGGACCCCATTAACTATAATGGGATCTGCCCGCTTTTCGCCCAGCAGTCCGGTTTTTGGACATAAGAAAAAGCTCTGTGGCAGTTCCGACATAGATATGAAACTGACCTAGCCATACATAATCTACAAGTATATGTTTTTTTTCACTTAATTTACACAACTTGTAAATTGAACCTTATGGGCTGCAATGCAAAATTTCTTACATGCCCCATTTATCATGTGTTACTGTATGTATAAATACTTCCCATGTGTTAGAGAAGCTTTGGGGCTCCCTCAGGCACCAAGGCTTGAATATGACTGCTACCTTTGCACTCCCTATAGCTACATCCTGGCATGCTAATAAGGTGCAAATAAGCATTTTCTTACAGGGCCTTGTAAATTCCTTCATGCAAAAAAGAAGACAGTATTTCTACCTAGTCAGGGTAGCCAAACTTTTCTATTCCTATATCTACTGGGTATACAGTAATATAATTCTTTAAAGGGGTTAGTTGTGATTGTTCTCAGCAAGAGAAACCAAGTAATCTTGTAGATATGATACCTTTTAGTGGCTAACAAAAATACATGATGTTATAGCGAGCTTTCAGACCTACACAGGGTTCTTCCTCAGGCATAAGGCATGAGTAAGACTACTGTATGCTGCTGATAGGGGTCAATCAATATTTTTAATAACCTAACATAAGAAAGATAAGGAAACAGTGTAATAAATGTGACATTAGTTATTTGGTTATATAATGTTATGTATTATGGAAATGAAAAATATGTAAAACATTCCGGAAGTTGCTAGTAGAATTTGGATATAGAATCATATGTAAAAAGGTATATTCAAGAGTCTATTTCTAATATTGATTTTAGAATACTAAATGTATGATTAATTAGATTTTATTCAGCTATCTTACTGAATCCCAACTTTGTACTGACTCCCAAGTAGATGGCTGAACCAGTTTTGTCTATGTGTAAACTAGAAACAATGTCCCCTCTTTTGATGTGCAAATTGTTGATGTACTTTGAAGATTACACTTCTAGTCAAACAAGAAATGTAATTAACAAAAGTACTCAGCCAGTAGACAGCCAGGAATCAACCTTTATTATCACACTGTAACAGTTTTTATGTCTACTTCAAACAGTTTTGTTGATACCTTTTGTTTAGAAAAGCTTTTTGATTTACAGTCACCAAAAGTACTTTGTAACCAGGCATCAGGTAACATTTGGAAACGCCTTCTTTACAACTTGCATATAAACTAGTAATGTACAACAATAAACAGAACTCATGCTGATTTACTAGACAGTCTGTGTGTAGTGGGTCATTATGGTTCTCAACTATGAGTACTCTATATAATATTTCCTCTTAATTCGGATACAGGCAACATTCGCATTTCGGTCTGCGTTCCAGACCCCCCCACAGTTTATTTGGCGCCCATTGTGGGGCGGGGACTCCTCTTCACCTGCAGCCGATATCTGACGACACCAACTGCCAACACCCCAGGACCAGGATCACGGGACCCCAGATCTACAAAACACCGGTGTAAGGTAAGCCCTTGACTTGCCACTCTAGCTCTGGGCTCCTCTGATCTGTGTCCAATGTTGACAGAAAGGTTAGTCGCTGCATGTGTTATTTTCAGGTTCTCCGCCTCTTTGTGTAGTTTGTTCATGAAACTGTATTAGACGGAAGAACTCACTACTGGGATATTTTCATGCCATGTTGCCTGTAGTAATTGTTGAAATCTGTATGTTGATAGTCTGTGTCATGTTAGCCATAATTTGCTTTTACTGAGTCTGTTATAATATCACCAGAAGTTCCCTTAGAAGAGAGGTCTGGTCTCCCCTAAACCCCCCCCCCTTTAAGGAGTCCGTAAAACTATTCCAGGACCAGGGACCAGGGGTCCTTAGTGTACTGTGTGAAATAGAAGCCTGTGTGACATATAGAAGCCTGTGTGACAAATAGAAGCCTGTGTGACAAATAGAAGCCTGTGTGACATATAGAAGCCTGTGTGACATATAGAAGCCTGTGTGACATATAGAAGCCTGTGTGACAAATAGAAGCCTGTGTGACAAATAGTAG
Source organism: Eleutherodactylus coqui (assembly GCF_035609145.1). NCBI lineage: Eukaryota > Metazoa > Chordata > Amphibia > Anura > Eleutherodactylidae > Eleutherodactylus > Eleutherodactylus coqui. The sequence continues at coordinate 178,542,740 of NC_089843.1, read as the reverse complement.
CCTGTGTGACAAATAGAAGCCTGTGTGACAAATAAGGGTCTGTGTGCCATAAGCTGTGTGAGAAAGGGAAGGGGGAGACGATTGCAGACAAGTGTATAAAATATAGAAAGATAGGACTTAGAAAAGCAGGAACCTTTAACTATGAGTTCTGGTAACAGTACGGGAAAAAGCATATGAAAGATATCAGAGACGCCGGTTTAGATAAAGGAACAGACAATATGGGAAACGTACAGGGCAAGCAGTATGCCTATATGGAAATCAGCTAGAGAAATAGTAAAAGACAAAGAAGGCACGTTAGCTGTGGGAAGAAGAATGTAGTAAGGTGTTTAGAATTTTGGGAGTCTTAGACCAGCAAGTTTGGGGAAAAGATTCAGAGATAGTCAAAAGGTTGTATAAAAATATGTTAGACAGATGGATTAAGGCAAGTATAGATACGGCAGTAAGGGGTTATCAGAGAAAGGGAATCCTCTTATAGTTTGTGTCCCTCTGGGACATAAAGTAAGTTCATGCAAAATCTGTGGACAATTATGTGACAAATAACCACTATTGTTTGTCTTGTAAGTCTTGATGTTATGTAAACTAATCTTTGTTGTACGTCTTAGTCTTTTTCATGTAAGTGTAAGAAAGTTATACCCCACTCACATCTGTGGGGGTTCAAAAGAACAATGAAGTATATATACTGTGTGGTTTTTTTCCTGAGTGTAAAGTTGATGTAAGCAATTTTAGCTGAAGGTTATAGGAAAGAAAAAAGCAAGTCAATGAGTTAAGGAAAGGTAGAAGGTTTAACAATGCACGGTAATAATAGTTGCTATCTGGAGTGGTGAATATAAGTATGTAGGTGGAAATGGGCATAAGTTGTATTATGTTTGTCATTGGATAGCCTATTCTGAACAAAATATGTAAAAACCGCGGTACATAAGAGTTTTTCTTATATATATATATACTTTGTTCAATATGGGAAGTTCTATGAACAGTAAATACAATCCCAGTTTCTACTTCACATGAGATACTTATCAGTTTGTGTATGAGTGAATGAAAACCCCAGTGAGTGTGAATTTGTGTATTAATGAAGGGCCCGTATGAGAGTTAGATTGTGTTATATGGTGTGTACTGTTCGGTGGCTAGAAATAAAATGAGGCAAGAAAGACCAAACGCTGAGCCAGACCACAGGGGGTGGAGCTAGGTGATGTAAGGAGATGGGAGGGAAGAACAATAGGAAGAGGTCTTCCTCCACCCTCAACACAGACCAGCCTAGCTGAGAAGTATACGTCTTGTAATTACTAATAATTAATGCTGTTTAAAGTCTGAATGTTTTAGTTGCTTATTAATATCTTAGCTATTGTTCTGTTTCATAGAGATAAAATTCAGTGTCATAGAAAGGAAGACAGACGCTGATGAAATAAGAAACTTGTAATGAATTATGTGAATTATACGGTCTTAAAAATAGAGAACATAGGGATTTTAAGATATATATATATTTTTTTGCTTTTTGGGTAAATGTCAGTTCTGTGATTGGTTGGACGTCTATATCACTGCTGAATGTTGTTAGTACTGCACTGTCTCTGAGAGAATGTTCCGTAGGAGAGACATGCAGACGACCAGCATCGAAGGGGTGGAGCTAGATAATGTAAAAGTAGGTAATGTTTCATCCTTCTTTTGTCTACAAAGGGAGGGGGTGAGGAGCTTGGGCAGTTAGGAAAAGTTGTTTTTTTTCTCTTCTCAAATTTGATTGAGACATTGCAGGCAGGATCAGATTAATAATGAATTTGCTTAAGGAATATCATATTTCAATGTGGCTAGATGTTTGTGGATTATTCTGCCTTGCTGTAATTTATGTCTCTGTTATTTGTACTGATATCTTACAAGCCTTATCTGCATCCATCAAATTTTCACCGGATGGATCGGTACGGGTTGAGACCTCAAGTGACAGTTCAGAGGAGGTTTTGTAAACTAACTGCTCTCTTGGTAGATCCGGCTCATGTATTTGTCTTGATAGCTACTGCAGAAACTCAGCTTTCCGCAGGTCCTGACAAATAGTAAGCCACCTCCAAGACAAACTCCAATTCCTGAGTCATTGCTTAGCCCAAGGAACTGGACATCTGACATAGGTGATCCAGGTATTGCAGGTCAGCAATTTCTAAATTTTTAATTTTTTTTTTTTTTTTTTTTTGCAACAAGGTTCTGATCTATTTGTCTAGCAGTAATTGGTGCAAGGGGTTTCAGGAGTGCCAATTCAGCTGGCAGAAACTGAACTGCTAGAGGTAATGTTTAAAGGGTCACGATGCCTCATGCGCTTCCTTGTGCTGGAAAGTCCTGAAAGCATATTGGGAACCGAAATGATGGGACCCTTGGGATCTTGTATCGAATTTCACCCGTCCGGTGAGGCTCGTATACACCCCAGGTCTGAAAGTCACCCGACCTTCTGTCGGATGGCAGCAGACCTAGCGACACCTCTACCTGTCTTCATTCTTACGCACGCAGAGAAACAAGTTCTTAGTGTCGTTCCTTCGAGCCTTTGGGCTACCAGTCAGACGGACCTCGACAGACTGTCTGTATTTGTTTGTATTTAATTTCAGAGGAAAGCAGTACTGTTGGATAGTGCTGCCACAAGGGGCACAGAATAGCCCAAAACCAGTTCACCAGATTCATGAAGTTGGTATTAGACACCTGGCCAATTCCCGAGGGCACCGCCCTCTTGTAATATGTTGATGATTAATTTTTATTTTCTTTTATGTACTGCTGACACAAATAGTTACCTCAATGCATCACTAAGCCTTTTGTGTTTCCTCCATCAGAGTAGAATGGCTGCAAAGCCAGCAAAGAGAAACTTCTTAGATCACACCATGGTGATCTACACCCCACATGACATACATGGTATCCTGACACAGGTAAGCCGTAGACATCTGTCCCGTGCTAGACAGATCAAAATGGAACTTGCAGTACACTCTTCATCCAATGTCTCATTTCAACGTTGCACCACTTTGAATCTGGCCACCTTATTGCCATTAGGTGACACTAATTCAAATGGGGGAGTAAGTACAGAGGAAGAGCTTTTTGCAAATTCTCTGACTGATGAAGAGGAGGCCTTTGACACAGAACACCAGCATGATTGTGCAGTGCTCATGGAGCAGGAGACAGCTGGGTTCGCACATGTCACTGACAAACCCCTCCTAAACCCCCACCTTGAAATGTTTGTGGATGGATCTAGATACCTGAATGACGAAGGAAGGTTTGTAACAGGTTTTGAAGTAGTCACACTGAATGAGATGCTTGTACAAAAGCCACTGCCGCCATACATGTCAGCGCAGGAACTGAGGCCTGTACGATTGAAAAAGGTACCACTGCTAATATCTACACTGATTCCAGGCTCGTCTTTGGTACTGCACACGATTATGGACCCATTTGGCGGTCCAGGAGCTTTCTCACGGCACAAGGCAAGCCCATTAAGCTATCATGTTGCCAGGACAGGTGGCCATAATAAAGGTTAAAGCACACACGCAGGGGCAGTCACCAGAGAGCAAGGGATAGGGCAGCCAAGGCTGCAGCCCTCCTGGACAGGACGCAAGACCCCTTGTGCTGTAAGTTGGATCTTGGTCCCACCACTCTTGTTGATTTGGGATTTGGCGTCCTACGGGACGTAGATGATGTACCAGCTGCTGCCTACACCCACCTCACCGTCCTAGCTCACGGGAAAGTGCATTCCTCTTGGGAATGCCATGGTTTCTGTTGTGGACAAGGTATAGTATGCTCCAGGGTTCGACAGGTTGGCGAAGGCATATGTGAAGGCATGTGAAGTGCACACCCAGACCACTGTATCCTATTCAGAGATTACAAATCAATTACATCCAGCTTCCCAAATCAGGCAGGTATGAGTACGTCCTTGTGTGCGTGGACCTGTTCAAAGCCACCACACAATGTACAGTGACTAAACTTGTGTCAGAACTTGTATGTAGATTTGGGGTACCAGAGACAATTGAGAGTGACGGAGGTACACAATTTACAGGTGAAGTGATGCGAGAGGTGATGTCAGCCTGGGAGTGGAACAAGCGTTTCACACTCCATACCACCCGCAGAGTTTAGACAAAGTTGAAAGAACTAAAATGATATGCTTAAGTTAAAAGAAGTGTTGTTTGGCTCTATGCCAAGATTAGGCCTGTACCATCCACAGGCCCTACAGCAGGGGTGTGATAAGGTTATTGAATATGTACAAGAACTATGTCGTAAACTGAAAATAACACCCGATCTAGTGTTTTCCCCAATCCCAGACCCTGACAATCTAGAGGGGACTCATTTCTTGCAGCCTGGAGACTGGGTGGTTGCAAAAAGACACGTAATAAAGGCCTTGGACCCAAGGTTTGACGACCATACCAAGTTAAAAGTGGATACATGCCTCCCACTGCAAGAAAGCTCCCGAGCCAGAGGAAAAGTGATGGGTGGGATCCCGGCGTTGTTTGGGTGGGGGAGGTAATGGACATTTTGATTTTGACTTTTGCATTTGTCTTATTGGACTGTCTTCTTATTGGGAAACACCACTACGAACGATCCACATGGAGAAGCGATGGACTGGATGGGCAAATATTTCCCACACGTGTATGCCCAACCTCAGGAGTGGAGAGGACATTTTGCGGACTTGTCTATTATCTGTCCCCACTCCTGTAGAGACTTTTCGAGACATACCCAAAAATACACCCCTTTAAGTGTCTAATATGACAATGACGATATTGATGTTGATAAATCTAAGATTACTGTATTGTAAACTTGATTGACTTGCAATATTTGATATTATGTCTTCATATCTTGATGGACATAGAGTGCACCATTCCTACCTGGGAACCCGGCACCTATGGGTGACAGAACCAGGAGATAATGGTGGCTCTGATGTCCAAATGGGGGAATGATAGGGGTCAATCAATATTTTTAATAACCTAACATAAGAAAGATAAGGAAACAGTGTAATAAATGTGACATTAGTTATTTGGTTATATAATGTTATGTATTATGGAAATGAAAAATATGTAAAACATTCCGGAAGTTGCTAGTAGAATTTGGATATAGAATCATATGTAAAAAGGTATATTCAAGAGTCTATTTCTAATATTGATTTTAGAATACTAAATGTATGATTAATTAGATTTTATTCAGCTATCTTACTGAATCCCAACTTTGTACTGACTCCCGAGTAGGTGGCTGAACCAGTTTTGTCTATGTGTAAACTAGAAACAATGTCCCCTCTTTTGATGTGCAAATTGTTGATGTACTTTGAAGATTACACTTCTAGTCAAACAAGAAATGTAATTAACAAAAGTACTCAGCCAGTAGACAGCCAGGAATCAACCTTTATTATCACACTGTAACTGTTTTTATGTCTACTTCAAACAGTTTTGTTGATACCTTTTGTTTAGAAAAGCTTTTTGATTTACAGTCACCAAAAGTACTTTGTAACCAGGCATCAGGTAACATTTGGAAACGCCTTCTTTACAACTTGCATATAAACTAGTAATGTACAACAATAAACAGAACTCATGCTGATTTACTAGACAGTCTGTGTGTAGTGGGTCATTATGGTTCTCAACTATGAGTACTCTATATAATATTTCCTCTTAATTCGGATACAGGCAACATTCGCATTTCGGTCTGCGTTCCAGACCCCCCACACTGCTGACAATAATGAACATCTATCAGGGACAAACAATCGTGTTAACTACTGATCAACCCCTATACCGTTTGCATCAGACTGTGTGAAGGCCATATAAATTAATGCTGATCAACTTGCTATATTGTCAATCAGTTCTTGAAGTGGGTCCTGAATTGGACTGTGTGAAAGGAGCATTTTCCTCCCATCCTTAAAGGGCTTTTAGGACCTTTTAGGTCCTAATTAAAATTATACAATGTATCATCTTCAATATACTCCCTTCTCATCCTCCTTTTTCATTCACAAGTATGTCCATACTACTGCTCCAGCCATCCCTCACCTTCTATGCTTTCTACTACCAACCTCCCTTTTCTTTTGGTGCAACTATCTTTTGTCTTCCAACTTGCCCGCTGATTGTAGAAACAATTTACCATATCAATCCTGTATCCTTTCTTTCCTTACCTATAACTTGTTTAGCATACACTATTTTCCCCTCCTCTTTGTCACCTTGTTCCACTTCCTATATTATTAGTGTTATATAAATGTAAGCCCATAGGTCTTTGGTGCTGATTTTTAAGTCCTAATTTGAATTCTACCAGAATTGAACCCAATGTGACCAGAAGGTAACATAAATTACTGTAATACTCATCTGCTACAATCTCCTTCATACTCCTAACATAGTGAAGTATTACAATGTTTATGCTAGCAGTCACTATTGCTTTCTTACCTTTGAAATCCCTACACTACCCTCAAACCCCTAGACCTAGCAATAGACTGTTTCTTCCTCATCCCTTTTACCATCTCACTGGACTTTCAGTGCTGAACTCTTCCTAAATCTCAAAGCCGACATTTACAAACACACACAGCCATCGCACATTGTTTCCTAGCCACACCTGCTTTTTCTTTCTCTACTTCTCTCTTGCTATCTGACCACAACTTACTTACCTTTACCTCCCTCTTCTCTTCAACTGCTCCCCCTGTTCAGAACTAGTATAACCCAGTAGGAACCTCAAGCACCTTGACAGTTGCATACTCTCAGACTCCCTCCTACCTCATTCTACCATACTGTCACTCCAAGACCCAGATGTAGCTGCTGATTTCTATAATTCCACAGTTTCATCTGCCCTAGATTTAGCCACTCCTCTCACATGCAAAAGGACCCAGCGGGTCAATAGATAACCATGGCACACTGAGCTGACAAAAAACTGAGAAGAGCCTTCAGGGTTGCAGAGAGATGTTGGAAAAAACCCATTCCCAGTAAGACTTCACAGTGTTCAAACGGGATGTCCTCAACTTTAAATCTGCACTAGCCTCTGCCATACAGTAGATCTTCACTGCTCTCATAACCTGTTCTGGATTTTGGGCCTTACTCTCCCCTAATGTACTACTTATATAATCATCTCCAGGATTTCTGTCATGTATCACCTATATTCTGGAACTCGTTACCTAAACCCTTCAGACTCTCAGCCTCCTGGGAAAGCTTCAAAAGGAGCCTGAAAACCAACTTCTTCAGACAAGTCTGCAACCTACAGTAACCCTACTGAGTCCCTGCTACCCTTACTTACTGTCTCCTTCCCCTGTACACTGTAAGTGCTTGCAGGCAGGGTCCTCTCTCCTTCTGTATCAATTTATTAGTCATTTTGTGGATGCTTACTGTTCCGACTTTATATATGTAATGTGGCTATATATGTAATAGTATCTGCAGCTTATATGTAGTGAATTTAGTTTAACCCTATTCTCCAGTTGTACAGCACCTTGGAATTAATTGCACTTTAAAAATGAATAATAATAATTCTTAATTTCCCCTTGACGGATGCTATAATTATAAGTAATCCCTCAAGTTACAATGCCCACAGGATACTATAATTTCAACATGGTCTTTCCCAGACCATGATAACTTAAAACTAGATTCAACATACAATGCCACTAACAGTCTTGAGAACGTGTACTTTGCGGGAAAATCCAGCCAATCAGCATGAACATTTCACTGGTAAAACACCTGTATTACTGAAGTACATGCACTGATTGGCTGTCCAGTAGCGCCTCACTACAGTGCAGTATGGTACTACATGTCCTTTATCTATGAAGGGAAGGGAAGTCACCAGGTGACTCCATGCTGTTTTCCTCTTATGAAGATTAATGAAACTGTCTAAAATAAAAACTTAGTTGCCCATATCAATCAACCACAGCTGAGCTTTTATTTTACTAGAGCAGAATACAAAATGAATGCTGTGCTGTGATTGGTTGCTGTGGACAACTAAGACAATTTTCCATTTAGACAGTTTCATAAATCTCTGTTCTGTACATGACTCTAACAAAGCTTCTGTCCTCAATATAAAAAGTGATTTACAGTTTCCAGCAGCTCTTTTTCACTTTTATATGTAAGGACTTGCTTTCCCTGTACTATTTATCTGCTTCATTTTCTTTAATCCTTATTTTGTATTACTTTTGGTTGGAATTTCGGCAGCATCAGAAACTATTTCCAGTTTTCCATAGGGTTATCAACATAAAATATTTTCAACATACAATGGCTGTCCTGGAACCAATATTGTATGTTGAGGGATCACAGTATTGCAATTTATGGATTCCAAACAATTGCAGCAAAGAATACACAGAAGACTACCGCCTATGTCAGATCTGTTCTGTCTGACAGTAAGAATACAGCAAGCAACTATGATATAAGGTGTCTGATCAGCACCTACACCCCAACTCCATGATGAAGTCAGGGCAAGTTATGAAACACAGACAACTGCAAAAGATGACAGCAAATTACTTGAAGAAATGGATTTTGGCCACAACACTTTTTCCCCTCCACCTTCTCCAGAGATCAATGCCCTAAATACTCCAAACTAGTTGGATCTCCACATGGAGAATGAAAACCTCCTGAAAGCCACTACACAAGCATCACACATAGCCAACTATAACCTTACTGTGTACCAATGAAAAGCAACAACTCTAAAACAGTGTGCTATCTACAGACAGGTTGCCGTAGCTTGGCTAAAAACCCAAGTCGTGGTTCAAGGTCTTCTAAAGGACTGGACATTGCTATACAGGTTATTCACCTATACAGTTGGTGGCTCTAGAGATACTTTTGTTCCTCCTATAAGAGTTATTCTGCTGAAATAAGGAAAAAAATGATAAAGTGTATAATAGGTTTAGTTTGGCTTTTTGATGTGTAAGCATTGATATGGTCTACGTAATGAAGGTTATAAAAACATATGGCATCTTATGATAAATGAACACTAGTGTTAGAAGCACATGGTGAGGTATGACAAGACTCTAATTTCCAGATTATGTCTGACTCAGCTTCATCACATGAGTTACAACGTCTAAAAGCAGATAGCTAGACGATAGAATAAGCAATGCTTGTAATTGTATTTGCCATATGGGGCATTTTGGATAGTATATTATAGAGTATTGTAATGAACAGTAGATCAGTATCTGCTAGTCTTTTCTACATTGAGAACTTGTAAATGGTCCCATGATAAAATATTACATGTCTCTGTTAGATCAGACAAAACATAATTTTCTATTGGAATTATTTTATAAAAATGCTCCTGCGTCTAAATATTCCTGTTATGTACTTGATATGGTGCTCCTGCTATGCTTTTAATTCTCTTCACAGTACAAGCACCTTATGTGTGCATGGTTGGTGAGAAGAAGCTGCTTCTAGTGTGCTAGCTCTTATTGGTTGGCCTGGACAATAGCAATCACTCCACTGCTAATGTACAAGAGAAACTACATAGTAACATAGTATGTTAGGCTGAATAAAGACAATGTCCATCTAGTTCAGCCTGTTTCAACCCCTAGTTGATCCAGAGAAGAGCAAAAAAAACCCAAGAGGCAGAAGCAAATTTGCCCATTTGGGGGAAAATTCCTTCCCGACTCCGTAACGGCAATCAGAATAATCCCTGGATTAATCTTTGATAGTTCCTACCTAAGTATAAGACCCGAAATTACAAACCAGCTGATCACCTAATATCGATATCCTGTAATATCCTTCCGTTCGAGAAAGACATCTAGTCCCCATTTAAACTCCTCTATGAATTTTGCCATCACCATGTCCTCTGGCAGAGAGTTCCACAGTCTCACTACTCTTATAGTAAAGAACCCCCTTCTATGTTGGTGATGAAACCTGCTTTTTTCTAGACGTAGCGGATGCCCTCTTGTTAATTACACAGTCCATGGTTTAAACAGATCATGGAAGAGATCCTTGTATTGACCCCTAATATATTTATACACTGTTATTTGATCGCACCTTAGGCTGCCTGTTCACGGGCAATTTTTCATTGCGTTCCCCGTGGTGATAATCCGACCATGGGGAACGCAGTGAACGCTTCCATAGTGTTGCTATGGAAAACGCAGCCTCCCTGTCCACGAGCGGAGAATCATAGCGATTGCCCGTGGACAGTCAGCCTTAGTCGTCTTTTTTCCAGGGTGAAAAGTCCTAATTTTGATAGTCTCTCTGGGTATTCAAGTCCATGCATAGTATTTATTAATTTAGTTGCCCTTCTTTGAACTCCCTCAAGCACTGCAACATCCTTCCTGAGCAGTGGTGACCAGAACTGTACGCAGTATTTCATGTGAGGCCTGACAAGTGCCTTACATAGTGGAAGAATAATGTCCGCGTCCCTTGCCCTTATTCCTTTTTTAATGCACCCAAGACTCAATTAGCTCTATGTACCCCCAGGTCTTTTCCCATATCACTTTTCTCTAGCAGTACCCCATTTAGTGTATATTGGTGACATTCTTTTCTCCTCATTTTACTCCCCTGCATCGTTCGTGAATATACCTGAAAATAAACCATTTAATAGATTTGCCTCCCCCCCCCCCCATCGTCTTCAATAATTTCTCCTGCATTTTGTTAAAGGGCCAGTGCTCTCTGTGCAAATCCGTTTGCTGTTAATATAGTTGAAGAATAGTTTAGGGTTAGTTTTTCTCTTTGGCGATCAGTTCTTCTGCCTCCTCCTTAGAAATTTTAATCTTTTCTTTAGATATTTAGTTTTTTTCCCAGTATGATTTTAGTGCTTCTTCGCTGCCTTCTTGTTTTAATAGTTTAAAAGCTTTTTTTGTGTTTTTTGCCCCCCTTACAGTCTTGTCAAGCCACATTTGTTTCCTTCTACTTGTGGTTCTTTTTTTCTTAAAGGGTATGAACTGCTCACATGAGGTGATTAGGATCCTTTTAAACTTTTCCCATTTGTCCTTTGTACTGATATTTTTGAGGATGTTGTCCCAATTAATGTTACCGATAGTAGTTCTGAGCTGATCAAATTTTGCTTTACTAAGTTTAGTTTTTCTGTCGTTCCCTGGTAAGGTTTCTCAATGAATGACAGCTGGAAATTAATTATATTGTGGTCACTATTTCCCAAGTGCCCCTCAACCTGCAGCCCCATTATTGGGTCTGGTTTGTTAGTTAGTACTAAGTCCAGAGTGGCCCTCCCTGTAGTTGGCTCCTGCGCAAGTTGGATAAGGTAGTTATCTTTAATTGTTCTCAAGAACTTATCACCCTTGTGAGATTTGCAGGTTTTGTTTTCCCATAATTAAAGTCCCCCATAATAATTACTTCATTGCGGTTTGACACCTCTTCTATCTGCCTTTGTCAGGGTAATTCATTCTAAGTACAGCACCAATCAGGCCCACCCCACTTGCCCCGCTGCCGGCGGTAAGAAGAGACACCACACGGAGGTCTGGTATAGTTTCTCACACGGGACATGGCTCTGCGCCATGTTTTATTACAGATTACATGAGATCTTATACCCTTTGTCCCATCACCAGCAAGGGGTGATGGGCTCATAACCATATATGGGAAGTCCGGATTTCCGGCCTGAGACAGTGAAAACAGTCGATATCTTGCTATGGCGCCTCTGGCTTATGTACAGAAAATCACGCATTCAATTAACTCCAGTGCAAAGAATCACCCACTCAATTCTAAGAAAACGGCCAAGCATGCATTCTCCATATATGGGAAGTCCGGATTTCCGGCCTAAGACAGTGAAAATTATGTACATAGTGGAACATCTTGATATCTTGCTTCTGGGAAAACGGCCAAGTACACGCGGCCTTCGTCCGATTCTTCATTGCTGTACATTTTAAGATACATTTTGTTCAAGACACATTTTGTCTTCGCCTGGCAAGGCCTCTTGGCATATCTGATGTAAGGCGACATATAAGTTTTTTCTCATTTGGAATTGAATAGAACTTGCATATAGGTATAAAAGTATAAAGAACATATGGCAATATATATATATATATATATCCTCACAAACCCCCCTAAAAAACTTAATATGGAGATCAAGTACCAGGCCTTGCACTCTTCCTCGGTCGTCTCTCCCTTGCGTCAGGGTTTCTCCACTTGCCTGTAAGTCCCTACTCCTAAAAGGGAGGGATCCCTACCTCACCTCAGAAGGAGGCCATGGATTCCCTGGGCTTATTTCCAGGCATCCATACCCTCTATCTGTATGAGTTAACACCCCGCAGGGTGTGCCCTCGCCGGAACCTAAGGTCTTCTGCACTTTCCCTAGGCAAATGGGAAGTCCACTGACAGTCCATCTTATGAGACCGGGGCAGACACAGTACTTGTACATTTCTCCATTCTTCTGGTAACGTATCTGGTTGGCATTATCGGAACTGGCTCTTCATCTTTTTCAAACAAGGGAAATTTTGGTGTCACATTATCCAGTCCCTTACTCATACTCTTTTATCAAAGGGATAATACACAAACAAGAAATTACATACCCCACCTCTTTCTGCTAAAATCATATCCAGGGCCACTCTATTTTGAAACGCCATGGATGCAGTGGGCCCTAACTGGTCAGCTAACCCTTGTAAAGCATCCTTGGTGTAGTTTACAAACCTCTGCTGATTGTAAAAGATATAATTCATCTAATCTACATTATTATTAACAGTGACAATAGCAAATAAGGACTCAAAACCTGCTTTAAACTGATCTCTAGAATTAAATTCATCTGACACCCCCCTTGGCACTCCTCTTACATCTATGTATACATGTGGATAAAAGTTACCACCTGGAGTGTCAACTTCTCTCTTAGCACGATGCGGTGTTGGATTCTCACCCTCAGTGTAGTCTTCATATTGCACATTTGATTGTATTAATTTGTTCTGAAACAGGGGGCTAGTGTACAGTAGTCAAAGGTGTGTGTTAGAGGAATTGTACCACATTATAGCATGTAAAGGATATGCAGGATCATTAGTTTTTTCAGTGCGAAGTGTGGATCCAAGTGGACTTTCCTTCGAGCTTGACTGCAGTTGGGGTGGTGAGCAACATCTGGTAGGGACATTCAAACAGGGTTTCTCCTTTCAAACTTTTTCACATAGACCCTGTCACCTGGTTTTAGATTGTGACACTCATCTGTAGGACCTGGGAGAAAAGCAGAGACTGCAGAATGGATTACTAACAATTCCTTGGAGAGGCCTATGACAAAATTAACAAGAAAATCATTCCCCAAACTCATCTACTGTGGCATGTACCCTCCTAAGAAAAAGAAAAACTAATAGAAGACACTCAATTCAAAATTTGCCCATTTCCTCCATTGTCTTTTGTATCTACTTTCCCACTACTCCGCGGATGGTAGGGTGTGTGAAAAACCTGGAATATACCCAAAACAGACATGATGTGTTGCATTATTTCACCTGTGAAATGTGTACCTTTGTTTGACTCAATCACTTCCGGTACCCCATATCTGCGGATTACCTCATTCATGAGCTTCTGTGTGGGTACCTGCTTATTTACTTTGGTAACAGGGTAGGTCTCCAACCTGAAAAGACATCAACAACAACAAGCACATATTCATGCTTCCCAACAAGTAGGAGCTGAGTGTAGCCAATTTGCAATCCCTGAAATGGGTAGAGTGGTCTAGGCAAGTGTGATGTGGCAAATTTTACTTCTGCCCTGTTGCTTACGGCAAAGATCATGCAAAATTGGACAAATGATGCAGCAGCTACAGAAAACCCAGGAGCCACCCGTCCTTGCTCAAGCGTCGTCATCATTGCTGCTTTGAGAGGTGCGTCTTTTCGTGCGTCAGCTGGGCCATCATGGGGCACAGGGATCGTGGTAGGCAAGTGCTGTTGACTGTTCGCCATACGCCGTCCCTTTTTAGTCCATTTTTCCTTTTCTTCCTTGCTGGCTTGTAACTGTAAAGTCATTAGCATATCAAAGTCCAAGTTTTTATCAAAGTCCAAAGTTATTGTCAAATTCTTCTTTTCTTCAATGGCTTGAGGGCCGCTGCTTTTGCTGTGTGGCCTGTGATGACGTTGCCTCTCGCTTCTCCGGTGTAGGAATTGGTGTGAGCTTTCCACCTTGTCAGGTAGAAGTAGGGTCTCCATGAGACTGCACCGTTGCATCATTCTTAATTGGCTGTCCTGCTGAGGTAAAAAACTGTCTGGCCTTCCATGTTGGGCCGTAATCATGAGCTATGCCAAATGCATACCGGGAGTCAGTGTAAATGTTTGCCGTCTTACCTTCTACCACTCTACACGCCTCAGTGAGGGCCTTTAGTTCCGCTTCTTGTACTGCGACATGCGGAGGCATTCTGCTTTTAGGACATCTTGTTGTGTAACCATTGCATATCCAGTGTGGAGTCGTCAATCACCCTGGTACCATCTATAAAAAACAACTCAAAATATGCATTATTAACAAGGGCTTTCAGTAACTTTTTTTTTAACTTAAATTTTCTTGTTGCATCAATGCTAGACAATCAGGCTGGTATTCTATTTAAAAAAAGATTAGAATCTTGTTGCAAAAAAAAAAAATTTAAAAATGGCTTGCAAAAAATTTAAAAATGGCTGACTTTAAAAATGGCTGACTTGCAATACCTAGATCACCTATGCCTTCTCCTCCCTCCCTTTAAACCAGGGTACGCAATTGGAACAATAGTACCCGGTTTCAAGGTAGTATAACATTATAAAAAGATTTGATGGATGCAGATAAGGCCTGTAAAATGTTAGCACCAATAACAGAGAGTTACATCGGGGCAGAATAATCTACAAAACATCTACTAATATTGGAAATGTGAGATCCCTTTAAGTGAATTCATTATTAGTCTGTTCCTGCCTGCAATGTCTTATCAAATCTGAGACAGGAGAAAAAACAAAACAAAAACGTTTACTAGCTGCTCAAGCTCCTCACCCCTCCCTTGGACAAGAAGGATGAAACATTACGTACTATTACATCATCTAGCTCCACCCCTTCGATATTGGCTCCGTGCGTCTTTCTTCCCAACTTAATTTCAGCGTAACAGTCTACACGTCCATATCTCAACCAAGCAAAGTTCCATGCATGGGGAGGACTTTTATCCCCAGTCATTACCTGCATCACGCATTCCACACAGCCCGAACACGGGTCACTAACTCTCATCCATCCATGCTCTCAAGTCTGCTCCGTCACCCCCCTTGGAGGTGTACCAGTACATACAGATGCACGGACAAAAAAAGTTTGACAAACATACATACATCATCTGAAAAACACCGAGGTGAGTGCTATAATTTTATAAAGTACATGATTCTATTGAGATGAGATTGTGAATGAGCGCTATCTTTGACAAATTATGTGGAAAAAAAATTTGCTGAGTGACTGAGACATTCTATATTTCTTATTTACTGAAGCTATTATATGCTGTATTAAACGCTGAAGTGTTTTAGAATACGTGGGTATTTTTCAGCCCCCCTTGTCTTTCTTTCTCTGTACTTCTCTGTATTTGACCCTGAACAAAAAGTGAAGTCTGAAAGCCCCCACCTTTTTAAAACAAACTGTTATCTCTCTACGAATATGAAACACAGACTGAATTGTTTTAGCGTAAACTATTGCCTGTAGAGATGAGCGAACGTGCTCGGCCACGCCCCTTTTTCGCCCGAATACCGCGATTTCCGAGTACTTCCGTACTCGGGCGAAAAAATTCGGGGGGCGCCGTGGCGGCACGGGGGGTAGCAGTGGGGAGTGGGGGGGAGAGGGAGAGAGAGAGGGATCCCCCCTGTTCCCCGCTGCTACTCCCCGCACCGCCACGCCTCTCCCCGCCCCCTGGCACCCCCCCCAAATCTTTTCACCCGAGTACTGAAGTACTCGAAAATGGCGGTACTCGGGTGCGTAAGTACTCGAAACGAGTACGTTCGCTCATCTCTAATTGCCTGCATTTGAACTCATAATTAACACATATCCTGAGACCTTGCAACATTCATTTTCAACCCCTGTATAAGTAAGAATATAACTTAGAAATTGCTATATTTCTTGCCTACTAAGACAGTATAATTAATTAAATTCATTTCAAGCCTTCATTCCTTTACAGCAAGCAGAGATATTCTCCAGGGTCAGCACTTCATTCTCTCTCGCTGTTATCTTCCGACCTTGAAAACTAAACACAAGCTCGCAGCTACATGTCAACAAACCCTTCTCCCCTAAAAGCAAGCTCAGTTAACTATTTGCACATACAGTATATACATATATACACACATATATCCACCTAGTATGGATTATACATATTATACACCTTTCCCTCTCTCTTTGCCAACAAATCACATGTTTTATAACCTTCTGCTCGCCTTATTTCTCTCCCCTACCTAACTGCCAATATAACCTTTAATAGACACTCTCCTGACGCCCTCTTGATCACTTACTGTACTTTTCAACATTTCACTTACGGATACTTTCTTAAATAAATAATGTGTACATACTTAACTTACTCTGACGGTCTCTCTGCTTCTAGCAAACCTTGGTCTTTCAAGGCGCCTCTTGGTCCTAAAGACCTCCCTCCCAGACACTAGTTTTGTAATCTACCGTGCGGGTCGATGTCACACATTTTCATAAGTTTTCTTACATTTTACAGATTCATCCACAAGGCGGCGGCCCATAAGGGGCTCTATCTTCTTTAATAAGATCTTACGCATATTGGAACAACAACAACAATAATAATAACACGCTCCATAGAATGCATCCCTCTTAATTTTCAAATTGTCAGCCCCTTATATACCGGCAAAACAACTGAGGGTCCCTTCTCCTATAGAACCAGCCTCATAAAATGCATCTCTCTGAAATCAAATCGTTAGCCCCATATATAAGGCAAAACAACCGAGAGTCCCTTCTCCTATGAAGCCTGTCTCACAAAATGCATCCCTCTTAATTTTCAAATTGTTAGCCCGGGATATATATATATGGCAAAACAACCGAGGGTCCCTTCTTTTATGAAACCTGTCTCACAAAATGCATCCCTCTCAGCATGCATTCTTCATAATTTTCAAATTGTTAGTCCCTTATATACTGCAAAAACAACCGAGGGTCCCTTCTCTTGTGAGACTAAATATAACAAACAACCTTCACTATCGTTAAAACACCATGGACTTCAAAGTACAAATAAACTACAGACTAGTTTCCGGCTGACCGATTGGTGCGCATATCACGGTCAGTGGTCCATGACGGCAAACCCGGAGCCCACACGAGTTACCGTGTAGAACTCTTAACCCAACCCGTCCGGTCACAAACCACAGATAGATAAAGGAAAATTCTTTTCAGCAGCACTCACCATAACCCATAAGGGGGGGGGGGTTCTTCCACATGTAGTGTCCTGCACGCCTAACTGGGATTGAATCCTAATCCCATAGATTGAGACAGCTTTGTGAAGCTTGACAAAGACCATCTATGTAACGGTCGAAACGTCGCTGTATTTCATGATGATGTGATGTTCTGATGGAAATATAAGTCTTTATTGCACCTGAAGATCTGGACTCTGCTGCCTATTTTTCTTTTTTACTCTGTCACAAACCACAGATAGTCAGTCCTGCTGCAAGACTTCGCAGTGTAAAACACAACATAAATATATGCTGGTCTTACCTGGAGTTGTGAGTTGATCAGGCTCGGTTTGCAGCAGGACGGTTTCTCCGCGGCGTGGATCCGGGTGGAATGCGTTGTAAGCTCCAGCTTTGTCGCCCCACGTTCGGGCGCCATTTGTCACGGTAATTCATTCTAAGTACAGCACCAATCGGGCCCACCCCACTTGCCCCGCTGCCGGCGGTAAGAAGAGACACCACACGGAGGTCTGGTATAGTTTCTCACACGGGACATGGCTCTGCGCCGTGTTTTATTACAGATTACATGAGATCTTATACCCTTTGTCCCATCACCAGCAAGGGGTGATGGGCTCATAACCATATATGGGAAGTCCGGATTTCCGGCCTGAGACAGTGAAAACAGTCGATATCTTGCTATGGCGCCTCTGGCTTATGTACAGAAAATCACGTATTCAATTAACTCCAGTGCAAAGAATCACCCACTCAATTCTAAGAAAACGGCCAAGCATGCATTCTCCATATATGGGAAGTCCGGATTTCCGGCCTAAGACAGTGAAAATTATGTACATAGTGGAACATCTTGATATCTTGCTTCTGGGAAAACGGCCAAGTACACGCGGCCTTCGTCCGATTCTTCATTGCTGTACATTTTAAGATACATTTTGTTCAAGACACATTTTGTCTTCGCCTGGCAAGGCCTCTTGGCATATCTGATGTAAGGCGACATATAAGTTTTTTCTCATTTGGAATTGAATAGAACTTGCATATAGGTATAAAAGTATAAAGAACATATGGCAATATATATATATATCCTCACACCTTAATAATAAGATTTCAGTTTTTTCTGTTGCTTTTGGTGGTCTATAGAAAACCCCTATTAGTATTTTATTATTTTTTTCTCCCTGTATTTCTACCCACAGAGATTCCACGTGTTCATCTTCTACACCTATACCTTCTCGCAGCCTCAGGATTAAGTACAATCTAATGTACAGACATACCCCTCCCCCTTTCTGTTCACCACGGTCTTTTCTGAAGAGCTTGTAACCCTGTAAATTCACCGCCCAATCGCACTTATTATCAAGCCATGTTTCTGTTATTTCAACTATATCATAGTTTTCATCAGTCATTCCCACTTCAAGCTAGCCCACTTGGCTGTTCTGTCGATTCTAACTGTAATAACCCCACCCCCTGCTCAACCCAATTCCCATTACTTGGACCCAGGTCGCTATCTACACTGTCTACCCCCCTGTTTATCTTTTTGCCCTTCACCCACTCCCCAGTTTAAACACTCCTCCAGCCTTCTAGATCTTCTCCCCCAGCACAGCTGCACCCTCCCCATTAAGATGCAGCCCATTCCTATGGTAGAACCTGTAGCCGACAGAAAAGTCAGCACAGTTCTCTAGAAACCAGAACCCCTCCTTCTTACACCAACTCCGGAGCCACTTGTTTACCTCCCTAAGATCCTGCTGCCTTTCTAGTGTGGCTTTTAGTGTAGGTACTATTTCCAAGAAAACTACCCTGGAGGGCCTTGCCCTAAGCTTGGAACCTAGGTCCCTGAAATTGTTTTTGAGGGCCCTCCATTGACCTCTAATTTTCTCATTGGTGCCAATGTGCACCATGACCGCTGGATCCTCGCCAGCTCCTCACAGTAATCTGTGCGCCAGGAAGACAACACACCATTCAATAATCCCTGTCTGTATGGCAGATTGCCCTATCTGTCCCTCTTATAATTGAGTCCCCCACCACTAGGACCTGTCTAGCCTGCCCTTCGCTCCCTGTCCCCATCTCACTGGAGCAGTTATTCCCCTGCTGTTTTAGAGGGCGTGTCATGCTGCAGCGGTGCTGGCTCTGTAATGGCATCCCCCTTATTTGCCAACTTTGCAAACTTGTTGGGTTGTGCCAGTTCAGGACTAGCCTCCCTGATTCTCTTCCCTCTACCCTTCCTTCTATCTGTCACCCAGCTGGCTGCCTACTCCCCCTGCTCTTCCATACTACCATCCGCCCCCGCCTCTACCCCAGCGAGTGCCTGCTAAATGAGCAGCAAACTCCCTTCCATGATGCCAATGGATCTCAGTGTTGCCAGTCACTCATTTAGATCCAGGGCTTCTAAATGTGCAATGAGCACACATCTTGCGCAACAGTATGCACCCTCAATCGGCTGATCAAGGACAACATACATTGCAGAAGTAGCACACTGGATAACATTGCCAGGCATGGAGCTCATCCTAATGGGGATCTACAATTTACTTGTGGAAGTAGTGAAGTAGTAAGGATTAACTAGATCACACTTCAAACACACCTCCGTTCGTGCACCGCCGCTCACTCACCACCACCCATGCGCAGCTGCTCACACACCTCCGCCCTTGCGCAGCCGCTCACACACTTCCACACATGCACAACCGCTCACACATCTCCGCCCGTGCACAGCTGCTCACACACCTCCGTCCGTGCGCAACCGCTCACACACATCCGCTTGTGTGCAACTGCTCGCACACCTCCACTTGTGCGCAACCGCTCACACACGTCTGCTCGTGCGCAACCACTCACACTTTTTTTTATATATATATAAGGGCCTCCTGCCGCGCCGCTCCACTCTAACTGCTTTTCCTCTTCCTCTTCAGCTGCTGGACGTATCCTTCCAGCGGCCCTCCTGGTCTTTTTGCGGCTTTGGTGCCACTCCGGCATTGTCTTGCTCTCGCTCTCTGCTCCCCGGCTCCTGCTGACATCACGTCCGCCTGCTGATGTCACTTCCACTTCCGCCCACTGACATCACTTCCAACTGAATCATCATTCAGTTACAGAGTTACTGAGTATGTGAGTGAGTTAGAGTATGAGTATGTGTGACTGAGTTACAGTTACTGAGTATGTGTGACTGAGTTACAGAGTATGTGTGACAATTGGTACTGTATATACTATCCTACCAAAAGTAATTGGACACCTGAGCAAGAATCAAAGTAATATTTCCATATGTTAAGCTTGGAGTAATCACTTAATTTAGGTAATACTCAAGGGGTTTCATAGCCTAATCAATCAGGTATGTCAAATTGTATATATGATGCATTGGAAAAGACTACAGAGTGAAACAGACAACTGGCGGTCAAGATTCACTTACTCCTCTGAAGCTTTTTATTGACTAAAAGGTTTAGGCTGCCTGCAGATGGCTCGGTCAGATCCGACCCGCGCCCCTGCAGTGAACAGTGTGGCCACCTTCTAAATAGAACATGCCTCGATTTGTTTTCTGTGTGTGTTTTCACGTGGACAAACAGCAGATGTCTGCATAGGATTGCGTTTTGCAATGCAATGCTATGCAGGCAGGCACGGGCAGAAATTCTGCAGGAAATCCCGCCGCGGAATTTCCACCCATGTGCAGGGGGCCATATATATATAGAAAAAACACACTGTAGCACAAGCTGATCATGAGCAGACAACCCTCCAGCTGTCATCCAATCATTGTATGACCGAAGGGTCAGGTTTCCCCAACTCACCATTAATCATCAAATTATTCTAAAAGTTACAATTGACATGGCACTTACATTATCTCATGCTTACATGTGAACAGTGGCATAACTTAAAGCTTCTGGTCCCCAATGCAAAACCTGTAACAGGGTCCCCTACTATGATGCTTTATTCATAGTACTGGGCTCCTCATATGGAAAAGAGAGGCCTTATGGGCCCCCTAAGGCTCCTGGGCCCGGGTGCAACCGCATACTCTGCATCCCTTATAGTTACGCCAGTGCATGTGAACATATACTTTTACTAAAGCTGGCAGTTATCTAATCTCAAGCTTACATGAATGCATACTTTTTAGTGATGAGCGAACGTACTCGTCCGAGCTTGATGCTCGGGCGAATATTAGGGTGTTCGGGATGCTCGTTACTCTGAACAAGCACCACGCAGTGTTCGGGTTACTTTCACTTTCCTCTGTGAGACGTTAGCGCGCTTTTCTGGCCAATTGAAAGACAGGGAAGGCATTACAACTTCCCCCTGTGACGTTCAAGCCCTAAACCACCCCCCTGCTGTGAGTGGCTGGGGAGATCAGATGTCACCCGAGTATAAAAGTCGGCCCCTCCCGCGGCTCGCCTCAGATGCCTTGTGAGTTAGCTGAGGGAAAGTGCTGCTGCTGGTGCTGCTGTAGGGAGAGTGTTAGGAGTGAGTGTAGGCTTCAAGAACCCCAACCGTCCTTCTCAGGGCCACATCTATCTGTGTGCAGTACTGTGGAGGGTGCTGTTAGCAGTGTTGCACAATTTTTTTTTTTTCAAAATCGGCTGTCTGCAGAGCATTGCGCCCTGCAGTAATAGTCCAGGGACAGAAGTGGTGGTTAGCCAGGGAGACTGTTAGGAGTGAGTGTAGGCTTCAAGAACCCCAACGGTCCTTCTTAGGGCCACATTTAACCGTGTGCAGTACTGTGCAGGCTGCTGTTAGCAGTGTTGCATTTTTTTTTTTTTCAAAATCGTCTGTGCAGAGCATTGCGCCCTGCAGTAATACTACAGGGAGAGAATTGTGTAGGCAGGGCCAGAAGACATATATTATTGATTGAATATAGTCAGTGGGCCTTTTCTTTAAAAAAAAAGGGAAAAATTCTATGTGGCCTGCCTCTGTCAGTCCTCAGCGTTCTGGGTACGTGTGTGGTGGGTGGAGATAGTAAAAAAATCATACGCAGCCAGCTACGTTTAACAGCAGTCTTGCGCCAATTTATTTCCTTCCTGCCTGGGGAAAATCACCGCTCTGCTGCACTTCATATAACTGCATTTCTGTGGAACAGATTTCTTATCTGATTGAATATAGTCAGTGGGCCTTTTCTTTAAAAAAAAAAGGGAAAAATTCTATGTGGCCTGCCTCTGTCAGTCCTCAGCGTTCTGGGTACGTGTGTGGTGGGTGGAGATAGTAAAAAAATCATACGCAGCCAGCTACGTTTAACAGCAGTCTTGCGCCAATTTATTTCCTTCCTGCCTGGGGAAAATCACCGCTCTGCTGCACTTCATATAACTGCATTTCTGTGGAACAGATTTCTTCTCTGATTGAATATAGTCAGTGGGCCTTTTCTTTTAAAAAAAAAAAGGGGAAAATTCTATGTGGCCTGCCTCTGTCAGTCCTCTGCGTTCTGGGTACGTGTGTGGTGGGTGGAGATAGTAAAAAAATCATACGCAGCCAGCTACGTTTAACAGCAGTCTTGCGCCAATTTATTTCCTTCCTGCCTGGGGAAAATCACCGCTCTGCTGCACTTCATATAACTGCATTTCTGTGGAACAGATTTCTTCTCTGATTGAATATAGTCAGTGGGCCTTTTCTTTTAAAAAAAAAGGGAAAAATTCTATGTGGCCTGCAGGCTTGTGCCAATTTATTTCCTGCCTGGGAAATCACTGGTAATACAGCATGCTGAGGGGTAGGGGTAGGCCTAGAGGACGTGGACGTGGCCGAGGACGCGTAGGCCCAAGTGAGGGTGTGGGCACAGGCCGAGCTCCTGATCCAGGTGTATCGCAGCCGACTGCTGCGCGATTAGGAGAGAGGCAGGTTTCTGGCGTCCCCACATTCATCGCCCAATTAATGGGTCCACGCGGGAGACTTTTATTAGAAAATGAGCAGTGTGAGCAGGTCCTGTTGTGGATGGCAGAAAGTGCTTCGAGCAAGCTATCATCCACCCACAGTTCTGCGCCGTCCAGTGCTGCAAATCCGAATCCTCTGGCTGCTGCTCCTCCTTCCTCCCAGCCTCCTCACTCCACTACAATGACACATGCTCAGGAGCGGGAAGACTCCCAGGAACTGTTCTCGGGCCCCTGCTCAGATTGGGCAGCAGTGGTTCCTCTCCCACCAGAGGAGTTTATCGTCACTGATGCCCAACCATTGGAAAGTTCCCGGGGTCCGGGGGATGAGGCTGGGGACTTCCGGCAACTGTCTCAAGACCTTTCAGTGGGTGAGGAGGACGATGACGATGAGACACAGTTGTCTATCGGTGAGGTAGTAGTAAGGGCAGTAAGTTCGAGGGAGGAGCACACAGAGGATTCGGAGGAAGAGCAGCAGGACAATGAGGTGACTGACCCCACCTTGTGTGCAACGCCTACTCAGGACAGGTCTTTAGAGGGGGAGGCAAGGGCAGCAGCAGGGCAGGTTGCAAGAGGCAGTGCGGTGTCCAGGGGTAGAGGCAGGGCCAGACCGAATAATCCACCAACTGTTTCCCAAAGCGCACCCTCGCGCCATGCCACCCTGCAGAGGCCAAGGTGCTCTAAGGTCTGGCAGTTTTTCACAGAGACGCCTGACGACTGACGAACAGTGGTGTGCAACCTTTGTCACGCCAAGAACAGCCGGGGAGCCACCACCAACAGCCTCACCACCACCAGCATGCGCAGACATATGATGGCCAAGCACCCCACAAGGTGGGACGAAGGCCGTTCACCGCCTCCGGTTTGCACCGCTGCCTCTCCCCCTGTGCCCCAACCTGCCACTGAGATCCAACCCCGCTCTGAGGACACAGGCACTACCGTCTCCTCGCCTGCACCCACACCCTCACCTCCGCTGTCCTCGGCCCAATCCAGCAATGTCTCGCACCGCACAGTCCAGCCGTCACTAACGCAAGTGTTTGAGCGCAAGCGCAAGTACGCCGCCACGCACCCGCACGCTCAAGCGTTAACCGTCCACATAGCCAAATTTATCAGCCTTGAGATGCTGCCGTATAGGGTTGTGGAAACGGAGTCCTTCAAAAGTATGATGGCGGCGGCGGCCCCGCGCTACTCAGTTCCCAGTCGCCACTACTTTTCCCGATGTGCCGTCCCAGCCCTGCATGACCACGTCTCCCGCAACATTGTACGCGCCCTCACCAACGCGGTTACTGCCAAGGTCCACTTAACAACGGACACGTGGACAAGCACAGGCGGGCAGGGCCACTATATCTCCCTGACGGCACATTGGGTGAATTTAGTGGAGGCTGGGACAGAGTCAGAGCCTGGGACCGCTCACGTCCTACCCACCCCCAGAATTGCGGGCCCCAGCTCGGTGGTGGTATCTGCGGCGGTGTATGCTTCCTCCACTAAACCACCCTCCTCCTCCTCCTCCAACGCAACCTCTGTCTCGCAATCAAGATGTGTCAGCAGCAGCGCGTCGCCAGCAGTCGGTGTCGCGCGTCGTGGCAGCACAGCGGTGGGCAAGCGTCAGCAGACCGTGCTGAAACTACTCAGCTTAGGAGATAAGAGGCACACGGCCCACGAACTGCTGCAGGGTCTGACAGAGCAGACCGACTGCAGGCTTGCGCCACTGAGCCTCCAACCGGGCATGGTCGTGTGTGACAACGGCCGTAACCTGGTGGCGGCTCTGCAGCTCGGCAGCCTCACGCACGTGCCATGCCTGGCCCACGTCTTTAATTTGGTGGTTTAGCGCTTTCTGAAAAGCTACCCACGCTTGTCAGACCTGCTCGGAAAGGTGCGCCGGCTCTGCGCACATTTCCGCAAGTCCCACACGGACGCTGCCACCCTGCGGACCCTGCAACATCGGTTTAATCTGCCAGTGCACCGACTGCTGTGCGACGTGCCCACACGGTGGAACTCTACGCTCCACATGTTGGCCAGGCTCTATGAGCAGCGTAGAGCTATAGTGGAATACCAACTCCAACATGGGCGGCGCAGTGGGAGTCAGCCTCCTCAATTATTTTCAGAAGAGTGGGCCTGGTTGGCAGACATCTGCCAGGTCCTTCGAAACTTTGAGCAGTCTACCCAGGTGGTGAGCGGCGATGCTGCAATCATTAGCGTCACCATTCCTCTGCTATGCATCTTGAGAAGTTCCCTGCAAAGCATAAAGGCAGACGCTTTGCGCTCGGAAACAGAGCCGGGGGAAGACAGTATGTCGCTGGATAGTCAGAGCACCCTCCTGTCTATATCTCAGCGCGTTCAGGAGGAGGAGGAGGAGCATGAGGAGGATGAGGAGGAGGGGGAAGAGACAGCTTGGCCCACTGCTGACGGTACCCATGCTGCTTGCCTGTCATCCTTTCAGCGTGTATGGCCTGAGGAGGAGGAGGAGGAGGATCCTGAAAGTGATCTTCCTAGTGAAGACAGCCATGTGTTGCGTACAGGTACCCTGGCACACATGGCTGACTTCATGTTAGGATGCCTTTCTCGTGACCCTCGCGTTGCACGCATTCTGGCCACTACGGATTACTGGGTGTACACACTGCTCGACCCACGGTATAAGGAGAACCTTTCCACTCTCATTCCCGAAGAGGAAAGGGGTTCGAGAGTGTTGCTATACCACAGGACCCTGGCGGACAAGCTGATGGTAAAATTCCCATCCGACAGCGCTAGTGGCAAAAGGCGCACTTCCGAGGGCCAGGTAGCAGGGAAGGTGCGGAGATCGAGCAGCATGTACAGCACAGGCAATACAACAGTCTTTAAGGCCCTGGACAGCTTTATGGCTCCCCAGCCAGACTGTGTCACCGCTCCCCAGTCAAGGCTGAGTCGGCGGGAGCACTGTAAAAGGATGGTGAGGGAGTACGTAGCCGATCGCACGACCGTCCTCCCTGACGCCTCTGCCACCTACAACTACTGGGTGTCGAAGCTGGACACGTGGCCTGAACTCGCGCTGTATGCCCTGGAGGTGCTTGCTTGTCCTGCGGCTAGCGTCCTGTCAGAGAGGGTGTTTAGTGCGGCTGGGGGAATCATCACAGATAAGCGTACCCGCCTGTCAACCGACAGTGCCGACAGGCTTACACTCATCAAGATGAACAAAGCCTGGATTTCCCCAGACTTCTCTTCTCCACCAGCGGACAGCAGCGATACCTAAGCAATACGTAGGCTGCACCCGCGGATGGAAGCATCGTTCTCTCTCACCATCCAAAACGGGGACATTTCTGCTTCATCAATCTGTGTATAATATTCCTCCTCCTCCTCCTCCTGCTCCTCCTCCTGAAACCTCACGTAATGACGCCGAACGGGCAATTTTTCTTAGGGCCACAAGGCTCACTCATATAATTTTTCCTAACATTTTTTATACGTTTCAATGCTCTTAAAAGCGTTGAAACTTTAACTTGAACCAATTTTTCGTTAAACTGGGCTGCCTCCAGGCCTAGTTACCACTTAAGCCACATTAACCAAAGCGATTAATGGGTTTCACCTGCCCTCTTGGTTGGCCAGGGCCAATTTTTCTGATGTACATTAATACTGTTGATACAGCAATTTTTGTGGGCCCTCGCCTACAGTGTAATCAAATTAATTTTTAGCCCACCTGCATTACAGCTGACGTTACATCCGCTGTGTTGGGCAATGCAATGGGATATTTTTATGTACCGCCGGTGGGTTCCAGGGAGCAACCCATGCTGTGGGTCCACAGGGAATTATAAATGCATCTGTTTCCACTTCTAAAGAACCCCAGTCAGACTGGGGCATGCAGTGTGGGCCGAAGCCCACCTGCATTAAGCACGACATTACTACCTCAGCTGTGTTGGGCAATGCAATGGGATATTTTTATGTACCACCGGTGGGTTCCAGGGAGCCACCCATGCTGTCGGTCCACAGGGACTTCACAATAGGGAGTTGTACCTGCCTGTGTCTATGAATTAAAAACCGCGGTCTGACTGGGGCATGCAGACACCTTGACAGAATGAATAGTGTGTGGCACATAGGTTCCCCATTGCTATGCCCACGTGTGCAGCTCCTGATGGCGGTGGCACAGGATTATATTTCTCATTGCTTCTGTACAGCATTGTGGGCTATCGCCCCGCCCCTTTTAAAGAGGGTTGCTGCCTAGCCGTGCCAACCCTCTGCAGTGTGTGCCTGCGGTTCCTCGTCATGGCAGACGCACTTATAAATAGACATGAGGGTGGTGTGGCATGAGGGCAGCTAAAGGCTGCGCAGGGACACTTTTGTGTGCGCTGTGGACACTGGGTCGTGCGGGGGGGTTGGGCAGCATGTAACCCAGGAGAAGTGGCAGCGGAGTGTCATGCAGGCAGTGATTGTGCTTTGTTGGAGGTAGTGTGGTGCTTAGCCATGGTACCCATTGCTAATGAGGGCTTTTCAGAAGTAAAAGTTGTTGGGAGGGGGGGGGGGCCCACTCTTGCCGGTATTGTGGCTTAATAGTGGGACCTGTGAACTTGAGATGCAGCCCAACATGTAGCCCCTCGCCTGCCCTATCCGTTGCTGTGTCGTTCCCATCACTTTCTTGAATTGCCCAGATTTTCACACATGAAAACCTTAGCGAGCATCGGCGAAATACAAAAATGCTCGGGTCGCCCATTGACTTCAATGGGGTTCATTATTCGAAACGAACCCTCGCGATAATTTCGTCCCGAGTAACGAGCACCCGAGCATTTTGGTGCTCGCTCATCTCTAATACTTTTGCTTAAGTCTTCCCCACTAAACTGGTAACGTCTGATTTTGACTGCTTTTCACAAATTACTCGTATCTTAGATATATACAAAGGCTCTAAAAAGGTGTTAGATGTTTAAAATCCATGCATAAATTGTACACACATGTACAGAATCTTTTCTAATAAGGAGACAAAAATGACTCATCTATATATATGAAGACGAAAGCCCTCACTGACTCACTGACTCACTGACTGACTCACTGACTGACTGACTCGCCAAAAGTTCTCCAACTTCCCGATGTCGTAGAAACATGAAATTTGGCAGAAGTATAGATTATCTCCAAAATAGGAAAAGTAATTGGGTCCCAACTCGATTATTCAATTCTAGCGCAAAAGAATTGGCGTCGAAATTTTACGTACATAATCTAAATCTGTCACTTCCCAATGCCATAGAAACTTAAAATTTGGCAAGGGCATTGATTATGACATAAATAGGAAAAGTTCATAGGTCCCAACTCGATTATTCAATTCTATGCGTAAAAGAATTGGCGTTAAAATTTTACGTGCGGAATGTAATTTTTTCACTTTACGGTGTCATAGAAACGTGAAATTTGGCACGAGCATTGATTATGACATATATAGGAAAAGTTAATAGGTCACAACTCGATTATTCAATTCTATGCGCAAAAGAATTAGCGTCCAAATTTTACGTACGGAATGTAATTTCTTCCCTTTCCAGTGTCATAGAAACGTGAAATTTCGCACGAGCATTGATTATGTCATAAATAGGAAAAGTTCATAGGTCCCAACTCGATTATTCAATTCTAGCGCAATAGAATTGGCGTCGAAATTTTACGTACGGAATGTAATTTTTTCACTTTCCGGTGTCATAGAAACTGGAAATTTGGCACGAGCATTGATTATGTCATACATAGGAAAAGCTAATGGGTCCCAACTCGATTATTAAATTCTAGCACAAAAGAATTGGCGTAAAAATTTTACGTGCGGAATGTAATTTTTTCACTTTCCGGTGTCGTAGAAACATGAAATTTGGCACAGGCATTAATTATGTCATAAATAGGAAAAGCTAATGGGTTCCAACTCAATTATTCAATTCTAGCGCAGAAGAATTGGTGTCGAAATTTTACGTGCGGAATGTAATATTTTTCACTTTCCGGTGTCATAGAAACAGGAAATTTGGCACGAGCATTGATTATGTCATAAATAGGAAAAGCTAATGGGTCCCAACTCGATTATTCAATTCTATGCACAAAAGAATTAGCGTCCAAATTTTACGTGCGGAATGTAATTTTTTCACTTTCCGGTGTCATAGAAACGTGAAATTTGGCACGAGCATTGATTATGTCATAAATAGGAAAAGCTAATGGGTCCCAACTCAATTATTCAATTCTAAGCACAAAAGAATTAGTGTCCAAATTTTACGTATGTAATCTAATTCTCTCACTTCCTGATGTCATTTTATATAAAGGAAACGTCGCATGCTTACCTCCCCGTGGTGTTTCCTGGGTAACGCAGAGAACTATGCAAAATGGTGAACATATTTTTTTTCCTCAGTATCTCTAAAGTAACCACGACTTCATAAGCTTTTCCGTGTGAACACCAGATAAACACCAGTACCAAATTAACTCGGGCGAAGCTGGGTATATCAGCTAGTATTGTATATAGCCGAGTATAAAGGATAGAAAAGTAGCCTAACTATACTGATAGACGATCAGCCATGAGCTGCATATGGAGTACACAGAGCATAGTCAGCACTAAACCAGCACTGAAGAAACAGGCCGCACGTAAAGTACACAAAGGATGGTCACCAAGCTAAATAAAGAGTTAACTAGAGCAGAGGGGATCAGGCTAAAACCCCATGTATAATAAATATATATATATATATCACCACGATACAGTGACTTCCTCAAGGGTGACCAGAGGCAGTTCATGTGCTCATATATAAAGAAGAATAATAAGAGGCTACAGAAGATCACCTGGAGCAATGAGCTCCAAAAATGGTGCTGACAAATCAGTGTTAGCTTGCAAAAGCAAAAAATATAAAAGACGAGCCGTCCATTTCAAGTTGCAAGTCACGCAAAAGGGGCACAATAAAAAGTGCATGTGCCGAAAATGCAGGCACAAAAAGATAGAACAAATACAAGAATAAGTATGTTGTCTAAACAGACAGCAGAAAGAATTAATAAAATGTGATGGTAAAATAAGGATCACAAATAGACCACAGACATCCAGCAGCATGGAAACTTTTTAATATTGGTATTACTGCAGTGACCGAGACACAAGGCTCACGCTGAGGAGCTGTCGGGGTAGAGATGGCACTTGTCACGGTGGCTCTACCAGATTCCTCCCTGGAGGGACGCATGCAACCTCAGCCAAGGCACCGCTAGGCCTCTTCCAGGCAACGCTGAGAAAGTGGTTACCTGTATAAGTGTAATGGACTGAAGAAGTTGTCACCCGTGACGCCACCATCCTTTCATACCGTTGATTCTCCGGCGGTAGAAATAATAGAGTTCACACACTGTTAAGTTTGGATAACTCAATCACTTGGACCGGACAATGACTAGAACTTTTACTTCTTGTTCGCACAAAATACAACTTTGAACACCAGTGCAGTAAGACAGTTTAGAAGACAGTCAGGGAGGAGGACACGGGATGAAACCAGGCCTACATTTGAGCTTTCTGTTGCGATCGATTTTTCCGCTTGTGTACATTGGGCTGCGCTTTCCATAGTTCTCCTTTGAAAAGTGTGTCATGTGTGCTCCGCGTGCGATTTATCGCCGCTGATCACGCTATGACAAATTGCTCATGGACACTCTGCCTTATGGAGGGGCCAGATATGTAGTCTTCGGGGTCACTACATTAATCACATTAGATTATACAAAGCAATCTTAGAAATTCTTACAGCAATAATTATATTTTGACAGTTTTATGATTTTAAAATGTTTTTAATTGGCCAGTGGTTATTTATGGGCTGTTAATAACATTTGCTATTAGTCTTGGTATTTTCAAATTATTTTTCTTATTTAGTTTACCACATTAGTGACAGCCCCAGTGCCTTTTTGCATCCTAACTAAGTTGGTTTTAATCCTCAGGGAGGTAAAAACATGCTTCCCCTGAGGATGAAAGCCACGTGGTCTTTGGACATGACAGCTTCATGCTGTTGGTTACCGGAGGTAGCCAGCAACCTGGAGCTGTCATGAGAGGCCCCGGGGAGTCCCCTCGCAGGAATGCATAACAGTAAATAAAAAGTTAAATAAAGTTAAAGATTCAGCTACCCTCATGGATCAGATCCACAAGAGAAGCTGGGCGTACTCACCCCCGTCCTCCGTGATGTCCAGTGGCAATCTGGACCTGCCGTGGACATGTGCAGAAGGCCGGAGAGTCCGGCAAATTAAAAATCTGCCTGCACCCGGCTATCAAAGATAGCCTAGTACAGAGAGATGTCACCGGGGACCGCTGTATGTGGTTCCCGGTCACATAATCACTCTTATCCATTGGATAACAGTGATCATGTAAAGTTAAAACAAATTAAAAGGTTTAAAAGTTAAAGTTTCATCTCCCCTTAAGGATTGTGAGACAACCCTTATAATGGGATCTTTATCCGCGGACCTTACCCTGGCTTCTGCGCATGCGCCCATCAGCAAAATGGCGGATGCATGCGCAAAATTCGAGGATTGCCCAGGAAATTTAAAATCTCCGTGCTCTTGCCTACCAAAGGTAGCCGAGAGCCTGGAGATGTCACAGAGGGACGCAGTAGTTAGTTCCTGGTCACATGATTGCCATTATCCACTGGATTATGGCATTCACATAAATGAAAAAAAAACATTGAAGTTTCATCTCTTCTCACCAATGGCAAAAATACAGCAGTAAGGCTTATTCCTATGGTGTTTTCATGCCTGGCGGATATACGCTTCCCTCTAAGCAGTTTCCCCCCCTACCCTCCCACTCACCGGCTCTCTGCCTCTCTCCTCTAGTCCGGCATTTGCAATGGGAGTGGACGGAGCTAAGCTCTGTTCTGTCCTGACCCCTTCCATTGCTGGCTATTGATAGGGGCTAAAAAAAAAAAAAAAGATTAATATATGTTGCTTAACAAATCCATTTGAAGATAAAGTATGTACTGTGCAATATTTTATGTGTAACAGAACTCATGACAAACCTGTGGTTTCCTGTCTTTTGAGCTCTACGCCTGACCTGAGTGGAATCAGGAAGTTCACCAGAGCAGATGTCCCTTATTCTGTCAAGAAATGGCTTAACCACAGAGAGTCATCAGTTTCTAAAAAGAATATGTTTGTCTAAAGTCATATGTTAAGTCATAAGTTTTTGTCAAATGTGAAATCACGAGTTTTTCCCTGTTTAACCACAAGTCGCATCCCTGCGAGGGGGACTGTCTATAAAAACCCAGATATGCAGACAATAAACAGAGCTCATTGCTTCAAACCATATACTGTGTGTATAGGTCTATGCATGGTCTCTCAGGAGCGCTCCTACCTAGGTCAATTTGGAAACGGACAACATCACTGACCAGTCTGTTTGAGCAGACTAACCCCCGACACTATGGACAAGGTGAGGGGAGTGGGCGGGGCTTAGCTCCGCCCCATCCTGCCCACTCTCATTGAAAACCGCTCGGAGGGGAGGAGAGAGGCAGAGAGTTGGTGGGTGGGAGGGAAGGGGGGAACTGTTCAGATGGTAGCATATATTGGACGGCCGTGAAAACAGCGGCCGATATACGCTCTTGGGAATAAGCCCGTTAAACCACCACATGCATAAAATCCCTGAAATGTGTCTGGTCCTTTAGGACCAAAACACCCTGGTCCTTAAGGGGTTAAGTGAGACATACATCTGACTCCAAGGTATACCTTAAATGTGTAACAGGCAGCACTCCTACCATGTGACATTTAAAATACTGGCTTGCTATGTGTCACCAGGGAGTTTGTGCCCCTCTGGCCCAGGTGTAACTGTTACTTCTGCAGCCCATGAAGCTACTGCCCTAATCTGACCCACAGCATGGCATTGTTGGCTCCGTGGACCTTCTCGGCTGCTCATTATGTTTACATGGTTATCAGAAATAAGGATTTTCATATTTAGAAAGGTGTTTTTTCTCAATTACTTTTCCATAGTTACTTAACATAGTTGCAGTTACTGTTCCTTCTGTATGGTTTCCCACAGTTTGCTTTGCACCACAGACAAATATATAATCCGCTGTTATGTAATCATTGGAAACACCTGTTTAAGCTGATTAGCTTCTGTTGCTTGTGGAAAAGATATTTAGGACATCAGGGTCTTAGAGCAGTCTCATGCATACTTCACCATTGCAGTAATTAATTGGAAAGGCGGTGATCTAACCTTATTGTATTCTCATCTTAGATATTTGTAGTCCTTTTAATCAATTCTTTTAAAGGAGAAACTTATCTAAAATCATCTTCTGACATGAAATGTCCTAACATGGTATTAGAGGGGATCTGTAAGCTGCACTTTCCAAAGCAAGGGGGCAACAAAGGACTATAGACCTCTGACACAATTCTTCACAAAAATATAGAGTACCACTTAAAGAGCCTCTGTCACCATCTTTTTGCACTCCTGACTGAGGCTAGTTTCACACGAGCGTTTTATCAAGTCGATTTTGCTGCAATAAAACGGCTGAAAATTGCGACTATCTGAAGCATTGGATTCCAATGCATTTGTTCAGATGGGTGATTTTCTGGTGCGTAAAATAGGCCGGCCGGAAAAGATAGGTCTTGTACTATCTTTTGCCGGAATACGTCAGCCATTCCCATAGACTCCTATGAGAGCCTATGAAAGCCATCAGGAAAGGGAATGGGGAGGGAGTTTACCAGTGGCTCGTGTTGCTAAAGTCCCTTCCTCTCTCTTTGCCAACAGTTTAGCACGACTAGCTAAGTTAAGCTCCCACCCTGGCAGGGGACGGAGAGGGGGGTTTTGCAGAGCTTAACTCTTTCTCCCCGGCCAGCCACACCCGGCCATCTGAATGGGCAAGAAAATGGGAGAAGCAGCCGTAACTTGGTCACAGCTGCCTCTTATTCATGCGATTTTCGGCCACGATTTGGGCGGCCGAATATCGCAGCACCCGTGTGAAAGATCCCTGAGGGCAGCATAATGTAATGCCTGTCACACTGATTACAATAAAATGTCTGCTGTGTAGTTCTGTGCAGTAGTTTTTGAGAAACTTGTGCTATCAGTAGCAGCACATGCATGAAGGACTACTTAAAGTAGTCCTCGATATTTATGATCTGCAGGCTAGCTTCACCCACCCTGTCTTCCAGCTATTGATTGACAATGCTCTTATTACTGTGCATAGTGCAGCATCCGAGAAGCAAGCCCACAGCCGAGGAGATAGCGGGGTAGATTGGGGCCTTGTCACGGGGCTCTACCATCTCCTCCCCTGAGGGTAACACAGGACCCAGCCAAGTTACCACTAGGGAAGTTTCACAACACTCACATTTGGAAGATGGGCAGTCAACACTATATGGCAGCTCCTCTCACACTCTCAGTCCTCTAGATTAATAGCAGGAAGGACTGGGTGAATTAGGCCTAGAGTAAAATGATATGAATCTCTCAGCCACTTCCATTTTGGACCACACAGAGCAGACAGTGTCTTTGTGGCTCACTGGCAGAACAGCACTCCACTCCTTTCTTCTCTCTTGCAAGTCCGGACTAGACTAACTTGCAGACACCTTTCGATCACATATACATAGCACGATCATGTGATACACAACAAGATACATTTTTCAGACATCTCACATACCAAACAGTTAGCCCATGCAGTGCTGCAGCTATACAATACACACAGGCTTATGAAGGGGCCCCGTTAACTTTGGGCCACTACACTAGTGGATAAAGAACTGCCAATCATTGGCTGGAGGGTAAAAATTTAAATTTCTCCCAAACTACTGCAGAGATGCACAGAGCAGACATGTCACTGTAATTAATGTGACAGGCACTACCTTATGGCAACACATTCCCTTTTAATGAATGGAAGATTAAAAAAATATATGTAGTCTCTGGGCTGTGCTAGCTGATCTGTCATCACAATATGCTGCCTATTTAAAGGTTACTACAATAGTATACCAAACTGTGAAAAAAAGATATACCTTCTGCTTTATAGCAGAGTCATAGTTGTGAGTTCAATGTATTCATGAGATCCCTCTTCCACCTCTCCATGCCTCCTCAGAATCAGATGGCAGTGAGGTATAGGGGAAGAGGTGGAAGAATGCATTTGGCATAAATACAGCATATTTCTAACTATTGTATGGGTCTGCTGTTTTCTATATTGGCAGCTAACAAGAAAGCCCATGTCATGATGCGGGCTGCAGTTGTGGCTGTCCTCAAGTCCTCCTCCTGGTGGTTGCGGCTCCTGTGCCTCTCCTCATGTCACACTCCAGATCCTGTCTCAATCCACTGCAGCTCTCATATCTCTCAGAAGGATGATATCATATGTTTAGTCTGCCTCTTAAAGGACCAGCGAGTACACCCATCTTTCCAGTCCCCAGCCAATCTGAATGGGCTCTAGACTATTTAAAGCATCCTCTTCCATTTGAGGGTGCCCAAGAAATTAGTATCCTATTGTGCAAAGGTGCTAAACTGTTCTTGTTTTCTGAAATTGATCCGTGCTTGTCCTATTCAGCTTTTCCAATTTTTTTTCTCTCCTAATTTTGGCTTGTTAATTGACTACAATTTTTCTGTCTACTGCCTCCCCTTACATTTGACTTGTTTTTTGACTACGCAAGACTACATCCACCGGTACTGTGTCATACAAGAGTTCTACCAGTCCTGACCTCACTTCAGTTCTACATCCTCATAAACATCTTCTAGTACAGCGTTATAGTATTCCTTATCAAGTAGTGTCAGCTGCCTCTTAATGGAGACCATTTCTTGGGTAACAGTGTGGGGTTTCCAATGGAAAAGACCATATCCTGATTGGTGGGGTTAAAAAATGAACACCAGGGATCCCAGGCATGATCCTCAGATCTAGCCCTAAGTAGAGTCAGTTTAGAGGTATGTCAATAAGTGGTCTTGGTGGTCTGTTTGTGTGCTGTGGTTCTATTATTAAATAGGCACTTTTCGGTTTACTGGACCAGCGAACACAGATGTGACACGAGAGCATATAACTCAGCATCTATTAATCAGCCTTCCATTGTGCCACAATGACTATTGAAATGAAGACTTAGGCTTCTTTCCCACAAGCGTATATCGACTGACGTTTTCACAGCCGGCCGATATATGCTACTATCTGGGGCGTAGAAGCTCGTGAACGGGCGCACAAATCTAATCTGCATATACATCGAGGTCACCATGCCGTCGTCCCTTTCCCTTCCCTCCCCCTCACAGGCTCACCTCTACTCTCCTCTCCGCTCATTCTTTGCAATGGGAGGGGGCAGGATGGGGGCAGAGCTAAGCGCCACCCCGTCCCGCCTCCTCCCATTGCTGGTTGCGGACAAGGGGCGGGGAGGGTGTAGAGCCTAGCTACACCCCGTCCCTTCCCATTGCAAAGAACGAGCAGGGAGGAAAGCAGACGGAGGGTGTTTAGCAGAGTGGCTGCTAAACTCCCTGCCACCTCTGTCCGCTGTCATGGGCTCCCGTATGAGCCCATGCAGCGGCCAACATATTCTGGCCTAAAAGATAGTTCCAGGACTATCTTTTGGGTCCGACGTAAAAACGCACGGCGCTATATTGGCCTGCTGGGTGCTTTTACGTATCAGAAATACAGCAATGTGATCAGATGCCTTGGAATCCAATGCATCAGATCACAGCATATATCAGCTGGCCGTGAAAACAGACAGCTAATATACGCTCGTGGAAAAGAAACACTAGGATAGGATTCAGAATTCCCCCTTCCTAACTCTATACTGTGTAATACTGTGTAATAGCATTTTTTAATATTTTGTAAGTTGTAGAAAAGGGAAACAATAAAGGTAGAAGTGATGCAATAAGAGAAGGAACTTTATAAAGTTCATTGCCAAGTAAACCATATAATTACTTTTATTATTATGCATCTATAATTATCATTACTTAATTGCAAGTAGGCATATTCCCATGGCAAGAGGTGTATAGTACCAGTATTTGTACGAATATATACACTATAAATATCCATGCTCTGGAAAATGATTCAGTGGAATTAGGAATAATAGTTATAATGTAAAGGCGTCAGCTATTTCGAATACCCAAGGCAAACCAACATGGAAGTCCCTTCATTGTCTCATTCTCTCTGCCCGTGCAGATTGGCGCTCCTATTTGCTATTAAATATTTGAGGGCATGCAATGATTTCACAGGACTCAACGGAGTTATTCAGCCAACGGCCACCAGAATACACCAGGGTCAGAGCGGAAGCACTGCTGCGAACCCAGTGTAGTGACCAGCATTCGTGATTGCAAGCGCAGCTCTCATTGAAATCAGCGGGATCTCAGCCTGCAGTTACAAGTGCCGGTTGCTAGACAGGGGTCAAAGCAGTGCTTCCGCTCTGACACTGGTGGATTCTGGTAGCTGCTTCCTGGATAACCGCTTAAGGGCTTAGTCACATAGTCATTCAATAGCTGACAGCTGCCTCTGATTGGTCACAGTGCTCAGCCAATCAGAGGCAGCACTCAACCATTCATGAATAAACAGCTGTGGCAGAGGATCGGGATTTTCACTATATGTTCTCAACAGGCTCTGGCAGCTGCAGAGAGAGGAGTATAGATTTTTTTAAAATTTTTTTAGTATCCTTTTTTAGGGAAGGGCTTATATTTAAAGCTTAAATTTAAAGCCCTTCCACGAAAATCACTGCAGGGCTTGCTGGCAGCCCATTGCTTTCAATGGAGCCGGCTGTATTGTCGGCTCCATTGAATTCAATGGAAGAACATCCCGATCCTCTGCCACAGCTGTCACAGCTGTGGCAGAAGATCACGATCTTCACTATAACGCCAGTGTGACTAAGCCCTAAGTCTGAAATTTGTTAAATTAAGACGTTGGCACTGTGAAACCATTATCATTTGTATTGCTTGTAGATGATGTGAGGCATAAAGTTTGTTGTAGATGCTATGGTAATGAGGAGTGAGTGTGAGGCATAGCCTATAGTCTTACCTAATGCATACACATGAGGGCAGAATTGTTTTGATAACAAACTGTACCACGTCAGTCTAAGATGTGTATATATTAAATAGCACCTCCATAAATACTAGAAAGTATTTGTTCTGTACTGAAATTCCATGTAAAAAAAGAATTTTGTCAAGGACACACAAAAGCAATAGTGTTGATTTCTACATTCAACATCTGCAGGGCTTGATTTGCATTTGGCCATATGTGACAAGCAGAAAAGCTCATAAAAACCTTGGGGGTGTAATTACAGATCATGCAGAATTCAGGCTGAATGTCTTTCAAGGTTGCAGGAGTTAAGTAGTCATAATCACATGCCATAGTGTGGAGTATTATGTGCCACTTGTTTACCAGCTGAACATAATTATAACTAAGATTATAAAGTAACATCAAGGATAAAAAAAAATACAAAAATGATTGTAAAAGTAAAGTAATTATTCAATTCAACTGAAATGTTCAAAAATAATTTAACCACAAAATGTAAATTCTGTTTGGAGCAAAAAGGTTTAAAAAAACCTTCCTAATGAATTGCATCTAAAATAATTTAGTATTTACCTGTTAACTATTACCCCACTTCTAGGCACTGTAGTATTGACAAACGAGTTAACTTAAGCTACAGTATTATTGATTTAACCCCTTAAAGGGGTTGTCTCGCGGCAGCAAGTGGGGTTATACACTTCCGTATGGCCATATTAATGCACTTTGTAATGTACATTGTGCATTAAATATGAGCCATACAGAAGTTATTCACTTACCTGCTCCGTTGCTAGCGTCCCCGTCGCCATGGATCCGTCTAATTCTGATGTCTTCTGGCGTTTTTAGATGCGCTTGCGCTGTCCGTGCTTCTGGCTGGTGAATGGGGCCGCTCGTGCCGGAGAGCTGGTCACCGCGTCGTCATCGTAGCTCCGCCCCGTCACATGTGCCGACTCCAGCCAATCAGGAGGCTGGAATCGGCAATGGAACGCACAGAGCCCATGGTGCACCATGGGAGAAGACCCGCGGTGCACCATGGGAGAAAACCGCAGTGCATCCCTGGGAAAGGACCGGCGGCCATCTTTGGGAGAAGATTTTTATAACTCCATATTTCGTCAGATCGGTGAGTAGCAAGCGGTTTAAAAACCGCTTTAAATTGCTATTTTATGCCAGGGGGGTGACAGGGGTAATGGGGTAATGTAAAATTTTGATGTTTGCCGTGAGACAACCCCTTTAAGGACCAGGGTGTTTCAGTTGTAAAGGACCAAACACTTTTTCCACTTTTTCGGGATTTTATCCATATGGTAGTTTTACTGCCTTATTTTTTTTTTCTTCGGCTACAAAAAATGATTTGTGTTGCGTTTTGTTTCCATGACATATAGGACTATCTTTATACACATATATATGTTTTTAATTTTTTTTCACTGACTTTTTTTCCCGTTTCTTAGTTTTATTAGTAGTAAAATGCTTTTTTAAAAAGCCTGATCTTTTTAAAATTTATACAAAAATAAAGTATAGGACTAGGTTCCTCATTTGGTTTCAGACATTTTGATATATAATTTATATATTCTCTGATTACAGGTTGCATATAGCGAGGTTTTTTGTTGGCGATTGGTCGTTTTTTAATATATATATATATTTTTTTTTTTAATTCTATTCTGTAATTTTTTAAACTTATTTTTGCAATTTTTTTTTAACATCTTTGACCCTTATGATGTCATATTAGATCTCTGGGGGTCATTCAAATTGTCTTTTTTTATTTCACACTTTTCCATTTTAGCTGGAGCATCCACAGGAGTAGCATCTATAGGAACCCCACTTACAAAGGAAATATCTGCCTGTAGTGACAAAAGTAACTAACAGAGCTGATCTAGGTTTTTAGGACCCTGCAGCTCTGCTGTGGCAGGGAGCACCCAGCAGTCTGGTGATCACTGGGTCACATAGTGGAGGATCATGCCATGTCACTGCCAGCACACCTTTGCTACTGTGGGTTTTATCCTGACTAGCATGGGTAAATATTAGTGATGAGCGAACGTACTCGTCCGAGCTTGATGCTCGGCGAATATTAGGGTGTTCGGGATGCTCGTTACTCTTAACGAGCACCACGCGGTGTTCGGGTTACTTTCACTTTCCTCTGTGAGACGTTAGCGCGCTTTTCTGGCCAATTGAAAGACAGGGAAGGCATTACAACTTCCCCCTGTGACGTTCAAGCCCTATACCACCCCCCTGCTGTGAGTGGCTGGGGAGATCAGATGTCACCCGAGTATAAAAGTCGGCCCCTCCCGCGGCTCGCCTCAGATGCCTTGTGAGTTAGCTGAGGGAAAGTGCTGCTGCTGGTGCTGCTGTAGGGAGAGTGTTAGGAGTGAGTGTAGGCTTCAAGAACCCCAACGGTCCTTCTCAGGGCCACATCTATCCGTGTGCAGTACTGTGGAGGGTGCTGTTAGCAGTGTTGCACAATTTTTTTTTTTCAAAATCGGCTGTGCAGAGCATTGCGCCCTGCAGTAATACTACAGGGAGAGAATTGTGTAGGCAGGGCCAGAAGACATATATTATTGATTGAATATAGTCAGTGGGCCTTTTCTTTAAAAAAAAAGGGAAAAATTGTATTTGGCCTGCCTCTGTCAGTCCTCAGCGTTCTGTGTACGTGTGTGGTGGGTGGAGATAGTAAATAAATCATACGCAGCCAGCTACGTTTAACAGCAGTCTTGCGCCAATTTATTTCCTTCCTGCCTGGGGAAAATCACCGCTCTGCTGCACTTCATATAACTGCATTTCTGTGGAACAGATTTCTTATCTGATTGAATATAGTCAGTGGGCCTTTTCTTTTAAAAAAAAAGGGAAAAATTCTATGTGGCCTGCCTCTGTCAGTCCTCAGCGTTCTGGGTACGTGTGTGGTGGGTGGAGATAGTAAAAAAAATCATACGCAGCCAGCTACGTTTAACAGCAGTCTTGCGCCAATTTATTTCCTTCCTGCCTGGGGAAAATCACCGCTCTGCTGCACTTCATATAACTGCATTTCTGTGGAACAGATTTCTTATCTGATTGAATATAGTCAGTGGGCCGGCCTTCCCTTAAAAAAAAAAGGGAAAAATTCTATGTGGCCTGCCTCTGTCAGTCCTCAGCGTTCTGGGTACATGTGTGGTGGGTGGAGATAGTAAAAAAATCATACGCAGCCAGCTACGTTTAACAGCAGTCTTGCACCAATTTATTTCCTTCCTGCCTGGGGAAAATCACCGCTCTGCTGCACTTCATATAACTGCATT
The DNA here is from genome assembly GCF_035609145.1 of Eleutherodactylus coqui. Taxonomy (NCBI): domain Eukaryota; kingdom Metazoa; phylum Chordata; class Amphibia; order Anura; family Eleutherodactylidae; genus Eleutherodactylus; species Eleutherodactylus coqui. The sequence continues at coordinate 178,501,687 of NC_089843.1, read as the reverse complement.
TCTGTGGAACAGATTTCTTATCTGATTGAATATAGTCAGTGGGCCTTTTCTTTAAAAAAAAGGGAAAAATTCTATGTGGCCTGCCTCTGTCAGTCCTCAGCGTTCTGTGTACGTGTGTGGTTGGTGGAGATAGTAAAAAAAATCATACACAGCCAGCTACGTTTAACAGCAGTCTTGCGCCAATTTATTTCCTTCGTGCCTGGGGAAAATCACCGCTCTGCTGCACTTCATATAACTGCATTTCTGTGGAACAGATTTCTTATCTGATTGAATATAGTCAGTGGGCCTTTTCTTTTAAAAAAAAGGGAAAAATTCTATGTGGCCTGCCTCTGTCAGTCCTCAGTGTTCTGGGTACGTGTGTGGTGGGTGGAGATAGTAAAAAAATCATACGCAGCCAGCTACGTTTAACAGCAGTCTTGCGCCAATTTATTTCCTTCCTGCCTGGGGAAAATCACCGCTCTGCTGCACTTCATATAACTGCATTTCTGTGGAACAGATTTCTTATCTGATTGAATATAGTCAGTGGGCCGGCCTTCCCTTAAAAAAAAAAAGGGAAAAATTCTATGTGGCCTGCCTCTGTCAGTCCTCAGCGTTCTGTGTACGTGTGTGGTTGGTGGAGATAGTAAAAAAAATCATACGCAGCCAGCTACGTTTAACAGCAGTCTTGCGCCAATTTATTTCCTTCCTGCCTGGGGAAAATCACCGCTCTGCTGCACTTCATGTAACTGCATTTCTGTGGAACAGATTTCTTATCTGATTGAATATAGTCAGTGGGCCTTTTCTTTTTAAAAAAAAGGGAAAAATTCTATGTGGCCTGCCTCTGTCAGTCCTCTGCGTTCTGGGTACGTGTGTGGTGGGTGGAGATAGTAAAAAAATCATACGCAGCCAGCTACGTTTAACAGCAGTCTTGCGCCAATTTATTTCCTTCCTGCCTGGGGAAAATCACCGCTCTGCTGCACTTCATATAACTGCATTTCTGTGGAACAGATTTCTTATCTGATTGAATATAGTCAGTGGGCTGGCCTTCCCTTAAAAAAAAAAGGGAAAAATTCTATGTGGCCTGCCTCTGTCAGTCCTCAGCGTTCTGTGTACGTGTGTGGTTGGTGGAGATAGTAAAAAAAATCATACACAGCCAGCTACGTTTAACAGCAGTCTTGCGCCAATTTATTTCCTTCGTGCCTGGGGAAAATCACCGCTCTGCTGCACTTCATATAACTGCATTTCTGTGGAACAGATTTCTTATCTGATTGAATATAGTCAGTGGGCCTTTTCTTTTAAAAAAAAGGGAAAAATTCTATGTGGCCTGCCTCTGTCAGTCCTCAGCGTTCTGGGTACGTGTGTGGTGGGTGGAGATAGTAAAAAAATCATACGCAGCCAGCTATGTTTAACAGCAGTCTTGCGCCAATTTATTTCCTTCCTGCCTGGGGAAAATCACCGCTCTGCTGCACTTCATATAACTGCATTTCTGTGGAACAGATTTCTTATCTGATTGAATATAGTCAGTGGGCCGGCCTTCCCTTAAAAAAAAAAAGGGAAAAATTCTATGTGGCCTGCCTCTGTCAGTCCTCAGCGTTCTGTGTACGTGTGTGGTTGGTGGAGATAGTAAAAAAAATCATACGCAGCCAGCTACGTTTAACAGCAGTCTTGCGCCAATTTATTTCCTTCCTGCCTGGGGAAAATCACCGCTCTGCTGCACTTCATGTAACTGCATTTCTGTGGAACAGATTTCTTATCTGATTGAATATAGTCAGTGGGCCTTTTCTTTTTAAAAAAAAGGGAAAAATTCTATGTGGCCTGCCTCTGTCAGTCCTCTGCGTTCTGGGTACGTGTGTGGTGGGTGGAGATAGTAAAAAAATCATACGCAGCCAGCTACGTTTAACAGCAGTCTTGCGCCAATTTATTTCCTTCCTGCCTGGGGAAAATCACCGCTCTGCTGCACTTCATATAACTGCATTTCTGTGGAACAGATTTCTTATCTGATTGAATATAGTCAGTGGGCTGGCCTTCCCTTAAAAAAAAAGGGAAAAATTCTATGTGGCCTGCCTCTGTCAGTCCTCAGCGTTCTGTGTACGTGTGTGGTTGGTGGAGATAGTAAAAAAAATCATACACAGCCAGCTACGTTTAACAGCAGTCTTGCGCCAATTTATTTCCTTCGTGCCTGGGGAAAATCACCGCTCTGCTGCACTTCATATAACTGCATTTCTGTGGAACAGATTTCTTATCTGATTGAATATAGTCAGTGGGCCTTTTCTTTTAAAAAAAAGGGAAAAATTCTATGTGGCCTGCCTCTGTCAGTCCTCAGCGTTCTGGGTACGTGTGTGGTGGGTGGAGATAGTAAAAAAATCATACGCAGCCAGCTACGTTTAACAGCAGTCTTGCGCCAATTTATTTCCTTCCTGCCTGGGGAAAATCACCGCTCTGCTGCACTTCATATAACTGCATTTCTGTGGAACAGATTTCTTATCTGATTGAATATAGTCAGTGGGCCGGCCTTCCCTTAAAAAAAAAAAGGGAAAAATTCTATGTGGCCTGCCTCTGTCAGTCCTCAGCGTTCTGTGTACGTGTGTGGTTGGTGGAGATAGTAAAAAAAATCATACGCAGCCAGCTACGTTTAACAGCAGTCTTGCGCCAATTTATTTCCTTCCTGCCTGGGGAAAATCACCGCTCTGCTGCACTTCATGTAACTGCATTTCTGTGGAACAGATTTCTTATCTGATTGAATATAGTCAGTGGGCCTTTTCTTTTTAAAAAAAAGGGAAAAATTCTATGTGGCCTGCCTCTGTCAGTCCTCTGCGTTCTGGGTACGTGTGTGGTGGGTGGAGATAGTAAAAAAATCATACGCAGCCAGCTACGTTTAACAGCAGTCTTGCGCCAATTTATTTCCTTCCTGCCTGGGGAAAATCACCGCTCTGCTGCACTTCATATAACTGCATTTCTGTGGAACAGATTTCTTATCTGATTGAATATAGTCAGTGGGCTGGCCTTCCCTTAAAAAAAAAAGGGAAAAATTCTATGTGGCCTGCCTCTGTCAGTCCTCAGCGTTCTGTGTACGTGTGTGGTGGGTGGAGATAGTAAAAAAATCATACGCAGCCAGCTACGTTTAACAGCAGTCTTGCGCCAATTTATTTCCTTCCTGCCTGGGGAAAATCACCGCTCTGCTGCACTTCATATAACTGCATTTCTGTGGAACAGATTTCTTCTCTGATTGAATATAGTCAGTGGGCCTTTTCTTTTAAAAAAAAAAAGGGGAAAATTCTATGTGGCCTGCCTCTGTCAGTCCTCTGCGTTCTGGGTACGTGTGTGGTGGGTGGAGATAGTAAAAAAATCATACGCAGCCAGCTACGTTTAACAGCAGTCTTGCGCCAATTTATTTCCTTCCTGCCTGGGGAAAATCACCGCTCTGCTGCACTTCATATAACTGCATTTCTGTGGAACAGATTTCTTCTCTGATTGAATATAGTCAGTGGGCCTTTTCTTTAAAAAAAAAAGGGAAAAATTCTATGTGGCCTGCAGGCTTGTGCCAATTTATTTCCTGCCTGGGAAATCACTGGTAATACAGCATGCTGAGGGGTAGGGGTAGGCCTAGAGGACGTGGACGTGGCCGAGGACGCGTAGGCCCAAGTGAGGGTGTGGGCACAGGCCGAGCTCCTGATCCAGGTGTATCGCAGCCGACTGCTGCGCGATTAGGAGAGAGGCACGTTTCTGGCGTCCCCACATTCATCGCCCAATTAATGGGTCCACGCGGGAGACCTTTATTAGAAAATGAGCAGTGTGAGCAGGTCCTGTCGTGGATGGCAGAAAGTGCTTCGAGCAAGCTATCATCCACCCACAGTTCTGCGCCGTCCAGTGCTGGAAATCCGAATCCTCTGGCTGCTGCTCCTCCTTCCTCCCAGCCTCCTCACTCCACTACAATGACACATGCTCAGGAGCGGGAAGACTCCCAGGAACTGTTCTCGGGCCCCTGCTCAGATTGGGCAGCAGTGGTTCCTCTCCCACCAGAGGAGTTTATCGTCACTGATGCCCAACCATTGGAAAGTTCCCGGGGTCCGGGCGATGAGGCTGGGGACTTCCGGCAACTGTCTCAAGACCTTTCAGTGGGTGAGGAGGACGATGACGATGAGACACAGTTGTCTATCGGTGAGGTAGTAGTAAGGGCAGTAAGTCCGAGAGAGGAGCACACAGAGGATTCGGAGGAAGAGCAGCAGGACGATGAGGTGACTGACCCCACCTGGTGTGCAACGCCTACTCAGGACAGGTCTTCAGAGGGGGAGGCAAGGTTGCAAGAGGCAGTGCGGTGTCCAGGGGTAGAGGCAGGGCCAGACCGAATAATCCACCAACTGTTTCCCAAAGCGCACCCTCGCGCCATGCCACCCTGCAGAGGCCAAGGTGCTCTAAGGTCTGGCAGTTTTTCACAGAGACGCCTGACGACCGACGAACAGTGGTGTGCAACCTTTGTTGCGCCAAGATCAGCCGGGGAGCCACCACCAACAGCCTCACCACCACCAGCATGCGCAGACATATGATGGCCAAGCACCCCACAAGGTGGGACGAAGGCCGTTCACCGCCTCCGGTTTGCACCGCTGCCTCTCCCCCTGTGCCCCAACCTGCCACTGAGATCCAACCCCGCTCTGAGGACACAGGCACTACCGTCTCCTGGCCTGCACCCACACCCTCACCTCCGCTGTCCTCGGCCCAATCCAGCAATGTCTCGCACCGCACCGTCCAGCCGTCGCTAGCGCAAGTGTTTGAGCGCAAGCGCAAGTACGCCGCCACGCACCCGCACGCTCAAGCGTTAACCGTCCACTAGCCAAATTTATCAGCCTTGAAATGCTGCCGTATAGGGTTGTGGAAACGGAGTCCTTCAAAAGTATGATGGCGGCGGCGGCCCCGCGCTACTCAGTTCCCAGTCGCCACTACTTTTCCCGATGTGCCGTCCCAGCCCTGCACGACCACGTCTCCCGCAACATTGTACGCGCCCTCACCAACGCGGTTACTGCCAAGGTCCACTTAACAACGGACACGTGGACAAGCACAGGCGGGCAGGGCCACTATATCTCCCTGACGGCACATTGGGTGAATTTAGTGGAGGCTGGGACAGAGTCAGAGCCTGGGACCGCTCACGTCCTACCCACCCCCAGAATTGCGGGCCCCAGCTCGGTGGTGGTATCTGCGGCGGTGTATGCTTCCTCCACTAAACCACCCTCCTCCTCCTCCTCCTCCTCCAACGCAACCTCTGTCTCGCAATCAAGATGTGTCAGCAGCAGCGCGTCGCCAGCAGTCGGTGTCGCGCGTCGTGGCAGCACAGCGGTGGGCAAGCGTCAGCAGGCCGTGCTGAAACTACTCAGCTTAGGAGATAAGAGGCACACAGCCCACGAACTGCTGCAGGGTCTGACAGAGCAGACCGACCGCTGGCTTGCGCCGCTGAGCCTCCAACCGGGCATGGTCGTGTGTGACAACGGCCGTAACCTAGTGGCAGCTCTGCAGCTCGGCAGCCTCAATCACGTGCCATGCCTGGCCCACGTCTTTATTTTGGTGGTTCAGCACTTTCTGAAAAGCTACCCGCACATTTCCGCAAGTCCCACACGGACGCTGCCACCCTGCGGACCCTGCAACATCGGTTTAATCTGCCAGTGCACCGACTGCTGTGCGACGTGCCCACACGGTGGAACTCTACGCTCCACATGTTGGCCAGGCTCTATGAGCAGCGTAGAGCTATAGTGGAATACCAACTCCAACATGGGCGGCGCAGTGGGAGTCAGCCTCCTCAATTATTTTCAGAAGAGTGGGCCTGGTTGGCAGACATCTGCCAGGTCCTTCGAAACTTTGAGCAGTCTACCCAGGTGGTGAGCGGCGATGCTGCAATCATTAGCGTCACCATTCCTCTGCTATGCATCTTGAGAAGTTCCCTGCAAAGCATAAAGGCAGATGCTTTGCGCTCGGAAACAGAGCCGGGGGAAGACAGTATGTCGCTGGATAGTCAGAGCGCCCTCCTGTCTATATCTCAGCGCGTTCAGGAGGAGGAGGAGCATGAGGAGGATGAGGAGGAGGGGGAAGAGACAGCTTGGCCCACTGCTGACGGTACCCATGCTGCTTGCCTGATATCCTTTCAGCGTGTATAGCCTGAGGAGGAGGAGGAGGAGGAGGAGGATCCTGAAAGTGATCTTCCTAGTGAAGACAGCCATGTGTTGCGTACAGGTACCCTGGCACACATGGCTGACTTCATGTTAGGATGCCTTTCTCGTGACCCTCGCGTTGCACGCATTCTGGCCACTACGGATTACTGGGTGTACACACTGCTCGACCCACGTTATAAGGAGAACCTTTCCACTCTCATTCCCGAAGAGGAAAGGGGTTCGAGAATGTTGCTATACCACAGGACCCTGGCGGACAAGCTGATGGTAAAATTCCCATCCGACAGCGCTAGTGGCAGAAGGCGCACTTCCGAGGGCCAGGTAGCAGGGGAGGTGCGGAGATCGAGCAGCATGTACAGCACAGGCAATACAACAGTCTTTAAGGCCCTGGACAGCTTTATGGCTCCCCAGCCAGACTGTGTCACCGCTCCCCAGTCAAGGCTGAGTCGGCGGGAGCACTGTAAAAGGATGGTGAGGGAGTACGTAGCTGATCGCACGACCGTCCTCCCTGACGCCTCTGCCACCTACAACTACTGGGTGAAGCTGGACACGTGGCCTGAACTCGCGCTGTATGCCCTGGAGGTGCTTGCTTGTCCTGCGGCTAGCGTCCTGTCAGAGAGGGTGTTTAGTGCGGCTGGGGGAATCATCACAGATAAGCGTACCCGCCTGTCAACCGACAGTGCCGACAGGCTTACGCTCATCAAGATGAACAAAGCCTGGATTTCCCCAGACTTCTCTTCTCCACCAGCGGACAGCAGCGATACCTAAGCAATACGTAGGCTGCACCCGCGGATGGAAGCATCGTTCTCTCTCACCATCCAAAACGGGGACATTTCTGCTTCATCAATCTGTGTATAATATTCCTCCTCCTCCTCCTCCTCCTCCTCCTCCTCCTGCTCCTCCTCCTGAAACCTCACGTAATGACGCCGAACGGGCAATTTTTCTTAGGGCCACAAGGCTCACTCATATAATTTTTCTTAAAAATGTTTATACGTTTCAATGCTCTTAAAAGCATTGAAACTTTAACTTGAACCAATTTTTCGTTAAACTGGGCTGCCTCCAGGCCTAGTTACCACTTAAGCCACATTAACCAAAGCGATTAATGGGTTTCACCTGCCCTCTTGGTTGGCCAGGGCCAATTTTTCTGATGTACATTAATACTGTTGATACAGCAATTTTTGTGGGCCCTCGCCTACAGTGTAATCAAATTAATTTTTAGCCCACCTGCATTACAGCTGACGTTACATCCGCTGTGTTGGGCAATGCAATGGGATATTTTTATGTACCGCCGGTGGCTTCCTGGCACCCACCCATGCTGTGGGTCCACAGGAAATTATAAATGCATCTGTTTCCACTTCTAAAGAACCCCAGTCTGACTGGGGCATGCAGTGTGGGCCGAAGCCCACCTGCATTAAGCATGACATTACTACCTCAGCTGTGTTGAGCAATGCAATGGGATATTTTTATGTACCGCCGGTGGCTTCCTGGCACCCACCCATGCTGTGGGTCCACAGAGAATTATAAATGCATCTGTTTCCACTTCTAAAGAACCCCAGTCAGACTGGGGCATGCAGTGTGGGCCGAAGCCCACCTGCATTAAGCACGACATTACTACCTCAGCTGTGTTGGGCAATGCAATGGGATATTTTTATGTACCGCCGGTGGGTTCCAGGGAGCCACCCATGCTGTCGGTCCACAGGGACTTCACAATAGGGAGTTGTACCTGCCTGTGTCTATGAATTAAAAACCGCGGTCTGACTGGGGCATGCAGACACCTTGACAGAATGAATAGTGTGTGGCACATAGGTTCCCCATTGCTATGCCCACGTGTGCAGCTCCTGATGGCGGTGGCACAGGATTATATTTCTCATTGCTTCTGTACAGCATTGTGGGCTATCGCCCCGCCACTTTTAAAGAGGGTCGCTGCCTAGCCGTGCCAACCCTCTGCAGTGTGTGCCTGCGGTTCCTCGTCATGGCAGACGCACTTATAAATAGACATGAGGGTGGTGTGGCATGAGGGCAGCTGAAGGCTGCGCAGGGACACTTTTGTGTGCGCTGTGGACACTGGGTCGTGCGGGGGGGTTGGGCAGCATGTAACCCAGGAGAAGTGGCAGCGGAGTGTCATGCAGGCAGTGATTGTGCTTTGTTGGAGGTAGTGTGGTGCTTATCTAAGGTATCCATTGCTAATGAGGGCTTTTCAGAAGTAAAAGTTGTTGGAAGGGGGGTGGGCCCACTCTTGCCGGTATTGTGGCTTAATAGTGGGACCTGTGAACTTGAGATGCAAACCAACATGTAGCCCCTCGCCTGCCCTATCCATTGCTGTGTCGTTCCCATCACTTTCTTGAATTGCCCAGATTTTCACACATGAAAACCTTAGCGAGCATCGGCGAAATACAAAAATGCTCGGGTCGCCCATTGACTTCAATGGGGTTCGTTATTCGAAACGAACCCTCGAGCATCGCGATAATTTCGTCCCGAGTAACGAGCACCCGAGCATTTTGGTGCTCGCTCATCTCTAGTAAATATCTTCAGGTCCTGTTTAGTTAGGGTAAATTAGTTCTGCAGCTGTTAATTGAGGTTGTGGATGGTGATTGACAGCTCTGTCAGCCAATCAGTTTCTCCCCGCTCCCTATATAACCCAGCTCTTCCTGGCTGGAAGTGCCAGTAATATTTCAATAAGAAATTAAGACTAAAAGACTGGCGGTAGTGGAGCAACACTCCAAGCTAAAACATATTGAAAGTAGCCAAGAGGTGCGGAAGGTTCTCCTTTTATTAAATAGAATAGGTGGCCAGCATGTGAAAATGCGTTTTGGGAAGAACCCCTACGTCAGTTCAGTTGGTATTAAAATATACAAACAATTGGTGGGTCCCAAAAGGGTTAAAGTGGATCCTGTTTGATTGTATAGCATGGGTCAGCAGGGATGGGAGAAGTCATATTTCAGTGTTTCTAATCAAGTCAGCTTGCTCAGCTCTCCTGTCTGTTGTCTGTCTCCTGTGTTCTGGTTAGTCCCTTGTAATTTTGTTTGTTTTGCATTCTGTGTTCTTGTCTATTATCTTTTGTCAGTTTCTGTGTATCCTTGGTTTTCTGTACTCTGCTTCCCTTCTGACCTCGGAACTGTCCCCAGGGACAGGTGCTCCGCTTCCAGGTGGGTTCTATCAAAGGGCTTCGGAGTGCCCTGCTCTTTTGTTTACCCCTTGGTTCTGTCAGCTCCTGCATCTAGCCACATGTGTAGCAAGCAAACACGCCTGTCCTCACTGCGCTGGTACCGAATCGCCTCTTGGTTTTGTTAGCAGTCCAGGACAGACGTGGCAGAACACGTCTGCTTTCTTTCTTCACTACATAGTGCTCATTAAGTGCTATGTAGCCTGTAAAGGAGAAGGTAAGGTGGTTAAAAACAGTTTCTGCCTTCTCCTCTGGGTCCTCAGCTGCAGATTGCAGGAGATGGAGCTTTAATCCTGCTTCATATTTTTACTGTGCCCCAGAATTAAAATCCAGGGCGCAGCACCATTAATTTTTGGTGCTTGGTTCTTAAGGGGTTAAAATAAACCATAGTTGATCACTTCAAATATCTCCATTATATCTTTATTACATTCTAAGTATAAATATAACACATTAAATTGCTTATAGCTCAATAACTCAAAAACTGAAACAAAAAACTATACTTATAGCTGCTTTTTTCACACAATGGCAATTGTCTGTCTTTATTCAAGTTTTTTGGGGATTTTTTTCTGTGCAGTTCAGAACAAATAATAAAAAAAAAACATTTTGTGAACAATAATTAATGTGTAGCTACACAACTAGAGAACAAAAGTACCTGTGAAAAACAGATTGCCTGAGTTCATCATTGCAAAAAATTACATTTTATATGTTGTACGTCCAAAAAAATATTAAAGTTCTGAGATTGTAACAACAGACAATAAAAACTTTGGAACTATTTATTAAGATATTGATAAACTATACTTTACCTTTTTATTACTGCTGCGTTTTGAATCTAAATGCTCGGAGCAACAAAAAAAAAGAAACCTCCTTTTTGAATCCCATATTCTAAGCCTTGATTCACACAAACTGTTTTAGAACATTTTTCATTGCATTTTAATTGTCATGTTTAATGATTTTTTTTTTGTCAAAAAGCCTGTGGCCAGATGTTATGTTAAAGTCTATAGCAAATTATTTAAAGGACTACACACACAGCACTTTTGTTTTTGATGTTTTTGTACTACATTTGGGATTTGTGGCTTTTTTTTCAAAATCAGAATACTCAGTATGTGTTTTTCTGGTGTTTTGACCATAAGCTTATCTGTAAGACTTCAAAAATGCAAGACGTTATATTAGAAATGATCGTTGCAAATATAACAAAATAAAAAATTCCACCCAAAATGTTTGCAAAAAATACAGTAAAAATATTTTTAGAGGCGTTTGGAGCCCAAAAGCGTTTTTCTTTAAACATTTTTTTAATATATGGACATACACTTTCACTCGATATAAAGATAAAGGTGATGTAAATGAACAATAACAAATTGAGTTTGTAGTCATTTATCAGGTAAAAAATATTTAGCTATGTAATTTTTTCCATTTAGGGTGCCTACCCACTAGTGATATATTTTCTTGCGATGCGAGAGCAAGTGAAAACACATGATTAGTAGAGATGAGCGAGCACCAAAATGCTCGGGTGCTCGTTACTCGAGTCGACCTTTCCGCAATGCTCGAGGGTTCGTTTCGAGTAACGAACCCCATTGAAGTAAATGGGCGTCTCGAGCATTTTTGTATATCGCCGATGCTCGCTAAGGTTTTCATTTGCGAAAATCTGGGAAATTCAAGAAAGTGATGGGAACGATACAGAAACGGATAGGGCAGGCGAGGGGCTACATGTTGGGCTGCATCTCAAGTTCCCAGGTCCCACTATTAAGCCACAATAGTGGCAAGAGTGCCCCCCCCTCCCAACAATTTTTATTTCTGAAAACCCCTCATTAGCAAGGCATACCTTAGCTAAGCACCACACTACCTCCAACAAAGCACAATCACTGCCTGCATGACACTCCGCTGCCACTTCTCCTGGGTTACATGCTGCCCAACCCCCCGCACGACCCAGTGTCCACAGCGCACACCAAAGTGTCCCTGCGCAGCCTTCAGCTGCCCTCATGCCACATGCTGGCCTCATAGCCACATCACCCTCATGTCTATTTATAAGTGCATCTGCCATGAGGAGAAACCAGAGGCACACACTTCAGAGGGTTGGCAGGGCCAGGCAGCGACCCTCTTTAAAAGGGGCGGGGCGATAGCCCACAATGCTGTACAGAAGCAATGAGAACTCCAATCCTGTGCCACCTCCGTCAGGAGCTGCAAACGTGGGCATAGCAATGGGGAATCCATGTGCCACATAGTATTCATTCTGTCAAGGTGTCGCATAGCTCAATCCACACTGCAAGGGGAAAGCCGTCAGTGCTCTGCCCCCTACCCAAGTCAGTCAGTGCCTTTGTGCCAGACAGGTCAAACACCGCAATGGGAACTAAGTTTGCACCAACAGCATAGGTGGGTCCTAGGAAGCCCAAGACATGAACCAAAAATTGATCTGAGCGGCCAAACATGGCAGACTTGCACCGCGCCCACGGCATAGGCCTCAGCCCACAGATTCCGCAATCCTTGGCTGGAAGCGGACTTTCACTGCACCCAGGACATAGGCCTCTGCACAAACCCTCAGCAATCGCGTGCCTACAGCGGACTCCAATCCTAGCGTAGCTGTGCACGTCTCATTAGCGCTGTATTGATCCTGTAGTTTGTCCCAATGCAGTGCCCCGGATAGTAGAGCTAATGTCAGATTAAATACAGCTGGGCTTTGGCAGTATAGCAGTATAGGGGGAGCACAGTCTTAGTTCCATTTCAGTAATAGTAGCACTCAATACAGGCCCCAGTAACAATTCCAAAGCAGCAGTATAGGGGGAGCGCAGTCTTAGTTCCATTTCAGTAATAGTAGCAGTCTAGACAGGCCCCAGTAACAATTCCGAAGCAGCAGTATAGGGGGAGCACAGTATTAGTTCCATTTCAGTAGTAGTAGCAGTCAAGACAGGCCACAGTTACATTCCCGTTGCAGCAGTTTAGGGAGATAACAGTCTTTCACATTTCAGTAGTTGCAGTATAGACAAGGCCCCAGTTACATTTATGTAGCAAAAGTGTAGGCCAACCCCACACACCTTGCTGTACCATGAGTGTAGGCGAAGCCCATAAAAATTACTAGGATTACACTGTAGGCGAGGGCCCAAAAAAATTGGTGTACCAACAGTACAAATGTACCTCAGAAAAATTGCCCATGCCCAACCAAGATGGCAGGTGAAACCCATTAATCGCTTTGGTTACTGTGGCTTAATTTGTAACTAGGCTTGGAGGCAGCCCAGTTAAAATAAAAATTGGTACAGGTGCAAGTTTCAACGCTTTAATGAGAATTGAAACGTATAAACATTGTTTACAAAAGTCATATGACTGAGCCTTGTGGGCCTAAGAAAAAGTGCCCGTTCGGCGTGATTACGTGAGATTTCAGGAGGAGAAGGATGAATATAATACACAGATTGTTGAAGCTAAAAGGTCCCCGTTTTTTATGGTGATAGAGAACGATGCTTCCATCCGCGGGTGCAGCCTACGTATTGCTTAGGTATCGCTGCTGTCCGCTGGTGGAGAAGAGAAGTCTGGGGAAATCCAGGCTTTGTTCATCTTTATGAGTGTAAGCCTGTCGGCACTGTCAGTTGACAGGCAGCTACGCTTATCCGTGATTATTCCCCCAGCCGCACTAAACACCCTCTCTGACAAGACGCTAGCCGCAGGACAAGCAAGCACCTCCAGGGCATACAGCGCGAGTTCAGGGCACGTGTCCAGCTTCGACACCCAGTAGTTGTAGGGAGCAGAGGCGTCACGGAGGACGGTCATGCGATCGGCTACGTACTCCCTCACCATCCTTTTACAGTGCTCCCGCCGACTCAGCCTTGACTGGGGAGCGGTGACACAGTCTTGCTGGGGAGCCAGAAAGCTGTCAAAGGCCTTGGAGAGTGTTCCCCTGCCTGTGCTGTACATGCTGCCTGATCTAAGCGCCTCCCCTGCTACCTGTCCCTCGGAACTGCGCCTTCGGCCACTAGTGCTGTCGGATGGGAATTTTACCATCAGTTTGTCCGCCAGGGTCCTGTGGTATAGCATCACTCTTGAACCCCTTTCCTCTTTGGATATGAGAATGGAAAGGTTTCCCTTATAGCGTGGGTCGAGCAGTGTGTACACCCAGTAATCCGTAGTGGCCAGAATGCGTGTAACGCGAGGGTCACGAGAAAGGCATCCTAACATGAAGTCAGCCATGTGTGCCAGGGTACCTGTATGCAACACATGGTTGTGCTCACTAGGAAGATCACTTTCAGGATCCTCCTCCTCCTCAGGCCATACACGCTGAAAGGATGACAGGCAAGCAGCATGGGTACCCTCAGCAGTGGGCCAAGCTGTCTCTTCCCCCTCCTCCTCATGCTCCTCCCCCTCCTCCTCCTCCTCCTCCTCAACGCGCTGAGATATAGACATGAGGGTGCTCTGACTATCCAGCGACATACTGTCTTTCCCCGCCTCCGTTTCCGAGCGCAAAGCGTCTGCCTTTATGCTTTGCAGGGAACTTCTCAAGAGGCATAGCAGAGGAATGGTGACGCTAATGAATGCAGCATCGCCACTCATCATCTGGGTAGACTCCTCAAAGTTTCCAAGGACCTGGCAACCAGGCCCACTCTTCTGTAAAGAATTGAGGAGGCTGACTCCCCCTACGCCGCCCATGTTGGAGTTGGTATTCCACTATAGCTCTACGCTGCTCATAGAGCCTGGCCAACATGTGGAGCGTAGAGTTCCACCGTGTGGCCACGTCGCACAGCAGTCGGTGCACTGGCAGATTAAACCGATGTTGCAGGGTCCGCAGGGTGGCAGTGTCCGTGTTGGACTTGCGGAAATGTGCGCTGACCCGGCGCACCTTTCCGAGCAGGTCTGACAAGCGTGGGTAGCTTTTCAGAAAGCGCTGAACCACCAAATTAAAGACGTGGGCCAGGCATGGCACGTGCGTGAGGCTGCCGAGCTGCAGAGCCGCCACCAGGTTACGGCCGTTGTCACACACGACCATGCCCGGTTGGAGGCTCAGCGGCGAAAGCCAGTGGTCGGTCTGCTCTGTCAGACCCTGCAGCAGTTTGTGGGCCGTGTGCCTCTTCTCTCCTAAGCTGAGTAGTTTCCGCACGGCCTGCTGACGCTTGCCCACCGCTGTGCTGCCACGCCGCGCGACACCGACTGCTGGCGACGTGCTGCTGCTGACACATCTTGATTGCGAGACAGAGGTTGCGTAGGAGGAAGAGGAGGAGAAGGAGGAGGAGGAGGCTGGTTTAGTGGAGGAAGCATACACCGCCGCAGATACCTGCACCGAGCTGGGGCCCGCAATTCTGGGGGTGGGTAGGACGTGAGCAGTCCCAGGCTCTGAATCGGTCCCAGCCTCCACTAAATTCACCCAATGTGCCGTCAGGGAGATATAGTGGCCCTGCCCGCCTGTGCTTGTCCATGTGTCCGTTGTTAAGTGGACCTTGGCAGTAACCGCGTTGGTTTGGGCGCGTACAATGTTATGGAAGACGTGGTCGTGCAGGGCTGGGACGGCACATCAGGTAAAGTAGTGGCGACTGGGAACCGAGTACCGTGGGGCCGCCGCCATCATGTTTTTGAAAGCCTCCGTTTCCACAAGCCTATACGGCAGTATCTCCAGGCTGATAAATTTGGCTATGTGCACATTTAACGCTTGAGCGTGCGGGTGCGTGGCGGCTTACTTGCGCTTGCGCTCAAAAAGTTGCGCTAGCGACGGCTGGACGCTGCGCTGAGAGACATTGCTGGATGGGGCCGAGGACAGCGTAGGTGAGCGTGTGGGTGCAGCCCAGGTGACGGTCGTGCCTGTGTCCTGAGAGGGGGGTTGGATCTCAGTGGCAGGTTGGGGCACAGGGGGAGAGGCAGTGGTGAAAACCGGAGGTGGTGAATGGCCTTCTTCCCACCTTGTGGGGTGCTTGGCCATCATATGTCTGCGCATGCTGGTGGTGGTGAGGCTGGTGGTGGTGGCTCCTCGGATGATCTTGGCGCGACAAACCTTGCACACCACAGTTCGTCGGTCGTCTGCACTCTCAGTGAAAAACTGCCAGACCTTTGAGCACCTCGGCCTCTGCAGGGTGGCATGGCACGAGGGGGCGCTTTGGGAAACAGTTGGTGGATTATTTGGTCTGGCCCTGCCTCTACCCCTGGCCACCGCACTGCCTCTTCCAACCTGCCCTGCTGCTGCACTTGCCTCCCCCTCTGAAGACCTGTCCTGAGTAGGCTTAGCAAACCAGGTGGGGTCAGTCACCTCATCGTCCAGCTGCTCTTCCTCCGAATCCTCTGTGCGCTCCTCCCTCGGACTTACTGAAATTACTACTACCTCACTGATAGACAACTGTGTCTCATCGTCATCGTCCTCCTCACCCACTGAATGCTCTTGACAGTTGCCGGAAGTCCCCAGCCTCATCCCCCGCACCCCGCAACTTTCCAAAGGTTGGGCATCGGTCACGACAAACTCCTCCGGTGGGAGAGGAACCATTGCTGCCCAATCTCGGCAGGGGCCCCAGAACAGTTCCTGGGAGTCTGCCTGCTCCTCAGAATGTGTCAATTTCATGGAGTGAGGAGGCTGGGAGGAAGGAGGAGCAGCAGCCAAAGGATTCAGAGTTGCAGCTGTGAACGGTGTAGAAGACTGGGTGGTCGATAGATTGCTGGATGCACTTTCTGCCATCCACGACAGGACCTGCTCACACTGCTCAGTTTCTAATAAAGGTCTACCGCGTGGACCCATTAATTGTGAGATAAATCTGGGGACCCCAGAAACTTGCCTCTCCTAATCCCTCAGCAGTCGGCTGCGGTACACCTGGATCAGGAGCTCGGCCTGTGCCCACACCCTGACTTGGGCCTCCGCGTCCTCGCCCCCGTCCACGTCCTCTAGGCCTACCCCTACCCCTCAGCATGGTGTATTACGAGTACAGCAGAAACAGAACGCTGTAATTAAATGTGCCGCTTATTGGCCTGTGGTTGGAGGCTGCCTTCACTTACAGAACGCACAGCAGAGCCAGGAAACAATTCTGCGCAAGGCTGGGTATTAATCACCGACTACTCCCCCCAGCAGACACGCAGTAAACTGAAGACAGTCACAGGCAGGCCAAATATAGTATATTTTTAAACTTTTTGGGAAAAGGCCCACTGCCTCTGATATACACTGTATTTCGATTTCCCTGTTGGAGGCTGACTTCGCGTACGGAACGCACAGCAGGAAACAATTCTGCGCAAGGCTGGGTATTAATCACCGACTACTCCCCCCAGCAGACACGCAGTAAACTGAAGACAGTCACAGGCAGGACAAATATAGTATATTTTTAAACTTTTTGGGAAAAGGCCCACTGCCTCTGATATACACTGTATTTCGATTTCCCTGTTGGAGGCTGACTTCGCGTATGGAACGCACAGCAGAGCCAGGAAACAATTCTGCGCAAGGCTGGGTATTAATCACCGACTACTCCCCCCAGCAGACACGCAGTAAACTGAAGACAGTCACAGGCAGGACAAATATAGTATATTTTTAAACTTTTTGGGAAAAGGCCCACTGCCTCTGATATACACTGTATTTCGATTTCCCTGTTGGAGGCTGACTTCGCGTACGGAACGCCCAGCAGAGCCAGGAAACAATTCTGCGCAAGGCTGGGTATTAATCACCGACTACTCCCCCCAGCAGACACGCAGTAAACTGAAGACAGTCACAGGCAGGCCAAATATAGTATATTTTTAAACTTTTTGGGAAAAGGCCCACTGCCTCTGATATACACTGTATTTCGATTTCCCTGTTGGAGGCTGACTTCGCGTACGGAACGCCCAGCAGAGCCAGGAAACAATTCTGCGCAAGGCTGGGTATTAATCACCGACTACTCCCCCCAGCAGACACGCAGTAAACTGAAGACAGTCACAGGCAGGACAAATATAGTATATTTTTAAACTTTTTGGGAAAAGGCCCACTGCCTCTGATATACACTGTATTTCGATTTCCCTGTTGGAGGCTGACTTCGCGTACGGAACGCACAGCAGAGCCAGGAAACAATTCTGCGCAAGGCTGGGTATTAATCACCGACTACTCCCCCCAGCAGACACGCAGTAAACTGAAGACAGTCACAGGCAGGCCAAATATAGTATATTTTTAAACTTTTTGGGAAAAGGCCCACTGCCTCTGATATACACTGTATTTCGATTTCCCTGTTGGAGGCTGACTTCGCGTACGGAACGCACAGCAGGAAACAATTCTGCGCAAGGCTGGGTATTAATCACCGACTACTCCCCCCAGCAGACACGCAGTAAACTGAAGACAGTCACAGGCAGGACAAATATAGTATATTTTTAAACTTTTTGGGAAAAGGCCCACTGCCTCTGATATACACTGTATTTCGATTTCCCTGTTGGAGGCTGACTTCGCGTATGGAACGCACAGCAGAGCCAGGAAACAATTCTGCGCAAGGCTGGGTATTAATCACCGACTACTCCCCCCAGCAGACACGCAGTAAACTGAAGACAGTCACAGGCAGGCCAAATATAGTATATTTTTAAACTTTTTGGGAAAAGGCCCACTGCCTCTGATATACACTGTATTTCGATTTCCCTGTTGGAGGCTGACTTCGCGTACGGAACGCCCAGCAGAGCCAGGAAACAATTCTGCGCAAGGCTGGGTATTAATCACCGACTACTCCCCCCAGCAGACACGCAGTAAACTGAAGACAGTCACAGGCAGGCCAAATATAGTATATTTTTAAACTTTTTGGGAAAAGGCCCACTGCCTCTGATATACACTGTATTTCGATTTCCCTGTTGGAGGCTGACTTCGCGTACGGAACGCCCAGCAGAGCCAGGAAACAATTCTGCGCAAGGCTGGGTATTAATCACCGACTACTCCCCCCAGCAGACACGCAGTAAACTGAAGACAGTCACAGGCAGGCCAAATATAGTATATTTTTAAACTTTTTGGGAAAAGGCCCACTGCCTCTGATATACACTGTATTTCGATTTCCCTGTTGGAGGCTGACTTCGCGTACGGAACGCCCAGCAGAGCCAGGAAACAATTCTGCGCAAGGCTGGGTATTAATCACCGACTACTCCCCCCAGCAGACACGCAGTAAACTGAAGACAGTCACAGGCAGGCCAAATATAGTATATTTTTAAACTTTTTGGGAAAAGGCCCACTGCCTCTGATATACACTGTATTTCGATTTCCCTGTTGGAGGCTGACTTCGCGTACGGAACGCCCAGCAGAGCCAGGAAACAATTCTGCGCAAGGCTGGGTATTAATCACCGACTACTCCCCCCAGCAGACACGCAGTAAACTGAAGACAGTCACAGGCAGGACAAATATAGTATATTTTTAAACTTTTTGGGAAAAGGCCCACTGCCTCTGATATACACTGTATTTCGATTTCCCTGTTGGAGGCTGACTTCGCGTACGGAACGCACAGCAGAGCCAGGAAACAATTCTGCGCAAGGCTGGGTATTAATCACCGACTACTCCCCCCAGCAGACACGCAGTAAACTGAAGACAGTCACAGGCAGGCCAAATATAGTATATTTTTAAACTTTTTGGGAAAAGGCCCACTGCCTCTGATATACACTGTATTTCGATTTCCCTGTTGGAGGCTGACTTCGCGTACGGAACGCCCAGCAGAGCCAGGAAACAATTCTGCGCAAGGCTGGGTATTAATCACCGACTACTCCCCCCAGCAGACACGCAGTAAACTGAAGACAGTCACAGGCAGGCCAAATATAGTATATTTTTCCACTTTTTGGGAAAAAGCCCACTGCCTATATAGCCAGTATACCTCTTTCCCTGCCTCACCAGTACTGCCCCTATACTCTGTAAAATGACTGCAGACTGAGGACGCTATGGTCTGCACGCCCGATATACAAAAAAAAAAAAAAATTGTGCAACACTGCTAAAAGCAGCCTCAACAGTACTGCACACGGTCAGATGTGGCCCTAAGAAGGACCGTTGGGGTTCTTGAAGACGAATATAACACCTAACACTCTCCCTATAGCAGCTACAGCAAGACAGCACTTTCCCTGATCTCTCTCAGCATGCATCTGTGGGAGCCGCATGCGGGGCAGATTTAAATACTCGGGTGTCATCTGATCTCCCCAGCCACTCACTGCAGGGAGGTGGGATAGGGCTGGAATGTCACAGGAGGAAGTTGTAATGCCTTCCCTGTGCTTCTATTGGCCAGAAAAGCACGCAAATTTCTCAGGGAACGAAATGTAATGGAGTCGAGCACCGCGTGGTGCTCGTCTTGAGTAACGAGCATCTCGAACACCCTAATACTCGAATGAGCATCAAGCTCGGACAAGTACGCTCGCTCATCTCTAATGATTACCAACGATATTCAATGGTTTCATACCCATTTGTGATTTTTACTCCCAAGCCTCACAGTGCTGAGAAAAAATCTGCTCTATCACTCAATCTTCTCAATGGGACCGGCAGCAGCAGCACCAGCCCCATTGAAAACATAGAGAGTACATCGCAGACTTCTGCCGTAGCTGTGACGGCTATGGCAGAGGATTCCTTAATCCCATGGGGACCATGGGTGAAGGAATCCTCTGCCACAGCTGTCACAGCTGTGGCAGAAGTTTGTGATGCTATCCCATTGCTTTCAGTGGGGTCGGCACTGCTGCAGCCCCATTGAAAGCAATGGGTTGCAGGCAACCCTCACAGCGATGATTTTGCGGAGAAGGACTTGAAATATAAGGCTTTCCCTGAAAATCATCCCTAGCTGTAAAAAAAAGTTTAAAACAAATAACTCACCAGTAGAGCTGTCCGGCTCTTCTGTCCAGTCCTGGCAGTCGTCTTCTGTTTTCTGGAGGCCTGGGGATTGAAAAATCCCCACCCCCAGAAAGCGGTGATCTCATTGGCTGAACGCTCAACCATTGAATGACAGCTGACCTCTGCCTGTGATTGATCACAGCGCTCAGCCAATCACAGGCAACACCCAGCCAATCACAGGCAGCGCTAGCCCCCTCTCTTGGCCAGAGATTGAATCACTATGAGAATCCCTATAACCCCCCACCCCTCCTCAGCGCCATGCTCTCGGGGAAACCCTAGTAAATCCCTTTAGCCGCGCCACCTACCCTGTTTCCCAGAAAATAAGACAGTGTCTTATATAAATTTTTGCTCCCAAAGATACGCTAGGTGTTATTTTCAGGGGATGTCTTATTTTTCCATGAAGAAGAATTCAAAATTATTGTTGAACAAAAAATATGAACATTTATTATATACTCTAGAGTAGTTGTCATCACAAACCAGCATAACCAGACAAACAGTGAATCCTATCAAGAATTTCTTGTTAGTACCATTTTTTGCATGTACACACTGTCTGGAGACTGTAACGATCACCCCCTAAAGAATCAAAGTGACACACTGGTTGCCTGACGCACACAGGGCAAAAAATAAGGGCTGTAAATTACCTGGCTCCCATACACTGTCTGGAGACTGTAACGATCACCCACAGCAGTTCCTGGACCACTTATACAGCAGGGACGGTATTGCAGCTTCCGGCCACCAGGGGGAGCTCATCACAGCAGACTCACACAGCAGGGACAGAGCTAGGTGTTACTTTCGGGAGAGGCCTTATATTTAGCACTTCAGCAAAACCTCTACTAGGTCTTATTTTCAGGGGATGTCTTATTTTCGGGGGGCACTGTATCTATCCAATTATGGTGAAATATATTAGAGATCCCCTGTAGCTCCATCCCTTCTCTCTCCTCACAATGGGGGATTTCAAGGCTGTTGCATTCTTCTCCCGTTGATTTCAATGGGGCCCCGGCCCCATCAAAAATAATGGGCGATGTTGAAACTTTTTTGAATCGCAGCGAGGCTTGAAGGAACACATCGCAAATGAGAATGAAACCATTGAAAATCATTGGTTTCATAATCATGCATTTTCACTCACTCTCGCGTTGCTAGAAAACCTACTGCCAGTGGATAAGAGCCCTCAGGCTGTAATACTTCATATTGCCTGCTTTGGCAGAAATACCTGTCACCACCCATTTTTATTACTTTGACCAATCTCTGACATTAAGTGGGTGAATTATTTCTTTGTACTCCGCCTAGGAGAATTTGTACATTATACTATCATTGAGAAGGGTCTTGGATGATGTCTGTTTCAAATTCCTCCAGAGCATCCCAATGGTATTTAGATCCAGACTTTAACTTCAACTTTTATATCTTTTTTCAGCCATTCTTTGGTTAATTTAGGGTCAATTCACATAATCATATTTTTCCGAGCCTTGTGCTGTCTGTGTATTCCATGGACAGCATATGACCCCAAAGTAGTCTCTTTGAAAAAATTGCAGCTTGCCCTATTCTCTGTTTTCACAGATGACAGTAAGTTATGCAGTGTATGGAGTTCGAGAATATGCACACAGACAGTGTTCGTGTGGTCTGCAATGTTCTTGGCCCTGTTTTCTTACAGGTGTAACTCACATAGAGCCATGTGAATATAGCCATACCAGAATGTTTATCATGGTGCAAGGTCCACTGTTTGCTTAGCTTCATTCAATCTTATTACAGATCATCTCTGACGTTATCCATCTAGTAGTGTACTAGTGAAGAATTCATGATGAATTCTCTCATGGTCAGCTGACCAGGCCCTGATGCAGTTAATCAGTCCCAAGTAGAGATGAGCGAACGTACTCGTCCGAGCTTGATACTCATTTGAGTATTAGCGTGTTCGAGTTACTTTCACTTTCATCTCTGAGAAGTTAGCGCGCTTTTCTGGCCAATAGAAAGAAAAGGAAGGCATTACAACTTCCCCCTGCGACATTTAAGCCCTATACCACCCCCCTGCAGTGAGTGGCTGGCAAGATCAGGTGTCACCCGAGTATATAAATCGTCCACTCCCGCGGCTCGCCACAGATGCATTCTGACAGAGATCAGGAAAAGTGCTGCTGGTGCCGGAGCTGCTATAGGGAGAGCGTTAGGAGTGATTTTAGGCTTCAAGAACCCCAACGGTCCTTCTTAGGGCCACATCTGACCGTGTGCAGTACTGTTGAGGCTGCTTTTAGCAGTGTTGCACAATTTTTTTTTTTGTATATCGGCCGTGCAGAGCATTGCGTCCGCAGTCTGCAGTCATTGTACAGAGTATAGGGCCAGTACTGGTGAGGCAGGGAAAGAGATATTCAGGCTATATAGGCAGTGGGCTTTTTCCAAAAAATTGAGGAAAATACTATATTTGGGCTGCCTGTGACCGTCTTCAGTTTACTGCGTGTCTGCTGGGGGTAGTAGTCCTAATTAATACGCAGCTAAGCGTTACAGCAGCCTTGCGCAAAATTGTTTCCTGGATCTGCTGTCTCTGTTACATCAGCGCCGTCATCCCGCCAGAGGGAAACAGTATACATAATATTATACGCTGCCTACAGTATCTATCTGCTGGGGGTAGTAGTCCTAATTAATACACAGCTAAGCGTTACAGCAGCCTTGCGCAAAATTGTTTCCTGGATCTGCTGTCTCTGTTACATCAGCGCCGTCATCCCGCCAGAGGGAAAGAGTATACATAATATTATACGCTGCCTACAGTATCTATCTGCTGGGGGTAGTAGTCCTAATTAATACGCAGCTAAGCGTTACAGCAGCCTTAGCGCAAAATTGTTTCCTGGATCTGCTGTCTCTGTTACATGATCGCCGTCATCCCGCCAGAGGGAAAGAGTATACATAATATTATACGCTGCCTACAGTATCTATCTGCTGGGGGTTATAGTCCTAATTAATACGCAGCTAAGCGTTACAGCAGGCTTGCGCAAAATTGTTTCCAGGATCTGCTGTCTCTGTTACATCAGCGCCGTCATCCCGCCATAGGGAAACAGTATACATAATATTATACGCTGCCTACAGTATCTGCTGGGGGTAGTAGTCCTAATTAATACGCAGCTAAGCATTACAGCAGCCTTGTGCAAAATTGTTTCCTGGATCTGCTGTGCGTTCCGTAAGGGAAGTCAGCCTCCAACCACAGGCCAATAAACGGCACATTTAATTACAGCGTTCTGTTTCTGCACTACTGATAATACAGCATGCTGAGGGGTAGGGGTAGGCCTAGAGGACGTGGATGCGGGCGAGGACGCGGAGGCCCAAGTCAGGGTGTGGGCACAGGCCGAGCTCCTGATCCAGGTGTATCGCAGCCGACTGCTGCGGGATTAGGAGAGAGGCACGTTTCTGGCATCCCCACATTCATCTCACAATTAATGGGTCCACGCGGTAGACCTTTATTAGAAAAAGAGCAGTGTGAGCAGGTCCTGTCGTGGATGGCAGAAAGTGCATCCAGCAATCTATCGACCACCCAGAAATCTGCGCCGTCCACTGCTGCAACTCTGAATCCTCTGGCTGCTGCTCCTCCTTCCTCCCAGCCTCCTCACTCCATTACAATGACACATTCTGAGGAGCAGGCAGACTCCCAGGAACTGTTCCCGGGCCCCTGCCCAGAATGGCCAGCAATAGTTCCTCTCCCACCGGAGGAGTTTGTCGTGACCGATGCCCAACCTTTGGAAAGTTCCCGGGGTCCGGGGGATGAGGCTGGGGACTTCCGGCAACTGTCTCAAGACCTTTCAGTGGGTGAGGAGGACGATGACGATGAGACACAGTTGTCTATCACTCAGGTAGTAGTAATTGGAGTAAGTCAGAGGGAGGAGCGCACAAAGGATTCGGAGGAAGAGCAGCAGGACGATGAGGTGACTGACCCCACCTGGTTTGCTACGCCTACTGAGGACAGGTCTTCAGAGGGGGAGGCAAGTGCAGCAGCAGGGCAGGTTGGAAGAGGCAGTGCGGTGGCCAGGGGTAGAGGCAGGGCCAGACCAAATAATCCACCAACTGTTTCCCAAAGCGCCCCCTCGTGCCATGCCACCCTGCAGAGGCCGAGGTGCTCAAAGGTCTGGCAGTTTTTCACTGAGAGTGCAGACGACCAACGAACAGTGGTGTGCAACCTTTGTCGCGCCAAGATCAGCCGGGGAGCCACCACCACCAGCCTCACCACCACCAGCATGCGCAGACATATGATGGCCAAGCACCCCACAAGGTGGTACGAAGGCCATTCACTGCCTCCGGTTTGCACCGCTGCCTCTCCCCCTGTGCCCCAACCTGCCACTGAGATCCAACCCCCCTCTCAGGACACAGGCACTACCCTCTCCTGGCTTGCACCCACACCCTCACCTCCGCTGTGCTCGGCCCCATCCACCAATGTCTCTCAGCGCACCGTCCAGCCGTCGCTAGCGCAAGTGTTGGAGCGCAAGCGCTAGTACGCCGCCACGCACCCGCACGCTCAAGCATTAAACGTGCACATAGCCAAATTTATCAGCCTTGAGATGCTGCCGTATAGGGTTGTGGAAACGGAGGCTTTCAAAGGTATGATGGCGGCGGCGGCCCCGCGCTACTCGGTTCCCAGTCGCCACTACATTTCCCGATGTGCCGTCCCAGCCCTGCACGACCACGTCTCCCGCAACATTGTACGTCCCCTCACCAACGCGGTTACTGGGAAGGTCCACTTAACAACGGACACGTGGACAAGCACAGGCGGGCAGGGCCACTATATCTCCCTGACTGCACATTGGGTGAATTTAGTGGAGGCTGGGACAGAGTCAGAGCCTGGGACCGCTCACGTCCTACCCACCCCCAGAATTGCGGGCCCCAGCTCGGTGGTGGTATCTGCGGCGGTGTATGCTTCCTCCACTAAACCACCCTCCTCCTCCTACGCAACCTCTGTCTCGCAATCAAGATGTATCAGCAGCAGCACGTCGCCAGCAGTCGGTGTCGCGCGTCGTGGCAGCACAGCGGTGGGCAAGCGTCAGCAGGCCGTGCTGAAACTACTCAGCTTAGGAGAGAAGAGGCACACGGCCCACGAACTGCTGCAGGGTCTGACAGAGCAGACCGACCGCTGGCTTGCGCCGCTGAGCCTCCAACCGGGCATGGTCGTGTGTGACAACGGCCGTAACCTGGTGGCGGCTCTGCAGCTCGGCAGCCTCACGCACGTGCCATTCCTGGCCCATGTCTTTAATTTGGTGGTTCAGCGCTTTCTGAGAAGCTACCCACGCTTGTCAGACCTGCTCGGAAAGGTGCGCCGGCTCTGCGCACATTTCCGCAAGTCCAACACGGACGCTGCCACCATGCGCACCCTGCAACATCGGTTTCATCTGCCAGTGCACCGACTGCTGTGCGATGTGCCCACACGGTGGAACTCTACGCTCCACATGTTGGCCAGGCTCTATGAGCAGCGTAGAGCTATAGTGGAATACCAACTCCAACATGGGCGGCGCAGTGGGAATCAGCCTCCTCAATTCTTTACAGAAGAGTGGGCCTGGTTGGCAGACATCTGCCAGGTCATTGGAAACTTTGAGGAGTTTACCCAGATGGTGAGCGGCGATGCTGCAATCATTAGCGTCACCATTCCTCTAATATGCCTCTTGAGAAGTTCCCTGCAAAGTATAAAGGCAGATGCTTTGCGCTCGGAAACAGAGGTGGGGGAAGACAGTATGTTGCTGGATAGTCAGAGCACCCTCCTGTCTATATCTCAGCGCGTTGAGGAGGAGGAGGAGGAGGAGGAGGGGGAGGAGGATGAGGAGGAGGGGGAAGAGACAGCTTGGCCCACTGCTGAGGGTACCCATGCTGCTTGCCTGTCATCCTTTCAGCGTCTATGGCCTAAGGAGGAGGAGGAGGAGGAGGATCCTGAAAGTGATCTTCCTAGTGAGCACAGCCATGTGTTGCGTACAGGTACCCTGGCACACATGGCTGACTTCATATTAGGATGCCTTTCTGGTGACCCTCACGTTACACGCATTCTGACCACTACGGATTACTGGGTGTACACACTGCTCGACCCACGGTATAAGGAGAACCTTTCCTCTCTCATACCCGAAGAGGAAAGGGGTTCGAGAGTGATGCTATACCACAGGACCCTGGCGGACAAACTGATGGTAAACTTCCCATCCGACAGCGCTAGTGGCCGAAGGCGCAGTTCCGAGGGCCATGTAGCACGGGAGGCGCAGAGATCAGGCAGCATGTACAGCGCAGGCAGGGGACCATTATCCAAGGCCTTTGCCAGCTTTCTGGCTCCCCAGCAAGACTGTGTCACCGGTCCCCAGTCAAGGCTGAGTTGGCGGGAGCACTGTAAAAGGATGGTGAGGGAGTACGTAGCCGATCGCACGACCGTTCTCCGTGACGCCTCTGCCCCCTACAACTACTGGGTGTCGAAGCTGGACACGTGGCCTGAACTCGTGCTGTATGCCCTGGAGGTGCTTGCTTGTCCTGCGGCTAGCGTCTTGTCAGAGAGGGTGTTTAGTGCGGCTGGGGGAATCATCACAGATAAGCGTACCCGCCTGTCAACCGACAGTGCCGACAGGCTTACACTCATCAAGATGAACAAAGCCTGGATTTCCCCAGACTTCTCTTCTCCACCAGCGGACAGCAGCAATACCTAAACAATACGTAGGCTGCACCAGCGGATGGAAGCATTGTTCTCTATCAGCATCAAAAACGTGGACCTTTTAGCTTCATCAATCTGTGTATAATATTCATCCTCCTCCTTCTGCTCCTCCTCCTGAAACCTGACGTAATCACGCCGAACGGGCAATTTTTCTTAGGCCCACAAGGCTCAGTCATATAATTTTTGTAAACAATTTTTATACGTTTCAATGCTCATTAAAGCGTTGAAACTTGCACCTGAACTAATTTTTATTTTAACTGGGCTGCCTCCAGGCCTAGTTACAAATTAAGCCACATTAACCAAAGCGATTAATGGGTTTTACCTGCCCTCTTGGTTGGGCATGGGCAATTTTTCTGACGTACATTTGTACTGTTGGTACACCAATTTTGTGGAGCCCTCGCCTACAGTGTAATCCAATTTAATTTTTTGCCCACCTGCATTAAAGCTGACGTTACATCAGCTGTGATGGGCACTGCAATGGGATACATTAATGTACAGCCGATGGGTTCCAGGGAGCCACCCATGCTGTGCGTCCACACGGAGTTGTAACTGCATGTGTCCACTTCTAAAGAACCCCAGTCTGACTGGGGCATGCAGTGTGGGCCGAAGCCCACCTGCATTAAACATGACATTACCTCAGCTGTGCTGGGCACTGCAATGGGATATATTTATGTACCGTCGGTGGGTTCCAGGGAGCCACCCATGCTGTCGGTCCACACGGAGTTGTAACTGCATGTGTCCACTTCTAAAGAACCCCAGTCTGACTGGGGCATGCAGTGTGGGCCGGAGCCCACCTGCATTAAACATGACATTACCTCAGCTGTGATGGGCAATGCAATGGGATATATTTATGTACCGCCGGTGGCTTCCTGGCACCCACCCATGCTGTCGGTCCACAGGGACTTCACAATAGGGAGTTGTACCTGCCATGCTGTGGGTGCACACGGAATTCCCATTGCGGAGTTGTACCTGCCTGTGACTATTTATAAAAAAACGCGGTCTGACTGGGGCATGCAGACACCTTGACAGAATGAATAGTGTGTGGCACATAGGTTCCCCATTGCTATGCCCACGTGTGCAGCTCCTGATGGCGGTGGCACAGGATTATATTTCTCATTGCTTCTGTACAGCATTGTGGGCTATCGCCCCGCCCCTTTTAAAGAGGGTCGCTGCCTAGTCGTGCCAACCCTCTGCAGTGTGTGCCTGCGGTTCCTCCTCATGGCAGACGCACTTATAAATAGACATGAGGGTGGTGTGGCTATGAGGCCAGCGTGTGGCATGAGTGCAGCTGAAAGCTGCGCAAGGACACTTTGGTGTGCGCTGTGGACACTGCGTCGTGCGGGGGGGGGTTGGGCAGCATGTAACCCAGGAGAAGTGGCAGCGGAGTGTCATGCAGGCAGTGATTGTGCTTTGTTGGAGGTAGTGTGGTGCTTAGCTAAGGTATGCATTGCTAATGAGGGCTTTTCAGAAGTAAAGGTTGTTGGGAGGGGGCGGGGCCCACTCTTGCCGCTATTGTGGCTTAATAGTGGGACCTGGGAACTTGAGATGCAGCCCAACATGTAGCCCCTCGCCTGCCCTATCCGTTGCTGTGTCGTTCCCATCACTTTCTTGAATTGCCCAGATTTTCACAAATGGAAACCTTAGCGAGCATCGGCGATATACAAAAATGCTCGAGTCGCCCATTGACTTCAATGGGGTTCGTTACTCGAAACGAACCCTCGAGCATCGCGAAAATTTCGACCCGAGTAACGAGCACCCGAGCATTTTGGTGCTCGCTCATCTCTAGTCTGTACCTGACAGTCAAAATCTGAGCAAAAATTTGGAATCAACACCCAAAACTCTGTAAGAGACATAAACATTTTGTCCGGAAAAAGAAAAAACATTTTTTTGTAACAGTGCAATCAGCAAGTGAAAATATTTGAGATCCATGGATTGGTTACTGCGATGACTTATCATTGAGGAGAAAAAGTATAATTATAAAACTCTGTCTTACAGTAACCTGTAGAAAAGAGTCAACTTTTGGCCTCTTCCTGTATTTTATTTCTATATTAGATCAACAACCTATTACAGTGGTTTACCTCCAGTGGAGGACAGACCAGGCAGCTGCTATGGGCTGCCTTCCCATCCCATTGATACCACCACCTGCTAATATGATGTTCTCTTGGCTCATTGCTTCCTGTAATTCCCTCTTTGAGTTACAGATTCACATTTGGAGTCTCTCACTTAAATTCAACATTACTCATCACAGCCTGGAAATTACTAGGCACGGTTGACTAATAAGCAAAGCCAGCTGAGTCTTGTAATTTTTGAGTTTTATCATATCAGTCGCATGGCTTTGCCTAAACTTAGTAGTGGCTTTTCTTTTGGTAATCCCTGTTGCAGCTTCTCGCATTGTACGCCACTCCAGTCTCATGCAACAGGCGACTAAGTTCATAGGAGACCCTTCAAGCTTCAGATTTAATGCCTGTCTTCAAACAGCCTATCAATTACAATGCACAACAAATTTTTTAAAAATTTTCATAACAGAAAGTAATTGATATGTTTCTTAAATTAAAACCTGCTAATTACACTCATAACATTGAATACTAGTAGCACGTCTCATTTTCAAGTTACGAACCATTTCCTTTATTTAAAGGGGTTGTCCCGCGGCAGCAAGTGGGTCTATACACTTCTGTATGGCCATATTAATGCACTTTGTAATATACATTGTGCATTAATTATGAGCCATACAGAAGTTATAAAAAGTTTTTTACTTACCTGCTCCGTTGCTGGCGTCCTCGTCTCCATGGTGCCGACTAATTTTCGCCCTCCGATGGCCAAATTAGCCGCGCTTGCGCAGTCCTGGTCTTCTGCTCTCTTCAATGGAGCCGCTCGTGCAGAATGCAGGCTCCGTGTAGCTCCGCCCCGTCACGTGCCGATTCCAGCCAATCAGGAGGCTGGAATCGGCAATGGACCGCACAGAAGAGCTGCGGTCCACGGAGGAAGAGGATTCCGGCGGCCATCTTCACAGGTAAGTATAGAAGTCACCGGAGCGCGGGGATTAAGGTAAGCGCTCCGGTAAGCTTTCTGTACGTCCCTGCATCGGGGTTGTCTCGCGCCGAACGGGGGGGGGGGGGGTTGAAAAAAAAAAAAACCCGTTTCGGCGCGGGACAACCCCTTTAAGATAACAGTTTGGACGTGCCGGAATATTACTATTTGACTGTTTTTGGTGGAAAATGACGCTTGGATCTTGACTTCCTCCTGTAAGAACCAGCAAAAGTCGCCGATCATACTCGGATTGTACTTCCCATTGTAACAGTCTTCAGTGAGTGAGATGTCTTGTGTGCATAATACACAGTGAATAGAAACCATTGATTTCAATGGGTTCGTTCACCTGAGCGTATATTTTCGCAGTGGCCTTAGCAGTAACAGTGACCCCTATAGAAGCCCCAGTAGTAATAGTGAACCCCACAGTAGCCTCAGTAGTAATAGTGACCCCTATAGTAGCCCTAGTAGTTATAGTGACCCCCACAGTGGCCTCAGTAGTAATAGTGACTTCCATAGTCGTCATAGTAGTAATAGTGACCCCCATAGTAGTCCCAGGGATGCCGCCCAGCCAGAGGCCAATAAAAACCCTCCCATTGGATCAGGAATAGGTCATCTGGTGTCTTGAGGCACAGGTTTTATTGCAGAAGGTATATCTGGATACAGGATCTTTCTGTTTATTGGAGAAACCTTTGATATTTGTAATGCAGAAACAACAGTCAGTAAGGGGGTCTCTTTGTTCTCTCCATACCATCGGAATGGCGAATGGCATTCTACTCTTGCCTTTCAGCCCCCTTGTGAGATTAGTGTTACATGACACACAGATGATGTGTGGTGCCACTTCTTATCGTGGTCACCAAACTTTATTCCTAAATACTTGTGATGGGCCCACTTTACAAAGGATGTTATTTTCAACTGCTGTGTCTTTGTTGTGAAACAGTCTGCAGACATAGCAGAAATTGTCTGGGTTTCTCAGACATCCACGGCACTCAGCCAAATTGTTATTAAATTTTGAAAAAAGTTACTATAAGCTGCCTATGTGCTTATCTGTTACAAAAGTTATCAATCGCAAAAGGTGGTTGTCATTTTTTGTCACTTTGTGTATGGGGGGATTCTGACTTTTGTTATGGAGCCCTGAGATCTCCATGTATGTGGCCATCTCATTTATTTTTTGCTATTCTGATATTTCCCCAAGACACCATTTATTTTTTAAGTAATTATGATATGATATATATGTTTGAGGAATTTGGCTAAAGTTTCTACACCAAATTGAAACTTCTATGTACATAATCAACCATGCAAGATAATTACTGAAAACAAAGATTCTAAAAAAAAATCATTTAAAATGATGTACGGATGTATAGAACATGAAAAGGTAGCTTGAAGGGCATCAGACTGAAGATGTTGATAGCACAATATGTTATTTTTGTACTTTGTTGAGTTGTTTGTTTTTCCTCTCTTCCTTATAATAGAATGGCCAGATGGCAAGGCACATTTGGCAAGCAATAGCATCAGGAGCAGAATGGACCCATCACTGGGGGACACAAGAATTGCCAATTAACTTTCTCAAACCCTGCTAGCAGTAAAAGCCATTAAAAAAATAATAATCATGAAATGCTTCTTCAGGAGTATGGTATCATTGGAAAAACTGTGAAAGCTGTTATTATGCACTAGTTGGTGCTTTATTTTCTATTGCCAAAGGACTACAAGTGTCATAGAAGTACTTTATAATATAATTGTTACTTTTGGGTTAACCCTTTTGGTTTATTTGAGTGCATTGAACTTTGGGGTTTTATGTATCAGGACATAGTAATAAACATCTGGTCCTTAGAAGGTCGCTAAATACAACTAAAGAGGAACTGCAACACATGACACATTACAGCACGTCATTATGTATATAACTAAAACTAGGACAAACTTCAGAAGCAGTGTGTGAAAAATTAAGTACACCTCAAGAATCAATAGCAGGTAGAACCACCCTTAGCAGCAAAAACTTGAAGTAATTGTTTTCTGTATGACTTTATCACTCTCTCACATCCTTCTGGAGGAATTTTGGCCCACTCCTCTTTACAATCTTGTTTCAGTTCATTGAGGTTTGTGGGCATTCATTTCTGTATAGCATTTCCATTCAGTTGAGGACTGTACTTTTGCAGGCCCATTGCAACACCTTGATTTTTCTTTTACAGCCATTCTGATGTAGATTTGCTAGTGTGCTTGGCATAATTGACCTGTTTCATGACCCAGTTTTGGTCAAGCTTTAACTTTTGGATAAATGACCTCACAGAATACTTTGGTATATAGAGCAATTCATTGTTGGTTCAATGACTACAAGGAGCTCAAGTTCTGTGGCTGCAAAACAAGCCCAAATCATCAGTCCTCCAACACTGTGCTTGACAGTTGGTATGAGGTGTCTGTGTTGATATGCTGTTTTTGGTTTTCACTAAGTGTTGCGCTGGGCATTATGGCCAAACATCACCAATTTGGTGTAATCTGTTCAAAGGACATTGTTCCAGAAGTATTATGATTTGTTTAGATGCAAATTTACAAACTTTAGCTAGGCTGCCTTGCTCTTTTAAGAAAGAGTCTTTCTCCTGACAACCCATCCAAACAAGTCATACTTGTTCAGTCTTCTTCTAATTGTACTGTCATGAACTTGATCATTTAATATGCTAACTGAGGCATTTAGAGCCTGAGATGTAGTTTTTGTTTTTTGCAATCTCTCTGAGTATTGCATGGTCTGACCTCGAGGTGAAATTGCTGGGACGTCACTTCTGGGAAGATTGTCAATTGTTTTGAATTTTTTCCACTTGTGAATAATCTTCTCACTGTAGAGTGATGGACTCCAAATTGTATGGAAATGGCCTTATAACCCTTCCCAGATTGATGAGTAGCAACAAATGCTTCTCTAAGATCACTTCTGATGTCTTTCCTCCTTGACATTGTATTAACACACGCATAAATAGCCAGCAAACTGCGAAAACTTCTGTTTTTAGAGTTTTGGTCACACTTAATGATGATCAATTATTCAAGGGCATTTGATTAGCAGCACCTGGCTGGTACTTTCCCTTTTAATTCCTATAGAAGCAGTAAGGGTGTGCTTAAAGGGGTTGTCTCTCGCCAAAACGGGGTTGTTTTTTTTTCCATAGGCCCCCCCATTCAGCGCAGGACAACCCCAATGGATGTGTTAAAAAAAAAAAAACATATTACTTACCCGAATCCCCGCTCTGCGACGTCTTCCTTATTCCTACTTCTTCCTTCACCAAGATGGCCGCCGGGATCTTCACCCACGATGCACCGCGGATCCTTTCCCATGGTGCACCGTGGGCTCTGTGCGGTCCATTGCCGATTCCAGCCTCCTGATTGGCTGGAATCGGCACACGTGACGGGGCGGAGCTACGATGACCAGCTCTCCAGCACGAGCAGCCCCATTCACCAGGAAGAAGACCGCACAGCGCAAACGCGTCTACAGACGCCAGAAGAAAGCGAAATTAGACGGATCCATGGCGACGGGGACGCTAGCAACGGAGCAGGTAAGGGAATAACTTCTGTATGGCTCACGATGTATATTACAAAGTGCATTAATATGGCCATACAGAAGTGTATAACCCCACTTGCTTTCGTGAGACAACCCCTTTAATTTTTCACGCACTGCTTCTGAATTTTTGCCTAGTTTTTGATAAATAAATGTAGATGGTGTAATTTGTCACGTGTTACTGCTCATCTGAGGTATTTATCTAATTTCAACACCTTCTAAGGACCAGATTTTTTCAATTATGTCCTGATATGTTAAGCTATAGAAATCAAAGAGGGTGTATTTTTTTTCTCATAATGATATATCTTTGAACCATGTGCTGATCTGTCATATACTCTGATCAGTTGTTATAGAGGCATTTTTTGCTTTATAAAGATGTATATGAGCAGGAGGGTGACGGTGAATTGGTTGAGAACAGAATTTACATTCAATTTCATATAAAAGTTATTCATATTGAATTATTCTCTGATAGTTTTGTAATATAGCTGATATGCAATTGACATTTATGTCACAATGCTCTATTTCAGAAATCATCCCTGCTCTGCTAGATTCTTTACATAGAGGATGCTCTTTAGATATGCAACCTTCTCTTCAAAATAGTAAGCCTCAGGGTATACTCTGCATTTGTAAAGTCAGAAGCTATAAAGCATCCATGCACTTGCACTAAACTGCCAGGGGTATGTATATAAGGAAAAACACTATTTGTGGCCATGTGTGACTTCAATCCTGTTGCAGCATCTGTGTGAGCTTCCCTCCTCCTCACTCTCTACTCTCCATAGACTTCTATGGGCAGCACGAGTCTTAATCCTCTAACTCCTGTTTTCCATCTTATCTCTGTTACTAGAGATGGATTTCACTTGGCAACAGACATTGAACAGCAAGTTGGTAAGAAGTGAAAGCCCTAGTGGCTAGTACATTAGAGAGATTTTACAGCAGAAAAACATCATTTTAGGTAAAGTGATTTGGACTTTGATAGTTATCACAGTAGCTATCATATTAACAGAAGACATCTCAAAGTGTAATGACCATTAAATATAATTCTAAGCATATGGATTGAATATTGAAACAAGGAAACACAAGCCACTAAAAGCTGAACAAAGAGAAGAAATGATCAGAACATGGAGATTGGGGTATATGAGTGCAGAAAGGTATTTTTGAGTAATAGATTGCAGAATGGTGGTTTTGTGCTGATTTTCAAATGACGCATAGGGATCTTCACTGACTAGCCATAATATTATAGACATCTGCCCAAAGAGTAAGTTCCCCTCGTACTTTCAAAATAGTTCTGGCCCATTGAGACTCAAACGCCACAAGAACTCTGAAGGTTTCATGTGTTTTTTTGACGCCAATATGTTAGGACAAGATTATGTAAAGCATATAAGTTGTGCGGTGGGGCATCCATTGATCAGACATACATTAGTGAGCCTTGGACAGAAATGACACCACCAGTGGTGCACCGGATGTCCTCCCTTGGACCACTCTTTGTAGCTACTGCATATTGGAATCACTCTAAAAGACCTGCCAATATGGAGATGCTGTGATATATGAACTTCAAAAACTGACCGTTCAATTGCTACCTAATATACCCCACCCTCGACAGGTACCTTTGTAATAAGTTAATTGATGTCATTCACTTCACTTGTCAGTGGTTTTAATGTTATGATTGATCTTTGTATGATGCTAAGTTTGGGGTTTTAGACCTGCAGCAATGCAAGGACTTGTTGCTGCAATAAGAGTCCAAAGATGTGCCAATATTAGGCAAACAGACATTAGGTGGTGTTAAGATACCATCACTGTAGGCACCTTCTGCCGCTGCCAGAGGAATGAAAGGATCTGCCATTATTTTGGCTTCTGCTCTAATTGCCACCTCGGCTGCCTTATATAGTGTGCATGTGTTAACAGATGAAACAGTTTATCATTGCTCTGCTAGGCATATGACAATAAGGTTGCTCTCACATGGCTGTATTGTCATTACGCATCACACACACAATTTTCCTGCATGCGATGCTAATAGCCCATTGATTTCCATTCGGCTACTTACACCAGCAGTTTTTTTTCGCATGTGTGATACTCGTACGAAAAAAATCGCAGCATGCACTATCCTGGCGGGCATTACATGCGCATGCATGTCTATATAGTGGATGGGGATTGGCGGCACTCAACAAGTATACATGTCATTGTGTACATGCTACATGCCGAGGCATAAGAGTGTTGTGTAAGCCCGGCCTATAAGGGCTCATGTCCACGGGCAAAATGTGATTTAAAATCCGCAGCGGATCTCCCGCGCGCGGATCCGCACCCCATAGGGATGCATTGACCACCCGCGGGTAGATAAATACCCGCGGATCGTCAATAAAAGGCATTTAAAAAAAAATGGAGCATGAAAAAATCTGGACCATGCTCCATTTTCATGCGGGTCTCCCGCGGGGACGGCTCCCGCGGGCTTCTATTGAAGCCTATGGAAGCCGTCCGGATCCGCGGGAGACCTAAAATAGGAATTAAAAGCATTTACTCACCCGCAGCGGACCGCGAAGCTCTGCTCTTCCTCACGGCCGCATCTCCCTTGCTTCGGCTCGGCGGATGTGCCCGGCGCATGCGCGCGGCACGTCGACGACGTGCCGGCGACGTGCCGCCGGCGTCAGGAATTCATCCGCCGGCCGAAAATGAAGATCCGGCCGTGAGGAACAGCTGACCTTCGCCGCCCGCTACGGATAGGTAAATGCTTTTAAATTTCTATTTTCAGCGCTCATGTCCGCGGGGCAGGAGGGACCCGCTGCAGATTCTCCATGTAGAATCTGCAGCGGATCTGATTTTCCCCGTGGACATGAGGCCTAATGCTTGTAAGATATTGTTTATTTATTTGATTTATATTTGAACAGCAACCTAAATATTCAGTCCACTATTTCCATCATAGACAGTAATGGCCTATCCACAGAGGTGGACCCTACACCCATCTCCAGAATAGCGTGCTTGGCTGCTTTAGTACTCTCATTCAAATAAAGCAGCAGTATGCAGTCTTAAGCTCTTGCTCACAACCTGAAGATTGCAGGTTCAATCCCCGAATGATTCAGGTAGTCAGCTCAAGGTTGACTCAACCTTCCATCCTTCCAATGTCGGTAAAATGAGTACACAGCTTGCTGGGGGATAATAAGTAAATTTGCTGGAGAATAAGTTGGCACTATACAAATAACAAGTCCCTTTGCTCCCTCCCCCATCCTTGCATGTAAACGTTCACTCTTCGGCTGAACAATTATTTTTTTAGGTGAGCATAAAAAAATCATGCCGGCTGAGTAAAAAAATCATGCCAGCTGGAAAAAGATAGCAGGGACTGCATGCTGTGTTCTCAACAGGAGCAGCTGATTACATTGTATTCAGCTGACAGCCAGTGGCAGCCCATGCAAAGACAATACAGCTGAGTGCAAAGTCCAGACCACATGCTGGGATTCGCAAACAGCTGATGGAGGCTCCCTTACATACAAATGAAGGTAATAAACTGCTAATGAACATTAGTTCAGCCTGAGGCAGCCCTTGTGAAGGCAATGCAACTGAGTGCAAAGTCCAGCCCCTGTGAAGACAATGCAGCTGAGAGCAAAGTCCAGACCACATGCTGGGATTCGCAAACAGCTGCTTGAGACTCCCTTACACGCAAATGAAGATAAGAAACTGCTAATGAACATTAGTGTCCATTAGCAGTTTATGCAAAATTATCACTAGAACTGTCAATCTTTCAATCATTTGAAAGATTGTCTTTGCATGTAAATGAGCCTTTAGCGATTAAATGCCACATCATAACCACATCATCTAAAGGCCCATTTAGATGGGACCAGTGTCGGACAAACAATGCCTGACACTCATCCCCGCAAATACTAGCTCCTGTGCACCTGCACAAGAGCTAGTATCACTGACTCACACGGGGAGGCTAGAGGAAATTTCTCTCCTCGCTCTCCCCCGCCCCTCTCCATTGAGTTAACATAGCGGCCTTTCAGTACTGAACAGCTTCTATTTACACTGAGCGATTAGCTCGTCGTCCATCATTTATGCTGCATAAACATGTATTGAACGGCCGCTATGTTAAGTCAATGGAGAGTACTTCCCCCCCTGGAAGCACAAGCAAAAAAATTTCCTGCAGCCGCCCCGCTGCGAGACAGCCATACTAGCTCCTGTGCAGGTGCACAGGAGCTAGTATGTGCGGGGACGAGTGTCGGGACATTAAACTACTGGGATTAGAGTTACAGTATTTCTAATTTTAGCCATTACTGTATCTTTCCACTCATCCTTCAGCCTTGTGAAATACTTCAATCTGCAAATTCTCTTTAGAAGATTTTAGCAACATTAATTAATGCCAGGTTTTTAGTTTATAGTGCACTGCAGGCTTCTTTATTTCTGAGGCTTGTACTAGAACATAGACTAAACAGTCCTTGACTCGATTTATTTTGTTTGTAATTTCTGTAAGAGTTCTGTACCTCTCAGTCATACGTGCCATGCCTCTAGGAACTTGGCAAAAGACTTGGTTATATCAGTGGGATAATACATTAGTAGGTTGCCAGACAAGACATGAAGTCTATTTATGGGTTGATTTTCTGCCAATAGTCTCATCTACTGTATATACAATATAGTGCCAGCAGAAGGAGTATAGGCTTACCCTGCTGGCTCTTTGGAGGTAATTGATAGGTGTTAAAGGACGTTCCATTACTCTGGTAAAATGCCATGATAGTTTTCTGACTTGACATTTTTCATACTGCAGCTGTCTAGAATACTTCTTATCACAGACAACACTTAAAACTTATCACGTTTCATTGTTGATATCCTAATAAAGGATGCGTTTCATGCTTACATTCAAATGGATTATATTTACCAGTTACAAATATACCATATGTGTTCTAGATCTGCGCCTCACAGGAGCTACTGTCTATCACTTAGACACAGAAGGATACTTGTTTGATGAGTAAAATCACATAAAAAAGCATGAAGAGAAGCAAATAGAATGTTTCTGGATATCCTACACAGCAGCACGATACATATGGGGATTTACCCTTCTACCTTGTGTTTTGAACAGGTAACACGATGAGCTAAAGAACACAATCAGGCAATCTATTGGAGGACTCTGATCAGTCTGGACCTGGTGTTTCAGAAGAAGTTGTCAGAGAACCTGAGAATATTCTGCCTGATTGGATAGACGTTGACAGGCCCCAATAGAGAAAACTAGGCCTATGAGAGTTAGTGGTTTCCACCTTAATAGCCACCAGGGGTGCAGCAATAAATAAGACATACATCCACATAGTGTCCACCCTTAAGAAGACTGGTGTGAGCTGTGAAGGCTTTCTTTGGTAGGTAACTTGCTGGGGAACCTTTCGTAAAGCAGTTCTTGGTGGATAGAGTCATTCCGTTTCCCAAATGGGATTTATCTTTGGTTCTAAGGAGATTGCGCAAGCCACTCTTCATATCTATACAGAAGGTGGATTTGTCCTTTCTAACATAGGAAGTTGTTTTCCAAGTGGCAATTACACTGAACAAACCTATCAGTGAATGAGTGAAAATAACTTCCCTCCCAATTGTAACTTCTTGAAGTACACAGTAGGAGGTGGAGCTAAGAGAACATTTTTTTTGTATTGCTCTTTTTATTTTTAACTCTTCATGTCACCTATCTAAAACATAAGGTAGGAGAATAAATTCCTATATGTATATGTGCTGCTGTTTGGACTACAGGAAGAAGAATAACATAAATTCATTAGTTTGCTATCACTACAATAGTAAATGGCTAGACACATAAATCCCTTCAAAATGCAACACTCATCTGAGAATGTCAAGGGATTTGGGGATGAATCTAGCACACATTGCTTTTGGTGAACATCATTACTAGTGATGGGCGAGCATACTTGCTAAGGGCAATTGCTCGAGCGAGCATTGTCCTTAGCAAGTACCTGCCCGCTCGAGAGAAAAGGTTCGGCTGCCAGCGGCAGGCAGGGAGCTGCGGGGGGGGGGGGGGGGAGGAGGGGAGATCTCTCTCTCCCTCTCTCCGCTCCACCCTGCTGACTGCCGCAACTCACCGCTCCCCCGCGCTGGCACCCGAACCTTTTTTCTGTTAGCAGGCAGGTACTCGCTAAGGGCAATGCTCGCTCGAACAATTGCCCTTAGCAAGTATGCTCGCTCATCTCTAATTATTACCCTGGCTTTGATTGGCGAAGGTGGCAAGTATTTGAAATCTTATCCACTTGTAGATGACAGGGGAATAAGTGATGTCCAATTGTTTGGCAATCTTTTAAAATTAATTTCCAGACTCATTTACGTTTCATCATGTCACGTTCGCTTTATAAGACGCAATTTTTTCCCCCAGCTTTGGATGGAAGAGAAATGCGTCTTATGAAGCGAAAAATATGGTATTTCAGACTGTGTTATGCAACATTTAAGTACAGCGCCTCCTAGATAGACTGTAGCAATTTTTTTATGTTTCTAATTTACTGCAATAACTGTCTCTGCCTCTGTTTTGTCATTGGAGTGCCATTCTGCACATCTACCTACATTTTACATTGATACAGTTATGTGGCGAAAAACTGCCCATCCTTCCTAAGTTCCCCTCAGGCAGCAAAGAGGATAGGTTCCCCTCTGGATCCTGCATTATCTATATATAGGTATCACAATTCAGTGCAATCCTGCCTGGGATGATAACTGCTGGTAATTGATCTCCACAGAATAGGAAGTTTCCGCCTATTGTGAAGCTCAGTGGACAGAGTGAAAACCAAATGATTTGAGTTTTTGTTTTTTTTAAATATACTGTTGATCATGACATAGAAAATAAAACAACTCAAAAAATGTTTCATATATTTAAAATATGTTCCCTTCAGAAAGATACTATTAAGTATGGACTAATTAACTTTTTTAGCACTCTTTCAGCACTTTGGGCCTAATCTGTAGAAACCTGTTCTAAAAAAAAGTGTTACCCAAACCATTATATTTCTGCTTACATCCTGAGCAACTTATATAATCTTTA
Organism: Eleutherodactylus coqui; assembly: GCF_035609145.1. Lineage (NCBI taxonomy): Eukaryota > Metazoa > Chordata > Amphibia > Anura > Eleutherodactylidae > Eleutherodactylus > Eleutherodactylus coqui. Next base: position 178,461,474 of record NC_089843.1, on the reverse strand, counting down.
CAAATACAATATAAATAAGATTTAGGCTTGGTTCACATGGGAATGAAATCCCACGGAATGACCCCACGGAAATATCGAGAGATTTCCGCTGGAGAAATCCAGCTTCAGAACCCGCGGCCTTTCGCCGTGGATTTTGGAGCGACTTTGCTGCCTGCATTCCGCTGCAGCCATCTCTCCCCAAAGAGAGGAAAGCGGCCACCACGGAAACAGGGAAATAATTGACATGCCGCATCTTTGAAATCCGCGCGGCATATCAATTTCAGCGCGGTTCGGCCGCAGTGTGGTTGAGATGTTTGCAAATCCTCGTCCACTTTGCTGGCTAATCCTAGGATAAAAAGCCGTGGGCGGAATTTCAGTGCAGAAAGTCTGCACAGAAATTCCGCTGCAATTACACCCTGTGTGAACCAAGCCTAAAAGGGTTCTCTGGTTTGTAAAATCCATTTTGTTAATACCCTATTAACGAATTCTAAGCTGCTAGACAGAGCTCCTCCATATAGGAACCTCATCAACGTATGTGTCATGTCAAACTTAAATAGAACTACAAGGAAGCTCTTCTTAACAGCCAATCCATGGATTTTGACACAGATATGCAGCAGAGTTCACCATCTATGTCAAAATCTGTATCAAAATCTGCATCAACAATGTGGATTTTGACATGGCAAGAGAAATGAAAAAAGCACATAAAGAATGGGAGGAATTGGGCTAAGAAAAAGACGGGTATACTAATAGATCATAGACTGAACATGAGTCAACAATGTGATGCAGCAGCCAAAAAGGCAAACACAATTCTGGGATGTATTAGGAGGAGCATATAGTTTAGATCATGTGAGGTAATTATCCTCTTCTACTCTTCCTTAGTCAGACCTCATCTAGAATACTGTATCCAGTTCTGGGCACCCCACTTTAAAAAAGACATAGATAAACTGGAGCAAGTTCAGAGAGGAGTTACCAAGATGGTGAGCAGTCTGCAAATTATGTCCTAAGAGGAATGGTTAAAGGATCTGGGAATGTTTAGCTTGCAAAAAAGAAGGCTGAGAGGAGATTTAATAGCTGTCTACAAATATCTGAAGGGCTGTCACAGTGCAGAGGGATCAGCCCTATTCTCATTTGTGCAAGGAAAGACTAGAAGCAATGGGATGAAACTGAAAGGGAGGAGACACAAATTAGATATTAGAAAAAAACGTTCTGACAATGAGGGTGATCAATGAGTGGAACAGGTTACCATGGGTAGTGGTGAGTTCTCCTTCAATGAAAGTGTTCAAACAAAGGCTGGACAAATATCTGTCTGGGATGATTTAGTGAATCCTGCACTGAGCAGGGGGTTGGACCTGATGACCGTCGAAAGGTCCCTTTTAACTCTACCATTCTAGGAGTCTATGGATTTTGGTGCAGATTGTTCACAAATCTGCTGCACGTGAATGCACTTAGTTACTTAAAAGCCTTAGCAATTAGTTTTAACACTTTGAATACTATATAAGCAAGGTCAAAGAATGGCTACAAAGGGCATCTCATGGTGTGGAGAGCTAGACATGTCCATGCATTTGTTGAACAGCCTATTGATTTCAGTTTTTACACTGTAGGGTTCCCCCGTGGATTACAGCTGATTGTTGGGGCCCAGCGGTTGTTTACCCTGCAATAAACCTATTATAGAGGGATCATTATGACAGTTTGTATTCGTGATCTTGCTGAACTGGCTTCCTAGGGACAACGTATGTTTTATTGGTATTTCATTTGTAGTCTCTAATTTAAGTTGTTGTTGTATTCCTAGCAGAAAAGGCTCAAGTCCATTAGCCTGACAGATAAAAACAATCTTTATTATGTGATCTAGTTTATCATGGATGTTTCTTCTAGAGTGGTTAAATTGTCTTCTCATTGGTATTTTAAACCAGAAATGAGACTTTTGTGAACAGCTTTAGGAAATTGAGTAAATAGAGCATTTCTTAAGTGGTAGGGCTACATAGTATTAGCTGTGTAGTAGATGAGAATAGGGGGTCTACATTTGCAGATGAAGCTGTTCCAGACACGGCATGTAAAAGTACCCTAATTATTCATTATCTGCTACTAATTTCAGCTCAGACACGTTCTTTTCAGTGGGGAGTCAATGAGGTAAACTAAACATGAAAGCTAAGACAATGAACGTGAACGTACTCAATTTCTATGCTGTCTTACTTTGCCTACACTATTCACACAGGTCTGAATGTAAAATCCTGCAATCATAGAGATTTGGAACACTGTCATTAAGAGGAGATTAATATCTGTCCCCTATAATTTCTCTCCTTTTATGATCCACTCCTGGTTTTGGCTTTGAAAGCTTAAACAAAACCTCATAAAAGTGTGCCTATGTATGATATTATGCCACGTTCTACTCCTGGCCCTGAGGATGCCACCACATGGGGAGGTTTGTGTTCCCACTTCGTCCTGATCATTTACCTTATGTGTCTTAAATGTTGTTGTTAGCCATTTAGTCATTCACAACCCTCAACGACCCTAAAGGCAACCTCCCTCTATGCTTTTCGGTTTTTCTTTTCTTCTTTCAGTTGTTTGATATCCATGCCAGTATCAGCTTTGACAATATCAGCCAACATGTCCTTTGGCAGCTGGGTCTTCTTTTGCTATTGATCTGTTCAAGCATTATAGATTTTTCTAGCAAATCTGCTTGGCCATCATGTCCTCCAGGAGCCTGGTGATCTTGCCCCCCCCCCCCCCCCTCCTTCAAGCGCCACAACATAACCCCAGATAACTTGAACTTCAGGCATATCAGTCTATCTAGTTAGGAACCATAAGCTATTCTGAATCAATTTCACTTCTTTGGTGCAAATGAAAGTGAATACTAGTGTACTGGAGAGGCAACAGCAAGACAACCCCCAAAAAGGGACTGGTTTTGCAGGTTGTGGCCAGAGATAATTACTCTCTCCTTATCTTTTCTAACATTCTTCTTTAGTATTTCAAATGTTGTTAGTGTAACAACAGTAACAATAGCATAAGGTGGTACCTGCAGCCTAATTAGGTCGTACAGGTACTCCTGATTCTTTAGAATGGCATGTCCATACTTGCTATTGCAAGAAGGTTTTTGTGTGTCTCCCAGAATAGTTTCAAGAGCGTGGAGCAGATACCAAAATGTGATCCAAATGCATAACAAGGCCATGGGGGGGGGGGGGGGGGTCTCAATCCATCAATACCACTATCTGTTCCCTTGTGCAAGAAGGAACAGGAGGATCATTGCCAGAACCTTACAAAATGATCTCCAGTGGGTTACCGGTCTGCATGTTCCAAACCAAATTGTCATAAACAGACTCAACGATGATTGTGTACTGTAAACATTGAATTATTTCTGGTGGTTCTCCCTGGAAAGGGAAGATATTTTTCTAGACTTTCTGTTAGTAATCACATAGAGGACCTCTATAGTCAGCCATTCCCCAGACCAAAATGGCGTCTCCCACTTACCAATAAGTTACATGTTTAGTGTTCGTTCAATATATGTTCTTCATATTTTGCACAAAACTTGCACGCACAAACTAAGTGGCCTTTAACCATACGATACGATAACACTGGTTCTTATGCTCTACACCAACTCTAACATCAATTTAGATTTTACTGTAATAAAAATAAGTTTTGTTAAATTCGCATTTCTTTAGTAAAATGCTAAAAATTCTCTTCTTTTTCGTTTCTATTGTAATCTGAGCGATTTGTTTCTCCTAGTGAAAACTGTTTAGTTATTTCCTTATGCTCCATTCAAATTATTTAGATTCATCACGGGTAAATATACAATTAAAATCGGAACCACAAAGAGTTATGCAAATTGAAACACAAGCCATCTGAGCAAATCTCCTAGAAAGAGACAAGACCACATCAAATCCCTTTAGCGTGCATCCCAGATGAAATAAAAGTAGGCTAATAACCATATGGAACCAAATGATGCAAAATGCAGTGGTGTGCCTTCTTAGGAGTCATGTCATAGTTGGCAGAGATTGCTTAAAATTGATTTATTTTTATAAAATGTACAGAATTATTAATAAGAAATAACCTCTTTATATAAGTCTGTGATAGGTGATCATTATTTATTTTAAATCATCTTTTCCAAATTATCACAGATACAGCAACCTAAAGAGTCTCCCCTCAAAAGTCCTTTTTTCTGATATTTTGATCTCCCATGTTAGAAATAGCAATGACTACTACTAGGGGCTGACTGGCAGATTTTAGTCTGGGGGGGACAAGCACACAGCAGTAGCCCATTAGTAGTGGCTAGAGATGAGCGAGCACCAAAATGCTCGGGTGCTCGTTGCTCAAGTCGAACTTTCCGCGATGCTCGAGGGTTCGTTTCGAGTAACGAACCCCATTGAAGTCAATGGGCGACTCGAGCATTTTTGTATATCGCCGATGCTCGCTTAGGTTTTCATTTGTGAAAATCTGGGAAATTCAAGAACGTGATGGGAACGACACAGAAACGGATAGGGCAGGCGAGGGGCTACATGTTGGGCTGCATCTCAAGTTCCCAGGTCCCACTATTGAGCCACAATAGCGGCAAGAGTTGCCCCCCCCCCCAACAATTTTTACTTCTGAAAAACCCTCATTAGCAAGGCATACCTTAGTTAAGCACCACACTACCTCCAATAAAGCACAATCACTGCCTGCATGACACTCCGCTGCCACTTCTCCTGGGTTACATACTGCCCAACACCCCCCCCCCCCCCCCGCACGACCCAGTGTCCACAGCGCACACCAAAGTGTCCCTGCGCAGCCTTCAGATTCCCTAATGCCACACGCTGGCCTCATATTTTTATAAATAGTTACAGGCAGGTACAACTCCACAATGGGAATTCCGTGTGCACCCACAGCATGGGTGGCTCCCTGGAACCCACCGGCGGTACATAAACAAATCCCATTGCAGTGCTCAGCACAGCTGAGCTAACGTCACATTAAATGCAGGTGGGCTTCGGCCATGCCCCAGTCAGACTGGGGTTCTTTATAAGTAGACACATGCAGTTACAACTCCGTGTGGACCGACAGCATAGGTGGGTCCCAGGAAGCCACCGGCGGTACATAAATAATTCCCATTGCATTGCCCAGCACAGCTGAGGTAACGTGAGATAAAAAGCAGGTGGGCTTCGGCCCACACTGCATGCCCCAGTCTGACCGGGGTTTTTAATACATAGACACTGACAGGTACAAATCACTAATGTGAAGTCCCTGTGGACCCACAGCATGGGTGGCTCCCTGGAACCCATCGGCGGTACATAAATGTATCCCGTTGCAGTGCCCTGCTCAGCAGAGTTAACGCCACATACAATACAGGTGCGCTTCGGCCCACAGTGCATGCCCCAGTCAGACTGGTAATATGTACCTTAACAGTAACCGCGTTGGTGGGAAGTGGCCTCGCCACCATCATGTCTTTGGGAAGCCTCCGTTTCCATACCACAGTGACATAGCATTAGCAGCGGTATAGTCAGAGCCCAGAATTAGTAACATTTCAGCGGTAGCATTAGGGACAGGCCCCAGTAACATATCACTAGCAGCAGTATAGGGGGAGCACAGTCTTAGTTCCATTTCAATAGTAGTAGCAGTCAAGACAGGCCACAGTAACATTCCTGTTGCAGCAGTTTAGGGAGATAACAGTCTCTTTCACATTTCAGTAGTTGCAGTATAGATAAGGCCCCAGTTACATTTATGTAGCAAAAGTGTAGGCCAACCCCACACACATGCTGTACCATGAGTGCAGGCGAAGCCCATAAAAATTACAAGGATTACACTGTAGGCGAAGGCTCCACAAAATTTGTGTACCAACAGTACTAATGTACGTCAGAAAAATTGCCCATGCCCAACCAAGAGGGCAGGTGAAACCCATTAATCGCTTTGGTTACTGTGGCTTAATTTGTAACTAGGCCTGGAGGCAGCCCAGTTAAAATAAAAATTGGTTCAGGTGCAAGTTTCAACGCTTTAATGAGAATTGAAACGTATAAGCATTGTTTACAAAAGTAATATGACTGAGCCTTGTGGGCCTAAGAAAAATTGCCCGTTCGGCGTGATTACGTGAGGTTTCAGGAGGAGGAGCAGAAGGATGAATATAATACACAGATTGATGAAGCTAAAAGGTCCCCGTTTTTGATGGTGATAGAGAACGATGCTTCCATCCGCGGGTGCAGCCTACGTATTGTTTAGATACCGCTGCTGTCCGCTGGTGGAGAAGAGAAGTCTGGGGAGGATGGTCATGCGATCGGCTACGTACTCCCTCACCATCCTTTTACAGTGCTCCCGCCGACTCAGCCTTGACTGGGGAGCGGTGACACAGTCTTGCTGGGGAGCCATAAAGCTGTCAAAGGCCTTGGAGAGTGTTCCCCTGCCTGCGCTGTACATGCTGCCTGATCTCCGCACCTCCCCTGCTACCTGGCCCTCGGAACTGTGCCTTCTGCCACTAGCGCTGTCGGATGTGAATTTTACCATCAGTTTGTCTGCCAGGGTCCTGTGGTATAGCATCACTCTCGAATCCCTTTCCTCTTCGGGTATGAGAGTGGAAAGGTTTTCCTTATACTGTGGGTCGAGCAGTGTGTACACCCAGTAATCCGTAGTGGCCAGAATGCGTCTAACGCGAGGGTCACAAGAAAGGCATTCTAACATGAAGTCAGCCATGTGTGCCAGGGTACCTGTACGCAACACATGGCTGTCCTCACTAGGAGGATCACTTTCCTCCTCCTCCTCCTCCTCCTCCTCCTCCTCAGGCCATACACGCTGAAAGGATGACAGGCAAGCAGCATGGGTACCCTCAGCAGTGGGCCAAGCTGTCTCTTCCCCCTCCTCCTCATGCTCCTCCCCCTCCTCCTCCTCCTCAATGCGCTGAGATATAGACATGAGGGTGCTCTGACTATCCAGTGACATACTGTCTTCCCCCGCCTCTGTTTCAGAGCGCAAAGCGTCAGCCTTTATGCTTTGCAGGGAACTTCTCAAGAGGCATAGCAGAGGAATGGTGATGCTAATGATTGCAGCATCGCCGCTCACCATCTGGGTAGACTCCTCAAAGTTTCCAAGGACCTGGCAGATGTCTGGCAACCAGGCCAACTCTTCTGTAAAGAATTGAGGAGGCTGACTCCCACTACGCCGCCCATGTTGGAGTTGGTATTCCACTATAGCTCTATGCTGCTCATAGAGCCTGGCCAACATGTGGAGCGTAGAGTTCCACCGTGTGGGCACGTCGCACAGCAGTCGGTGCACTGGCAGATTAAACTGATGTTGCAGGGTCCGCAGGGTGGCAGCGTCCGTGTTGGACTTGCAGAAATGTGCGCTGAGCCGGCGCACCTTTCCGAGCAGGTCTGACAAGCGTAGGTAGCTTTTCAGAAACCGCTGAACCACCAAATTAAAGACGTGGGACAGGCATGGCACGTGCGTGAGGCTGCCGAGCTGCAGAGCCACCACCAGGTTACGGCTGTTGTCACACACGACCATGCCCGGTTGGAGGCTCAGCGGTGCAAGCCAGCGGTCGGTCTGCTCTGTCAGACCCTGCAGCAGTTCGTGGGCCGTGTGCCTCTTCTCTCCTAAGCTGAGTAGTTTCAGCATGGCCTGCTGGCGCTTGCCCACCGATGTGCTGCCACGCCGCGCGACACCGACTGCTGGCGACGTGCTGCTGCTGACACATCTTGATTGCGAGACAGAGTTCGCGTAGGAGGAAGAGACGGAGGGTGGTTTAGTGGAGGAAGCAAACACCGCCGCAGATACCACCACCAAGCTGGGGCCCGCAATTCTTGGGGTGGGTAGGACGTGAGCGGTCCCAGGCTCTGACTCGGTCCCAGCCTCCACTAAATTCCCCCAATGTGCAGTCGGAGATATAGTGGCCCTGCCCGCCTGTGCTTTTCCACGTGTCCTTTGTTAAGTGGACCTTGGCAGTAACCGCGTTGGTGAGGGCGCGTACAATGTTGCGGGAGATGTGTTCGTGCAGGGCCGGGACGGCACATCGGGAAAAGTAGTGGCGACTGGGAACAGAGTAGCGCGGGGCCGCCGCCGCCATCATGTTTTTGAAAGCCTCCGTTTCCACATGCCTACACGGCAGCATCTCCAGGCTGATCAATTTGGCTATGTGCATGTTTAACTCTTGAGCGTGCGGGTGTGTGGTGGCGTACTTGCGCTTGCGCTCAAACAGTTGCACTAGCGACGGCTGGACGCTGCCCTGAGAGACATTGCTGGATGGGGCCCAGGACAGCGGAGGTGAGCGTGTGGGTGCAGGTCGGGAGATGGTCGTGCCTGTGTCCTGAGAGGGGGGTTGGATCTCAGTGGCAGGTTGGGACACAGGGGGAGAGGCAGTGGTGCAAACCGGAGGCGGTGAATGGCCTTCGTCCCACCTTGTGGGGTGCTTGGCCATCATATGCCTGCGCTTGCTGGTGGTGGTGAGGCTGGTGGTGGTGGCTCCCCGGCTGATCTTGGTGCGATAAACCTCGCACACCACAGTTCGTCGGTCGTCTGCACTCTCAGTGAAAAACTGCCACACCTTTGAGCACCTCGGCCTCTGCAGGGTGGCATGGCGCGAGGGGGCGCTATGGGAAACAGTTGGTGGATTATTCGGTCTGGCCCTGCCTCTACCCCTGGCCACCGCACTGCCTCTTCCAACCTGCCCTGCTGCTGCACTTGCCTCCCCCTCTGAAGACCTGTCCTCAGTAGGCTTAGCAAACCAGGTGGGGTCAGTCACCTCATCGTCCAGCTGCTCTTCCTCCGAATCCTCTGTGCGCTCCTCCCTGGGACTTACTGCCCTTACTACTACCTCACTGATAGACAACTGTGTCTCATCGTCATCGTCCTCCTCACCCACTGAAAGCTCTTGAGACAGTTGCCGGAAGTCCCCAGCCTCATCCCCCAGACCCCAGGAACTTTCCAAAGGTTGGACATCGGTCACGACAAACTCCTCCGGTGGGAGAGGGACCATTGCTGCCCAATCTGGGCAGAGGCCCAAGAACAGTTCCTGGGAGTCTGCCTGCTCCTCAGAATGTGTCATTTTCATGGAGTGAGGAGGCTGGGAGGAAGGAGGAGCAGCAGCCAGAGGATTCAGAGTTGCAGCTGTGGACAGCGTAGAAGACTGGGTGGTCGATAGATTGCTGGATGCACTTTCTGCCATCCATGACAGGACCTGCTCACACCGCTCAGTTTCTAATAAAGGTCTACCGCGTGGACCTATGAATTGTGAGATGATTCTGGGGACCCCAGAAACTGGCCTCTCTTCTAATCCCGCAGCAGTCGGCTGCGATACACCTGGACCAGGAGCTCGGCCTGTGCCCACACTCTGACTTGGGCCTCCGCATCCTGGCCCGCATCCACGTCCTCTAGGCCTACTCCTACCCCTCAGTATGGTGTATTACGAGTAGAGCAGAAACAGAACGTTGTAATTAAATATGCCACTTATTGGCTTGTGGTTGGAGGCTGACTTCGCTTACGGAACGCACAGCGGAGCCAGGAAACAATTATGCGCAAGCCTGTAGTGAGACCTAGGTGCGTATGACTGAGCTGCTGCAATTCACAGCGCAGAACCAGTGAAGTGGACAAAGCCCAGTGGTAGGCCTTAAAGGAGATGTCTCGAGGAAGCAGTGATTTTTTTTTTTTGCCCACTCCCCCTAATTAAACATACATTACTAATTACCCCTGTAAATGACTTTTCTAGCTGGTTTGTACTTACCGTTCCAGCGTTTCAGCAACTTATAAAAGTTTCCCCAAGATGGCCGCCGGCTCTTTCCCAGTCGCTCGCTGCAGCCCGACGTGCGCGCTCCCGAGACGCTGCCAGCTGTGTCTCCATGGCAACCGGACGCCCCGCAGCCGCCGACCAGACGCCCCGCAGCCGCCGACCAGACGCCCCGCAGCCGCCGACCAGACGCCCCGCAGCCGCCGACCAGACGCCCCGCAGCCGCCGACCAGTCACCCACCGCCAGGCAGCAGGTAACCGGCGCTAGCCCCCGGCTCCCCAGCGCTATGCTCCCGGCTCCCCAGCGCTAGACCCTCAGCCCAGGTGAAGGCCCCGGAGCCCAGGTGAAGGCCCCGGAGCCCAGCGCTAGGCTCCGGACAGCTGGACGGCAGGACAGCTGGGCGGCTTCTCCGGACAGCTGGGCGGCTCTGCACCTTCCTCTAACAGAGGATGGTACAGAATGGCCGCTCCAGCGCGCTCCCGAGCAGTGACAGCTCATCTGCGCATGCGCAGAAGAGCTGTAGCGGGGAGCACACTGAAGCGGCTCGTGCTGAAAGGAGAAGACCGGACTGCGCAAGCGCGTCTAAAAAAGCAAGCTGCCAGCGAATTTAGACGGAACCATGGAGACGAGGACGCTAGCAACGGAGCAGGTAAGTGGAATAACTTCTGTATGGCTCATATTTAATGCACGATGTATATTACAAAGTGCATTAATATGGCCATACGGAAGTGTATAACCCCACTTGGTTTCGCGAGACCACCCCTTTAAGTATTTTGCCTCAATTTTTTAAAATGGTGAGGTGAAAAACCAGAGACACCGCATGCAGCGGATATAATGTGTACTGTTTCCCTGTGGCGGGATGACGACAATGATGTTACGGAACGCACAGCGGAGCCAGGAAACAATTATGCGCAAGCCTGCTGTAACGCTTAGCTGGGTATTAATTAGCGACTACTACCCCCAGCAGACACGCAGTAAACTGAAAACGGTCACAGGCAGCCCAAATATAGTATGTTTTTGAAAAAGCCCACTGCCTATATAGCCAGTATACCTCTTTCCCTGTACCACTGACCCTGCCTCAACAGTACTGCTCCTATACTCTGTAAAATGACTGCAGACTGAGGACGCTATGGTCTGCACGCCCGATATACAAAAAAAAAAAAAAAGTGCAACACTGCTAAAAGCAGCCTCAACAGTACTGCACACGGTCAGATGTGGCCCTAAGAAGGACCGTTGGGGTTCTTGAAGACTGAAATTAAACCTAACACTCTCCCTATAGCAGCAGCAGCATCAGCAGCACTGTCCCTGATCTCTCTCAGCATGCATCTGTAGGGAGCCGCGGGCGGGGCAGATTTAAATACTCCGGTGTCATCTGATCTCCCCAGCCACTCACTGCAGGGGGGTGGGATAGGGCTGGAATGTCACAGGAGGAAGTTGTAATGCCTTCCCTGTGCTTCTATTGGCCAGAAAAGCACGCACATTTCTCAGGGAAAGAAATGTAATGGAGTCAAGGACCGCGTGGTGCTCGTCTCGAGTAACGAGCATCTCGAACACCCTAATACTCGAACGAGCATCAAGCTCGGACGAGTACGCTCGCTCATCTCTAGTAGGGGCTAATCTTTAACCTGTTAAGCCCCACCTTACATAATACAAACTCAGCACAAGAAGCTCAAAGCAAATGGGGCACCAGAACCAAACTCCGTACATAGATACAGCGCCAGAACCAGGATTCTAAATGGAGCACTAGAACTGAGATCATAACATAAATACAGAAGCAGAACCAAACACATAGCATAAATCTACTGGCCTCCTAATTAACATATGTCCTAATTCGTGCCCAGTGAGTTGAACATGACTCTCACACTCTCTATTCCCTTGAATAGAAAAGGGTGTAAAAAGAAGTGCTGTCACCCCCTATGCTGTCCTCCAACTCCAGGCACAGAGAAGGCCTGGCCTTTTGTGGATGATGCAAGCAGTGTAATGATATCATTGCACTGCTTGTGTCACACAGAATTTGTCCTATGATGGGGTAAGGAGTTGAGTAGAACTCTCCGTCACTGCAGCACTGCTAAAATACAAGTGGTCCCTCAACATACAATAGTAATTGGTTCTAGGACAACCATTGTATTTTGAAAATATTGTATGTTGAAACCCTAAAGCTATGGAAATCTAGTAATTGATTCTGAAGGCTCCAAAATGTCAAACTTGACCCCTACCCTTAAAAAATGAATAATGGAAGAGAAATATTCACAAAATTACTACAAATAAAGTAAGTCCTTCTATATATAGACAGAAGGAGACAATGGACACTGGGTATAGCTTTCCACATCTTTAGGGTCTAGGATTGTTCATATGTTTGATGGTACAGTGTAGAGAGCCTACTAATCTTGTCCTGTTGAACTTAGGCCAGGTTCACACAGTGTTTCTTTGTGCATTGCGTCTTTCCATCCTGGGATTCCATCTTGATCCTTAAAATCCCATTCAGAGAGAACCCTGCACAAAACAATGGGCTGTCATTACTAAAATGGAGAACAATGGTGCATGCTTCTTGTCTTCGTTGCAGCACCTTTCAGTTTGTTTTCGGCATTTGTGCTGGACAGAATAACATAACGAAACAGAAATTTGCTGAAACGGAGACCAAAGTTTGCACTTTTGTCTGACTCATGAGAGCCTATGGTTCTGTCCAGGGTTCCGCCTGAATGCTGTTTTCAATAATCCAGATGGAACCCTGGGACGGAAAGGCGGGGTGCATGCAGAAACATAGTGTGAACCCAACTACAATGGAATTTTATCGATTCCTAGTGTTCAAAGGGAGTGTTCCCACAGCATTTTTTACTATGCTAACAGAGCCATTCACGGATATTAATGAAATACGCACCAAAACAACACCTTTGGTGTCGGTTTGGCAAGGGTTCTGTTAATTTCCATTTTATTTGGAGTAGAGAATAGCATAGCTGTCTATATTATTCTATATTTCATATATAACAGAAATTAACATAAAGCTGTGTCAGTAATGACAGTGAATGATCCCGTCACAATGTCAATTTCAGCAGCTGTAGCAAAACTTCCAGACGGCATCCCATAGTGGAATGAGTCAGGAGAAGTATTATCTCTCCTTAAGAAGAGCACCTACCCTTCTGGGAAATATATGCAAATAAGGAAGATGGAACAATACCTTTGCAGCGCCACCTATTGGATGGCAGCATTCCTGAAAAATAAATGTACCATATATAGGTCCTTATAACAATGATTGGGAATTGAAAACCAAGCCAGAGTGCATATACAGACAGCTGTTTTGGGGGTTTGCGACTCATACAGTGTGCAGTAGGTTTCTGGCTTGACATGGGTCAGGAGGGGTACCATCTCTTCTTAAGGAGAGCACCTAGAAGGTGAGTGAGGAGACTTATAAGGCCATTCATGCTGCTCTGGGAAATATGCAAATAAGGAACATGGAAAAATACCTTTGCAGCGCCACTTGTGGATGAAAAAAGTAGGACCTGTTTAGTTTTCCTGCCTATTTCCACACCAAAGACCCCATAGAACTCTATGGAAGGTGTGCAAATACACGTGTAAAATACAAGAACATGCACAATACGCTGCACAATTCCGTGAAAGAGACAACACATCTGGACCTCATTAGGCTACATAGCCTTTTAAATCAGGGTGAAGGGGTGTCATGCTCATGTAAACAGGCCCTGCGTGCGCAAAAAAGTAGAGTACTATGCGCCAATACAAATACGTTGCACTGAGGTGAGTGTATTTGTGCAGGCTGCACAAGTCTGAAACCAGACACAGATTTTTTTCTGTATATGGATTTGAAATCCACACACGAAAAAAACAGGAGTGACAATCTCTTCTGGACATGGATTCCATGCCAAATCTCCACGGTGTCTATGTTGAGAAATCTGCATGCAGATTTGTCCATTAAAAAAGCCTAAAAAGGATTAAGTCTGCATGTGTACAAGTGCATATCCACACCAAAAATACACGAGTCACTGGTTCCTGAGACAGAATCCACACAGGGAAATCCAACATGCCCTTGTGTGCACGGTTCTCTTCCCTCTGTACATTCTATCACTTATTTAGTTCATGTTTAGTGTTCTGTTGTTTTGTTATCTACTTAAACTCTTTTCATATGTACAGCACCTTGGAATTAATGGCTCTTAAAATAAATAACTAATAATAATAAGCAATATAACATGTACATTGATGATTGCCTGCATTTGCCTAGTTGGTAAAATCAGTGCTGGTCAATCTTGTACGTCATAAGGCCCCCTGTCCACAGCCGATGTGGAATATCGCTATCGATATTCACTATGATTCTCCGCTCGCGGATGCTGGCCCTGCGCTTTCCATAGCAACGCTATTGAAAGCTTCACACAGCATGATCCGCAGGCGATTTATCGCTGGCAGATCATTGCCCGTGGACAGGCAACCGAAGATCTCAAATATGCCATTGAATATAGTACAGGACCCTTCATCATATATAACTAAGACTTTGAATAGTCATACTCACTGATGCAATGCCTAATAACAGTCCTTGGTTAAAGAATACTGTGCGACAGCCAGATACATATAACAAATGAGAATATAGTGCCTGTTTAGTTATACAATGCCCAGGTATTGTCATTCATTGCCCTTATCAGGGCCAGATTATTATTTGAGCACTTGAAGCACCATCTCTAGGCCAAACACTCTCACTGACTCGGGGAGCCCAGTCATTTATTTGCATTTTGCATCTTTTTACATGTTTTGCAGGTACAATATTGGTGGTAACAGGAAAACAATTTTAAAACAATCGGAGAACTGCAGAAGTTAACGGCCAAAGATGTCTGGGCAGCAAAATTTGTAATTGTCAATTGGTCCTGGGCCAGCTGAAGAAGAAAATGAAAGAAAACATCTTCAGCTGGAGAAGACATGACATCAGTGTAAGTAAATGCCAGAAAGACAGTCAGCACTTCCAACAAATAAATGAAATGTGAAGGTACATATAAGTCAAGGCTGCAACAAATACTGTAACAGAAACACACGCTTCAACACTCATACGCATCTAATATCTGAATAAAATGGCAAAAATGCTGTTTGTACTAACCAATTTTGATCAAAACATGTGGGCCCATCTGCCATCTCCACACAAACCTTACTGGATGGGTTTCTAACTCTAAAGACACCTCTCTCTGGGCAAAAAAGCTTCCAAATAGACTTAGAGATAATAGGATACCTGACTATATACTCTAGTTAAACCAGCTGGGACAGTTGTGTAAAAAGAGTGCATGGCAAAAGTGAAAGCAGCCGCCCTTCCAAAAATGCAAATGCAACAAAAAACAAAGTTAGCGCTGTCAATAAATAAATTAAACATGAAGGTGCATATAAGCCATGGCTGCAACAATTACAGAAACACACACTTCAGCAGTCATACACAATTAATGTCTAAATAAAATAGCACAACTGTTGTTTATACTAATCACATAGAAATACAAGGTTCTTAGTGCATGAGCAAAACATCTGGGCCTATCTGCTACATTCAAACAGAACCTTATTGGATGGGTTCCTAACTGTAAGTGCCTTTTTTGGGCTTTTCACCAAAAGATAGGTGCTTTTTAGAGATAGGAATCTGTCCAAAAATGTTGGCCTGGACGTGGTAGATGGGTCCATGTGTTGTGCTCAAAATATGCACCTAGAACCTTGTATTTTTATGTAGTTAGTGTAAACAATAGTTGTTCACTTTTATTCAGATATTAAATGTGTGAGTACTGAAGCATGTGATCCTATCACTGGTAAATATATGCAAATAAGGAAGATGGAACAATACCTCTCCAATAGGTGGGGCTGCAGAGGTATTTTTCCATTCTCCTTATTTGCATATGGAGCATGCATGGCCTTATAAGTCTCCTCACACATGTTCCAAGTGCTATCCTTAAGCAGAGGTGATATCCTTCCTAACCCACATCATAGGCCCCTAAATAACCAAGCCAGAATCCTACAGCACACTGATGAGGGGCAAAAAAAACCAAAACAGCTGTCTCTGTATGGATTCTGGCTTGGTTTTTAAATCCCAATCATTGCTATAAAGTCCTTTATAAAAGGTCAGACACTGATTTGCAGGAATGCTGCCATCCAATAGGTGGCGATGCAAAGGTATTGTTCCATCCTCCTTATTTGCATATATTTCCCAGAGCAGCATGCATGACTTTATTAGTCTACTCACTCACCTCCTAAGTGCTCTCCTTAGGCCTCATTCACACGAGCGTGTGCTTTGCAGGTGCATAATGCATGCTTCTAAAAGAACCAATGGGTTCCAATAGAAGCGTTTATATGAACGGAATTAGAAGTGCAAAATAGGACACTGGTGCATGTTTTGAAGGATTTTTTCACTGACTCCTATGGGAGCAGGAGTAAATGGAAACTCCTGAGCAGGGAATAGCTTCCCCGCTGCTTACAGCAGGGCATTTAAAAAGGGGGCTTCTGAGGGTTCCGTTAATCCCCGTGGGGAGTCCCCTCATCACTGAACATGGTGACAGCACTGTCAAAGTGTTCAGTGATGAGGGGACTGCAGCGGAGATTAAAGAATCCCCTGCCACAGCTGTGGTGGAGAACGGCGATGCTATCCCATTGCTTTCAATGGGGGTGGCACTCCTGCTGCCCCATTGAAAGCAGTGGGATGAAGGCATTTTTGGAGGCGGGCTTAAAATATAAGCCCTACCCTGAAAATCATCCTTAACTGTAGAAAAAAAAATAAACTCACCTAGAAGCGCTGTCCAGCTCTTCTCCCCGATCCCTAACAGTCTTCTTCTGTATTCTGCTGGCTGGGGATTGAAAAATCACTGCCTCTAGAAAGTGCTGCTGCTGATTGGCTGAGCGCTGTGACCAATCAGAGGCAGCGCTCAGCCATCATTGAATGACAGCAGAGCGCTGCCTCTGATTGGTCACAGTGCTCAGCCAATCAGAGGCAGTGCTTTCTGGAGGCGGTGATTTTTCAATCCCCGGCCACCAGAATAAAGAAAAAAACTGCTGGGGATGGAGAGAAGAGCCGAACAGCACTAGTAGGTGAGTTAACATTTTTTTTTTTTTTCTAAAGCTTGGGATGATTTCCGAGGTAGGGCTTATATTTCAAGCCCCCCTCACCCCCAAAAACCCATCGCTGCGGGGTTGCCTTTATCCTATGGCTTTCAATGGTGGCAGCAGCGCCAGCCCTATTGAAAGCAATGGGATAGCATCGCGCTCCTCTTCCATAGCTGTCACAGCTGTTGCTGGGGATTCTTTTGTCCCTGCTGCAGTCCCATCATCACAGTGTTCAATCATGAGGGGACTTTCGTGAAGCAGCTGCTCCAGTGAATGGGCAAAGTTTCATGCACTATCTGGAGGTTTTGTTACAGCTGCTGAAATTGGCATATTTTGACTTGGTTTTCAATTTTCAATTATCGATCTAAAGACCTGTATAAAAGGTCAGACATTTATTTGCAGGAATGCTGTCATTCAATAGGTGGTGCTGCAAAGGTATTTTTCCATCTTCCTTATGAGCTATACAGTAATATAGCTTACATAATATAGCTTAATATGTGTAAGAGATGTCTTTACCTTCGCCTGGTGTTGGTGAAGGGCCCCAAGATAATTGGGGCTCCGATAAATGAAAGGGGTTGTACCTGGATTACAAGTTATCTCCCTGTGTCCCCCCCCCCCCCCCCATCCTGATCAATACAGGATTACTGCACCCCCCGCAGTGAGGAGACTAGTAATTATTAGGAAATTATAGTACCAGTGCTTCTGGTGGTGCAATGCACCACACAGCTCTGCTAAATGCTACATCCTACATCCATCCTGATTTCCAGACATCACACACACAGCTCTACTACATCCATGCTGATTCCCACACATCACACACAGCTCTACTATATCAATCATGATGTCCAGAAATCACACACACAGCTCTGCTACATCTATCCTGATGCCCAGACATTACACACACACAGCTCTGCTGCATCTATCCTGATGCACACACATTACACACACAGCTCTACTATATCCATTCTGATTACCACACATCACACACAGCTCTACTACATCCATGCTGATTCCCACACATCACACACACAGCTGCACTACATCCATCCTAATTCCCAAACATCACACACACAGCTCTGCTACATCCATGCTGATTCCCACACATCACATACACAGCTCTGCTACATCCATGCTGATTCCCACACATCACACACACAGCTCTGCTACATCCATGCTGATTCCCACACATCACACACACAGCTCTGCTACATCCATGCTGATTCCCACACATCACACACACAGCTGTACTACATGCATGCTGATTCCCACACATCACACACACAGCTCTACTGCATCCATCCTAATTCCCAGACATCACACACACAGCTGTGCTATATCCACATCCATCCTGATTCCCAGACCTCACACACACAGCTCTGTAACATCCTGATCCCTTCAGCTTGTCCAGCAGAGATGACAACCAGCAAGTAGACTCCTGGATTCAGTGATCAGCCCCTGGTCATGTGATTCCTAACTCCACCCACACAGGTGATCACATGACGGTGACATGATCACAGGTCCTGGTAGCTGCTGTCCGGCTCTGTAGGTGCTCTTTGCTTTGGTGCTTATCCAGTATGCAGTACTTTTTACCAAACTCCACAATGGCTCCTCCCACAGCAGCGCTGGTCACGTGAAAGTGACGTCACCGCATGTCCTTCAGCCTGCCGGATCTCTGTGGTGGTGATATCTCCTGTTAGGACCGCTGAATTTTGTCTGAGATAACAACTGCTTAGTTGTAGTCTCATTTTGTTATTCTTGTTCTTCCCTACCAAGAGCCCTAACTTTGTTCTTCTTCTGTCGGTCAGACTCTGTGTTATATATATGCTGTTGGACCTGCGATGACGTCACCGTTATGTGATCAGTGGTGGAGCATGAGAAACACCCACACACATACTCACGGTCGTTAGTAGTTTGACTGATTGGAGTATTGGTTGTGCAAGCATACTGATGCTCCATGGACTTTCAATGGGACTACGGAGATAGCCGAGCAGCATGTGCTTGGGTATTTTCCTTAGCATCATTGAAATAAATTGACCATCAATTGCGCATGCTCAGCCAGTGCTCCATTCATTCTGATGTCACTGAGGGGGAAGAAGAGACCCCATAGTAACAGGCAAAGGGGAACACAGGACCCCTATTCTTGAGATCAGCAGGGGTCTCAGCAGTGAGAGCCCCACTAAGCTGAATGCTAGGTACCTGTATCCTCGGAGGCCTCTCTTTAAGGAAGGGGGGGGGGGTACTGCTAGGTACCTGTATCCCTGGAGGCTCTTCTTTAAGGGGGAGGTACTGCTAAGTACCTGTATCCTCGGAGACCCCTCTTTAGGGGGAGGTACTGTTAGGGCTGCTGCTGGGATCAGTTGTATTACATAGGTTTAAGGGGGAGGTACTGCTAGGTGTATTCTTAGAGGCCCATCTTTAAGGGGGAGGTACTGCTTGGTACCTGTATCCCCGGAAGCCCCTCTTAAGGGGGAGGTACTGTTAGCGTTACTGCTGGGATCTGTTTTACTACATAGATTTTCAGCAGCATACCCTCACAGGTGTGGAATGATTGAGCTAGCTGCGTGTGGATTTCCCCAGTCAGCCAATCCCCAAGGTCTGTGCTCATATATATTTCAGCTCCTTTGCTAGATGCTGCTGGTCTTTCTCCTGTCTATTCTGGTGTGAGCAGTGTCATGCTCCTGCGTCTCTGTGCAGGTTCTGTTCTGTGTGAACTGTGTCATGCTTCTGCATGTCTGTGTAACCTTCTGCACTTGTTCTGTATCTCCAGTGTGAATAGCGTTTGTTCCTGAAGTATCTTTGCAGCATTCAGGATGTTCAGTGTGAACAGTTTCATGCTCCTTGCATGTCTGCGGCTCTCGGTACGTGTGGTATGAACTGTGTCTTCTTGTGGGTCCTTTGTCATGTAAAACAAGGTAGGTCCCTATGTTCCAGCACAGGGTCATCCCTATTGGTATGATCGCCCTCCATGGCAGGCAGGTTTTCCTGGGGTTAGATGTATCGATAATGTAGGAACCCACAAGACAATGAGAACCCTGGAAGTCAGGCTTGCGGGCTTAAGTATCTTGATAAAAATGTGAACTTGTACCTTGAACACTATATAGTTATTCCATCTGGCTATGTGTGCAGGTATGCAGTTGAGTGTTTTCAACGTTTGTCAATCATTGGTTATGTCTGTCCATGAGTATAAAATCCATTTTGCAGTTCTGTTGTTCGGTCTGGTTTCCCCAGTTCATGAGTGTGAGTGGTATTTATGTCTGCTGCTCAGTTATATCCACTGTTTCCGAGTCCAGTCCACAATTCTGCAGTTCAGTATGAGTTCACCTGCAGCGAGTTTCGTGTCAAGTTTGCAGTTCTGTAGGTCACGTGCCAGTAAAACTCTGCTGAGCGTTAATGTCCCAGTTTGTCGTTACACTACAGGTTATTCCCTATCCTTTGGATAGGAGATAACTTGTAATCTTGGTACAGCGCCTTTAACAGCTCCATATCCTGTACATCTTAATCTGACTCTGAGCCTTAGGCTGCTTCCACACAGGTGACAAATTTGCGCAATTTTCTCGCAATGCAACATCGCTACAAATCGCATGTATGTGAAGCCCAAGCTTTCCAATGTTTTTTTTCACATGAGCAATGTTATGTAGCCTGCTACTTTGTGAGAATACAAAATCGCGGCATGCTCCATACAGCTCTATACTTTACTTTATTGAATGGCTGTGATTGGTTCATCGAGCGCCGGCTGTGATTGGCTGAGCCCCGTGGTGCTCAGCCAATCAGAGGCAGAGCTTCCTGGAGGCCGGGTTTTTCAAAATCCTGACCAGGAAGCTATGCCAGAGAACTTCAATCAAGTGCCAGGAAGCTTCGGGGGATGCGCACCAGAGCTGGACAGCACCTCTTAGATTATGTATTTATAGTTTTTTTTTAGGCAGTTAGGGCTTATTTTTGGGGTAGAGCTTACATTTCAAGCAGTTCCCCCTCCCCTTCCTGAAAAACCTCGCACGTGGTGCTGCAAAGTCATGTGACTTTGTTGCACCACGTGCGATACAAAATCGTGATATCGCCACAAGAAAACGCAGCGATATTGCACAGAACATAGATGAGATATAACTGCTATTTTCGCCACCCATGTGGAAGCAGCCGTAAGCTGACAGATAGGCTCATCGCAGAGAATCGTGGCAATTCGCAGCATGCTGCGATTTGCCGGGCGCAGGCGGAGAATCGCTATGATTCTCCGTTCGTGGACAGGGAGGTTGTGCTTTCCATAGCAATACTATGGAACGCGTTGACTGCGTTCCCCATGGCTGATTATCGCTGCAGGGAACGCAATCAAAATTCGCCCATGGACAGGAGCACTTATGCTATCTTATTGACATTTCCAGCCATACATTACTGCAAGTCCTCTTGGCAGTGAAATCGGAGACAAAATTGGCAATAGATTTACCATGTGCTACTACTGCAAGTCTGACCTGTCAAGGCCTGGATTCCTCAAAGTCCTCTGAGTGTGTTCTGTGATATCTGGCACAAAGATGCTAGCAGCAGATCCTTTAACCCCTTGAGTGGCGGGTTTCCTACCACCCTGTCGTGCCCACCAGGGCAGGTTTTTTAAAATGGTCTAATCATTGAATTTCAACTAATTTTGCAGTTGCGTCTCAAGAGCCATAACTTTTTCATTTTTCCATTGACATGGCCATATAAGGGCTTGTTTTTTGCTGGACAAGTTGTGATTTTTTAAACAGGGGGGGGGAGGAAAAAAAGAAATGGGGAAAAAAGAAAAAAAGGGGCCATGTCATTAAGGGGTTAAATAATGTATTAACTTCCTTCTCTGGGTCATTACGACGCATGGATACCACATGTGTGATTATATTTTTGATTTTTTACAAAGTAAAGGGAGACAAGTGTTTTTATTATTTTTTTTATAATTTTTTAACTTTTTTTTTTTTTTTTTCTTTTGTCCCTTTAGGGGACTTCCACAGGGACCCATCAGGACCCCCTGATCACATTCCGGGGGTCCGATGGTGACAGCCCTTTACATGCTGCAGTGACAGACCTTTACATGCTGCAGTCACATAGACTGCAGCATGTAAAGGGTTAACACAGCAGAGATCGGAGGTTTTCTCTGATCTCTGCTGTAAGAGCTAGTACCTAGCTGTCCTTTGACAGCTAACAACCAGCTCTCCCTGCCACAGAGACCATCGGCTTGCTTCTGACAAGCCGATGGTCTCTATGGCAACCTGTAAACAAAGCAGTGCATGAGATTGCCGGCATGTCTGCAATATCTTCTGCTGGTTTTTCAAAGCCCTTGCACTGCTCTGTGTGGGTCTGTGCAGGCAGAGCACAATGTCACAGCTTGTGGCATTGTGCTCTGCAGCTCCCATAGTGATACATAGCCCGGAAATCTTCCGGGCTATGTTGCTATGAGCAGTGGAGCTCGTCCCGGAAAATTTCCGGGCGTGCCACTCAAGGGGTTAAGCTCTGTAAACTGTGATTTGCAGTCTGCATGGGGACCAATGCTTGATTGGATTGAAATCTGGGAAATTTGAAGTCCAAATCAATACCCTAAATTCTTTGTCATGTACTTAAAATCATTCCTGAACATTTTTTTTCACTGCAGCAGAGCTCACTATCCTGCTGAAAGAGGCCACTGCCATTAGGGAATACTGTTGCCATGAAGGGATGTACTTGGTCTACAGCAAGGCCAAGGAAGGTGGTACATGTCAAAGTAACATCCACATGATTGCAGACAGGAACTTAACATGCATTTAAAGGGCACATAGACTGTGCATTAATAACAGATGTCATTTATGACAGGCGTGACCTGCATCATGGATGTAGGTGATGTCTGCAGGAGGTTCTTTGAGGGATGGACTTTTAGAATTATTTCCTATTTCCCTCCAGGTGGATTGTCCGCAGTCCCACAGGATGAAAACATTTGATTTTTATCAGCCATAAGTAATTCTTTTGTTAGAGGAGTTGTAGTCCATCACCATCCAATTAAGTAGAAACACTTCTTTTGAGCACAGGGGTGATAGTAGAGCGCACACTACTGTAGAGGCTTGTGTAATGTGGGAGGTCGGAATAACTAGCCTGAAGCCATTCTACACATCTTTTCTGGACAGAATATTGATAGCACAACACATCATTACAACTTTTTAACAGCCTATTGACAATCCAAATCTATGACTTTTTGGATAACATTTAGATGTCAATTTGTGTAATATTATACATTAAAACCCCTAATTATAGTACAAAAACCATATACTAATATCCTGAGGATGCTGCAGCCTGGATGTAGAATATGTTAAGACAAAAATACAGGCCTTTTATTTTAACCTTTTTGTAGTGCTGTTTCTGAATACGCATGAGGATGACCACATTTTCCTTCCCTTTTCTTTTTAGATTTCAAGCTGTGATGAATGTCTTCCTCCTTCCAGATCTCTGCTGTTTAAACTTGGTTAGAAATCCCCCTCTGAGAGGTTCAGCACCTGCACAATGCACACTGTTTCCCTATGGTATACCCTTCAATCCACTATGCATACTCATGCATACTTTGGCAATTGCTCCCAAGTCACCTCTACTGAGGACAAAGCTTGTCATTATTTTGCAAGTAGTCTTGTAGAACTGTAAACTTTCTAACTTCTGAGGATAGGTTTAGGTTTTATGAGTGACCATCACTGCTCTTTGAAACAGGAGCACATTGGGGCTGATTTACTAAAATGCCTAAAATGTAGACAGTCTGGGGAAATATATTAATCAATTTACGCCATAATTGTTGCATGGTAAAGTCATAACTTTTTAGCTCAAGCCCCACTTGTGCTAAAATTTACAACTTTTCAACCTTCTTGGGCTCTGCCTGCCTTTTCTAGAGATGGGTGTAGCTCTTTAAAAAGGGGCATAGTCTCCAATGGCCCATCAGGTTAATTATAATTTATGCCAGTAACTAATGTAAATTATTGTGGAAATCTATGCCAGCACAGTAGCTGATGCAGATTTCACATTTTGGCCAAATATGTACCTACTTTTATTAAAGGTTGTGCACCTCTTGATGTATTTCACTCCAGGGCACTCTTAGACCGGAGGAGGAGATTTTTTTTATAATATGGATGAATTAGGGACCTTCTGGAGGCCCAATTAGGGAACTTGATTTCTACTCTCATTGACTTTAATGGGAATTTAGATGAGGTCATGCATATTTCAGATTATTTTTTGAAAATAAGGACAATCCTGATCCAAACCAATTATTCTTAGGCCAGTCTCGCACAAGCGATCCAGATTCCACATGTGGGAGCCCGCAGCAAAATCTGGCTCTGACCCCGGCTGGTGACCTTACGTACCTTTCTGTATTGTGGATGACCACGGATGCTCACCGTTGGTCATGCGCAGTACAGATTTTCTTTTTAAAAATTAGTTTCTCCCACGTTGTTTCTACGTCGATGACGTGGGTACCCGCGGCGTATCTGCAATGTCAATTGCAGATGGGCTGTGGGTCGGACGGCTTCCATTGAGTTCGTGCAGAATCTGCACGAAAAGAGAACATGCTGCGATTTTAAATCCACTCATGGAAATCACAATCACTATCCGCTCATCTGAGCAGATATGCAAATGTTCTATTTTTTTCAATGTGTACGGAATACTACGGATCGGCCATGTGGGTGACGATTGTGGATTCCGCAATTGAAATCCAGTCGTGTGAGACCAGCCTAAAATCGCTAAACTCTAGTGATAACTGTAACTCCATTACTGCTTTTGTTGTTTATGCCAAGTTTCCTGATGTATTAGCCACAAAGAGTTTGGCTAGCATAGTAATTTTGCAGTTACGGTTTTATACATGTTACTACACTATCTGTTGGCATACTGAGACTAGAAGGTTTGCATTGGGATCAGCATATGTTTGCTTACAAAGTAAGCAAATTAAGGTTTTCAACATTTAGAGTGTACTCAAATGTGTCATCTTTTTCAAGTTTTTAATGCAGTTTTTTAACCCATAATCAGGACTGGATCTAAAATTGAGGAGACTTTGTATCCATTCTTTATTTTTTCTCTCCTTTTATAATCCACATCTGGTTTTGGCTCACTGGCATAACTATAGGTAAGGTGACCAGAATTTCCTAGGGTCAAAGCAAGACAGAGGGGTGTGGTCAGGGGGCGGGGCTTATCACAATGTATGATTTTTACCTCCGTCGTTATAAAAAGTGCAGGGCCATTTCAAAAAAGACATGGAGCAAATTCCGCAGCATTTCTGCATCCAAAAAACAGTCAAAATCTGTAGCATTGGTGCAGATTTTGATTGGAAATCAGCCAAGTACTCGCAGCTGATTTCGTACCATGTGCGCTCCCCTCACCTCCTCTAAAGGCTTCCTGTTGTCAGCACTCCCTGGCTAACGGTTCCCAGTGGCCTGTAGTGGCCTCATCTAACTAACATCACCTGACGACCCTTACCTGACCAGGCCACACCAATGATATAGATTTTTACTGGTTTTTGGAGCAGCATTTCCACCACATGTAAACATACCCTAAGTTAGCTTGGGGTATGCTGCCACATGCAAAGTGGTTTCAGTAGTAATAGTGGCCCCCACAATGGCCCCAGTAGTAATAGTGACCCCCACAGTGGCCTCAGTAGTAATGCTGACCCCCACAGTGGCCTCAGGAGTAATGCTAACCCCCACAGTGGCCTCAGGAGTAATGCTAACCCCCACAGTGGCCTCAGTAGTAATGCTGACCCCCACAGTGGCCTCAGTAGTAATGCTGACCCCCACAGTGGCCTCAGTAGTAATAGTGTGCCCCTCAGTGGTCTCCATAGTAATAGTGCCCCCCACAGTGGCCTCAGTACTAATACTATTACAAATAGTGTCCCCTATATCGGCCCTAGTAGTAACAGTGAACTCCCACAGTAGCCCCAGTAGTAATAGAGCCCTCTCATATACTTACCCTCCTCCTAGTCTTCAGAGTGCCGCTGCTCCTATTCTCAGTACTGCTGCGAGTGGAAGTGTGCGCCTGCAGCAGTGCCTCCTTCCCTCTCCCCTTGCGGAACTAAGGAGAAGAGGTCAGGGGAGGAGGGGAGGAAGATCTCCGATGCACACACTGCTGTCAGTTTGTGCATCTGGCCATGGTGTAGCAGAGTGATTACTGCAGCACCCCGGCTGGTAATCACTTTAATGGTGACCCCACATCCTGGAAGCAGGACAGGTGTCCTGAAAGTGGGACAAATTGCTGTCCCGCTGGGGCTTCGGGGAAAAGCGGGACACAGAGTCCCAAAGCAGGACTGTCTTGCCTAAAGCGGGATGCCTGGTCACCTTACTATAGGGGATGCAGGGGATGCGGTTGCACCCGGGCCTGTACTTCCAGTACTATGAATAAAGCATTATAGTTTGGGGCCCTGTTACAGGTTTTGCATTGGGGCCCAGGAGCTTCAAGTTACACCTCTGCTTAAGTTGGCGGGCCCCAACATAAACTTTTGCACCCAGGCCTGTGAGCCTTTAGCTATGCCCCAGTTTTGGCTTCAAAAACCACATTTAAAAAGTTAAACAACCCCCCCCCCCTCCCCCGCTTCCCCCTGCTCACCGCCGCAACTCACCTTTCACCCGTGCCAGCAGCCGAATCTTTAGACACGAGCGGGCAGGTACTCGAATAAGGCAGTACTCGCTCGAGTAGTTTCCCTTAGCGAGTATGCTCGCTCATCTCTACTAATTAGCCTAACAAGGTGCCGCTGATCATGGGTATGTGCAGCATTTAGCACATACCCACGCGTGTAGATGTGCGTGTTTGCGCTCCTCCTATAGAACCTCTATGGGGCTCATTGGTGCACAAATATACACAAAACAGAGCAGGTGCTATTTTTTTGTAGGGGCAAAAAAAAAGAAGTGACAATGAACCTATTTAAATCAATGGGCTCTATTCTCCGCGTTTTGCCGGCAGGATTTTCTTTGCGCACAAAAACTAGCAAAAACATGCTCATCTGCAAAGTCCTTAGGGCTTCTTGTATTGATTTCAATGGGTTTTCTGCTCATTTCTGTATTTTGTGTGCGCATTTCATGTGCATCATTCCCTTTATGTTCGTCATTCATTTCATTTATGGACTAAAAACCATCGTTGGGTCGTTTACTTATCATTCAATTTAAATACCGATCATTCAGTCCTTCTCATTCACTTATAGAGCAAATGTGAACAACTAGAGGATTTTTCATTTGAGCAAGCCGACGATGTATCTGCTGTATAAGCTCTGACATTGTTTGCTTGTTCCAACAATAATCATTTGGTGTAAACGGACCTACGTGCTCCTTCACACAAAAGCATGCATTTTTGTGCTATGTCTGAGGCTTTATTGCGCGCATATCAGCGTATTTTACTGTACCTTTTGCGCACACTGGGCATTCTCATCTGCATGTGGCAGGCAAACACGTCTATATTTAAATGGCTATTTAGCCTAATGAGTTCTAGATGTGTTCTTTTGTATACCAAATTGTGCACTGTTTCATGCATCCCCTTGCATATTGTACATGCATTTGCGCACCCCACATAGACTTTTATAGGGAACTATGGTGTTCAAATGTGCAGAAAGATACAGCATGTCCAAAATCGGGAACTGTGTAGGAATCCATTGACATCTATTCTCTGCATATTATGCATGTAAATTTTACACGCACAAATACACCCATATAAAGGAGCTCTCAGTCACCGAACTCTATGAGTGAGCAACATGGGCATGCTTTGTGCCTCAATGGAAGAGTGCTGTGGGAATGCTCTATGCACAGGTTGGGCCGGGCTTACACTGGCGGATTTGTATTGCAGATTTCATGATCGCCGTCCGCACAGACGATCCGTTGTGAAAAGCAGGCGTGGAAAGGCATGAACTTTCAATTTTTCCATCACACTCACGAATACAAATTGCGTATTTTGCAAGCGGAAAAAAAATCGCAGCATGCTCTACTTTACTGCGGAATCTGCGCAGACGGCCTCCATTTAAGTCACAGGGAAATACAAACAAATTTTAAAAAACTCTACTGCACATGACTGCCTGCGTGCCTCTACGTTCATCCGCAGTACAGCTTAATGAGGTACGCATGCGGAAAGTGACCCGCTCGTGTAACCCCGGCCTTACTGTGGAAGGGAGTGGGGCTTAGCTATCCCTATTACCTTCTGTCAATGGTTTGACCCTGTGCTACCTGCCTCCAGCTTTTTTAATTGTGACCTGTATAAAAAGTAGCGACTTGGTACACAGTGTGAAAATTGCAATATCTCTGAGTATTTTTTAAACTTTGAAATATAGCATTGAAAATGAAAAAATAAATCATATATATATCTGAAAACAATATAAAATCAGTTATATTGTTGCTAATAGACTTTCTTTAAACAGAAAGTAGTCAATTATATCTATAGCAAATACTGATTCTTATTCTTTATGAATATATTGCTGAAGTGGTTTTAACTTTGTTTTTGTTCAACTTTAGAGAAGACCAAGTACAATCTCTCAGTCAGATGGTCAGTTCTGCAATGCATGACTTGGTCATCAATAGAACTCAGTGAATACGCCAGAGTTGCTACATAGTGATATGCCTTAAAATGAAGATGTGTTACCGTAGAAATATTCTGCGCACATCGTACCCTTTTATCCCTATAAAATCATTATTAAAGTGGCTTTCATTAAATTGTAATATATTCTAGAACACATTCATAGAAGCATCTTTTCAGCATTTACAAGGCTACCGATAGCAGTGTGTACTCTGAAACCGAATGAAAACTATAAGTCTAACAATAGAAACTGCAGGCTGGTTATGCAAATGCCACTTGGAAGATGAATTCTTGATGTGCTATCATATCTGTTGTGCACCATGAGTGCCCTCACTTATTTTGAATTTCCAGCATGAAATCATTCGGCTGTATAGCAAATAATTGTTGGCATTCACTATAATAAAAATGCAAAAGGAGTCGCTTTTTATTGGAAATAAGTGCTTACAAACAGCACTACGCTAACACTAAACCCAGTGTGCCCTTTGTGTGTATTTATTACCAGCCGTCACTGCAGGTATCACATTAACGAAATGTAGAGCTGCTATTTTTTACAATGTCATATTATTCAGAGGTCAGTGCTTACTAATAAACAGGGAAATACCAGGAGGGAAAGAAGTGGCAGGATGAGTTGTGACAAAGGCTACCTGGGGACTTGGCATGTAACGTCTAGGGTGAGCTGCACTACTTCAGTAGCATTCTCTTTGGTTATACCAGTATTGTGCAAAGAAAAAGATCATTTATTACATTTAAATCATCTGATTTATTGCGGTTTATGCGGTACGGAACAAAGACGGCTATACATATCAGATATCTGTCAACTATGGAACAAAGACGGCTATACATATCAGATATCTGTCAGCTGAACTATCATATGAGCAAATATACATATCATTTCATAAGAGCGGAAGAGATAATCAGCATCATATTATTTATATAGGGCCACTATGTTATATTTCACAGCACTTTAAAATTTAGCAGGTATATGTACAGTTGGAAGAAAAAGTAAGTGAACCTTTTGGAATTAGCTGGATTTCTAGATTGATTACTAATAAAACGTGGTCTGATTGTCAAGTCACAGTCATAGATGAACACAATCTAACTAAACAGTTGTGTCTTTTGTTTGCGCACGTTGATGTGATCCATGTTGATAGAAAAAGTAAGTGAACCCTTGAATTTAATAACCCATATATCTCACTTTAGTAGCAATCATCTTAACCAAATGTTTCCTGTAGTTGTAAATAAGATTGGATAATGTTGAGGATTAGTTTTGAACCATTCTTACCTGTAGATATGTTTCAGTTCATGGAAGGGGAGGATTGAAGGGATTTATTAAGGACTTGAAAGAAAGGTTCTCTATTTTTCGAGGGGCACATCTCTTTCTCGGCTGTGTCTCATCTCCTTTAAGCGAACGGTGCAGGAATGCAATTCCATATACAACCCCTTTAAAAATCTGATTCCCTCTATTGAACAGAGTAAGTAAACTTCCAATAGGCATGAGCCGATCTGCTTTAAAATGGCTTAAAAAGTTTCTTCTTGATCCCCAAGTGGTGATTAGATTGGAACCACATTCAAACTACAGTCCTTTACATTTCCATAAGAGTTTATCCTGTTTTGTCCTAACAAATCATCCAACTGATGGACCCCACAATGATCAGACATGTCTAAGTAACTTTTTAAATCCTCAGTCAGATATCTATTTCTGAATGTAGACGACAAGGGATCAAATGACTGTATTCCCTGACTCTATTATATCCACAATCTCCTATATCTATTATTGTATTCATACAGATATGTTAACTTGACCTTATGTTACACGTCTTTTAAAGGGACACAGTCACCATGGAAGAACACCATAAACTAAGTTATGGTGCTGTTCCAGAAGGTGATGGGGGGCCAGGGATGTATCTTTTATACTCACCTGGTCCCTGGTTCCCATGATGTCCTCCCTTAGAGTTCTATGGGAAAGTACATATTACCGATCTGAAAAGACTGAACTTTTCAGAGCTTGCACAGCCTTCCTGAAGGCCATTGTAGGAACCAAAGAGCGGGTGAGTATAAAAAAATACATTCCCCAGCTCCCCATCACCTTCCAGAGCAGTACTATAACATAGTTTATAGGTGTGTTCCATTGTGGCAGTGTCCCTTTAAACTATTAGCAAAATAAGCTTGTTTACTTCACTAAGATCTGCAATCTAGCAGCCAAGCAAAGCTGTGATTTCTAAATGCAAACATCTGTTTAATTTTATTTTCTGCTTTAATGTTTTATTTAAAATTAATACTTTATAAAGAAAACTCTCATTTCATGAGGCAAATGATAAAACCAAAGGCAGCATATGTTTTGCTTAAATGCACAATAAATTAATGCATGTTTAACAATTACTAATCTCAGTGCATATTAACCATCTAGCTATTATTCTTTGAGCCATATGCTGAAAATATTGTCACCGTAAAAATAATACTATGCAATCTGTTTACTTTGGAATTTAACTCTGGTTAATATGGTGATTAGTACAATACTGTAATATTTTACCAGGATACTTTAGTCGAAAGCACATCACATTTTGAGAGTCTGAAATTTGGGTCCATATTGGATGGTGGGTCAGAACTTTGGTTCTAATTTTGTCAACCCTTTCAGCGTTAAACAGTTCTTAATGACTAATAGTTTAGCAATGTAAGCAATCAGTAGATAATAGT
This sequence comes from Eleutherodactylus coqui, assembly GCF_035609145.1. Taxonomy (NCBI): domain Eukaryota; kingdom Metazoa; phylum Chordata; class Amphibia; order Anura; family Eleutherodactylidae; genus Eleutherodactylus; species Eleutherodactylus coqui. The sequence goes on along the minus strand of NC_089843.1, from coordinate 178,430,569 downwards.
AGCAACACAATCGGATCCAGCACACCATGCGCACCGCACTGTGAAAAGAGTTGGATGTACATTGCGCCATACAGGCACCGCAGGTACCAAAGAGTAGGTGAGTATAAAAATGACCTCACCTGGCTCCTTGTCACCTCCCCTAACAGCAAAATAACTTAGCTTATGGTGCTGTAGGGAGGTGACAGGTTCCCTTTTAAATAATAAGCTAAGTGTTCTAACCCCTCTTATTAAAGTGAGGGGGATGTCTATTTTCAATGCAATGTTGTAGTTATCTTATCTCCATGTAACTGGAGTTTCAAATTTAAAAAGTCCAAAGAGATCTCTGAAATCTGTGAAGTAAGATAGCTGCACTAGGGATTAATGTTGAGTTCACAGATAAACTGTTTACAATCATTCACTCTTACATTCCACAATAAGAGAATATCATCTATATATCATAGCTACCTAATCACATGTCAGCAAAAAGCACAGCATGGGTACACGTATGTTACTTTACACCAACTTAAAAAGAGCCTGACCTTGGGAGTGGGCAAGAGTGCATCCATTCCCGTGCCCAAGATCCATTTATAAAAGGTGAGATCAAACACGAAACTATGGTGTTCCAAAATGAATGCAAACAAGTCCAATAAAACTGATTCATGGAGACTCCCTAAAGTTCCATTTACACAGGACAAATGTTGGGCAAACCATGCCCGACACTCATCCCTGTGTTTCCTCGCTCCCGTGCTCCTGCATGGGAGCTAGCAGAGCTGTCTCGCTCACGGAGTAGCCAGTAGGGGGTGGGGCAGTGCAGGAGATTTCTCCCCCGCCCCTCTCCATTGCCATAACACAGCAGTCATTCGCTACTGAATGGCCACTGTTTAAACTGACCGATGAGCAATGAAGCTCATCGCTCATTGTTTATGCAGCATAAACGATAAGCGATGAGCTGATCACTCATCGTTCAGTTTAAACAGTAGCCGTTCAGTACTGAACGACCGCTGCGTTATGGCAATGAAAAGGGGCGGGGGACGAGAGGAGAGAAATCTCCTGCACTGCCCCACCCCCTGCTGGCTGCTTTGTGTGTGAGCAAGCTCTGCTAGCTCCCATGCAGGAGCATAGGAGCGAGGAAACACAGGGACAAGTGTCGAGTATCATTTGCCCAACACTCGTCCCATGTAAATGGAGCTTTAGTCTGTTAATTTGGATTGGGAAGAGGAAGGATATGATATGGCAAATGGCTCACTTGGTATGACATCAGCACAGTGCTCAGCTGAAACTATTTTTTGATATATTTCATATTCTTTACTTTTGTACTACTATAACCTCCTGAAGAAGCCACATATGCATGAGGTTTTACTACATCCCCCTCACTTCAATAATAAGGGGTTCAGCACTTGTTGAACATGTTGCATTTAGGATGCACTATTTTTAAATGGGTATTCCAGTCTGTTTTAACTGATGGCCTATTCCCTGTATAGGTCATCAGTAGTTGATGAACAGGGGTCTGCCGCTTGAGAACCCTGTCCATCATTTGATTGTATGGCCTGCTGCACTCTGCAGCAGGCTGGACATAATTATCAATAGTTAGAGGTACTAGGGACAATTCTGGCTTCACTTCCATTAAAATCAATGGGAGCACTAATAGGTTGTCACATCCTGTCCAGGAAGTACAGTAAAAACTTGGTGCTCCCATTGATATTAAGGGGAGTGAAGCCGACGCTGCCACTGCTTCCACTGGGCATTAATGATGATTAACTGATGGATAGGGATCCCAAGCAGTGGACCCCTGTCAATCAACTATTGATGACCTATCCAAGGGATAGGTCATCAGTTAAAATAGACTGAATTTCCCCTTTATGTATTGCTGACTGTCACAGATGGGAGGGGGGGCTACACCCTTCCAGCCTCTATCACCAATTTGTCACAGTGAGAGAGAAGAGAGATGGGAGAACCCGATCGATCCCATCTTTATCACCAATTTGTCACAGATTGACTACTACGAGCACTTTCACCACTACGAACACTTGTCATGGCAGAGCCTTGATCGATCACTGTAGATGGATTGCAAAAGTCATAAGATTACCGGCAGATTTGTACCCAACTTTCCCAGGCTTCTGCACACAAGCAGAACAAATGCTTAGATCACCCCCTGATCCAGTTTAATGACTCCCACACTCTACAATACCCACACACATTTGCTGCCACCACCAGCTTTTGTTTCTCAATAAAGCTGGAAGCCACACTTATGAATTATTAACACAATCTTTGGAGTTATGGTTCATTTTAAAATGGACAAGGTTTGACAAATAAATTGCAAATTTATTCTAAAAAAAAGTCTAGCAATGCTAAATATTTATATATACAAAAATGTACAAAAAAAAAGTTACAGTGGAGATAAGGTTTACAAGTATACACAACAAACAGTACCTAAAATAAAACAAGGAGGAAATACGAGAAAGATACCAAATTTGGGATGTTCAGCAGAGTTATTGTAAGCAAACAGGAAAGTCCTTACACTGTGGTGTATCTCCAAAGGTCTAACCCCCAGTTTTTAAAGATTCTCTAGAACACCTCTCTTTTCCCTCTGAGGTCATTCAGAGAAGGGAGGGGTAAATGCGTACGTACCTGTGAAAAACCATAATTCCCCATTTCGGCCATACCTCTGCGGATCCTTCAATCAGGAATATATGCCTGGCATATTTCCGATCATGATTTTATCTATTCAGTGATATCAAATGTGATGTGTAAATTATGACCAGGTATGTGGATTCGACATTTGAGGGAGGTTCCAGGGCCCATACCTCAATGAGTTTAGATGGGTTTTATTCAGCTGGCCTATCCGATTCTGAAAATATAATTCATGTCGGTCACAGAAGTGACCATTAAATAGTTACACAATTTGGTATCTTCATGATAATTCTAAACCACAGGGACAGGTGGAGAAGAAAAAAGAAAGGGGGTTATTTGCATAAAAGCTCTGGTGCAGGGTAAGGGGAGACCAATTGCCTTTCTAACTGCAAGTATTCAAAAGGCCACAGGCCTCAATGGGATTATACAGCAGATACCAAGTGGAACATGAGATATGTCTAAGGCCTAACACACACAACCAAATGTCTGACAGCCCACCATTTTCTATATCACACTGACCTCTTGTTTGCCATCTAATGCTGGGGATTTTTTTCCCTATGTGCCTATACTAGGCATTTCTGGATTATATAGGTGCTGAATCCTTTTGTGTTGCTACTATTGTTCATTGATTGGGGGAAAGGGACTTGTTATTTGTATAGCGCCAACTTATTCCGTAGCACTTTTAGGTAATTTATTTATTACCCCCCACTAAGCTGGGTACTTGGAAGGCTGAGTCAACCTTAAGCCGACTACCTGAACCATGCAGAGATTGAACTCGCACCCTTCAGATTATGAGCGAGAGCTTAGGACTGCATTCTGCTGCCTTAACACTCTGCGAGAGGTGTGATTGGGTGGTTGCATGACATGAAACTGCAACCTCTTTGGATATTTTTGTTGCACTTTGTGCAATTTTAGTGTTTTTAACCATTTTGAAACTGTTTAATAAAGTAGATATAATGGCAGTTTTTTTCAAACTTTTCTTTTTATTGTGTCTTCTCAGGTTGAATTTAGTGTGCTGCATGTTATTATTATTTATTGAGTAGTTTCACGTACAGATTGTTATTTCTGACATCGGGCCCTGTCCCCATTGGGGCTCACAATCTATATTTGCCTATCTGCATGTTTTTGGAGTGTGGGAGAAAACCTAAGTGCCCGGAGGAAACCCAAAGAAACACAGGGCAAACACGCAAACTCCATGCAGATGTTGTCAGATTTGAACTCATGACCCCAGTGTTGCAATACAAAAGTGCTAAAGACTGAGCCTGAAAAAAATGAGGCTGCTTTTTAAACCTGAAACAATACCATCCATCAACACAATACCATCCATGTCTGTCCCTAGACTTTGGTGTTGCAAAAATGTCAGCTATCTGTTCATGCTTTTCTAAATGTACCTGTTGAATTGAGCTCAGATTTCATTTGGACTGGTGCAGGGGTGGATTTCTTTGTCTTTCTTTGGATAAATATAATTGCATACGGATGTCTAGATATAATTTCGGTAGTAAGAAAATAGCCTCTATTCATTATGTACAATTTCCAATTTGTGGTGATTGTCACCATTTTTTTAATGATTAAGAATAAATAGTGTGAACATATTTCATGCATTGTGTTAGAAGTAAATTCAAGGCTCTGACTAGTGATAGTGTGAAGACCCGTTATGTGCTCCAATACAGATTACCTCTACTCACTGTGTTCTTGCTTTCTCTCCTTAATTCATTTTTGCTATTTGCTTTCTAGTAAAAATCTGTTAATGAGCAATACAGTGATAATCTCCTTTGAATGTTCTTACTTTTCTAAATTTTGGTAAATAAAATAAAAAAATAATGTAATCTAAAAAAGGATTTTTGAAATAAAACTGTTTTTTTCCAATAAAGCAATACAAATAATGTATTGTATATAGGCAAGAAATATATATATATTGCATGATACATTTTTAGGTTTATTGAGGATTATCATTGGAAATCCAAAGGTTTCTGCAACAAGATATTCTTTGAAAATCAGCATTTTTTACTCGAAATTCAATTTATTTCTCTATTTTTTTTAATTCACTGTAGCCATATTTTCTTGAACTATAAATGTATATGTTCTTATCAGTCGGCACACATTCCGAAATAAAATTGAGGAGTTATTGTTGCCTACCAGTTGCAGAGATTTACAGAGGTTAATCTCTGCGATGTCAGTAGGTAATGAAATATTTCAAGGCAAGATTTGTCATAAACTCACCTTTTTCATAATACCATCATACATAATATTTCTCATCCTGACTTCTCATCCTCCACAGTGCAAAAAAGATGCATTGCCACAGAGTCTGCCTGCAAAGTACGGTAAGTGACTAATATTTAATGGCATATCCTTTCAGACACTGTATCACTATCATTCATCAACTGGTTCTTAGCATAAAACCACTTGCAATTTTTTTCTTCAAATACAGTATTGTTCAAGAGAGTCTAGAACCATAAGGACAGCATGAAAAGCAAGTAATATCATCTGCATGCTTCAATGAATAGATACAGACTTTAGGTTAACACATACAGGGATGGAAAGAGAGAAGTTGACATTTGAACACAATGACATTCAAGCATAATCAAAAAGGCAGAGTAAATTCTGTACAGACACTAATCTTGTAATCTAAACCTGTCCATATCCTGATTAATGAAGTGTCAAGTGTATGTGCCAAGCATTCATCCATTCAAGTAGCTATTTTTACTCTTTTTAAACATTTTGCTTATCGAGGTGGACATTCAGTGTTGCCATTGAAGAAAATATAATTTAAAAAACGGTAAGTCAGACATACAAGATATAATACATTTAAATGAATGCTCCAGACATGTCACAAATGTACCTTTCCACATCTTTGCCTACTCCACGAGTTTCATGGCTGGGTAGCAATGGGATTTCAATGGTACTATTTAATGTTCTTAAAAACTTTAAATAATGTCTAAATGGAGTAAAATGGAGAAAGAAAAAAACACAATTCTGCTATCTCTCTGTGGGTTTTGTTTTTACTATGTACATACTGCGGCAAAAATTACATGATAACCTCATTCCATGGGTCAGTACAATTATGATGATGATATATATATATATATATATATATATATATATATATATATATATATAATTATAATTTTTTGCTGTACCAGTTTTTAAAAAACATTATCTTCAGGGGAAAAAATTATTTTCTGCCACCATCTTCTGACAGCCATAATTTTTTATTTTTCCATCGACACAGTTGTGTCAGAGCTAGTTTTTTGCAGGACATCCTGTAGTTTCTATTGGTACTAATTTGGAGTACATCCAACTTTTTCAGCACTTTTCATTACATTTTTTTGGATATAGGGTGACGAAAAAAGCGCAATGCTGGCATTGTGTATTATATTTTCTGACAACGTTCACCGTGCGGGACAAATAATGCATTACTTCGATAGATCGGACTTTTACGGATGCAATGATGGCAAATATGGTTTTATTGTTTTGTTTTTCATTATAAATATGGGAAAAGGTTTTTTTACTTTTACTTTCTTTTATTTTTTTCTAATAATTAATAAAACGTTTTTTTACATTTTTATTTCGTCCCTACAGGGGACTTGAACTTGCGTTCATTTGATTGCTTCTGCAGTATAATGTAATATCATAGTAGTACATAAAACCACAATCTGACAGACCTTTTGATACGCAATTAACCATGGCAGCACTGTGGGCCTTTAGAAGGCTCCTGTCTGCCAAGGCAATCAAATGGTAGGTCTCTCGAGGGTGAAGGGGGGAGGAAGGGCGTTCGGGACTCCCAGCTTAGATCAAGGGATTTAAATGCTGGCGTGTGTCAGCTGTAAGAAACAGCCAGCACCTACATTGTATAGAGTGGGGTCGGCTGTCAATCTCCATCTCCCTCTATACAAACCCCAAATACACAGAACGTAACTATGCGTCTAGTGTAATTTAAGGGGTTAAATAAGTTGCATACAGACCTCGGTGCCAATATTTGAACCTGAGCTGTTGTGACATGACTTCCCTGATTGCCATTTACATTTTCCACTATACAGTATTGTTTTCTAGCACCATTGATGTGCCTCCACTATCGGAATTCAATCATGTGTTTCTTCTATCAGAGGGGAAGACCAGGGGACTTTCATACATGTATGGTTTCTTGGTACAGGAAAGTAATTCTGATAGGGCATGTTTTTTTTGCCAAGTGGGAACGTGATTTTGAGGCTACTTTTGAGTAAGGGGACATCTTAAAAGCCTGTCTTTTCTACTGTGGCATCTCTTTGTTCTTGCAGGTGAGAAAGAAGAAGCACAAAATCTAACCTAGGTGGTATTACTGTCCTATTGATGTATATCATGTTTCCAAGTGCCTGAAGTTTGCTGGCGGTGCAGTTGGACAGAGGCACCATGTTACTTATATGAGGGGTGGGGGTGACTTGCCGAACCATCAAATCATTTTGGGATATGAGTTTGTAGATGCGAGGTGCTTTATCTGGGACACGAGTACCAAACACACCTCAAATTACATTACTCTGTGTCCTGTCTGGATCACTGGCAACAATTAAGGGGTTGTTGAGATACATTCTTGCAGCTGCTAGACAGGTAATCCTTTAGAGATCCCTTTGAGCACCTTCTCATTATGAATGGCTTTCAGAATTTCATACCATAATGAGGATTGAAGAACTAATAGTGGAAAGGGAAGAACGCTCAAAAGCATTTATATCACTTTGGTATGCTTGGAAGGACTTTGAAGACATGCCTGAATTCAATGATCTGATGAGGTAGAGCCTCTGTGTTCTATAAGATATGGTGGCAGGCACAGACTTTCATGCCAGAACTTCCCATGTAACCCCTCTCCTCAACCCCTTTTTTTTCTCCTTTTTTTCTTCTCTCCCTCTTCTTTTTTATCATTTTCGTCTAGTGCATAAACATAAGATTTTACAGGTTGCATAGTTTTCTGATATATGGATAGTATATGGCAGATCTTTTTCGCTCTGCAGAGTTAGAAATGGGAACTAATTCTATGTAATTGCACTACACTACATTACTGTATTTTGTTAATTAATGGTGTTTGATAAAATTTTAACAAACATTGATTAAACATAATTTTTACACTATACAAAAGTACATCCTGGTTCTTCCTGTCCTTTGTAACCAGATTTTTGGTTTGTTCCACTATGATCATGTCTGACCCACAGCTTGAGACCTCTGTCATTGAAACCTCTGGACTGAGTATGCTTTGATATCCTTGACTCGTTTTTTACTTTCTCCAGTACATTGTAATATAAACTTTTCTGTTCTCATTGTTCATTTCAACTCTATTAACCCATTGTTGTTGCATCTGGTTCCACCTCAGTAAGACATTATCTACAAAATTAAAGAATGGACCGGTATAGGGAATTTAAAGGGGTTGTACCATCTTTAACCGCTCTGCTGCAGGAAGCAGACAGCTGTGTACATTGCGCAGTGGTCCAGATTGGTACTGCAGTCCTATTAAAGTAAACAGGACCAACCCAGGCCACTGTGAAATGTATGGAGTTGTCTGTTTTGTCAGCAGAATAGTTAAAAGTGGGATAACCCATTTAAGTCATTTGGCCAGCTGTGTACTTCAACCTTAATTGCAAATGTGGGAAAGGTGGCTCCTATAAGTGAATTATTCTGTCTTGTTGATTTTCTAAGGAAGCATAGGAATCAGATATCCAAGCACTGCAGCCCCTTCAAACACCTAATTGGCAGGGGTGCCGATAGTATCTACATGTACCTGCTGTTTCACAGGAGGGAGTATCACTGGCTCACTGACAGAGCGGCCAGCAGGGGACTGGGGCGGCTGGAGGAGATTTCACTCCTCGCTCTCCCCCACCCCTCTCCATTCACTTAACACAGTGGCCATTCAGTTATGCAGCCTAAACTAGGAAAGATGAGCTGAATGATGTAAAGTGTAAAATTCAGTCGTTCAGTACTGAATGGCCACTGTGTTGAGTGAATGGAGAGGGGCGAGGGAGAGCAAGGAGAGAAAAATCCTCCAGTCACCCTGCTGCAAGCCAATGATACGCGCTCCTGTGCACGGGAGTAAGTATATGCAGGGACAAGTGTCGAGCATTGTGTGCCCAACATTCGTCCCATGTAAATGGGGCTTTAGGTTAAGTCATCAATTTTAAAAAGCTGGATAAGGCCGCCTGCACACAGGCGGGTCAGACCCCGCATGCGGCATTTCCACAGCAGAGTTCAATCCGGTGCCCAGCCGGTGACCCCAGCGTACCTCTCCACCGTCTTCTCCTCAGCTGCTGATGCATCGGTGCACATGCAGCCGCGACCATTCTGCAATGATGATTGCTGATGCATACAATAGGAAGATTATTGAATTCAGGACTTTCGAACAAAAAGACATTGTTTTTAAATTACCTTTCACTGGTTTCTACAATGACTCATGTTCTTATAGTACCAGACCATTCTGTTAGTGGTAGATACTGGAATCCAATAAGGAATCCTAATTGGTTGTCTATTTGAATGTTTAGGTCACAGTTGGAAAATAATGACCCATCAGGGGGAATCTATTTCAGGAAGGACTGGAGAGTATACCTGCCCCTAAAGATAAGAGTGAACATTTTTATTTGCCAAACACTACATTTGTATGCTTGTCACAAGCAATGGTTGTTCAGAATTCAAGACCGTAATGTAACAAGTGAATGCAGTTAAAATGCCGTCTGAGTTACCTGTTTAATAAAGTGAGTGATATGGATACCTAAACAGATTCCATACAAATGAACAATAGTCTTTTTGCTCCATTATCCTCTCCACTTAGTATTTAAGAAATGCCTGAGATCAGAAGGCAGACAAAAAGCCAGTAGAGTAGAAATATTAAGCAAAATGGCCGATTTCTGGTGTAAGCTATACTAGCAAAGTGGGGTACATGACGTTTGCCAAAATTGATTATGTTTTAGACTCTCTTTGCACTTGCCTTCATAGTTTTGAAAGTGTCTAGAAAAAACAGAGTGTGTAGAGTGAGTTGTAAAGTGGGAGTTATAAAATGTGGCAAATTAGCAAAAAAGGTGTCCCATTTTTCGGTGGTCACTAGGAACATCTCTATAGAGTCTGCATACTCTTGTTGCGTTTGCTTGGGCTTTCCTCTGACATTCCAGAAAAAAAAACATGTAGTGTTAATTAGCTTTCTATAAAATTGGCATTGTGTGCGTGTGAAGAGCCTTTACCTGGCATAATTATTGTGCGAATAATCGTTAAGTTGAGTGTTTTTGTTTGATAATTGGTAGGCTAAAACACACGGAGCGACCGAATGATCAGAGATAAATCGCTAGATTCTCACTGGTCAGATCTTTCATGCAGACCTAAAAATCATTGTTTGTGACAAATCCTTTCAGGTGTCATCGCGTCTTACTGACTAGAAAGGAACAGCAGAAGGGTTGACTAGAGGCAGTATGCTAATTAGCCGTATTTTTTTCAGCGTAAATACATATCAAGCGAATGATACATGATCTCTATTTCACGGCCCGTCGCATGCATGCTCCAATTTATCTTACAGTATAAAAGGGCCTTAAGATAGGGAAATTAGATGTGAGCCTCACTGGGGAACAAGAATTGATGTGGAAGATGTCAATCTCTGTATTCAATTGAGGAATATGTTGGCACTATCTAAGCAACAGAAATACAGAAATAAGCGCACAACATGTTTAGAAAGTTGTACCAAATTTATCATGTCGTTGTGTTGTTTCTGACTCCCACTTGCATGCATCCTACAACATTATTGATAATCTTTCCAAGGGTGTGTGATCCCTAAGATTATTTAAAACTTCTTGCGCATGATGGGGTTTATTTGCTATTAACATTTTGCACCAGAAAACTGCAAGAATGATTTGCGCTACATTTATTATGTGTTTTAGACACTTTGATACTTTTTTTGTTGTGTCTGACAAAATGGTGTTCCGTCATAAAAAGGGGGGTTATATGATTTATGATGCCCTACAGCTTTTGTTAAACTACCCATAAAAAGGGGGTTGCAGCTTAATTAAACTGAACACTGTGACAGCATTGTCACAGTGTCCAGTGACAAGGGGACTCCCTGCGGAGATGAAGAAATCCTCTGCCACAGCTGTTACAGCTGTGGCAGAGGAGCGCGATGTTCTCCCATTGAATTCAATGGAGCCAGCGCTACAGCTGGCTCCATTGAAAGCAATAGGCTGCCGGCAAGCCCTAGAGTAATATTCGGGGAAGGGCTTTAAATATAAGCCCTTCCCTGAAAATTATCGCTAAAATTGGTAAAAAATGAAAAAAATTTATATATACTCACCTCTCAGCAGCTGCCGGGGCTCAGGTGCGTCCAGCCGGATCTTCTCACTGCAGTGCTCTGAAGTGCTTTCAGCAGGCGGGGATTTAAAATCTCATTCGAGGGTTCGGTACAAGGACACAACCTGGATTTGCAAAAACAGCATCCAGATGACTCCATTGACTGCCATTAATCTCTGTTTTAGCAGATTTCCATTAATTTCCAGCATTTTGGCCTTAAAGAATAGTGTAGTGGACTACACTATTCTGACTGGCCAAAATGCCGGAAATGAAAGGAAGCCTGCTAAAAAAGGAGCCCAAAGCTGCTGGTTTGGTCTCCATTTTACTAACAGCAGTCAGGGTTCTATTTGAACTTAATTTTCAGCTATCTAGATGAAGCTCTGGGACAAAACCCCTGTACGAGTTTCCAAACATTATGTGAATGTAGCCTAACAAGGACAAGTAATACGCACAAATTCCTCATGGAATATTATATACTGTATATTGAATAATAGCTAAAGATAAAGCTAATACTCCTAATGTCAAAATGTGCCAGATTCCAAGTCTTTAACTATTATATAAAAATAGAGACTAAGAGGTACAAAATCCAATTTATTGTTGCACTATATAAAAGCACTTGTTCTAAAATTGGCTCCAGTTTTACAAATGCATGCAATATGCAAATGATCAAATGCAAATGAATGAAGTATTTTCCTCACATGAATACAGCTGACTACTCTTATTTCAAAATGCAATTCTGAATAACAAGATAGGAATATCAATCCCAAATTCAATTCCATTAGTATTAATTCAAATTCCCTCATGCATCGTACAGTGATATTTAGACATTTAATTTTATGAGAGAATATAAAATATAATGTTTTAAAACAACAGAGTTCAATTTGTGTTTAAAGGTTTTTGTGCCTGTAATGGTTTATTCATTCACCATTAAGTCTTAACATTTTGTAATCATTTTGTAATTCTTTGTAATTTGTAAAAATGGATAGCAGTTTCCTGGGGTGTAATTTAGATGTTTTAAACTGATCACTAACTATAGCCTGAAGATACCTTTACATGGGACAACTGTCACTTGCATAAGCGTCCTACAGCCGGTCCATGGATTACTGCCCAACTATCGCTTTTGTGTTTTACACAGGAGCAATAATCATCCAGGTGAAGGATGTCTGCTGTCCCACTCCATTCACAGTAAACAGTAATTGCGCAGTCATTGAGTGACTCCTGTTTACATGGCTCAACAGTCGCTTGTTTTTTAATTCAGCTAAAAAATAAGTGAATCCTATAGGTGATTAATTTCTTGCTCAGTGTATCGTTGGTAGCCAAGTGCATACGGAACGGCTATCACTCAAATTTGCTGTTTTGGGGCAATAAGCATGCATGTAAAAGTACCTATGGAACACTTTTCTATGGCAGTAATTTGGTCTGAATTTTGCATCAGCATTCGTAAGCCCAAAACCAAAAGTAGGTCCAAATCTTTCTATTATACTTTTCATTGTCTATGTTCCATTCCTGATCATGCTTTACAAATATACTGTTGTGTAATAGTGGACATGCGTAATCTGGAAGCCTCTGCTCTAGATACGTACCGCCTACATTTTGTGCTAAACCCTTCACACATGTACCCTAAAGTAAGGTAACACTTTTACTGCAGATACTGAAATTAAAGCCTGATGCCCACTGCCGGGTCGGATTCCGTGTACCTGTCTTGAAATCTTCTTTCTGCTCTGTGGATGAGCCGGCTGGTGTGCCGCCAAGCACTTGCAGTGCAGAGAGTCATGCCGGTGATGCTGCAGATCCGCTGTGTCTCGCCGCGGGATGGACAGCTTCCAATGACTGCAATGGAAGCCGTGCGTGCGAGGCTCACACTAGAATAGGACATGCAGCGATTTTTTCCCCGCGAGCGGAAAATCTCAGTTGATTTCCGCTTGTGCGCATGGAAAAACATTTTACATAGCATGTCCTATGGAGAGTATGTGCTGCAAGACTTGAACCCTCGCTCCGGATCCACATTGCAAATACATCCTTACCTTGAACACAATTGAGTTTTTTTTAATTTTGTCATTATGCTTTCAAGTTTATTGATTACATCAATGAGGTAAAGATTCTAATGGTGTTCATTGAAAGTCAATATAATGAGAAGCCGCGTATCATAACTGACCAAAAACATTCATAAGATATATAATTCTTAAAACGTAATATGGCAGTCATTTTGAAAGCCACCATCTTGGAACCAAGTTGATATTTTCAAATGCGTGGTGGTGCATGTGACATATGTTTTACATTTGTGTGGGCAAGTGAGCACCGGGCCCACTCGAACGTGCCCAAAATAGGCTGGCTATAACCCAAACACGGGGACCTAAGACAAAAATCAGACTGAATGTGCTGACGGAAACACCAACTGAACAGAGAACTGCATACTGTGGATTGGACTGATGGACAGACATTACATAGTGACTGACAAATGACCAAAACACTCACCTTGCATACCTGTACACATAAGCAGGTGTCATAGCTATAAAAGTACAAGGTATTGGTTCGTACATTGGCCAATGAACCTAAGCCACAAGGCCATGACAAGGCTCTTCGTGTCTTGAGGTCCCTACACTAGCAAGACACATCTACTAGAGGACCCTATGGGCCACCCTAGCCTAGATATGGCAAAAAACCCAGCAAGACAAAGCAGAGACAAACTGACATAAAACTGACAGAAAATAAATGTAACAACGGACATGAACCAACAAGACACCAAACACACTACAAGCTGCAACGGATAAGAATACATGATCCAGCAGCACCAGAAACAGTTCACACAGCAAGCAGCAACAGCACTGATAACAAGACACAAGTCAACCGCAAACTGCAACACAGAAATAACAGGACTGCTCACCCTGGACAGCAAACAGACACTAACCGGGTATATATGTGAGCAAAGACCCAGGGGATTTGCTAGCAGGAGATCACCACACCCAGCTAGCTCAATATCATTCCACACCTGTGGGCTTGTGCTGACAGAAACCGTACTAATACAGGTCCAAGCCAGCACAAACTAACAATATGTATATGCTAAAGAACTTGATGGGCAATCCAAATCTCTGTTTAATATAATGTACTTTTATTCCTGCCAAAATTATTAACAATATTTCCATGACAAGGAACACAACAACAATCCACTACAGGATACGCTCAATGTGGTCCCATTGTTTCGAATCATCAATGCTATCCTCTTCTTCTATTCACAATGCAATACCTAGGCAGAAATCCTTGCACAGGCATCCTGTATTTGCTGTTGTAAGTGCATCACATTCTAGATCTTCACTGCTTAAACCCTGGACTTGATATCACCCCACAGGTAGAGGTCCAAGGGAGTGAGATCCAGCAAACACGGGGGGTCAATTCCACTGGGCCACAACACCGAATCCACTTCCCAGGAAACTGCTGATCCAAAATCTCGTGGACATCATGTCCATAATGTGAAGAGCACCATCTTGCTGGAAAAACACAGGGCATGAGCTATCTTCATTGTACAGTAATGGGAACACTCCACCATGTAACAAATGCAGGTACTTGGCAACAGTAAGGTTACCACTGATGAAAAATAAGCCCCCTATATTCGTCCCTGATACACTGCACCACGCCATAACTTTCTATACACCAACCATCTTAGAGAGATCTGTCCAGTGCGTGTTTGTGTCAGACCAGTAATGTTCTGATAGGTTTTATTTGTTCACCTCCCCATTCATGTAGAAGTTTGCTGCATCACTAAACAGTACTGTATTTTTGAAATATGGTGCAATTGCTGTGACACTCATTTTGCAAATTCATCAAGGTGACCGGAATGATTGAGATGATATAGTAACTAGATCTTTTATGGGTGCCACTTGTGTGTAGCCAGTATCCACCCAATGGTGGTTCAACTCAACGTGCTCTCCTGTGACAGAGGCTGGGTGCTATAATGTGGATGCCAGGATGGCTATTGTTGTTGCTTCGTCTGTGGCAGTTTGTAACGCTCACTTTTTGGCTGGTCCAACACAGAACCTGTTTGGTAAAATTTGCCAAGTAATTTGCCAACTATGCCATGGCAGATGGCTGCTATGTTAGGGAACCGACTGTTGAAACCTACTGCCATAACTCAAGTTCTTTGCTCCCCAGAAATCAGCGCAATCTCTGTCCTCTCGTTGTGTGTTAATCTTGCAGCCATATTTGTAACAAAGATAAAATTAATTACACCCTTGGCAGGAGTAAAGGCACATCACATTTAGGCACGGATTTGGATTCCTTGTCAAATTCTCTATCGGATACATGTGGCATGCACCCCATCTCATTTTAAAATATGAACTTTCAAAATGGCCACCGTATTCGACACAGCCCCTTACAGATATGCCCCCTTCCCCTTAGCAATATGCCATACACAGGATAGTGTTCCAAATCACCATTTTCAATTTATTTAGGTGTCTCTATACCTTTGGACCACACTGTATAACTCAGACTCATTAATGCTGTCATAGAAAGAAAGCAAAATTGCGTACAATGTAACATTGTCACATAATCATTTAGCATTCAGTAAAAGACGAAATGAATTATTTATTGTCAGACACATGAAACATTGAGTTGTTGCATAATTTAATATCAGATAAGGCACAACAGATGTAAGATAAGAAAATATATACAACTGCATATAAAAAGGTATACCTCATCAGTAAAATACAATCAACCTAAAAGTCTAATCAACAGACTAATAAAAATGAGGTGCTATAAATCTGCATAAAAAGCAAAAAATAACATTAAAATGTGTAACTGATGTTAAATCTTTTAAGACATTATGACTATAAATGTTAATCAATACAACTAGTTAATCTACTGGTGATGTCAGGTTTTCTAGTACTGTGATGAACACTATAAATTGTGGCAAATATAGTAGAGACTTAAAATTATTTACCAGACATTTCTTCTACAAGACGTACAAGCATTCTATTTAAAATATTGTGATGCAGGAGTGCCGGAGGGGTTAAACGTAACCCCCTGCTACTTATTGCATGGGGGGTGTGGGTAGAATAGGCTGGGTTGTGACAGTAACACATCTCCCCAGGTATCCCCACACCTGTCCTTCAAAAGAAATCCTAATATCCAGGATGCTAACCCTGACAGGAATTTTTTTTACTGATATGCTAGAAGGATTGACATAAAATGCTACATAAAAAAGAAAAACGCATCCTGTCCCACGAGGGATTAAAACAGAAATTCCCTGAGGTGTCAATTCCAATATTCTCCTATTTACAGGCTATATAGACTAATTCAAAACACGCAGGAGATGGATGACTTCAACCCTGGGGTCAGAAAATGGTCTCTTGACGACCCAGATCTATCCCCCACAATGATCGTGGCCTCGATGTCATAGGCTCACAAGTACTTGCCCTCAGCTAGATTCCTGGAAATGAGGCTACAAATTGCCCACAGATCGTATCTGACTACTGTAAGAGGTTACCATATGGGAATATACTCCACCCCAAACTACTTCAATTTAAAGAGCCTAATGCCAATCTGTTCCATAGTCTATAGCAGTGTTTCCCAACCTTTTTAGCCTTTGAGCACCCTTGGGAAAAAATGTTTACGACGCGGCACCCCTACCAAAAGGGGGTGTGGTTAGGGGCGTGGCTTATTATGACATATGATTTTTACCTCCATTGGCATAAAAAGGACAGGGCTGTTTAAAAAAAACACACAGACAAAAGGAAGAGCACTGGAGGGCTATTGATATACATTATATTTAAAATTAACATGCTTCAGAATTAAATCCCGTACCACATGTCAGTGTCCACACGGGTTTTGTACAGATTGTTTCCACACCATGTGGATGATTTTCACAATCTCATTCACTTAGCTGCAACAGCTGCTATAGATTCCATAACTAATCCACCCTGTGTAATAATAGTGTTTCCACTTCCCCACATGTTGGTGGCCCCCGGTAGTAATAGCAACCCCCTCTATTGCTGGCCCCAGTAGTAATAGCGACCCCTTATATTGGTGGCCCCGGTAGTAATAGCAACCCCCTATATTGGTGGCCCCGCTAGTAATAGCAACCCCCTATATTGGTGGCCCCGGTAGTAATAGCAACCCCCTATATTGGTGGCCCCGGGAGTAAAAGCAACCCCCACAGTGGACTCGGTAGTAATTATTGTGGCCCCGGCAGTAATAGGTGACCCCTATTGCGGCCCCGGCAGCAAGAGGTGACCCCTATTGTGGCCCTGGCAGTAATAGGTGACCTGTATTGCGGCCCTGGGAATAATAGGTGACCCATATTGCGGCCCCGGCAGTAATAGGTGAACACAGTAGTGACAGCGATCCCCTATTGCGGCCCTGATAGTGACAGCGACCCCCTATTGCGGCCTCGGTAGTGACAGCGACCCCCTATTGCGGCCCCGCTAGTGACAGCGGCCCCCTATGTTGGTGGCCCCGGTAGTAATAGCAACCCCCTATATTGGTGGCCCCAGTAGTAAAAACGACCCCCTATATTGGTGGCCCTGGGAGTGAAAGCAACCCCCACAGTGGCCTTGGTAGTAATTATTGTGGTCCTGGCAGTAAAAGGTGACCCCTATTACGGCCCCGGCATAAATAGGTGACCCCTATTGCGGCTCCGGCAGTAATAGGTGACCCCCAGTAGTGACAGTGACCCCCTATTATGGCCCCGGTAGTGACAGCAGCCCCAGTATTGTGGCCCTGGTAGGGACAGCAGCCCCCAATTGCGGCCCCAATAGTGACGGTGGCCCCCTATTGCGGCCCCAATAGTGACGGCGGCCCCCTATTGCAGCCCCAATAGTGAAAGCGGTCCCCTATTGCGACCCCAATAGTGACAGCGGCCCCCTATTGCGGCCCCAATAGTGACAGTGGCCCCCTATTGCGACCCCAATAGTGACAGCGGCCCCCTATTGCGGCCCTAATGGTGACAGCGGCCCCCTATTGCAGCCCCAATAGTGACAGCGGCCCCCTATTGCGGCCCCAATAGTGACAGTGGCCCCCTATTGCGGCCCCAACAATAACAGTGGCCCCCTACTGGGGCCCCAATAGTTATAGCAACCCTACAGTAGCCCCAGCAAAAATATTGCACCCCCCCCCCCTCTCCCTAGTAATAACATGTACTGGTGTATCTTGATGCTTTTTGCCTGGGCTGGAGGTTTACCTCCAGGGCAGGCAAAAAGCCATAGAATGTGAATCCTTTGGCTGGCCAAGACACCGAGGTCTGCAGTGAGCTACGCACGGCAAGTGTAGCTGTCACTCACCCCTGGGGCTCTGTGTGTTGCTGTCACCACTCCAGCGCTGACCTCGGCCCTCTGCCTGCTCCCCTTGTCCTGACTCACCCCCAGCGCTCAGCCTTCTGCCCTCGGTGCTCCATCGCTGCCAGCGTGGCCGCGCCCTGCACTTGATCCTCCTGCTGCCCACCCGGTATCCACCGCTGCCACTGTCGATGCCTCTCTTCTCTTATGCCCCGGCTGTGTCAGGCGCCCTGGCCGCCGTCTCTCTGGATTGAACACGCCCCCAGCCAATCAGAAGCTGGGGGCATTAATTTTTGCTCAAAGCTGTATTATGTCGCCACCCCTAACTTCTGGTGGTGACATAATACAGGACACGCTGGCACCTGGCTCATAAGTAACTGAGCTGCGGGGGGCATGGCTGAGCACACCTAATGACAGCCAATCCGGAGGTAGGGGTGTGACAGGGCCGTCCCTCTATCTAAGCCCTGTCACACCCCTACCTTCCGACGTGATTTCCAGCCAGAGAGCCGCGGCACCCTGGTTGGGAATCACTGATCTATGGCCTTGCACTCTGATACAGGTTCTTTGGTCCTAAGTCCATAATTACACAATCACACATCTGACGACTTTCTGGAAGGGTATACTCACAAACGGACACAGAAACAGAGTGAACAGTAAACAGAACAATCAAGGAGACATCCAACAGCAACTAACAAACTCCCAGTTACCAAGAATATCCATACGCATAAGCAAATGGAATAGCTAAAGTACGTATAAAGGCCCATTTACACACACAGATAATTTTTCAAAAGATTAGCGATCATTTTGCATAAAGTACTAATAGGCACTAATTGCTATTAGTACTTTATCAGCTTCCTTTGCTTGCAAGTGAGCTTCTGGGAGCTGTTGCATAACTCAGCAGGAGCTCTGTAATTAGCTCCATTGTTCAGCTATGGGCTGATAAAAGAAAACAATGTAATCTCTAGCTCCCTGTGGAGAATTCAGCACCATGGACAGCAGACACAGCATGCAGTCCTGCTTATCAGCTGCTCTGCTGGCGGGCTGACAGCTGAGAAAAGCTGATACAATGTTATCAGCTGTAATCAGCCCACCCAAGGCAGAACACAGCCTGCAGTCCTACTTATCTGCTGTTCTGCCGAACGATAGTTTTCAAGCAGAACTGAAAACCATAGTTCAGCAGAAAACTGAAAGATGGGCACATTTAGACACAACAATTATTGCTCAAAAGATGACTTTTGAGCACATCTTGAGCGATAATCATTGTGTCTAAATGGGCCTTAAGGTATTGGTTCATAGTTTGACCAAGATACTTAAGCTCACGAGCCAGCGACAACGGTCCTCATTGTTTTGTGAGTCCCTACTGTAACAAGACAACTCAAACCACAAGGAGTCCTCCCTGCAATAGGGACAGCACCATGCTGGAACCTAGGGGCCTGGCTCACCGTCGATGGTAAACGGCATACAAGCAGGACGCAGTTCATACCAACAAACGAGGGAATACCACCCAGAACCCTACGCATGCAGCAACACCAAGCAAAACATGCAAGACTTCAAACATCAAGGTTCTAAGAGGAATGAGGAGAAGGATAAATGACTAACTTCCTCTAGTAATGTGCAGCAGAATGTAGGTGATTGGCTTACAAGAGCAATACACACCTAGCCAGTTCAATCATCCCACACCTGTGGAAGTGTGTTCCTGGAAACCCATAGATCTACAGGTGCCAGGAGAACAATGTGACAGATGTCTTTGCTAAACTATTACTCCACCATGCAATATTATTCAGTTTTGATTCCTGTAGACCAGTGTTTCTCAAACCTTGACTGACCAAGTTCAAGACAAAGTAGAAAGTATCCAGCAGCACAACACTAAACCAAGTCACCTTGGAGAGCCGTTAGAGTGCACTCTCCTGTATGGATCCAGACTTCATGAATCTTCAAGTCAAAGCAGAAGGAGTGTAGAGAGCAGCACACAGGAATCTTTGGTTAAAATACTGCGCATCAAAGATGCCTACTTTATTGTATCTCCATTAAAAGAAAGCGACGTTTCGGCCACGTCCGTGGCAAATTCTAAGACAAATTATTGCATGCCTTGCTACGCATCTTGGATTCAGCTGGACAGTTCCTCTATCCTGGATCAAAAAGCTTTCCAGCAAACATGTTCTAATGCTGATTGCTTCATTCAGGAAAACATTATCCTGATCAAGTTGAAGAAACCAGTATCCCAGGGCTAGGTAGTGCAAAAAATAGGAAACTAAGGTAAACTGACCAAGTAGTTGTCCTCTGGGTCCAGTGCAGCCCCCTGAGTCCCCATTGATCCGGAACCAGAAAGTGGTTGCAGTGGTCATGTGCCATTCTTTGTGCATGTGACCGCTCAGCCAATTAAAGGCTTCAGTGGTCATGTGCTGTTCATGGTAGATTCACGGGTGAAAAGAATGATTGGTTGAACAATAAATGACATGAGATAGCTGCAGGAGCAGCCTGGACCAGAGTGGCTGAGATTGATCCAGGGGACATTTGAAAGGTAAGCATGCCTTAATTTGTTACTTTGTGCCCTTCCCAGCCATTTTTTCTGAGTTTGTGGAAAATCCCTTCAACTTGTTTCTTGTGACTACCCTGCATGTACTATGGTTGGCACTGGGAGCACTCTACATGCTCCTCTTTATAATATTGATCGATACTTGTCATGGTCAGTCTTCTTGTCTTGATAAGATCTGGTTGAGGACTAGACTGAAGAGCAGAGTCTATTTTAAAACTTTTATCCTATACTTTATTGGGGCAAAGACCTGCAGGGAATCACAAGGTTATAACCCTGTTTTTTTTTTTGTAATAGCTACAACTGATGTCTTGAAGTGGATACTTTTGAAGCAAGGTACCATAGTTGATAAGTAGGAGCATGGTTGTACAACGCCAAGGTCAAGGCTGGCACCATTAATGAACACAGACAGGATATGCTGTAAATGCTTGATATCTGGGGGCTCAGTGACCACTGCTCCATCTACTTGCACTGGATTATTTTGTGTTGCATTTTAATAGAGATGTTATATTTGTGTTTATCTTACCTTTTTTAATAGTAATTGATCATTTACAAGGCTACATTATATAAATAATAATATGAATTACTACATTAACCTTGAATAGCTAACAGTTTTCATTTACATGATTTGCTGAATGGTTAGCACTGCAGGCTTTTGTGAATTAGGAAAGATACATTCTACGGAGAATATTGACTATTCAAAGGCTCACAATTATCTGTGACTGTTTTGCAATAATAACTAAAGTGATACAATGTGCTTCTTCACCAAAAGAGTGTATTTATGCATCGAAGGACTAAGCATTAGCATACAGCATTAGGGACACAACATTAAAACATCTTTTTTGTCTGTTATATGGGGAAGGGAGGAAGCAACAATTCTGTTAACTGCTTGTCATATGGTTAGTTATTGCCTGTTCACATCTGTGACTGTATGTGTATACAATGGAAGGTACATTACTATGGCAGAGGCATCAAAGGATGATGGATCTGGCACAGTGAGCTGTCAAGTTCCATCCGGATTTTCGACATTTTGAGGACAAGAATAGCATTGCATGCTGATGGGGCATTCATGAAACCCTGAACGTACTGTAGATGTGAACACAGTATTACCTATGCAGTCTGTGGTGTGGTATATACTGTATATTTGTTGGGTAGAACTTTTCAGAGGTGCAGTAGATAAAGAAAGGAATCGAACCAACATACCTTTCACGCACATAGTGCAGAAGGTGTACAACTAGAATTTGTTCTTATTTCCATTCTTCTGTTGCATCATGAAATAGAAAAACAAAAAAAAGCCATGCTGGATCCATCAAATTATGGAAACCATTGATGCACCTGAGGGAACCCATTGATTGTAATGGCTTCCATCTGGTTTCTGTCATTGTTTCTGTCATTTTATCAAAAAAATAGTGCAGCATTTTGCCTATTGTTTCCTGAATTTATAATGGATACCATGACAGAAATCAATATTTGTTTTGACCATCCTTGCCTTCAAAAAAGCATCAATTCTTCTAGGTACACTTCAACACAATATTTAAATTAATTTGGTAGAAAGGTTATTCTGAACATCTTGGAGAACTAACCACAGGTCCTCTGTGGATGTAGGCTTGTTTAGATTTTTCTGTCTCTTCATGTAATCCCATGCAGACTCGATGATGTTGAGATGAGGGAGGAACATACGATTTGCAGGACCCCTTGTTCTTCTTTATGCTGAAGATAGTTGTTAATAGCAATGACGGTATGTTTGGGGTCATTATCCTACTACAGAATTAACTTGGACCCAATCAGATGCCTCCCTCGTGATATTCCATGATGGATAAGCCTGTATTTCTCAGCATTGAGGACACCAATAATCCTGACCAAATCCACAACTCCATTTGCTGTAATGCAGACCCAAACTTGTAAGGAACCTCCAGCATGCTTCACTGTTGCCTCATTATTATACCGTTCTCCAGTCTTTCAGAGAACAAACTGACTTCTGTTACAGCCCAAATGTTTCAAATTTTGACTCATCAGCCCACAGCACAAAAATGCTGCCAGTTTTCTGGACCCCGGTTTCTATGTTTTTATGTATAGTTGAGTCACTTGCCTTTGTTTCTACATAGAGGGTATAGCCTTTTAACCACAATTTTTCCATGAAGACCATTTCTAGCCAGGCTTCTCCAAACAGTAGATGGGTGTACCTGGGTCTCACTGGTTTCTGTCTGATGGACATGTTCCAGTTTCGAAGGTAAATAAGCATGATGTGTATTTCATTTGCTGCACTACGTTTTCTTGGCCAACCACTGTGCACATGGTCCTCAAGGTTGTCGCTTCTTAAAAGCACATCTTGAAACCCTAGTCTGCTTTGAAATCTTTGCCTGGAAGTGACCTTGTTGACGAAATATAACTATATTGTGTCTTGTTGCTGTGTTACTGTCTTCCACAACCTCACCTTTTTAGCAGAGTTTATTTGTTCCATACCCAGTTTTAACCCTTTCCAATCCACTGTCTGACGCCTGAAGACAGTGTAATTTAAGGCTGTACAGCTCCGGTGTTGGAAGACGTCCATCAGGGTTCTCTTACTGTATATTGCCAGCCTCTCTGCTGTCGGAGCCTGTCCAATGTGTCACCTCATGCAGTACTGGCTTTAACCAGCAGATAGTGCCATTGTATAATGGCAGAAAAAGAGTAAGCCCCCCTAGGGAAACCAGGATACAAATTGAATTGGAAAGTGTTAAGCCTCCTACACAGCTGTTTCTGTTTCAGATGACTGTATTTCAACTTACATATAAAAATGATGATCTTTATCACTTGTTTGGTATTATTGATTAATCATTTACCTGACTATAATCCTACAAAATTCCTGACTCTGTTCAAGTTTACCTAGAAGAATTGATGCTGTTTTGAAGCCAAATATTTGATTTAGATTTTTTTTCGTTCATTTACTTTGCATTTTTTTAATTGACAAATATAATTTATTAACACGTCTATTTTTGAAAGCATTCTGCCTTTGCAGCATTTTTTCCACACCTGTGGAGTACTTTTGCACAGTACTGTACACTTCTTTTACACTAATCACTGAGGCTCACATGTTTTGGAGGAATTTATCATCCGGGAAATATTTTATGCTACTATTCTGGAATGCTTTTTTTACCTTCTGCAGTTTAAAATATAACAAATTTTGCAAATCTTTCACAATATTAATAAATTGACACAACTTTAAATATGTCTAGAGATGCAAAGTCACTTCATATACCAGTTACTAGAGTAAGCTTGCAACAAATTCTGCACTTTCTTAAAATCACAATTCTTTAATTAGTCTAAAAAACGTACTCCACTCAAATGTCTCCTATTCTAGACACTTCTGAAAAGTGGAGAGGTGTAACATCTGTACTTTTTGGCACCAATCAGTAGTACTGTAGTGGCCCGAAACACCTATTTCTGTCCCCTCCATAAATGTCATACATGTCATGTCTTTGATGTGGATGCACTGTGCAAATTATCTTGTCTTCTGTTATGCATATTGCACCGCTGCAGCATGCAAGAGGTTAATGTCTGAAAGTGGCTAGGATATGTCTGTAAAAGTATCAATATCTGTCTAGTCATGTGATGTCTGTACTCTATAAATGTGAGTGATTGCGGTATGGTTGGGAAGTTCGTGATCTTCTACGATTGAGAGATGAGTGAGAGTGCCTGCCACATGGGGGTACATTCAACCCTCATGTGGTGAAGTGATGAAAGAGGAGGAAAGGTATCCTGAGGCCATCCATGCCGAGAGCCACCTCTGAGGAGAGAAAGGAGTGAGAAGTCCGCCGTGCAGAGCTGTGTACCAGAGTACAGAGTAAGTGTCAGTGGAGTGTTTTCTTTCCCCTATCCTCCTCCGGAGTGTTCTCTGTCCAGAAGCGGAGTGCTGTTGATAACTAAGACTGCAGGCCCAATGTCATCCTGAGTTATCCTCCCTGACCTAGCACTAGCAACTTCCAAACACTGTGGATACATGACCCATGTGTGACAGTCTATAAGCGAACTTGGATAATTGAGGAGGCTTAAAGACCCTTGCGGCCTCCTCACAGAAGTAAGTCCATTAATTTCTTTTTTTTTTATACATGTCATCTACTCACACACTGAGAGAGATATATCCTTCTTAAAGGGGTTTTGTCATTAGAAAGAAAAATCAATACTTACTTATTCCTCCCCAGGCAATCTACTTACCGCATCTTATCCCCATTCTTCTTCTGGCTCCTGCAGTTCTCCCGGGTCACCTCACCACATGCCAGCTGGATCCTCTCCCTCTTGTTTCAAGTGTCCATTCTTGGCAGCCTCTTTCCTGCAGGTCAGTGTACGTTATGTTACCAGTGACGTAGCGTTCACTGCCTCGCATGGAATGCTGAGCTATTGCCGAGACTGCACATGCATCGGGTCTTGCCACGAGTGTTCATATACTATTGTCACGAGATAGCAGGCATGCGCAGTCTCGGCAATAGTTTAGCATGCCCTACTAGGCAGCGTACATTGACCTGAAGGAAGGAAACTGCTGAGAATTGGCGCTTCGCAAAGACCCAGAAGAGTCGAAACGTAGCTGCTGTGTATTTTGAGCATGGGAGAATAAAAATTATGCACTAATTTACACCTGCTGATGCTGCCATTCTGCTTTTTTTGGATTTGACTTGGGAACTGAGGTTCAGGTTCCTTGGTAACTGCAGCATTTTCACAGACCCATCCAATTTGTATTCAAATGTGTGCTGTAGGTAAGCTCTTTTTTGCTTATTGACAATGGGCGCTTCATCACCGGAAAAAGAATCGTCCAGCTTGTGGTAAGGTGACCCGAGGGACTGCAGGAGCGAGTAGAAGATGGGCGAGGAGAAGATGCGGTAAGAAGACTGACGGGGGAGGAATAGGTAAGCTTTTAGATTTTTTTTTTATGACCGAACCCCTTTAACCTGTTTTCTTCCTGTCTTGTGCCACATCATGATACTTGTTCATTATGAATTTTGGACTGGTCCCAGGCTTGGACATAATAATGGGACACTAACACAACATACAACAGAGCCCCAAAGGTCCTGCCAAAGATAACTGTATTTAGAGTTGACTTTGGTGCCACTCACCTGGTACTAGAGTAATTTTTGTATAGGTTGATTATAAAAAAAACTATTAGATCTTATTGATTTAATGCTTTTCATGTGTTATGATAAAAGAGATGGTGATGGTAGACAGGCAATCGCTCTATGTAGATGGAGGTTGGATCCTCAGAATAATTTCCTCTAATGGGCCCATGAAAACCTAATCCAACCCTGTATAATATATTCATAGTATATCACTGTCTATACTAATGGTTACTATTCCTTTTTTGTGTTGACTATGTTAGAGGAATTACCAGTATTCCTTGACAAGTATGATGGTAACACAGCTGCTGCACTGTCACATCTTCGGAATAATCAATACACTGATGTATGTGTAGAAAGCTCCAGCACAGAATGGGTTACACTGATTGCTTAGTACATGCTTCATTGTATTCATGTTTGGCATTGAAACTCACATGCTTCCCTTTGAAAGTCAGTGCTGATGTTTCTTGAGATTTTAGGCTGTGTGTTCTTCAGATTTAAGGCTATGTGTTTTGCAGAGATTTCTACATTTTCTGAACCAGAAAAATTACTTGGCTCTTTATTATGAATGTAAATTTATTGTAAACTCATCAGTAATTATCCAATATTAATTTATGACTAAAACCAGCAAAGCGCGTATTTATACTGGCCATGTCCTCAGATAACCTTGAGTAGTAAAACCAAGATATTCTTCTGCTACATTAAAACAGACTTTTATATGGCTATCAATTGTTATTAGTGAAACTGCATTTATAGGTCAGTGATTCTTTAAAACCCAGTGGTCACGCTCCGCTGTCAGTCCTTAGGCATTGTGCCTATCCACTGGGTGTCTGAGGAATAGGGAGATCAAACTGATTGATAAACCTGAACTGACCATGCTCATCAAAGCTGATCTGTCAGTTTCTTCACATAAAAAATTAGTTTGAAGATATTTTAACTAAAAATGTAGAGATGAAGCTGATTTATTTCTGCATAAAGAACTAGTATTCAAATGACAGGCAGACAGACATGGAAGTGAAGGCAGAACATCAATCATGTGGGGTCGTATTATAAGCACCTCTTTTAATACTAGAACAGAAACCATTCATAATGATGTGGAGCAAACAATAGTGTGGTACAATGTTAGCCAGAATAACCTATATGATGTTAAATAGGTAAAGGTAAAGTCCCCCGATGCAAGCACCGAGTCATGGCTGACTCCTAGGGTGATGTCACCTTGTGGCGTTTTCTTGGCAGACTGTGGTTGCAGGGTGGTTTGCCATTGCCTTTCCCCGTCATCTTTTTACCCCCAGCAAGCTGGGCACTCATTTTACCGACCTCGAAAGGATGGAAGGCTGAGTCAACCTTGAGCTATCTGACGAAACTCACCCATGTGATTGCCCCCTCAGGTAGCGCTGGTTCTTTATGTAGATTTGCTAATATAAAGATAATATGACTTTACTATGAAGACTACATTAAATGAACAATATTTTAAATACTCTCAGTATTAAAAAGTTACTAGAAAGATGCAGCCGGCTTATTGTTCGGGTTGCCATAAAGTGAAAGATATTGAGCATAGCGTAGTGCAATCAGCTCTAACCTGTGATTCTCCTGGCATTGCGAAAATACAACTCCCAGCATGCCCTGACTGCCGCAAGCTGGGAGTTATAGTTTAGCAACATCTGGAGAGCCGCAGGTTTGAAGCCAGTGGTGTGCAGCACATACATATTTATCTGCATGCCTTCACTATAATATGTAAATATAAAGATGCTATTAAATGTTCAAGGAATGATTAACGGTTATCTTCTGGTAGAGAAAGCGCATTATTATCATCCGTTTATGGATTAGTGTGAAAACTGCAGCACTGAGTTACGATACTGATACGATTACTTGCTGGAGATGTATTCATGGAAGTGGAGGTTACAATATGCGGAACAAGTTTTTCTTTTTGGATTCCCACTGTGAAGTTCTGATATTTTTATTACTAATATAATTTATGCTTTCTAGTAATTCCTTAAAATGAAGCTGTCACCAAAAATTATTGGAGCTAATTTAAATGTAATACTGAATTGATTTTCTTTAATCTTTCATCGGTTCAGTAATTTTTATGTTAGTTAACTTTGTATTAAGCTATAGCTACATCATCAAGATTGTCTTCAACCCCTTGATGCCACAGGACATAAGTTTATGCTTTGGCTGGGGGGCACTGAACGCAACAGGAAGTAAACTTACATCCTGTGGATGGCGCAGGCTCAGAGGTGCTGCAGCAGCGGGGAATAATGTAATAATTTTTTGGCAATTGTGTCAATTTAAAAACAGTTTTTTTTGTACAGTGTACATAGGAATGAATACGTTCACCCCAAAATGGATACCCCCGTTTGTCCCATGTTCAGAAACATACCCATTGTGGCCCTAATCTACTTAAAGGAAACATAGCTAGGCCTATAATGGAAGGAGCACCCATTGGATTTCAGGGTACAACGGAATAAATTGCAGTCCCCATTGCCCAATTGTAGAGCCATTGAGCGGCCAAAACGATAGAGAACCTCCACAAATGACCCCATTTTGAAAACTAGACCCCTTAACAAATTCATCTAGGGGTGTACTGCATATTTTGACCCCAAAGTATTTGAATGAATCTAAGCAAAGCAAAAGGAAAAAATTACGATTTTCATTTGTTTGGCAATTTTGTCAATTTAAAAACTGGGTTTTTTTTACAGTGTACATAGGAATGAAGACCTTCACCCCAAAATGGATACCCCCATTTGTCCCGTGTTCAGAAACATAGCCATTGTGGCCCTAATCTACTTACAGGACACATGGCTAGGCCCATAATGGAGGGAATGCCCGTTGGATTTCAGGGCAGAACTGAATAAATTCCAGGCCCCATTGCCCACTTATACAGAAAAAAAATTGACTCCTGGTAAAATATAGCATGCCGTGTTCTGTTTCTGCGAGTGGATTACGTAATTCCGACCCGCTAATTGGGGGGAATTGTGTAATCCAATGCATGCGATTGATCCGTGGATTACCGCTGATCAAGCGCATGCAGAACCTGTAATTCCTCTCCGGTCATGCGTGACCGGCCTAATGTTAGTTCGCTACTTTATCACGTGACCGGGGACCGCTCAGCGAGGCCACCGGTCACTGCTCCAAGCACTCAGCGACCGTTGGTCACTGGGAGCAAGGGGATTTAAAATTTCCTGGGCTCCCCGGCTCCCGCGAATGTGTCCGGTATTTTGCCGGCGGGCACATACCCAGTAGCTGGCAGGATCCATGGAGGATAATCGCATCTGGATTCAAATGCGGAAGCCTCCGAGAAGATGTTTCATCTCCCCCCACCGATCGCATCGGTGAGGTGAGATGAAACTGCCACTTTTTAAAGAACTTTTACGTGATCGCCATTATGCATTGTATAACGGCTCCCCGTGACATCTCCAGGCTCTTGGCTATCTTTGGTAGCCAGCAGCAGGGAGATTTTAAATTTCTTGGGCAATCTTTCACTTTTGCGCATGCGTCCGCCATCATGCTGACGGGCGCATGCGCCGAAGCTGGGATAAGGTCCACGGATCAACATCCCACCAGGGAACAAATCCGGGACCTTGGGTACGTAATTTCATCCCCCCTTACGGATACGATCCGTAAGGGGAGATGAAACTTTAACTTTTTAAACTTTTTTTAACTTTTTTTTTTTTTTTTACTTTTTAACTTTATATGATCACCGTTATCTGATGCATAACGGTGATCATATGACTGGAAACCGCATACAGCGGTCCCCAGTCATATCTCCCTGCACTCGGCTATTTGTGACAGCTGGGTGCAGGGAGATTTTGAATTTGCCGGGCTCGCCGGCTTCTGCGCATGCGCGCCACATCGGCACATCGCAGAAGCCAGCGGGGGATCCCGACACCAGCCGGAGGACATCGGCGGACCTGAGGTGAGTATTTTCACCTCCCCTCATGGATTGGATCCATGAGGGGAGGTGAAACTTTTCTTTCTTTACACTTTTTTGCACTTTTCCGCGATCGCCGTTATCCATTGTATAATGGCGATCGCGGTACCTACGGGAGCCGGGAGCCAGGAGATTTTAAATTTCCCGCGCCGCCAGGCCTTCTGACGTAAGGCCGCCTGGCGCGCATGCGCAGAAGGACAGCTACGGGGCCCGAAGCATCGGGACAGCGGGGAGCCGTGCCGCGGACCTCGGTGAGTAATTTCAGCTGCTCCGATGGATCCGATCCATCAGAGCAGCTGAATCTTTAACTTTTATTGCAGTTTTATTTACTTTTTTGCGATCGGCGCTATCGATTGGATAGCACCGATCGCAATGCCGGGGGGGGGGTCCGAACAGCCCGGGATGACAGCTCCATGCTGTCAGCTACCTGCGGACACAGACAGTATGGAGCTGTCACGTCCACAGCCCGAGGGGCTTTATTCTCTGCAGGACACATGTTTTTACGTCCTCAGAGAATAAAGCCCACTTCGGGAGGACGTAAAAACACTATGGGCTGGTCGTTAAGGGGTTAATATTCAGTCTCCCTCTGACTGTGATAGATGTCAGAGCTTGGTTCTGGATCTCCTATTTACCTGTGTCATCTCAAAGCTAAGTACTGCGCTTGTTATCAGTTTCATGTTGTTTCCTGTGTTATTCCCTTATTCCATGTAGGGTCTACTAGTGGTTAAGCTACATGGTCAGGTTCGTTCTTGTCAAAGCAGTTGGTGCTTTGCAATTTTTGTGCGATGCATTTTTAACATTTGAAAGTACCATTGACAATTGCATTAAAAAACGCAGCGATATCGTGTGAAAAAAACTGGCAAGAAAACCGCAAATGTGCAAGAGCCCTTAGGGAGAGCACCTGACGGTGAGTGAAGAGACTCAAAAGGCCATTCTACTCTGGGTAATATGCAAATAAGGGAGATGGAATAATATCTCCACAGTGCCACCTATTGGAAGGCAGCATTTCTTCAAGCTAAAGTTAGACTCTTCATGCTGAGGACACACAATTTTACCCTTTACAAGACTATTTCAGCACGCTCATATCCTCACTATCCAATAATCCACAATAACTCTTTGACACCTATCATTTCTTCCTTAGCCCTAAACTATAGCTGCCTATGACGCCTATCTAAGTGCTAAAGACTCGCCCAGTTATATCAGAGAGAAAATTAATAGCATCTGGCAAGAAATAATCTCTGAATCCCTGAACAGTTTTGATCCCCTTGCCTCCCGCACCTCCACTAGTTCGCCAACAACCTGACCCAAGAACAGAAGAAGTAGTCTCGCACTACTATCTGCACCAGTAACCCTATTCTCTCACACCTCATCCTCATTATCAATCCTCACATGGTCTGTGCGCCTTCTTTTGTGATTTATCAAAATAAGCCTGGCATTCAGTATTTAACCTTCTATCTACTGTAATGAAGTGATAGAATTTCAATTAACAATTTGAAATACCAATAATTTAAATAATTACAAATCCCTTCTACGAACCAGTCTGCAGTGTAGCCTACTTGGCAACTAGATATCAGCACATGTGAGAGCTGCAATACTTTCTTTTTGCATGACTAGACGTGTCCCATGAGTACGTGGCTTTAGAGTTACTAGATTTTCCTCTAATTTGCTGTTTCAAATGACTTCAACGTTCTGCTTTCATCCTGTAAAGAGAGGGCACCACTAGGGTTTAAACAGACAAATGTGTTTGTGCAGGTTTTTGCGTACGTGAAACTCACTGCCATAAAATGTGCCGAATTGAAGCCATTGATTTCAATGGGTTCGCTCTCACAAGTGTTTCTCACACGCATTTCCCATGCGTGGGAAGAGATAGTACCTGCCCTATCTTTCTGCGTGTTACGGAGCAAGAAAGGGGAAACCCTATGGCCGAACGGCTCAGTCTTAGGATGGAACCAAACAGTGCCGAACGGATAGCATTGATTGTAATAGGGCAACTATGAAGCGGGAGTTGGGGCTGTTGCTAAAAGAGGAAAGCTGTATATACCGCGTTTCCGCGAAAATAGGTCCTACCCTGATAGTAAGACCTACAGGGTTTTTGGGGAGGCTTGAAATATAAGGCCTCCCCCGATAATAGGACCTAGCTAACGTGCCCCCTCCCCCCCCCAAATCAATACTTACCTGGTCTACGGCGCCCCAATGGTCTCCTGTGGTGCTGCAACAAACTGCTAAGTACTTCCCGTTTGCTATCGCAGCTTCTGCTGGTGACAGGGGGTTTGAATCACAGACAGCGCTTGATGAGCCAATAACAGCCATTCAGAGAATGACATCACTGAATGGCTGTGATTGGCTCATCAAGCGCTGGCTGTGATTGGCTGCTGGCGCTTGATTAGCCAATCACAGCACTCGCTTTGCTGGAGGTGGGGTATTTAAAGCCCTGTCACCAGCAGAAGCCGAGCTGTGAAACGAGGAGGACGCAGTTTACAGCAGTGCCACTGAAGAGCATCGGGAGGCATCGGATCGCTGCAGACCAGGTGAATATACGCGCCCCCGGAAATAAGGCACAAATTAATATAAGACAGGGTCTTATTTTTGGGGAAACTCGGTAGGACATACATGAAAAGAGAGTTTCGGTATGAGTCCTCTTAAGGTCTGTGATGGATAGAAAAGATAAGCTATGAAGAACGTGGTGAAACCTAGTGACCTCCCAAGCCTTCCAAACAAGGAAATCCTCAGGTATATCCACATAGCGTAGTTTTGTCCTGGATTGCAATGTACTCCACATCAAATCCGTGGCAAATCTTTGTGCATTGTTATTTCTAATAGGAATCCACAACATAGACTATGTGCTGTGAATTTTTCTTATGTGAGTTTGAAATATATTTGTATTTCATGTTTGTGCTGGATGTGAGTGTATTTGTATTGAGTATATTTATGAGCGTTGGACCAAAAACCAGTTCTGATTTGCAGGGGTGGAGGCAGTTTTGGCAAACTCTTTTTTTGTTTTGTATTTTTGCTTTTTTTTCTTATCAATTTAGCCACCTTAAAAACAATGGAAAGAAGGCCTATTTTAGTAGGACACTTCCACAATGAAGTTTAACATACCCTGGGCACTGTTTTTTTCCCTGCGTACTACAATTAATTCTTATTAATATTCTTGTCCTCTTGGTTCCCATGCATTTCGTACAAAGTAGTAATAAAGGACCTGCAGAAGTTCATGCGTCCTTCACTTTATCACCACATGCCTCCAATTTAGGTACAGCGGCTTTTCCTTTTGAAGTTTGTTAGGGTATATGAAGTGGGGTCATCTCTGTAAGACAACTCCTTTAATGGCAAAAGGCTGTGAAGCATTTGCACCAGCAAACGGAAATTTGTTGAAACCTCGTAATTAGGGTAAAGATACAGAATACGAGCTACATGTTATCCTGTCATATAGAAACATTTACATTTGTGTGATTTCATGCAAAGCAGTGAGGTTCACTTTGTAACTTGGAATTTAAAAGTTGCAAAGTCTTTCTTCGATAAAGGCACTGTGGCATATTTATCAGGTAAGTGCACCAGTTTTTGGACCCATTTGGATTAAATAGACTAGTGTTCAACTGCTATTTTTTTCAAATTTTTCTTTTTGCCGATTCTTTACTGAAGGGATGGAAGGCATTTTTAACACAAAAACACTTAACATCACACGTGCATGAGCGTAATATCAGGATGAGTTTCATGGCTCGATATCGCGCTCACCCATGTAAAATTAGCCTTACTGACTTTTAACTTGTTTCTAACCTCTGCTTGCTACTAACCAGAACTCTCTCAGCATCTGGATTCTAACTGACAGGGGTAATGCTAAGATCAGTGTATGAAGTGCCAGTCTTCATAAATCGCCCCAAATGTGTGAATTCACATGTGCAATTTATTTCATGGATTGATGGTTTGTGTAAGAAAAAATGACAGCATGTCTGGTGCAGTTCTTGAACCGGAATTACCAATTCAAGTTAATGGTCTTGTATGGCATGGAAGTATGTTCCATTTTTCTTCATGTACCCTTTGACTTCAGAGTTTTAAATTACATCAATTGTGCCACCTTCCATTTTTTTTCACACGTGTGAAAAATGGATTACACTTGGACTTGGATGGTGACACTTGTGTGTTAAAAATGCAAAAGCTGAACTAAAACTGATGAAAACACATACACTTAACCTGGGTTCTCACACGCCGTATTCCCGGCGAAAATCTTGCGGTTTGGCCACAGCGAAAAACCGCGAGATTTCCGCTGGGAGAAGCACTGCTTCAAAACCCGAGGCACTTCGCCGTGGGTTTTGAAGTGGCCCGGCGGCTCGCTCTTCCACTGTGGCCGGCGCTCCCACAGAGGAGAGCGCGGCCAGAGCTACGGCCGGCTAATCAGCGCCGCAGTGCCGGCTTCTGCCGGCTTTGCCGCGGCGGATTTGCCGTCCCGTGTGGACGAGATTTCTGAGAAATCTTGTCCACATGGCTGGCTAATCCGAGGATAGGCGGCCGCAGGCGGACTAGCCGCAGCGAAATTCTGGACGGAATTTCTGCGGCAAATCCGCCCTGAGTGAACCCAGCCTTACAGTGAAATTAGTCAATTTTTGACTGACCAAAATCACACTTGCCCATGTGTATAAGGCCTAAATGTAGGGCGCATAGGTGCCATCTAAGTGACTATCGCTCCTGTGCTCTCACACAGGAGAGATACTCTGTCGGAGGATGGCGGTAGAACGGGCCAGAGATCTCTTCCGACCACCCACCTCCATTCACTACAAACAGGCAGTCGTTCAACGATTGAGTGACTCCTGTTTACAAGAAGTCACTCAACAGTCATTCCGTTACAGATCACTGTAGCAGAACATCTAGCGACTATTCAGCAACGTCTCGCTCAGTGACTTGTCAGGCGCCATGTGACACAGGCCCACAGTCACCCATAATCATCCTTTTGAGCGACCTACTGAATATCAGTCCATGTAAAGGTAGCTTAAATCCAAACTATACTTGCTATGTGATGGGTAATATTTGTATACACATATACAGTCTAGACACAATATAATGGGGACAAATATGATAGTCACATTATGCTCCCAGAACAATACATTTAATGGCCATGTTCCAATTATATTTGTTTATGTGTAATTGGAACATTACTTCTTATAATGAAATATACTGTCAACAGACTAAATATTAAAAGCAGTAGAACATTTTCATGCAGTGATAACTAATGAAACTGCTAATTAACGTGGTTTGCATATACCGAGGGGTCAGTTAATTTAGTGCTTTTACAGCGCAGCAATAAAGTCCAGTCGCCACACTCAGAAATTCCCAACAGTGTATTATAACCAAGCATTATCATGAATAATAATGCCAGCAAAATACAGAAAATACAATGAGAAAGCTAGAAAAATGACAGTCACCAATAACAATAATAGAAGATCATGCGGCTGCACACAACCCATTGTTCTCCTAATCTGTAGATATCAAGTAAGCGTGTAATTCCCTTCACTAATCTGTATTTTCTTACTTTCTCAGCATTTTATATCTACCAGAATATTTTTCCATTTTACTTTTCTAGGGAGGGAATATAATTATGGCAATGAGCGCTGGATCCAGGGCTACTGAAACAAAGCATTCCTTCCAAACAGAAGGAAGGACATAAATCTACCAGTGGTTTGGCGGAGTGCTGCTCTCCAATGTTTACCATTAATCATCCGGGCTTGTGGAACCAGAATTTCGGTTTTAGAGTCAGACAATCTGAGTGCAAAAGGGCTATAAAGCTGCAGAATAACTCAGATTTAATTACCTTGTGAAAATAGAAATCCCTTCTGCTGCCAAGTTGCTGTATGTGTCAAGAGTTTATGTGGCACGCTTTAGTTATTTAACCTATTTTTGACCATAAATATGTTCTGCAAGCTCATTTGTATTAAGGTGAAATCATCTCTGCATTCCTTTCATGTGGTCTCTAAATGCTATGTATATCCCTCAAAGCACCAATAGTATTGATATGGTTGAGCTCAGAGGCATAGCTTGAAGCTCCTGGGCCCCAATGCAAAACCTGTAACAAGGCCCCCAACTATAATGCTGTATTCATAGTACTGGGCTCCCTATATGGAAGAGAGGCCTTATTGGCCCCCTAAGGCTCCTGAGCCCAGGTGCAACTGCATCCCCTGCATTCCCAATAGTTACAGCAGTGGTGGAGTTGTATAGACCTGTAATATGGCACCTAGTCTGCCGGGCCCTCCATTAGTTCTGTATGCCTCCAATTTTATACAGGAATACAGTAGGCCCCATAGACTTTTTCATGACATACTCCATCTGTATTATGGAAGTATTCTGCTCTGGGGACAAGGGCTCCTCAGCCACTCCACGTACCTCTATGGAAGCTCTGACAAGTTTTTGACCCCTTTTGGTGTTTTATCAGTCTCTGGGCCTAGTGAGAAATCTAGGAACTCAACCTCTTAGTGAAATTGTTGATTAATTAAACAGATTTCTGGTCAAAATTGACATCATCATTAAAAGTTCTTGTTCAAAAAGTCTTTGAAAATGGTTAGAGCTTGACTGATACTGACTATTCGTGAGCAATTTTATGTATGGCATGGCTTGATGTAAAGGTAGCAAGTCCATGCGCCTCTCCAAGCCTAAGACTAGAACAGAGAGTTTATTATCCTTATAGAATTATATGTATTCAATAACAAACAGAATATTACCATATGAATGTTCACGCAACAGAAGCAGCGTTAACCAAGGCATGACATCCTAGGCTGTCCACAAATTGGCGTTTGCTCTTCAATGTTGTCTAAGATTGAATGTCAGATTTCTTAAAATGGGATCCTCATTTGAAATTCAATTTTACAACCTTAAGGTTTCTTTACGTGGGACAACTGCCAAACACATTAGCACCTAACAGATGTCCCAGCAACTATTGCTCCTGTGCTTTTAGATAGGAGAGACAGACGTTCTATGAATGGAAGTGGATGGTTAGTGATCATTTGGGCCACCCGCCTCCATTCACAGTACACAGGCAGTTGTTCAAAGAGCGACTCCTGTTTACACAGCCCTACAGTCACTTGGTTTTTAGGTGAGCTAAAACCCAAGCATCTCTGTTGGCGGTTACCTCTACACAGGATGACTGTTGCCCAAATACACTGTTTTTGGTAATAATTAGGGCAATGATTGTCCCATGTAAAGATACCTTTATTAGGGCTTGTTCACATCTGTGTTAAGGATTTCCGTTTGAATTCTGTCTGTATGTTCTATTTTCAATGCAGTCTGCAGTGATATTTGTTCAATTAAAAAAAAGAACCATAACACAAGGGAATCGCACTGAAAGCATTCTTTTTTTAAAACCCCAATGGGGAAAAAATGGAAATGCTTAATTCAGTTTGAATTCCTTTTTTATTCCAAAACCAGAACAGGAAAATAGAATTCAAACAGAAACCCCTAACACAGTGTCACATTGTGCTCCTGGGACCTGTAGGTCCATGGGTTTCAAGGGTCACACTACTGCAGGTGTGGTTGATTTGGCTGGCTGTTGGTATGGATTTCTCCAGCCAACCAATCACCAATCATGTGACTGTATATATAAGTACCAGTTCCTCTTACTGGACGATATTGGTTATTTTCAATTTCCCAGGCCAAACTCTGGTGTTTGGAATCATATATATGCAGATACCTGTTGTGGGTTATGTCCTTGTCTGGTGTTTCTGCCATTTACCATCTAGGGCAAAACAGGTGGTCTCTTATTGTGACGATTGCTCCACTTGTAGGCAGGCTGCCATCCTACTTATTTAGATTCCTATCTGCTTGTGTTTGGTAAGTATTTTGCAACCTGGTGGGTGTCCAAGTGACCACCTGTTGGTGCTGTCTTGGTGATTGTTATTTGCACATTCGGTTTATGTTTTGTTGTGTACAGTGTCCATTCATGTGAGCCTATATCCTTCCCTTATCTTTCCATTTTTCTCTCCAGCTTTAATGAATTACTTCCATGCCATGCAGATCAAAGTAACATACAGATGTGAACAAGCTCTAACTATGAACTGGGCTGAAAGATGGATGTAGTGCAGTCATGACATGGTAGGCTTAAAGGGGTGTTCCAGGCAGCGTCAGCTGTCAATTCTGGGAATCTGTTGATCCGACCGCTATCTAGTGGCTGATGCTCGTAATTGCAGGTGCAGCTCTCATTTAATTCAATAGGAGCTACACTTGTAATTGCAGGCTGGGGTCTCATTGATTTCCATGAGAGCTGCACCTGGGATTATGAGCGCCACCCACTATATAGGGGTTGGAGCAGCGACTTCCACTCTGACCCTGGTGTAGCCCAACATTAATAGCCAGTGCTGCCTGGAAAACCTCTTTAAGCAAAGAAAAGGGGGTAATATAGGATTAGGCTGAGGGAGTAGCTTGAATGTTCAAATAAGTGGTTTTTAATAAGGTGTGTGTATGTTTGGGACACTCTGCCTCTTTACCAATCTCAACAGAATTTGCATTCTGCTACGCCTGAGTGGCCAATTACAGAGGTGGGTAAAATACATGTCCAAGAGATGCGAGAAGGTGTTATAATTGAGGATCCGTGAGCTTACACTCCCACAGTCATTGGTAAGAATGCGAGTCAGGAAGGGTGTTACTTCTCCTTAGGAAGAGCACCTAAAAGATGTGAGGAGGCTTATAAATCCATTCATGCTCCTCTGGGAAATATGCAAATGGAAGAATGGAACAATACCTCTTTCAAGTTGCATATTTCCCAGGGGAGTATGGGTGGCCTTATAAGTCTCCTTACACCTTCTTGGTCATCTCCCTATGGGGAACCGATACCCTCCCCCAACCGACATCTATAGGCCTCTCACTAGCCAAGCTAAAAACCTAGTGCACCCTGTTGAGTGGCAACCACCCTGAAACAGTCTGTCTGTACATGGTTATCTTTTACTTCTGGAAAGAATTATGGCTTTGCTCATAATTCCCAGTCATTGTTACATGGCTTGCAGGAATGACTGCCTTCCAATAGGTGATGATCTGGAAACATTTTTCCATTTTCCCATTTGGTAAGAATGCGGCACAGCATTTTGACAAGCATTGTACCCCTTCAGATTCTATTCCCTTCACTAGGCTGTATTGTCAATGGAAATTGAAGGGGTATTACGGCTCCATTGATTTGTTGTCTCAGTGACATATGATAAACTGTTTAAAGGTGCACATACCCTTTAACACGCTCGCAAAACATTTCCTACCGTATAAGCAATGTAAAATAAACATATTAAACTTAGAGGGAACTGAATACGAATTCTCATGTATAATGCTGAAATCAATACATTGCATTCACATATTATTAAATGTGTTCTTTCAAATCAACAGAATTCACAATTAGGAAATATTCTTGTGAAGATTATGTCATGGCGGGGAACTAATCGATCATAAATTATAATGAGATGCAAATTGTATGCAGATTAACTCTCACATTATCTTACTCACTCCTTCAGCGATGTTTAAAAAGCTCTGTGTAGTTTACAAGGAACATTCATTTCTGCCTTTGTTTGCCAGAAGATAATAGTGTACACGGAAATATGGAAGTTGTTGTCATATTTAATAGGTATAAACTGAAAAAGAGAAATAATCATCATTTATAATAATTTTGCTTTGGGGATAAAAATACTTAAATTACATGATGCATAAATTTGCATGCATTCGTATCATGCAATATATATTAACCTCCATGAGAATAAAGTATTTTAATGAGATTGGTTACAGTCGATCAGTTACTTATAATTAGTTTCAAGAAAGATGGTAAAGGTATTTAAATTTTAAAATTTAGCTTTTAATATATCTTGATACTAGAATCTCAAAATCTGTCTTCTCTCTATCGTTGCACTGAATTCCATCTACTGCTGTTTTATAGCTTAATAAATCTGCCCTTTTCATCCCATAATTATCTTTTGTAATTGCAGTATACTGCATTATTTCCAAGTAATATCATTGCGGGTCAGTGTCTACATAAATAATCTTCTGCTATACTTTTTAATTGCTCTTACATTTTATTTAAGACCCTAAAATGACTGAGATAGAGCTGTATTCATTTTCCCGTTGACCCCCTTTTAGTTGCCAGATAAAAGCTGATCCTGGTTTCATTCTAGAAGCACCCATATTACAGAATGTATTGTTTTTTGTGTATTTTCAAAGAGGCATTGTCCAATTTATAGAAGTCAAGGTCAAGCTTCAAAAAGACTAAAAACCTCCAACTTTGTAAGGCGGTGTTTATACCGCCTTTTGTCGTTCTGTCAGTAGTTCTGTCACTTTTGAAGTAAATGGGGCTGTCAGATGTCATTTGAGTCCATCATATGATAGATCCGTCACAATGTCATGGCTCCTGTTATCAACGAAAGTCATGAAGCAAATGTGAACATGCCCTAATAAACAGGAAACTGCAAAGCTGGGAAAGGAAATCATTTGAGCTTGTATTTGCGAACTGCCATACAGTAGTGATGGGTTTAAGACTCTGATAAGATAAACTCACTTTTAACCCTTCTGTCCTTTGCTATGTATAGGTATGGTATGAGATGGGGCTAATTGCTCCATCCCCCTCTTCATGTATGTGACAGGCATATGTGCCCTTGTGATGACAGCTGTAGTGGTATGATCATCACAAGGGCACATATGCCTTGCCGGCATGATCACCTGTCACATACATGAAGAGTGGGATGGAGCAATTAGCCCCATCTTACACCATACCACAACAGCTGTTTGACCCAATATTTCAGTTTGATTGCCAGGGGTGACATCCGTATCTGTACAGCCCATACCTGCCTAAGGCCCCCAGAATCCCTTGTGATGCCAGTAAGGATATACCCACTACATAACAGCTGGTGACAGCACAGGCTCACGTTATAAAGGCTAAAAAGTTAGCAAATCCAGATGGCATTTGCCCACACGGGTATTGTCAAAAGCAAATCTATGAATTTATAAAATTTAAATGCATTATCCCAGGAATTCTTTTCATACCAAAAGTCCTAAAATGCTATAAATAGTTGTTTTAAAAGTAAATTGCAGTGTTTATAGCATAAAAAAAAGCACTTTTATTATCATCTCTATGTGTCCCACTTGGTGTTGATGCTATTCTGTGCAGGAGTCAAGCTCTAGACAGAATTGGAAGGTAGTGGGAGAGACCCACAAGGCATTATTGTCATGTTGAAATGTTGCTCGTAGCATGGCGCCATTATGTGAGGCTGATTGGTGGCCGTGAGTCTCCTGCGGTATAGAGAGACCCTATTGTCGCTAAGGATAACTGAGATTGGGTCAATGGCCTGAGGAAGTGTTGCGGCTTCATAGAGAGCCAGAGTGCAGTTTGGAGACAACCAGGTATGAATGAAGCTTAATGCATAGTGAATCTATGCAGGTAGATAGCAGTAGAGTGAATTTGGGGTCAGTGGGTGGAGGGCAGAGCCTTACCATAAGAATAAGGAAAGTGAGCCCTAGAAATGTATTTGTGTTGTCAGGAACTTGTCTGAGAATAACTAATGAACAACCAGTCATACACCTACCATATATTGGGAGAAATGGCTGCTTCGTATTATACTTGCACATAGACAAAGCATATAAAGGGTGCTAGTCCCACTGTTGTAAAATTTATTTTTTCTATGCCAAAGGTGTCCATAGCCTTTACATAGAACCATGGCAGATTAAAATATAACATTCATAATACAGATGCCATGGTATAGCAAAGTACAAACACATCTCTCACCATTCTCCATTAGAAACTTGAAATGACTGAATAAAAAGATATGCAGTGTATCCAGTTTGGTCAGATATACTTAAAGATGAATTTGAAGACATTTACCTATTTATCTGAGTGAGCTCTTTTTTAGACCATTGTAGCCTTTTTGTGAATCAGTGGATGACCATATTGACAGCCCATGTGCTGGTTACAATAAATCTCAAACCATTCTGACTATGCTAAGACTCTCAATTTTGATAAGATTATAATTTGGCAAGACGGCTATTTTCAGATCATGCGGCCATATAGTCGCTGTTTCGTTACCTTCTATTTAGGTACCATGCCAAAAAATTAATCAAGCCACCCCCTGATCTACCTATCAATGGGGCACATGGGCAATCCCACAAAGAATAACTATCTGCATACTTTTATATTATAGCTTGTCATATCACAAACCTAAAATATTCTACTGCTTTTTCTACTTTTGCTTGTTTAAAGAAAATTGCATTTCCGGCATATTGGCAATCATTGTCCTATCAAAAAGAGTACTTATGCTAGCCAACATTCATTAAGCTAAATCACTAGACAGGAGAGAAAGAAAAAAATAATGTTAAATGTGAGACAATGTATATTTAATAATACTGGGAGAATCATACTAGCAGTGCAACATAATATTCAATGTCAGAGGAGTTAATGAGCTGCAACCTGTTCTGAGTTTATTAAGCAACCGAACGACAAGACCGAGTCAGAGGGGCATTAATTAGGGTTTTCATTTATATATGAGGAACCATAGTTTTTGGAAATTTCTGTGTTAAATAACCTCTACAGTACTTAAACAATCCACCCCAGATAAATCCACTCCTTAATGACCTGTAGGTTCTTGTCTTTGCAGTGATTTCTCATGATATTGCTTGTGCCTGTATTTGTGTCTGTATAATAACTAAATCTCCTTATATAGGCAGTCCCTGAGTTACAAACATCTAACTTACATACAAATCATACTTATGAATGGAAGGCTAAGTTTGTGGATTGTTCACACAAGTGTATTTATGCAGCAAATGCAAGGGCCCTTTTGCATATTTTTTGTGTGCGCAATTACACACTGTACTTGGGTGCACAAAAACCCACAGGAGCGCAGAAAATACACAGTCGTAAGCAACAGATATGCGCTTACCCCCGTGTGAATGAGCCCTATGTATAGGGCCCAGCTCGCAGCCAAAGCGCAGCATTCCAGTAACTCTATCGCGTTCATGCCTACAAGGAGTGTCCATCTTTTTGGGTCTGGTTCATAGTACTGTACTTTGATTATGGGAAGTTGCTTCCTGTTACACGAATAAGTGAGAGTTACCCGCATCTTCTTCCAGGTCTGGTATTGTAGATTACAGAATATTGGTTCTCGTCAATGTCCTACTTTTGTAAGTACTATAACATGCATTGCCCTGCAACGTAGTCTCAGAAACACAAATTTGATGTAAGAAATAGTGATACAGCAAAGAAAAGAAAAACAATCACCATGGAAAACAAAAGAAAATAATAAAGAGATCAGAGAGAAACTCCTTCATCCATGAGCAGAGCATTTGCTTATATTTAAAGCCCCACCCCGAAAATCCTCGCATGTGGTGCAACAAGGTCGCGCAACTTTGTAGTATCACATGCTACTTTGTAGCATTACAAAATCATGGTATAACCCTGAGAAACCGCAGCGATATCGCACTGACCAGCGATGCGATATCGCTGTGATTTTCTCGCTGTGATGCCATGTGAAGGCAATTGCAATGTAGAATTTGTTGCAAGTTGGGATTGATTCAATCACTTTAAAGAAAGAACTAATTTGCATAATATTAAATTGCAAGGTGAAGCAGCGAGTGCCGATATAAGAGCTGCAAGTGATTTTCCCAAGATATTGGTAGATATTGTTGATCGTGGAGGTTATTTGCCAAACAAAATTTTTAATGTAGACCAAACTCCCTTGTTTTCAAAAAGAAAAGGAAAAACGTGCACCAGGCCATAAGTTGACAAGCTGACTTTATTATTTGGGTGGTAATTCGAGATGAGCGAGCGTACTCGCTAGGGCAAACTACACGAGCGAGTAGTGCCTTATGCGAGTACCTGCCCGCTCGTCACTAAAGATTCGGGTGCCGGCAGGGGGCGCGGAGGAACAGGGGGGAGAGTGGGGAGGATCGGGGGGGGAGATCTCTCATTCTCTCCCCCGGCTGCTCCCTGCTCACTCCCGCAACTCATCGCTCTTCCCCGCCGGCACCCAGATCTTTAGAGACGAGCGGGCAGGTACTCGCATAAGGCCCTACTCGCTTGAGTAGTTTGCTTTAGCGAGTACGCTCGCTCATCTCTAGTGGTAATACATCTGGGGATTGAAAGCTCAAGCCTTTCCTAGTGCATCACTTCTTATAAAATGGAGACATTCAAAAATAAAGTAGAAGTAGTAGAGTGTCGTAATATAGTTCTGAACTACTCGGAGGTTGTACAGAGCCGTAATGCTTTTGTGTGCATAAGGCTTTAGGCAACCAAATGCAAATATAGCTAAGCTAGATACATTACTACAGAGAGCTCTGCCCATAAAGCTCACAAACACCTAACTTTAATCGCATAAGTTTTGTACATGCTTGAATACCCTTTTTATGGGGTGTTCTTGTTTCTCGTACTACTTTGACTTGCCATATATAAAAATAAAAAATGCTTTGAACAACTCAAAATATATTTTTATTAATGGCCAGGTTTTTCATCGGAACAGAACTTCACATTTGCGAATGTACATTTATTTAAAATAGAATACTAGTGCAAACATTTGATAACGCTTTCGGGAAAATACACTGTAAGACTTGTCTAGCAAAAATGCCATATTCAGAATCTTATTTTGAGGTCAGAACACTTTTGCATGGTATTTCGCTCATTGTGAATGATAGACAGCCTATATAAATGTAATGAAATATGTTATAAGACCTACCTCTATTAAAAGTGAATGTCATCTTGAAAGAAGCGAGGAGACTTCCAGACATTATTGTGTTGCTATCTGAAATAATTAACCACAGTAAAGACTTCACATTGCCAACCTATCTTTAAATAATTGTTGACCCCAGAGCCGTCATTTACAGAGTACTTGGCTATTCAATAAGAAAATATTTCGACAAAAATATTAATATTTCTTAAATGACTCCTTAGCATGAAATTCTCCAGACGAAGGTCGAGGCATTTCTAGATTATAGCATGTACAATGCATTCCCGATTGTCCTTTGCACTCTTGAGTCTAATTGGAGTCTGCTGAGAGCCGAGCCCCAGGGTTTTAACAGCCTTGTGT
This sequence comes from Eleutherodactylus coqui, assembly GCF_035609145.1. Classification (NCBI taxonomy): domain Eukaryota; kingdom Metazoa; phylum Chordata; class Amphibia; order Anura; family Eleutherodactylidae; genus Eleutherodactylus; species Eleutherodactylus coqui. The sequence continues at coordinate 178,385,858 of NC_089843.1, read as the reverse complement.
TCTGCATGAAATGCCTGTCACTGTGCTTCATCCAAAAAGTAAGCAGCATTCACCACAGCTATCCCCCCATGTGTGACCTTACATTTTCTCACTCTTGCCCTGTCTGTAAAACCTAGACACATAAAAGCCAATTTAGGCTTGATTCACATTTATATAAAATGCCCTTTGCCCCCTTAAAGCAAGTATTAAATGTTAAATGCTTGTAATTGTCTTGGCTTATTGTGATTTACTCCAATCACTAATAGTTGCATTCCTAGAGTTTATTTATTGCCTGAGAATTTTGTAAAACTTTTAACTGATATTTATATTTATATAAATCTAGAAGCTGGAATTTGTGACCTAAATGCAAATATCATATTTACAACACTGACTACTTATTTGTCATTAACAAAAATGAATACAATACATTGAGATTTGCTAATATCGGAGGTATTTATCTAAAAAGGTTACTCTAAACTAATCAAGCCTTAACTAGTACCACATTCTCTTCACACAGATATATAAAAACACTGTGCATTAACCCTTTCCAATCCAATTTGCATCCTGGTTTTCCTAGGGGGCTTGCTCTTTTTCTGCCATTATACAATGGCGCTATCTGCTGGCTAAAACCAGTACTGCATGAGGTGGCACGTTGGATAGGCTCCGACAGCAGAGAGGCTGGCAATATACAGTACGAAAACCCAGACGGATGCCTTCCAACATCAGAGCTGTATAACCTTAAATCATAATGTCTTAAGACGTCAGACAGTGGATTGGAAAGGGTTAATACCCATATCATATCTAAATCGGGTTTGGAAAAAAGTTGGGGAGTTCAAATTGCTATATATTGAGAGTTAGCTGATAAAATTGTTATGCCAAGGGGGATTCCTCTATGGCCAGTGGAAATAAAGATTCACCATCATAAACAGAGAATCCTTACTGTAGGAGCAGTGAGTTACAGTATGTAGCTCTTTGCCATAAGATGTGATGTGTAAGTTTTTAATTTGAAAGGACTTGGATATAAAATGTATGGGTACTACATTACTGAGATGGGTCATTCATCCAGAATTGATCCAGAGATTTGTTCTGATTGCAATACCTGACTAATATATAAGGAAACTGGCAACTGCCTTACAAGATGTATTTTTCCTTTCTCTGGATCAACATTGTGCGCTAAATTAAACTAGATGCACTTGTTTTAAAACTTACTATGTAACTGCATTAAATTTGACACCTGACCCTAGAGTGCAGCTAAAGTCAAAGGACAAGCTTTCCGTAGTTCAGTTTCAGTGTGAATGTACATTCAAATGGGGGAAAAATGGAATAATCTGAGAGACTTTGAAAGAGACATGGTCATCAAGATTATACTAAGAACGGTGGGATTGCGGAAAAATACCTAGCGAAAGGCGATCTTTTGGACGTAATGATCTCATCGTGCTCTTTACACAGGCCAACTGTCATTTGATGTCTATGCCTCCAGAAACTGAATGACAAAGGATAAGCAAACAAATTATCGTTCGTTGCTCAGTCACTGGCAGTATTTACACTGAACAAATATCATTCAGCTGCATGGTCTGCCTCTATGGTAGGTATGCCCTTCATATTATTACATTCACAACATCTCACCTCAAAATACAGAATTATACGTACAGATCGAACAATCTTCATAAGCATGCAGCTAATACAATGACTAGGAAACAGTGGCATAATAGGAGCCTAAAGGATGAGGAGCGCACATATTTTTGGCTGAGAAATGAAGATATCGGCTCTTTGTAGGTTACATGTCAGTCTCAATAGCTGATACCTTAGTATAATCCGATATGCTCTGGCACTGGTGGGATTATCGAGCTTGTCAGTCACTGTCATTTCAGTAAAATGATTCCACTATCACAGATTGCATAGGCACGTACAGCTGCTGCATCATTTCTACAGGTATGGGATTTCTTTTTTAAATTGCACTTAACATACTTGGAAAAAACATTTAGGATTAAAACAGATATTTGTCCCTAAAGTTTTTCTTTTTTTTTTCTATAATTGAAGTTAATGAACAGTAGAAGAGAAAAAGCCTCCAAGGCAAAAGAAAAGTAGGTGTCTGCCCATCATAAGATTATCTTATGACACAGTTATGAAATGTTAATAACCCTGCAACTCTTAATGTTTTTGACTGACGTGGACCCCCAATGTGAGTCCATTAGACTCACAGTTAATTTTTTTTTTTTTTAAATCCAAAGTTTTATTGAGTTTTAACATAATGTACATATAGAATACAATCAGACAGGTCAGAATCATAAGACCCCTGGCTAAACAACAGGCAGGGTTCGCGGCATATGGCGATGGGTCAGTTCTGTTCTTTATGCATATGTATGACCATGTCTCAACAAACGAATAGACAGACAATGACTTACGAAAGAGGGGAAGGGGAGGGAGGGGGGGTCCGGGGAGGGTAAAGGGGGAGGGGGCGGGGGGGGGGTTTAAGTGTAACCTGTGCCGGCATTCTCCCTCTATGGGGGGGCCTCTCAAGATAGACCTAAACCGAGACTTCGACCTCCGTCTTTCCTCCCACGGGGGCTAATGAGGGAGCTCCAAGCGTATTCTACGCCATGGGCCCCAAGTTTCAAGAAATTTCTCATGTGAGCCATTTGACCAGCTGGAGAGTTCCTCCAAATTGTAGGTCCGGTCCATTCTATCCCTCCACTGAGAGAAGGGGGGGGGACTTCTGCAACCACAGGGGGGGGGATAAGTGCCTTGGCCCCGTCGATTGCGTGTGCCAATAGTCTATGCCTCAGAGGGCTAAAGTCACCCGAGGGCTTCCACAAAAACATCACCTCTGGTGTTAGTGTAAAGTTGGGTAGAATTCTTTTTAGCGAATCAGCTATCTTTTTCCAGAAGGTAGACAGGAGTGGGCAGGTCCACCAAATATGGAGGTATGAACCTGTGCCATTCTCACATCTCCAGCATTTGCTGGCGGTCGCTAGCTTGTGGTCGACCAACCACTGCGGAGTCCTATACCAACGGATTAGTAGCTTATAGTGAGCTTCTTGATTTATGATGCACGAGGATAGTCCGTATGCGAGCTTTAAGATTAGTTGGGTATCTGAAGAGGACAGAGTTATATTTAGCTTCTTCTCCCATGAGGAGAGGAACGCGGGCTTAAAGGTTGGGGATGGCGGGAAGCAAAGCTTGCGAAGGCACGCGATTCTTCCGGCGGACGGACTGCCTGCCCCTACCGCCCTCTCAAAGGATGTGAGGGATCTTGTGGATAGGAAGGTTTTCTTAAAATCCTTGATTACACCCTCAATTTGGGCCTGTTGGAGGAAGGGCAGTGGCTGACCGGGCAGTAGAGTCTTCACTATCTCCCTGGGGTTTAGGTGGATCAGGGACTGAAGCTCACTTAAAGGTTTGCTGCCAAATTTTTGCCAGAGCCTGACTGTACAGGGGTCCGACGGGAGGCCCATCAGGGTGGGGAGAGTGCATAATGGAGAGACTGGGGAGGGAGACGGGGCCAATACCTCGGCCCATGAGTCCCATGCCTCACTGGGTCCCTTCAGGAGCATGTTATAATTCTTGTTTCTGTAGACAGCTTTTTTGGGGAACCACAAGGTCTCCATCAAAGAGGGTCCGTACATGGCCGTGATCATCCGAAACAGAAGGGGGTCTCTTGATGGCGTGGTCAATCTCGACCAGTAGCTAATGTGAGATGCAAAATAGAAGTCAGAGATCGGCAGGCCCATTCCTCCTTCCTCCCTCCTCCTTATCATAAGGCTGTAAGGCAGTCTGGAGCTCTTTTGTCTCCAAATAAACTTAATGAACATCTTGCGGAGAGTATTGAAGAAGTTAGCTGGTAGATGGATCGGGAGAGACCGGATTCGGTATAGGATTATTGGGAGTATGTAGGATTTAATTATGTTTTTCCTCCCGAACCAGGAGATATAGGGGAGATCGTAGTTATGTAGCAAGGTTTTAATTTTAGAAATTAATGGGGAAAGTTGGCTGCAAAGAGATCATCTATCTTCCTTGTCAACCTCACTCCCAGAAAGTCAATTGCAGTATTAGACCAGGAGAACAGGAAGCCGGAGATCAGGCTCGTGCAGCGGGCTTTTGGGATCGAGACATTGAGGACTGTTGATTTATTAAAATTTATTTTAAAGTTCGAGAGAGTTCCAAAATGTTCCAAGCAGGCGGTGAGTTTAGGAAGACCCGTTTCGGGTTTCGTAATTAAGAAGATGATGTCGTCTGCAAAGGCGGCTGCAGACAGAGAACGATCTCCCTCTGTTAGTCCCCGTATCTCCTGGTCCATCCTGATGTACTGGAGCAGAGGCTCCAGGGCCAGAATGAACAGGGTAGGGGATAGGGGGCAACCCTGGCGTGTGCCATTTTTTATTACAAAGTGGGGGGGAGGATATTGTTTATTTTCAATCTAGCAAAGGTTTCGGCATACAGGGAGAGGATGGCCGCGACAAAGGAGGGGGGAAGTTAAAGTGGAGTAAGACAGATTTCATTATTGCCAATCAACTCTGTCGAAAGCCTTTTCGGCATCGGTACTTACTAAGGCGAGTGGAATTCTTTTCGTGTGGGCATAGTGCATTGCGTGCAGGACGCGGATGCAATTGTCCCTCCCCTCCCTCCCCCTCAGGAACCCGGCCTGCTCCCTATCAACCAGGTTAGGGATGTGGGCTTCCATGCGTTTGGCGAGGAGTTTAGCCCATAATTTGGCGTCCAGATTAATTAGGGAGATGGGTCTGTAGCTGCCGCACATCTCTGGGTCTTTGTTCTCTTTCAAAATTAAAGTGATGTGGGCCTCTTGGGTCTGTCTCGGGAGTCCGCTGCCACTTAGGAGAGCGTTGAACATTTCTGTGAGGCGCGGTACCAGCGTGTTGCGGAAAGATTTATAATAAATGAGGGGGAGGCCATCCGGGCCTGGGCTTTTGCCCGGGGGGGAGGAGTTTATCACTTCGTCGACTTCCGTTTCCATTATGGGGGCCAGAAGTTGGTTGGCTGTTTCCAAATCTAATTTGGGAAGAGATAACTTTTTTAGGAAGTCTTTTATTTGTTTATTAGATTCACCTATATCGTTTTGGTCCTGTTGCGGGCGTAGGTTATAGAGTTGGGAATAGAAATGTTGGAATTCCGCTGCAATATCTGGGGATGAAGTGGCCCGGGTGCCTGAATGGGTTTTTATTGTGTCAATTTGGTTCTTGGTACGGGCTTTCTTGATCATGGCTGTCATATATTTGCTACCTCTATTGCCTTGGGCAAAGGCTATATGTTTGAGGTATAGGCACCTTTTGTTAAATCTTGTTTCTAAACAAAGATTTAGTTCTTTTCTGATGGCGGAGAGTTTGGAAAGGTTTTCTTTACTGGCAGAGAGTTTAGTAGTGTATTCTAACTTGGCGATTTGCTTTAGTAGGTCGTCTATATCTTTTTGTTGACTTTTCTTTTTCCTAGATCCAAGAGCTATCAGAACTCTTCTGATAAACGCCTTATGCGTTTCCCACACCACTGGGACCGATTGGTCGCCGCCCCCGTTAAGCTCGAAGAATTCCTTTAATTGATTGGAAATCTCAGCCTTGTCGTCCGCGGAGTCTAGGAGGGAGGTATTCAGCCTCCATCTCCACTCCCGGGGGGAGCTGCATAGAGGTCTAAGGTCCACGTGTAATGGCGCGTGATCAGACACAGTGGTGGGGGCAATGGAAGAATCTATTAGCAGGGGTAGGAGGTTGGAGGCTATGAGGAAGTAGTCCAGCCTCTGAAAGGAGGCATGGACATGTGAAAAGTAGGTGTAATCTTTAGCGGAGGGTGAGCACTGGCGCCAAGCATCCACCAGGCCCATCTGCGAGAAGCATCGCAGTAGGCGTCTCAGCTTAGGGTGTGATATTTGGGAACGACCGACTGACGAGTCAAGCAAAGGGTTTAACGTGAGGTTCAGGTCCCCTCCCAGAATAATAGGACCTACCGCGAATTCCCTGAGAGTCTCTAACTGCCCTACCAGCCACGTCACTTGATTAGAATTTGGAGTGTATAAATTGGCCAGGGTAATCTGAAAGTTGTTTAAGCGTCCTCTTAGAAAAATGGCTCTGCCCTCCCCGTCAGTATGTTGTGCCTCGCACTTAAATGTGGTGGACCTATGAAATAAAATGGAGACTCCTTTTGAGGCGGATGTCGGGTGAGGGTTGTGGAAGCCCTGTGGGAACTGTCTGCCCGGCAATGAAAGGCACTTACCCTCCTTGTAGTGGGTCTCTTGTAGGAAGGCGATCTTGGTGCCATATTTTCTTAGAACTTGTGCTACGTTGTGTCTTTTGAAGGGAGAATTGAGCCCTCTCACGTTGAACGAGGAAAGACGGAGGCGGTCATCTCCAGCAGGTGACGGCGGAGCCATCGTGGGTCCGAGAGACGTGCTGTTGTAGAGAGAATCAGAATGCTCAGCAAAACAGAAAGCACTTTATCAGTGGGAAGGGAAGGACGGCTGTGAGGGGGAGTTGGGAACAAGCACTGAAGGAGGGTGTGGGACACAGAAGGGGTAGTAACACTGCAGTGAAGAACAAAGTATTGAAGTTGAACAAGACCAAATCGTCCTGAGACGGTCAGTGGGGGTGGTGGGCAAGACACTCACAGTTAATTCTGAGCACCAATGTGGTTTCAAAGGACCCCTTTCTTAATTATTTGTTACTTTCTGTAATTTCCCCATTAAGTGGTTGAAGATATCACTAACACACATTATAAATTATCCTTGAAACTCTATTCATCTCTTTTCTTACACAAGATAATGAAACTAGTGTTACCAAATAATACTGTCCTGCTAATTTACTTTAAACATTTTGGCCTTTCCTTGTAACTGAAGAGTTGTTTACTGCACACATTATTCTTACAATTATCACATACACTTTTTTTGCATATGTCCTTTCTTGGGATCACATAAGTGGCACCTTCTTTTCTTTGGTATATATGATGTTTTTCTGCAGCCCCTGTTTTGACCTCCTAGTATGTCCCTATACCAAGTCTTCGGCTAGATCAGTAAGGAAGATTTGTCTTCTGGTTTTCTTTTTGTTCACGTTCCAGTCAGGATTCTTCACCAAACAGACTACATACGATGCACCTCCGATTATGTCAATGCAGTTTATAAATAGTGTGAGTGGCCATCTCCTTGTTTTTCTTCTACAAGTGTAGGTGTATACCATCTGATCAAGAGTATCAATCCCTCCTTTTGTGTTATTGTAATGAAGAATTATTTCCACTTTACAAGAGTCTTCTGTAATTACATCAGGTGCATTGTGGAGAGAAGCACAACACTCTCTCTTGCTTTGTGCACACAGGACACTAAGGTGTGGTCTCTCGCAAAACCGAAAAGAAAACTTTTTTGATGGGAAGAAATTCCTTTGGTATGAAAGTCTCATTTGGATGCATTGTGCTAACCAGTATTAGCCCGTTCTTCAGCAAGTGGTCAGTGAGTTCCATTGATGTAAAGAAATTGCCCATGGTAATATTTCGATAAGTGACGAAGTACCCTTTTGCAAATTCACTTCCTTGAATGCAAAATTTATTCCTCTCACATTGCCTTCTTTACTCAAGTAGTGCAAGCCTTTCAGTTGGTGAAAGTAGCTGTAGTCACATATCTAGAAGATCTTTATTCCATATTTTGCTGGCTTTGAAGTCATGTACTGGCAAAAGCAACATTGGAATGGAACCAATTACTCATCAGTAGTCACATTCACACCGGGAAGGTAGTACTTTTGAAGATTGTGATTTATCTGGTCTCATTTCACAAAAATTCGCAAATTTGTATGTAGCCCTTCGAACACTTCTTGGGGACTTGTCATCAAATTTAAAAAAGTTCATTAGGTCTTCAAATCTTGCCTTACTCATTGTGACACGGAAAATTGGTAGACTGTATTTCTTGCTCCACAGAAGATGGACATTTGAGAAATTGCTTTTCAAGTGACCTGTAGTGATCAGGAGCCCAATCAAAGTTCGAATTTCTACTGAATTATATTTTTCCCACAGAACGATGAATTTGTCTTTTTATAAACCCTCCCAGCTTAAAAATTGGTATACTCAACAATTGTTTCAATAATATCACTCATGTACAAATCAAAAGCACCCACTGGACTCTTCAAAACATTCAAAGGTGGCAGTTTTACCACATTTGTTTGTGACTTGATAATATTGTGTCTTCTCTAGAGATAAACGAGCACCAAAATGCTCGGGTGCTCGTTACTCGGGACGAAATTATCGCGATGCTCGAGGGTTCGTTTCGAGTAACGAACCCCATTGAAGTCAATGGGCGACTCGAGCATTTTTGTATATCACCGATGCTCGCTAAGGTTTCCATTTGTGAAAATCTGGGCAATTCAAGAAAGTGATGGGAACGACACAGCAACGGATAGGGCAGGCGAGGGGCTACATGTTGGGCTGCATCTCAAGTTCCCAGGTCCCACTATTAGGCCACAATAGCGGCAAGAGTTGCCCCCCCCAACAATTTTTACTTCTGAAAAACCCTCATTAGCAAGGCATACCTTAGTTAAGCACCACACTACCTCCAATAAAGCACAATCACTGCCTGCATCACACTCCGCTGCCACTTCTCCTGGGTTACATGCTGCCAACCCCCCCCCCCCCCCGCACGATGCAGTATCCACAGCGCACAGCAAAGCGTCCCTGTGCAGCCTTCAGCTGCACTCATGCCACACCACCCTCATGTCTATTTATAAGTGCGTCTGCCATGAGGAGGAACCGCAGGCACACACTGCAGAGGGTTGGCACGGCTAGGCAGCAAGCCTCTTTAAAAGGGGTGGGGCAATAGCCCACAATGCTGTACAGAAGCAATGGGAAATATAATCCTGTGCCACCGCCATCAGAAGCTGCACACGTGGGCATAGCAATGGGGAACCTATGTGCCACACACTATTCATTCTGTCAAGGTGTCTGCATGCCCCAGTCAGACCGCGGTTTTTTATAAATAGTCACAGGCAAGTACAACTCCGCAATGGGAATTCCGTGTGCACCCACAGCATGGGTGGCTCCCTGGAACCCACCGGCTGTACATAAATGTATCCCATTGCAGTGCCCATCACATCTGAGGTAACGTCCGATTAAATGCACGTGGGCTTCGGCCCACACTGCATGCCCCAGTCAGACTGGGGTTCTTTAGAAGTGGACACATGCAGTTACAACTCCGTGTGGACCGACAGCATGGGTGGGTGCCAGGAAGCCACCGGCGGTACATAAATATATCCCATTGCATTGCCCATCACAGCTGAGGTAATGTCATGTTAAATGCAGGTGGGCTTCGGCCCACACTGCATGCCCCAGTCAGAATGGGGTTCCCTAGAAGTGGACACATGCAGTTACAACTCCGTGTGGACCGACAGCATGGGTGGGTGCCAGGAAGCCACCGGCGGTACATAAATATATCCCATTGCAGTGCCCATCACAGCTGAGGTAACGTCCGATTAAATGCAGGTGGGCTTCGGCCCACACTGCATGCCCCAGTCAGACTGGGGTTCTTTAGAAGTAGACACATGCAGTTACAACTCCCTGTGGACCCACAGCATGGGTGGCTCCCTGGAACCCACCGGCGGTACATAAATATATCCCATTGCAGTGCCCAGCACAGCTGATGTAACGTCAGCTTTAATGCAGGTGGGCAAAAAATTAATTGGATTACACTGTAGGCGAGGGCCCCAAAAAATTGGTGTACCAACAGTACTAATGTACGTCAGAAAAATTGCCCATGCCCAACCAAGAGGGCAGGTGAAACCCATAAATCGCTTTGGTTACTGTGGCTTAATTTGTAACTAGGCCTGGAGGCAGCCCAGTTAAAATAAAAATTGGTTCATGTGAAAGTTTCAACGCTTTAATGAGCATTGAAACGTATAAAAATTGTTTACAAAAATTATATGACTGAGCCTTGTGGGCCTAAGAAATATTGCCCGTTCGGCGTGATTACGTCAGGTTTCAGGAGGAGGAGAAGGAGGAGGAGGATGAATATTATACACAGATTGATGAAGCTAAAAGGTCCACGTTTTGATGATGATAGAGAACAATGCTTCCATCCGCGGGTGCAGCCTACGTATTGTTTAGGTATCGCTGCTGTCCGCTGGTGGAGAAGAGAAGTCTGCGGAAATCCAGGCTTTGTTCATATTGATGAGTGTAAGCCTGTCGGCACTGTCGGTGGACAGGCGGGTACGCTTATCTGTGATGATTCCCCCAGCCGCACTAAACACCCTCTCTGACAAGACGCTAGCCGCAGAACAAGCAAGCACCTCCAGGGCATACAGCGCAAGTTCAGGCCACGTGTCCAACTTCGACACCCAGTAGTTGTAGGGGGCAGAGGCGTCACAGAGGACGGTCGTGCGATCAGCTACGTACTCCCTCACCATCCTTTTACAGTGCTCCCGCTGACTCAGCCTTGACTGGGGAGCGGTGACACAGTCTTGCTGGGGAGCCAGAAAGCTGTCAAAGGCCTTAGAGAGTGTTCCCCTTCCTGTGCTGTACATGTTACCTGATCTCTGCGCCTCCCCTGCTACCTGGCCCTCGGAACTGCGCCTTCGGCCACTAGCGCTGTTGGATGGGAATTTTACCATCAGTTTGATCGCCAGGGTCCTGTGGTATAGCATCACTCTCGAACCCCTTTCCTCTTCGGGTATGAGAGTGGAAAGGTTCTCCTTATACCGTGGGTCAAGCAGTGTGTACACCCAGTAATCTGTAGTGGCCAGAATGCATGTAACGCGAGGGTCACGAGACAGGCATCCTAACATGAAGTCAGCCATGTGTGCCAGGGTACCTGTACGCAACACATGGCTGTCCTCACTAGGAAGATCACTTTCAGGATCCTACTCCTCCTCCTCCTCAGGCCATACACGCTGAAAGGATGACAGGCAAGCAGCATGGGTACCCTCAGCATTGGGCCAAGCTTCCCCCTCCTCCTCATCCTCCTCATGCTCCTCCTCCTCCTCCTCAAAACGCTGAGATATAGACAGGAGGATGCTCTGACTATCCAGCGACATACTGTCTTCCCCCGCCTCTGTTTCCGAGCGCAAAGCGTCTGCCTTTATGCTTTGCAGGGAACTTCTCAAGAGGCATAGCAGAGGAATGGTGATGCTAATGATTGCAGCATCACCGCTCACCATCTGGGTAGACTCCTCAAAATTTCCAAGGATCTGGCAGATGTCTGCCAACCAGGCCCACTCTTCTGTAAAGAATTGAGGAGGCTGACTCCCACTGCGCCGCCCATGTTGGAGTTGGTATTCCACTATAGCTCTACGCTGCTCATAGAGCCTGGCCAACATGTGGAGCGTAGAGTTCCACCGTGTGGGCATGTCGCACAGCAGTCGGTGCACTGGCAGATGAAACCAATGTTGCAGGGTGCGCAGGTTGGCAGCGTCCGTGTGGGACTTGCGGAAATGTACGCAGAGCCGGCGCACCTTTCCGAGCAGGTCTGACAAGCGTGGGTAGCTTTTCAGAAAGCGCTGAACCACCAAATTAAAGACGTGGGCCAGGCATGGCACGTGCGTGAGGCTGCCGAGCTGCAGAGCCGCCACCAGGTTACGGCCGTTGTCACACACGACCATGCCCGGTTGGAGGCTCAGCGGCGCAAGCCAGCGGTCGGTCTGCTCTGTCAGACCCTGCAGCAGTTCGTGGGCCGTGTGCCTCTTCTCTCCTAAGCTGAGTAGTTTCAGCACGGCCTGCTGATGCTTGCCCACCACTGTGCTGCCACGCCGCGCGACACCGACTGCTGGCGACGTGCTGCTGACACATCTTGATTGCGAGACAGAGGTTGCGTAGGAGGAGGAGGAGGGTGGTGGTTTAGTGGAGGAAGCATACACCGCCGCAGATACCACCACCGAGCTGGGGCCCGCAATTCTGGGGGTGGGTAGAACGTGAGCGGTCCCAGGCTCTGACTCTGTCCCAGCCTCCACTAAATTCACCCAATGTGCCGTCAGGGAGATATAGTGGCCCTGCCCGCCTGTGCTTGTCCACGTGTCCGTTGTTAAGTGGACCTTGCCAGTAACCGCGTTGGTGAGGGCGCGTACAATGTTGCGGGAGACGTGGTCGTGCAGGGCTGGGACGGCACATCGGGAAAAGTAGTGGCGACTGGGAACTGAGTAGCGCAGGGCCGCCGCCGCCATCATACCTTTTGAAAGCCTCCATTTCCACAACCCTATACGGCAGCATCTCCAGGCTGATAAGTTTGGCTATGTGCACGTTTAACGCTTGAGCGTGCGGGTGCGTGGCGGCGTACTTGCCCTTGCGCTCCAACACTTGCGCTAGCGACGGCTGGACGGTGCGCTGAGAGACATTGGTGGATGGGGCCGAGCACAGCAGAGGTGAGGGTGTGGGTGCAGGCCAGGAGACGGTAGTGCCTGTGTCCTGAGAGAGGGGTTAGATCTTAGTGGCAGGTTGGGGTACAGGGGGAGAGGCAGCGGTGCAAACCGGAGGCGGTGAACGGCCTTCGTCCCACCTTGTGGGGTGCTTGGCCATCATATGTCTGCGCATGCTGGTGGTGGTGAGGCTGGTGGTGGTGGCTCCCCGGCTGATCTTGGTGCGACAAAGGTTGCACACCACTGTTCGTCGGTCGTCTGCACTCTCAGTGAAAAACTGCCAGATCTTTGAGCTCCTCGGCCTCTGCAGGGTGGCATGGCGCGAGGGGGCGCTTTGGGAAACAGTTGGTGGATTATTCGGTCTGGCCCTGCCTCTACCCCTGGCCACCGCGCTGCCTCTTCCAACCTGCCCTGCTGCTGCACTTGCCTCCCCCTCTGAAGACCTGTCCTCAGTAGGCGTAGCAAACCAGGTGGGGTCAGTCACCTCATCGTCCTGCTGCTCTTCCTCCGAATCCTCTGTGCGCTCCTCCCTCGTACTTACTCCAATTACTACTACCTGAGTGATAGACAACTGTGTCTCATCGTCATCGTCCTTCTCACCCACTGAAAGCTCTTGAGACAGTTGTCGGAAGTCCCCAGCCTCATCCCCCAGACCCCGGGAACTTTCCAAAGGTTGGGCATCGGTCACGACGAACTCCTCCAGTGAGAGAGGATTCGGAATCATTGCTGCCCATTCTGGCCAGGGGCCCGAGAACAGTTCCTGGGAGTCTGCCTGCTCCTCAGAATGTGTCATTGTAATGGAGTGAGGAGGCTGGGAGGAAGGAGGAGCAGCAGCCAGAGGATTCAGAGTTGCAGCAGTGGACGGCGCAGAATTCTGGGTGGTCGATAGATTGCTGGATGCACTTTCTGCCATCCACGACAGGACCTGCTCACACTGCTCATTTTCTAATAAAGGTCTACCGCGTGGACCCATTAATTGTGAGATGAATGTGGGGACGCCAGAAACGTGCCTCTCTCCTAATCCCGCAGCAGTCGGCTGCGATACACCTGGATCAGGAGCTCGGCCTGTGCCCACACCCTGACTTGGACCTCCGCGTCCTCGCCCGCGTCCACGTCCTCTAGGCCTACCCCTACCCCTCAGCATGCTGTATTACCAGTAGTGCAGAAACAGAACGCTGTAATTAAATGTGCCGCTTATTGGCCTGTGGTTGGAGGCTGACGTCCCTTACGGAACGCACAGCAGAGCCAGGAAACAATTTTGCGCACGCCTGTAGTGAGACGTAGGTGCGTATAACTGAGCTAGTGGAATTCACAGCGCAGAAGCAGTCAAGTGGCCAAAGGCCAGTAGTAGGCCTTAAGTATTTTGCTTCTATTTTTTTTAAATGCTGAGCTGATAGAGCAGACAGATACTGTAGGCAGCGTATAATATTATGTATACTCTTTCCCTCTGGCGGGATGACAGCGCTGATGTAACAGAGACAGCAGATCCAGGAAACAATTTTGTGCAAGCCTGCTGTAACGCTTAGCTGCGCATTAATTAGGACTACTACCCCCAGCAGATAGATACTGTAGGCAGCGTATAATATTATGTATACTCTTTCCCTCTGGCGGGATGACGGCGATCATGTAACAGAGACAGCAGATCCAGGAAACAATTTTGCCAAGCCTGCTGTAATGCTTAGCTGCGTATTAATTAGGACTACTACCCCCAGCAGATAGATACTGTAGGCAGCGTATAATATAATGTATACTCTTTCCCTCTGGCGGGATGACGGCGATCATGTAACAGAGACAGCAGATCCAGGAAACAATTTTGCGCAAGCCTGCTGTAACGCTTAGCTGCGTATTAATTAGGACTACTACCCCCAGCAGATAGATACTGTAGGCAGCGTATAATATTATGTATACTCTTTCCCTCTGGCGGGATGACGGCGATCATGTAACAGAGACAGCAGATCCAGGAAACAATTTTGCGCAAGCCTGCTGTAACGCTTAGCTGCGTATTAATTAGGACTACTACACCCAGCAGATAGATACTGTAGGCAGCGTATAATATTATGTATACTCTTTCCCTCTGGCGGGATGACAGTGCTGATGTAACAGAGACAGCAGATCCAGGAAACAATTTTGCGCAAGCCTGCTGTAACGCTTAGCTGCGTATTAATTAGGACTACTACCCCCAGCAGACACGCAGTAAACTGAAGACGGTCACAGGCAGCCCAAATATAGTATTTTCCCAATTTTTTGGAAAAAGCCCACTGCCTATATAGCCTGAATATCTCTTTCCCTGCCTCACCAGTACTGGCCCTATACTCTGTACAATGACTGCAGACTGCGGCCGCAATGCTCTGCACGGCCGATATAAAAAAAAAAAAAATTGTGCAACACTGCTAAAAGCAGCCTCAACAGTACTGCACATGGTCAGATGTGGCCCTAAGAAGGACCGTTGGGGTTCTTGAAGCCTAAAATAACTCCTAACGCTCTCCCTATAGCAGCTTCCGGCACCAGCAGCACTTTCCCTGATCTCTGTCAGAATGCATCTGTGGCGAGCCGCGGGAGGGGCCGATTTATATACTCGGGTGACACCTGATCTCGCCAGCCACTCACTGCAGAGGGGTGGTATAGGGCTTGAACGTCGCAGGGGTAAGTTGTAATGCCTTCCCTGTCTTTCTATTGGCCAGAAAAGCGCGCTAACGTCTCAGAGATGAAAGTGAAAGTAACTCGAACATCGCGTGGTACTCGCCTCTAGTAACGAGCATCTCGAACACGCTAATACTCGAACGAGTATCAAGCTCGGACGAGTACGTTCGCTCATTTCTAGTCTTATCACTTTGTATGGCACCAGTGGATTTCTGCTTTCCCTACCTAGCAGCCAGTGCTGTAGTGCTGTTACCTTCCAAATTGTCATCAATATTTTCAACACTTTGCTTATCTGGGACTTCACTCACGAAATAATCTTCACTGTCATTTGGCTTGTGATCGAACTTTCTTTCCGACATGCTGAAACACTAGCATAAGGGGAAAAATTATGAACACACACATTTGTCTTCCGACTACTTCTATCTGGTGGCGGGTGCTCGACAGATCTCTCACAAATGTGGTGGTATCTATCCATAACCACTGCAATACATAATCTGCTGTACACAGCAAGCACAAAGGCGGAAAAAACAAGTGACCCGGAAAATAGCTTGTGAGTCCGTCAGACTCATGTTAGGTGTCTATGTAACAAAATTAAGTAACAGCATTTATTTGATTCATACAAAATGAATAAAGAAAGTGCAAAATTGTGTTATACATGGAACAACATGATGGAGGAATAGTGAAAGGAATATTACACAAAACTAAAAGGAAGTACAGCAAAATCTCAAAAACATGGTGGCATGAGTCTAAGAGACTCACCCCAAATGTGCCATAGTTAGAGATATCTAAACTAGATAGATATGAGATAGAATAATAGAATGGTAGAGCTGTAATGGACCTCCTGGGTCATCGGGTCCAACCCCCTGCTCAGTGCTGGATTCCCTAAATTATCCCAGACAGATATTTGTCCAGCCTTTATTTGAACACTTCCATTGAAGGAGAACTCACCACCTTCCGTGGTAATCTGTTCCGCTCATCGATCACCCTCACTGTCAGAAAGCTTTTCCTAATATCTAATTCGTGTCTCCTCCCTTTCAGTTTCATCCCATTGCTTCTAGTCTTTCCTTGTGCAAATGAGAATAGGGCTGATCCCTCTGCACTGTGACAGCCCTTCAGATATTTGTAGACAGCTATTAAGTCTCATCTCAGCCTTCTTTTTTGCAAGCTAAACATTCCCAGATCCTTTAACCGTTCTTCATAGGACATGATTTGCAGACTGCTCACCATCTTGGTAACTCCTCTCTGAACTTGCTCCAGTTTGTCTATGTCTTTTATAAACTGTGGTGCCCAGAACTGCACAGAGTATTCCAGGTGAGGTCTGACTAAGTAAGAGTAGAGGGGGATAATGACCTCACGTGATCTAGACTGTATGCTTCTCTTAATACATCCCAGAGTTGTGTTTTCCTTTTTGGCTGCTGCATCACATTGTTGACTCATGTTCAGTCTATGATCTATTAGTATACCCAAGTCTTTTTCACATGTGATGCTGCTTAGCCCAATTCCTCCCATTCTTTATGTGCTTTTTTTATTTTTCTTTTCCAGATGTAGGACTTTGCATTTCTACTTGTTAAATAGCATTCTGTTAGTTGCTGCCCACTGTTCAAGCCTTTCTGGATCTTTTTGAATGCTCTCTCTCTCTTCCCTACTGTTAGCTATGCCTCCTAGCTTTGTGTCGTCGGCAAATTTGATCAGTTTCCCATCAATTCCCTCCTCCAGATCATTTATAAAAATGTTGAACAACACTGGGCCTAGGACAGAGCCTTGTGGTACCCCACTTGATACATTCTTCCACTTGGATGTGCATTTATGACCAGTCTTTGAGTACGATCACTCAGCCAGTTCTGAATCCACCTAACAGTTGCCTTGTCAAATCCATATTTGATCATTTTTTTAAAAAGTATGGTATGAGATACTTTGTCAAACGCTTTACTAAAGTAAACATATACTATATCCACCGCATTTCCCTGATTAACCCAGTCGGTGATTCTGTCATAGAAGGAAAAAGGTATGTCTGGCATGACTTGTTTGTCACAAACCCATGCTGGCTCTGGTTAATTACTCAATTCTTATCCAACTACTTGCATACAGGTAATCAACCCAAGCCCTCCTCCTATTTTTCAAAGGAGGAGCAGGTGGGACTTCCTTGTTCTTCTTGCTGTTTTCTCCTCTGTTCTGTTTCTGCAACTGTCGCTCCCTCTCTTGTGTAGCCCCTCCCCTTTCCCCCCATCCCTTTCCCCTCCTACTATGTTAACCCCTTTCTTCTCACTCCCTGTTAACTCCTGTCATAGGCAGCCTACACCCCTGGCCCTGTGTGCCTCTGCTATGGCCCTTCTTTTTGTTATGGAATGCCAGTTTTGCCTCCCAGAGCTGCTGTTTTGCATGATATTCATTGGTGAATAAAACTGTTTGAAAATTCATTTTCATGTGCTTCTGAGCCTACTGCAAACACCTCACTTTGTAAGCTTTATTTCGGGGGTTTTAGGTGTTGCTCCTGGGACCTGTAGCTCTATGGGTTACCAGGAGCACACTTACACATGTGTAGAATGATTGAGCTGGCTGGGTATGTGGATTGCTCCAGCCAGCCAATCACCACAGTTCTGCGCAGATAAGTTCCATCCCCATTTGCTAGAGGGTGCAGGACATTTATCCATTTACATCATTTTCTCTCAGAACTTTGGTGTTTTGTTTTGTGTTATGCATGCTGTTTGTTTGAGTTGTTTTCCCCAACTTCCCTGAAGATGGTCTGGACACCTGATCTCTCTGTCTGCATGTTCTGCAGGCCCCTTTTTACTTCCCTTTTATCAGGTGTGGCCTCCAGACACTGGAAATCCTTTGTTCTGTCCGATCAGTCATGTCTGACACCATGTTCCCTGCTGCCATCAGGTGGCGCTTTTGTCCCTTTCTCAGTTTGTGGACAATTTAACTAGCTCCTGTTTATCTATGCATGCATGAGGTTCTGAGTTGGAGTTTCCTTCTGTTTGTGAGGTGAGTAGACTTTAGCTGTAAACAATGACTTGTTCAGTGTATGTCTGAAGGTGTGGACTACACTTGGTGTGAACAAGGTCCTGTTCAGTGTATGTCTGAAGGTGTGGACTAAATTCAGTGTGAATTATGACTTGTTCAGTGTGTTAGTAGGTGTTCACTGTGTATTATGTTGTATTTCCCTTGTCTGATGCTCCTGCTTATTACTATCTTTGGCAAGAAAGTTGGTCCCTAGTTTCCAGCTTGGGGCCATTTATTTCGGGATGATCATGCCGCTTGTAGGCAGGGTCCTGCTTTTCTTTGTTGTGGTTGTCTTGTTATTGTAGGGACTCACAAGCAACGAGGACCCTTGATGTGGGTTTGTGAGCTTATGTGTTTTGGCCAAAATACAAATCAATACCTATTTATAGATATTTCCATCTGTCTGGTTCTTTAGGACATTGGTAAGTTTGAGGCCATCCAGTGTGTTGCTGGGTCTGTTGTCCCTGCGGGTGTTTGTATGCACATCTGGTTTATGCTTGTTTGATGTTGGTGTCCAGTCATGTATGCACGTCCCAATTACCCTTTCTCCTCTCAAGCCTTTATTTAGGTTGTGTTCCTATAGGTTGTTATTTCCACGGCCTGCATGGAGGGATGTAACAGGGGCTTTATGGACAACTGCCAGCTTCTGGAGGATCCTGCATAGAGAGATTTGAGACACTAGAACCTTTAAATATTTGTTTGCTGTTCCTCAGTGGCATTTTTACAGCTACCCTTTTAATAAGATTAACTTGATTGGTAGAAACTTTCCTTTAAGGGGATTTCCGCATTGTAGCATTTTTGGAAAAGCAGCTTTCCATGAATTAACATGACAAGTCAGCATATACTTCCTTTTCCATAGTCCTGCTGCGTCCAACAGTGCTGCTCAGTGCTCCACTGTGGGGCTTGTTTACAGGCAGAAGTCCGCCTGATTTACGAGATGTCACAGGCACTGCAACTAATGACCAAGCTCAGTAATCGATCAATAAGCTCTATCATTGGCTGCGGAGCCAGTGACTTCCCATAAACAGGCTTGGGAAGCCTGCAAATATGATGTCAGAGTGGAGATTTGGATCATCAGTGCTGGAGACAGTGGGAGAGGTGAGTACATGCTGATTTGTAATGTTAGCTCATGGAGAGCGGTTTTTACACAAATATTACAACTTCGACAACTCCTTTAATAAACCTTTATCAGATTGTATTTGCCTGTGCTGTGAATCACTCACATATCTTTTCATAGTTCAATGATCTCCCTTTAGTTTCCATGAACTATCAATTGTTTTCACACCTTTTGCAAGATTTCACGCTTTTCATCTTCAGAAAGGTCTTGCATAATGATGTGGGGCATTCTCTTTAACCCCTTAATGCCTGCCACACACCTTTTTATGGTGGCTGTAAAGGCGCCTTATTCTGATACATGCGCCTTTTTACGGTGTTGCATCAGAAGCCTCGCACAGTTCTATTTTGCCAGGAGGAACAGGTGCTCGGCTGTTGGATGAAAGTCTAAAAGTTGCTCAAACAGTGGGGACTGGAGAAATGGCCAGCTGATCCCCACTGTTTAACCTTTTACATGCCATGGCTGCATTGACTGACACCCATCAGACCCGCATAATGTGATCGTCGGATCATGATGGGTTGCTATGATACCTTGAGGCTTAAATATGTCCTCCATGTCTACCAGCTGCAGTGGCTTAGCCTGTGGCTGAGCTTCATAGGCTTTATAATATGCTGCTATACTGAAGTATAGTAGTGTATTATAAGAATGATAAAAGATAGTGATATTCAAGTGCTCTAGTGGGACAAAAGTGAAAAGTTAAAAATGCGTTACAAAAAGTGAAAAAATTAAAATGTTAAAGACTAGAGATGAGCGAACACCAAAATGTTCGGGTGTTCGTTATTCGGAACGAACTTCCCGTGATGCTCGAGGGTTCGTTTCGAACAACGAACCCCATTGAAGTCAATGGGCGACCAGAACATTTTTGTATTTCGCCGATGCTCGCTAAGGTTTTCATGTGTGAAAATCTGGGCAATTCAAGAAAGTGATGGGAATGACACAGAAACGGATAGGGCAGGCGAGGGGCTACGTGTTGGGCTGCATCTCAAGTTCACAGGTCCCACTATTAAGCCACAATACCGGCAAGAGTGGGCCCCCCCCCCCCCCCAACAACTTTTACTTCTGAAAAGCCCTCATTAGCATGGCATACCTTTGCTAAGCACCACACTACCTCCAACAAAGCAGAATCACTGCCTGCATGACACTCCACTGACACTTCTCCTGGGTTACATGCTGCCCAACCGCCCCCCCTCCCCCCCCCCACAGCGCACACCAAAGTGTCCCTGGGCAGCCTTCAGCTGCCCTCATGCCACACCACGCTCATGTCTATTTAGAATTGCGTCTGCCATGACGAGGGACCGCAGGCACACACTGCAGAGGTTGGCACGGCTAGGCAGCGACCCTCTTTAAAAGTGGCGGAGCGATAGCCCACAATGCTGTACAGAAGCAATGAGAAATAGAATCCTGTGCCACCGCCATCAGGAGCTGCACACGTGGGCATAGCAATGGGGAACCTATGTGCCACACACTATTCATTCTGTCAAGGTGTCTGCATGCCCCAGTCAGACCGGGCTTTTTAATTCATAGACACAGGCAGGTACAACTCCCTATTGTGAAGTCCCTGTCGACCCACAGCATGGGTGGCTCCCTGGAACCCACCGGCGGTACATAAAAATATCCCATTGCATTGCCCAACACAGCTGAGGTAGTAATGTCGTGCTTAATGCAGGTGGGCTAAAAATTAATTTGATTACACTGTAGGCGAGGGCCCACAAAAATTGCTGTATCAACAGTACTAATGTACATCCCAAAAATTGGCCATGGCCAGCCAAGAGGGCAGGTGAAACCCATTAATCGCTTTGGTTAATGTGGCTTAAGTGGTAACTAGGCCTGGAGGCAGCCCAGTGTAACGAAAAATTGGTTCAAGTTAAAGTTCCAATGCTTTTAAGCGCATTGAAACTTATAAAAATTGTTCTGAAAAATTATTTGAGTGAGCCTTGTGGCCCTAAGAAAAATTGCCCGTTCAGCGTGATTACGTGAGGTTTCAGGAGGAGGAGCAGGAGGAGGAGGAGGAGGAATATTAGACACAGATTGATGAAGCAGAAATGTCCCCGTTTTGGATGGTGAGAGAGAACGTAGCTTCCATCCGCGGGTGCAGCCTACGTATTGCTTACGTATCGCTGCTGTCCGCTGGTGGAGAACAGAAGTCTGGGGAAATCCAGCCTTTGTTCATCTTGATGAGTGTTAGCCTGTCGGCACTGTCGGTTGACAAGCGGCTACGCTTATCTGTGATGATTCCCCCAGCCGCACTAAACACCCTCTCCGACAAGACGCTAGCCGCAGGACAAGCAAGCACCTCCAGGGCATACAGCGCTAGTTCAGGCCACATGTCCAGCTTCGACACCCAGTAGTTGTAGGGGGCAGAGGCGTCACCAAGGATGGTCGTGCGATCCGCTACGTACTCCCTCACCATCCTTTTACAGTGCTCCCGCCGACTCAGCCGTGACTGGGGAGCGGTGACACAGTCTTGCTGGGGAGCCATAAAGCTGGCCAGGCCCTTAAAGACTGTTGCACTGCCTGGGATGTACATGCTGCTCGATCTACGCACATCCCCTGCTACCTTGCCCTCGGTACTGCGCCTTCTGCCACTAGCGCTGTCGGCTGGGAATTTGACCATCAGCTTGTCCGCAAGGGTCCTGTGGTATAGCAACACTCTCGAACCCCTTTCCTCTTCGGGAATCAGAGTGGGCAGGTTCTCCTTATACCATGGATCGAGCAGTGTGTACACCCAGTAATCCGTCGTGGCCAGAATGCGTGCAACGCGAGGGTCACGAGAAAGGCATCCTAACATGAAGTCAGCCATGTGTGCCAGGGTACCAGTACGCAACACATGGCTGTCCTCACTAGGAAGATCACTTTCAGGATCCTCCTCCTCCTCCTCCTCAGGCCATACACGCTGAAAGGATGACAGGCAATCAGCCGGTGTACCGTCAGCAGCGGCCCAAGCTGTCTCTTCCCCCTCCTCCTCATCCTCCTCATGCTCCTCCTCCTCCTCCTGTATGCGCTGAGAAATAGACAGGAGGGTGCCCTGACTATCCAGCGGCATACTGTCTTCCCCCGCCCCCGTTTCCGAGCGCAAAGCAGCTGCCTTTATGGTTTGCAGGGAATTTCTCAAGATGCATAGCAGAGGAATGGTGACGCTAATGATTGTAGCATCGCCGCTCACCACCTGGGTAGACTCCTCAAAATTACCAAGGACATGGCAGATGTCTGCCAACCAGGCCCACTCTTCTGAAAGGAATTGAGGAGGCTGACTCCCACTGCGCCGCCCATGTTGGAGTTGGTATTCGACTATAGCTCTACGTTGTTCATAGAGCCTGGCCAACATGTGGAGCGTAGAGTTCCACCGTGTGGGCACGTCGCACAGCAGTCGGTGCACTGGCAGCTTAAAGTGATGTTGCAGGGTGCGCAGGGTGGCAGCGTCCGTGTGGGACTTGCGGAAATGTGCGCAGAGCCGGCGCGCCTTTACGAGCAGGTCTGACAAGCGTGGGTAGCTTTTCAGAAAGCGCTGAACCACCAAATTAAAGACGTGGGCCAGGCATGGCACGTGCGTGAGGCTGCCGAGCTGCAGAGCCGCCACCAGGTTACGCCTGTTGTCACACACGACCATGCCCGGTTGGAGGCTCAGCGGCGCAAGCCAGCGGTCGGTCTGCTGTGTCAGACCCTGCAGCAGTTCGTGGGCCGTGTGCCTCTTATCGCCTAAGCTGAGTAGTTTCAGCACGGCCTGCTGACGCTTGCCCACCGCTGTGCTGCCACACCGCGCGACACCGACTGCTGGCGACATGCTGCTGCTAACACATCTTGATTGCGAGACAGAGGAGGAGGAGGAGGGTGCTTTAGTGGAGGAAGCATACACCTCCGCAGATACCACCACCGAGCTGGGGCCCGCAATTCTGGGGGTGGGTAGGACGTGAGCGGTCCCAGGCTCTGACTCTGTCCCAGCCTCTACTAAATTCACCCAATGTGCCGTCAGGGAGATGTAGTGGCCCTGCCCGCCTGTGCTTGTCCACGTGTCCGTAGTTAAGTGGACCGTGGCAGTAACCGCGTTGGTGAGGGCGCGCACAATGTTGCGGGAGACGTGGTCGTGCAGGGCTGGGACGGCACATCGGGAAAAGTAGTGGCGACTGGGAACTGAGTAGCGCGGGGCCGCCGCCTGCATGATACTTTTGAAGGACTCAGTTTCCACAACCCTATACGGCAGCATCTCAAGGCTGATGAATTTTGCTATGCGGACGGTTAACGTTTGAGCGTGCGGGTGCGTGGCGGCGTACTTGCGCTTGCGCTCGAACACTTGCGCAAGCGACGGCTGAACGGTGCGCTGAACTACACTGCTGGATGGGGCCGAGGACAGCGGAGATGAGGGTGTGGGTGCAGGCCATGAGGCGGTAGTGCCTGTGTCCTGAGAGGGGGGTTGCATCTCAGTGGCAGGTTGGGGCACAGGGGGAGAGGCAGGGGTGCAAACCGGAGGCGGTGAACGGCCTTCGTCCCACCTTGTGGGGTGCTTGGCCATCATATGTCTGCGCATGGTGGTGGTGGTGAGGCTGTTGGTGTTGGCTCCCCGGCTGAGCTTTGTGCAACAAAGGTTGCACAGCACTGTTCGTCGGTCGTCAGGCGTCTCTGTGAAAAACTGCCAGACCTTAGAGCACCTCGGCCTCTGCAGGGTGGCATGGCGCGAGGGGGCGCTTTGGGAAACACTTGGTGGATTATTCGGTCTGGCCCTGCCTCTACCCCTGGCCCTGGCCACCGCACTGCCTCTTGCAACCTGCCCTGCTGATGCCCTTGACTCCCCCTCTGAAGACCTGTCCTCCTGAGTAAGCGTTGCACACCAGGTGGGGTCAGTCACCTCATCGTCCTGCTGCTCTTCCTCCGAATCCTCTGTGCGCTGCTCCCTTGGACTTACTGCCCTTACTACTACCTCACTGCAAGACAACTGTGTCTGATCGTCATCATCCTCCTCACCCACAGAAAGTTGTTGAGACAGTTGGCGGAAGTCCCCAGCCTCTTCCCTCGGACCCCGGGAACTTTCGAATGGTTGGGCATCAGTGACGATAAACTCCTCTGGTGGGAGAGGAACCGCTGCTGCCCAATCTAAGCAGGGGCCCGAGAACAGTTCCTGGGAGTGTTCCCGCTCCTGAGCAGGTGTCATTGTAGTGGAGTGAGGAGGCTGGGAGGAAGGAGGAGCAGCAGACAGAGGATTCGGATTTGCAGCAGTGGACGGCGCAGAACTGCGTGTTGACGATAGGTTGCTCGAAGCACTTTCTGCCATCCAGGACAGGACCTGCTCACACTGCTCATTTTCTAATAACCGTCTCCCGCGTGGACCCATTAATTGGGCGATGAATGTGGGGACGCCAGAAACGTGCCTCTCTCCTAATCGCGCAGCAGTCGGCTGCGACACACCGGGATCAGGAGCTCGGCCTGTGCCCACACCCTGACTTGGCCCTCCGCGTCCTCGGCCGCGTCCACGTCCTCTAGGCCTACCCCTACCCCTCAGCATGCTGTATTACCAGTGATTTGATTTCACAGGCAGGAAATAAATTGGCGCAAGACTGCAGGCCAAATATAATTTTTTCCCTTTTTGGAAAACGAAAGGCCCCACTGCCTCTAGTGAATGAATAATCTAAGTTTAATAACTGTGCTGTGTCCCTGCTAATGTGTCACAGAACGTGAGGGTAGCAGAGTTATTATAACTCTTGGAGAGCAGGTATTTTTTTCCCAATTAAGGAAAGCAAATGGCGAAGCCAGCAGTAAAGCGTAGCTGGGTGCGTCTGATTTAGCAATGTTGTTCAAGCAGCTCACACGTGTCCACCGCCCTTAGGACGGACAGAGGCTGGACAAATAGATTTGTTTTCAGTTTTTTTCCACCAAAAGGCAGCACTGCGTATATTCAATGAACATGAGAAGTTTAATAACTGTGCTGTGTCCCTGCTTATGTGTCACAGAACGTGAGGGTAGCAGAGTTATTCTAACTCTTGGAGAGCAGGTATTTTTTTCCCAATTAAGGAAAGCAAATGGCGAAGCCAGCAGTAAAGCGTAGCTGGGTGCGTCTGATTTAGCAATGTTGTTCAAGCAGCTCACACGTGTCCACCGCCCTTAGGACGGACAGAGGCTGGACAAATAGATTTGTTTTCAGTTTTTTTCCACCAAAAGGCAGCACTGCGTATATTCAATGAACATGAGAAGTTTAATAACTGTGCTGTGTCCCTGCTTATGTGTCACAGAACGTGAGGGTAGCAGAGTTATTATAACTCTTGGAGAGCAGGTATTTTTTTCCCAATTAAGGAAAGCAAATGGCGAAGCCAGCAGTAAAGCGTAGCTGGGTGCGTCTGATTTAGCAATGTTGTTCAAGCAGCTCACACGTGTCCACCGCCCTTAGGACGGACAGAGGCTGGACAAATAGATTTGTTTTCAGTTTTTTTCCACCAAAAGGCAGCACTGCGTATATTCTATGAATAATAACTGTGTTGTGGCCCTGCCTATACAATTCTTTCCCTGCAGTATCAATGGAGGGTGCAATGGTCTGCAGAGGCGATTTTGAGAAGCAAAAAAAAATGCAGCACAGCTAACAGCAGCCTGGACAGTACTGCACACGGATAAATATGGCCCTAGAAAGGACCGTTGAGGTTCTTGAAGGCTACACTCACTCCTAACACTCTCCCTGCCTATGCAGCACTTCTGTCCCTAATGCCAGGTGCAACGGTCTGCAGAGGCGATTTTGAGAAAAAAAAATTTGCCACTGCTAACAGCAGCCAACACACAGCTATCAGTGGCCCTAATAAGGACCTTTGGGGGGTCTTGAAGCCTACACTAACTACCAATTCTTTCCCTACAGCAGCTCCGGTACAAACAGCACTGTCCCTCATCTAACTCACACGGCATCTGAGGCGAACCGCGGGAGGGGCCGACTTTTATGTTCGGGTGACACCTGATCTCCCCAGCCACTCACAGCAGGGGGGTGGTATAGGGCTTGAACGTCACAGGGGGAAGTTGTAATGCCTTCCCTGTCTTTCAATTGGCCAGAAAAGCGCGCTAACGTCTCAGGGAAGGAAGTGAAAGTAACCAGAACACCGCATGGTGTTCGTTACGAATAACGAACATCCCGAACACCCTAATATTCGCACGAATATCAAGCTCGGACGAACGCGTTCGCTCATCTCTATTAAAGACCCACCTTTCAGCTATTTACTATGTAAAAAAAAATCACAAGTCTGGTATTGCTGCATTTATAATGACCCATAGAAAAAGTTAGTACATTATTTAACCACGCTATGAAATGAAAAGGCAAAAAACATGGAAAAAATAGCTAATTTTGCCTTTATCGTTTGATGAACAATAGAAAGCAATCAAATTGTTGTATGTATCAACAAATGGTACTATTAAAATGTACAACTCATCCCACAAAAAAACCCTTACACAACACTATTGACAAAAAAAGAAAAATGTTAGGGCCTTTGAATATACTGATAAAAAATGAACACGTTGAAAAAAAAATACAAAACATGCCAGAGTTGCAGATTTTGTTAATCTTCTAAAAAAATGGAGCAAGAAGAAATCAAATGATCTCACAAATTGGCTAAATGAAGACCAGTGTTCATCTTGCAAAAAACAAGCTGTCATATAGCCCCATCAATAGAAAAATAAAAATGTTGTCACTCTTGGAATGCGGTGACACAAAAGGAAATATTTAAAAAAAAGTGTTTTTAGTGTACAAAAACAGAAAAACATAAAAAAACTGTATAAACTTGGTATCGCCAGAATAGGGCTAACCAATACCCTTCAGTGGTTTGTTTAACCCCTTAGTGACCAAGCCTGTTTGCGCCTTAATGACCAGGCCAAATTTTGCAAATCTGACATGTGTCACTTTAACATGGAAAAACACCAGAAAGGTTTTGCATATCCAAGCGATTCTGACATTGTTTTTTCGCCACATGTTGTACTTCATTTAGGCGGAAAAAAAAGACCGATAGAATTTGTGTTTATTTATTAAAAGCGCCAAAATTGGGAAAATTTTGAAAAAAAACTCATTTTTTCACATTTCCAACTGCAATATCTCAAATAGATATATATTTCCATCCGTTTACTTTATTTTGGGCGCACATTGGAAAAACTTTCGGTTTTTTTTAACCATTTAGGAGAAGTACAAATTTAACATTACTTTTCAGCATTTTGAGGAACACTTTGTTTTCCTACACCAAGCCAAGATTGGAAAGGCTCATAGGAGTCAAAATGATAAATACCCCCACAAGTGACCCCATTTTAAAAACTACACCCCTTAACGTATTCACTGAGGGGTGTCATTAGTATTTTAACCCCACAGTTTTTTTTCAGGAGTCAATGCAATTTAGAAGAGAAAAACTAAAATTTCATATTTTTGCAAATATGTCATTTTAAAGACAGGACGTTTTTCTATAATACACATAAAAATGAGGATTTGCACCCCAGAATGGATACCCCTGTTTGTCCTGTGCTCATAAACATATCCATTGTCGCCCTAATCTTACATCTGTATGCACAATTGGGCCCAAAATGAAAGGAGCAACCGGTGGCTTTCGGAACAGAAATTTTGCTTGAAGGAGATTTAGGCCCTATTGCACACTTGTAGAGCCATTGAGTGACCAAAACGATGGAGAACCCCCACAAGTGACCCCATTTTGAAAAGTAGACCCCTTAACGAATTTATCTAAGGGTACGATGACTTTTTTGACTTCATAGTTTTTGAATGAATCTAAGCCGAGCAGAAGGAAAAAAATTACGATTTTCATTTTTTTGATAATTCTGTCATTTTAAAAGCAGTTTTTTTGTACAGCACATATATGAATGAAGACTTGCACCCCAAAATGGATACCCCTGTTTGTCCCGTGCTCAGAAACATACCCATTGTGGCCCTAGTATTACGTCTGTATGCACAATGGGGTCCAAAATGAAAGGTGCAACCGGTGGCTTTCGGAACAAAAATTTTGCTTGAAGGAGATTTAGTCCCCATTGCCCACTTGTAGAGCCCTTGAGTGACCAAAATGATGGAGAACCCCCACAAGTGACCCCATTTTGAAAAGTAGACCCCTTAATGAATTTATCTAGGGGTACGATGACTTTTTTGACTTCACAGTTTTTGAATGAATCTAAGCCAAGCAGAAGGAAAAAATTATGATTTTAATTTTTTTGGCAATTGTGTCAATTTAAAAACAGGTTTTTTTGTACGGTGTACATAGGAATGAAGACGTTCACCCCAAAATGGA
This sequence comes from Eleutherodactylus coqui, assembly GCF_035609145.1. Lineage (NCBI taxonomy): Eukaryota > Metazoa > Chordata > Amphibia > Anura > Eleutherodactylidae > Eleutherodactylus > Eleutherodactylus coqui. Next base: position 178,357,572 of record NC_089843.1, on the reverse strand, counting down.
TACCCCTGTTTGTCCCGTGTTCAGAAACATACCCATTGTGGCCCTAAACCACTTACAGGACACATGGCTAGGCCCATAATGGAGGGAATGCCCGCTGGATTTCAGGGTACAACTGAATAAATTCCAGGCCTCATTGCCCACTTATACGGAAAATAAATTGACCTCCTAAAAATACTACACCCCCCCCCCCCCCCCGCCATTCCCATTTTTTGGCATTCCCTAAATATTAGATAAAAGGGAAGACGGGTAATTACGGAGGCTGGATGGGATGGGCACATGGGGCAAGAAAACGGGGTTTCCCCCCTCCTCTCTCGCTTTTTTGGGGGTATTTCGTGACCTCAGCGGCGGGGATTGGATGTAAAAAGTGGCGCTCTGTGAGGCTTTTGTAATCTTGCTGCGGTGCAGCGGTTTCACACAGAAGGCGCTCAACAAGGTGCTCCTGGAACTGCATGAAAGCAAGCGTTCCCGGGGCTTCTTGTAAATTACGGATTACAGGTAGTGGTCTGAATAACGCCGGGCTCACACGGCCGTATGCAGAATCCGCTTACGTAGGCCCGCAGTGGATCCCATCTGTGAGCCCGGCTGTGACCCTGCGTATGGCCGCGTAATGTACTGCGCATAACTGCCTATTCACACAGACGGTCATGCGCAGTACACCGTTGTTTGTTTTTATTTCCCGTGCTGTCGCTTAGAGATGACACGGGTACCCGCAGCCCGTACACAATGTGTTTGCACATGGGCTGCGGGTATATCCGCGGTCATAGAGCACAATGGGCGCTAGGTCGCGGATATCCGCAGTAAAATATAGCATGCCGTGTTCTGTTTCTGCAAGTGGATTACGCAATTTCGACCCGCTAATTGGGGGGAATTGTGTAATCCAATGCATGCGATTGATCCGTGGATTACCGCTGATCAAGCGCATGCAGAACTCGTAATTCCTCTCCGGTCATGTGTGACCGGCCTAATGTTATATCCCTAATTTATCACGTGACCGGGGACCGCTCAACGAGGCCTCCGGTCACTGCTTCAAGCACTCAGTGACCGTTGCTCGCTGGGAGCAAGGAGATTTAAAATTTCCTGGGCTCCCCAGCTCCTGCGAATGTGTCCGGCATTTTGCCGGCGGGCGCATGCGCAGCACCTGGAAGGGTCCATGGAGGATAATCGCATCTGGATTCAAATGCGGAAGCCTCCAAGAAGATGTTTCATCTCCCCCCACCGATCGCATCGGTGAGGGGAGATGAAACTGCCACTTTTTAAAGAACTTGTACGTGATCGCCATAATGCATTGGATAACGGCGATCACGTGACCAGTAACCGCATACCGCGGCTCCCCGTGAAATCTCCAGGCTCTTGGCTACCTTTGGTAGCCAGCAGCAGGGAGATTTTAAATTTCTTGGGCAATCTTTCACTTTTGCGCATGCGTCCGCCATTATGCTGACGGGCGCATGCGCAGAAGCTGGGGTAAGGCCCAGCAGGGAACAAATCCGGGACCTTGGGTACGTAATTTCATCCCCCCTTACGGATACGATCCGAAATGGGAGATGAAACTTTAACTTTTTAAACTTTTTTTAACTTTTAACTTTTTTTTTGGACTTTTTAACTTTATATGATCACCATTATCCGATGGATAAGGGTGATCATATGACTGGAAACCGCATACAGGGGTCCCCAGTCATATTTCCCTACACTCGGCTATCTGTGACAGCCGGGTGCAGGGAGATTTTGAATTTGCCGGGCTCGCCGGCCTTCTGCGCATGCGCGCCACATCGGCACATCGCAGAAGCCAGCGGGGGGCCTGACACCGGCCGGAGGACATTGGCGGACCTGAGGTGAGTATTTTCACCTCCCCTCATGGATCCGATCCATGAGGGGAGAGGAAGCTTTTCTTTTTTTTACTTTTTTCTCAACTTTTCCGCGATTATCCATTGTATAAGGGCGATCGCCGTACCGGGGACCGCTCACCGCGGACCCCGCTGACATCTCCTGCCTCCCGGCTACCTACAGGAGCCGGGAGCCAGGAGATTTTAATATTCCCGGGCCGCCAGGCCTTCTGCGCATGCGGCTGACGTAATGCCGCCTGGCGCGGATGCGCAGAACGCCGGCTACGGGACCCGGAGGACCAGGAGAGCGGGGAGCAGCGTGCCGGACCTCGGTAAGTAATTTCAGCTGCTCCGATGGATCCGATCCATCAGGGCAGCTGAATCTTTAACTTTTTTCAAACTTTTATTTACTTTTTTGCAATCGGCGCTATCGATTGGATAGCGTCGATCGCAATGCCGGGGGGGGTCCCCGCAGCCCGGGATGATAGCTCCATGCTGTCGGCTACCTGCGGGCACCGACAGCATGGAGCTGCCACGTCCAGAGCCCACGTGGCTTTATTCTCTGCAAGACACATGTTTTTACGTCCTCAGAGAATAAAGCCCACTTCGGGAGGACGTAAAAACACTATGGGCTGGTCGTTAAGGGGTTAATTATGAAATTAATAAGTCTGTGTGTTCAGTTCATTATGCTACCTTTGAACTAGCTTTGTCTCTTGTTAAATCGTTTGCCAAGGGTTCACTTATGGCAAATGCAGATATCCAATCAGCATTTCGATTTTTGTCAATTTTTCCTGGGGCTTTTAACTCTTTGGGTTGCCATTTCCAGGGTCAGTTTTATTTTGGCAAATGTTTACTGATTGGTTGTTCCTTGTGGTGTTTCTATTTTGAAGCTTTCTCCTCGTTTCGGTGGGAGTTTTTCCTGCTGGTTTTGTGGTCCATATCTGGGCTTGCTTGGAGATGGTGCTTGATTGTCTAAAGTTGTAGCTTGTTGTTGAGGGGAAATCTTGCCTGCCCCTCGGCAAGAGCAGGTCATTGGATGTTCACATGCTGCAGAATTTTTCCACACAGAAATTGAGTTGTGGTATGGATTGTGAAAACCACAGCATGTCAATTTCTGCTACAGATTTTCACTGTGGATTTCAATGTATAGGGAGGAAATCCGCTGTAAAAGTTTTAGAAAATCATTAGCAAAATCCAATTGTTACACATGCAGATTCATCAAGATCTTGCAGTTAAATCTTCAGATGGATTTCTGATGGACATTTCTGCCATTTGTGCACCTGCATGAAGAATTCCTGTGCCACTTGAGGCAAGTTGTGGTCACTCGCCTGCGGATCGCTGACCTCTCAGACAGGAAATTGGCACACCACATGTGTAGAAATGCTTCATGAGACGTGGATTCTCTTTAAGACTGGAACCTGGCAGCATTTATTTACAGCACATAGCAGAGACAAACACAGTCCATGTGCAATCCTGGGTTCACCGCCCACTGGGTCACCATCACTACCCCGCCCGAGGGGTCTAGAGGGCGTCTTCCTCTATCAGACTGACCCAAAACTGGCCCACATGGATCAGGTTCGCAGTTCCTGACACAGCATTTTCACCGCTTCCACTGGTCCACACTGGACCTCAGGCTTTCAGCCCTTCCAGCTCGCCTGAGCTGTAACTTCCCTGTTGCTTCTGGCAGGAACTGGCTTATATACACCCAATTCCTGCTACACCCATCAGGTTTTAACACTGTCTTTCCTCGGTTTAGCTACCAGACTGCCTATCTAGCACCCTCTGCAGGCCAGTCTGACATTGCCTTGCTACACTACACTACACTACACTATATAGATAAATGTATATGGCCTCGTCATGCATATGTGATTTTAGCTGAATATTACATCAAATATATTGGCAGTTATAAAGCAATTCTTTTAATCAAAACTTTTTTTTAATTGTATTACAGTCATATCTTAATGAATTATGTGAGAATTCTGAGCACGTACAATTTAAGGGAGATAATTGTTTCATGCTAATTATGACTAAATATATGGAAATTGTAAATGCCTAAGAGCTCCATGCAGATTCAAACTATTCTGTTACTAAAGTAGCGCAAGTCACATTTAACTAGAGAGCATGGTGACTTTGGGATGTCTTCAGATATTCGTATTTCTCACTAAAGAAAGATGAAAGTCAGCATAAAATCACTCAGTCGTAAAAAACCCTTCTATTGTAGTTTTGGCTAGAAATTGTATGCTGAGTTCTACAGAAGAAAAGTAAGCTTGTGGGTTTATATGGTTATGCAGATTTCAGTTCCCAGAAGAGCTGTTTTTCTGCATCTTGAAATATTCAGAATGTTTCCAATACAAGCTACCGTAAACAAAAAAATGAGCTGTCATATGGTCAGCAGTGCATTCCACAAGGATTTTCATTAGTTCCGGCATCTTCATAGAAAAAAAATCAACTTTTTTTATAGGTGCCTTTTAAAGGGTCATGTGCAAACAACCTTTTTGTCTTTAGATTTGTTACTTTTTATTTAAGCTTAATCACTATGATTTTCCCTTTTTATATATTGGTATGTTTAGAAATAGAATAAGAAGGGGAATTTTTTTTTGGTACAGCCAGGAACAAACAGGCCCACCAGAATAGAGAGGATACTCAGGGTAGCCCACGCTCTTACACAATGCTAGACCTTAAGGGACTATTCACAAAGGACAAAATATTATGCAAGAAAGTGGCGGAATATGCCGTCCCTGAATTGCACACCAAAATCTGCACTGCTAACTCCGGATTCTGATGTGGAATTGTCAGTAGGATTCTGCTATTTTCAATTCTGCACCGAAATCCGCACGTTAGCAGTGCAGATTTTGGGCTGAATATTCAGCAAGAAGGCATGTCCTGTAATGCTGTTGCAGAGTAATCAGTCCTGCGTGAAAGGTTCCTAAAAGTACAGCAGAAGACAATTCCATTTCGAACGCAGAATTTTCCGCCCGTGTGCAGGGGGCCTAATTTAGATGTTACTCAATGGGTATCGTCACTTATCAGCTGGTATTCTCAATCATTTCAAGGTGCACCTGAGGAAAATCACACTGACAAAAAGTAGTGTTTGAGAAGCTCTTTCCTTCATGTTTAGCAGTTGATATATTATTTCAAGGAGAAACAATGCCCTACAATGGGCCAGTCACAAGAATACCAAGCTTTGTGATAACATACAACCAATCCTAATTTGTATTCATATTAACCTATTAGCATAAACAAGTGGAGAGTTTTGCACAGCATGCTTCAGCTGAAACCTGAAAACGTGTGCAGTAATTAGAGCCTGCGTGGTACTGCACAATCTTTGCTGAAACAACAATGCTGGTTGGAATGCAGAAGAGACTCAACCTACAAATCTCCCTGCGGAAGGTGGTGATGACCCCAGGCCGCATCGCATACCAGCAGCATCTGCTCTCCAAGCCGGGGCTATCTTCGCGGACTACTTTATGAGTCATGAGGGAGCCATTCCATGGCAGATGGACTATAGCATCATTTTTTTTAAGCTGGCTGTGCTTTCATTTTTTTGGTTTAGATAGATACGTATTGGCACTGGTTTAGTTAGGGAGTCACTAGACAACGAGGACCCTTGATGTGGGTTGCGAGCTTGAGATATTTTGGACAACTTAGTACACATATTTTTTGGGTCAGTCCACCTTTTTTTGGGACAGCTTTATTATGTCTACATTTGCCAAAAGTATTAACCAATTTCTCTTTTATACATGCCAACAAAAGGTAGAATATTCTTGATAAAAGAAATAATGATTTGCTTAAGTTTGGACAAACCCATGACTGTTTGTATGTACTTTTATGTCATCTTACACTTGTCACTGTTCCCTGCTATTACCTAGGGCAGCGTTTCCCATTGTTTCCCACAGCGTTTTTCCACTGTGCTCTGTGGAGCCCTTGGGCCTCTACGAGCGATAGTCAGGGGCTCCGACGAGGGTCTAGGTGCCCACTCTGTTTGGTCAGGCTCTAGTGAGGAACAGGACCTGCGGTGGCATGTCAATGCAGGGCCCACCACAGGTCGTTTGTTCAATTCCTCATTACAGCCTGTCCAGACATTGCTGCAGCGGTGAATAGAGTGAGGACCAATGGTGGGGGGTGGCAATGGGGGACCCTATTACTACTGGGGTTGCAATAGGGGTTACCTATTATTACTGTTAGGGATATTCCAGGGACCCCAAATGATATGTTGCTGAGTTCCAAATTAGAAGTTTTTTTAGGCCTGGAGAAAAACAGTGACACACAGAAAGGTTACTGCGTCTCAAAGAATTCTAAAATGTATTCTACAAACATAGACCTTTATGGAGAAAGAGAGGGAGTGGATTTATGCCAAAGCTGTATACAAGTTCTTTTGGGAAATAGCAAGGCGACAAATGATAACAGGCATTGCTGCGGTTTCACGTACATAGTCTCAACATATAGTAAGTCTAGTATGTGAAACTGACATTTCATTGGAAAAACAAACAAACAATACATTATCTCACTAAACTTAAGACATAACAATTAGATATGTTTCATGAGAATCGCTGCACTAGTGATGCTGGCTGCACGCCTAGAAAATTCATATCTTAATTTGCAGAAGAGAATTAGGCAAAAGGGCATGAGATGCTGATGGGAGACACTAGTTAGTTTGCAAAGAGAATTAATCTGAAGCTTATAAGATAGCTGACTGGAGACAAGATGGGCAGTAAAAACCAGGATCTTAACATGTGGCCACAATAGGAGTCACCTATTACCACTGGGGCTGCAATAAGGGTTACCTATTACTACTGGTGCTGCATTAGGGGTCACCTAGTACTACTGGGGCCACAATAGGGGTCACCAATTACTTCTGGGGCTGCAATGGGGGACACTATTACTACTGGGGTTGCAATGGGGGAGCCTATTACTACTGGGGCCACAATGGGGGAGCCTATTACTACTGGGGCCACAATTAGGGTGCCTATTACTACTGGGGCCACAATGAGGGACACTATTACTACTAAGGCCACAATGGGGGAGCGTATTACTACTGGGGCTGCAATGGGGGGACACTATTACTACTGGGGCCAATATAGGTGACTTTTACTACTGGAGCCAATATAGCGGTCGCTATTACTACTGGGGAAGCAATAGGGGTCGCTGTTACTATTGGGCCCACTATAGGGAACGCTATTACTACTGGGGCCAATATAGGGAACACTATTACCACTGGAGTCACAAATATAGGGGGTCATTATTACTACTGGGGCCACCAATATAGGGGGTCTTTATTACTACACAGGGGTGAATTGCTGCAGAATTTACAGTAGCTCTAGCAGCAAGGTAGATGAGATTTTGAAAATCTCATCCACACGCTGTGGAAAAAATTTGCACATAACCTGTACGGATATTGACATGTGGTGTGGCATTTAATTCCACAGCATGTTGATTTTAAATATAATGTATATTAATAGCCCATCCAGCATTTCTTCCTGTTAGTTTTTTAAATGGCCCTCTCCTTTTTATAACAACGGAGGTAAAAATCATATGTTGTGATAAGCGACGCCCCTAACCCCTCCTGTGATCACACCCTCTGTCCCCCTTTGGGCTCCCATGAGAAACTTTTGCCTCAAAAAAGGCTCCAATGCTGAAAAAGTTTGGGAACCACTGATCTAGGGAATGGCAGGGTCACCTTAGGCTCATGATGTGGGGATGCCCTCTTTAGGGCAATCATTCTGCTTATAGGTAGGGTATCCTTGCATTCATAGGTTAGGGTTAGTTTCCCTTTATTCCCTGTTTTGTTCTTAATAGATGTATTTTGTGTTACCTGTGTTTGTACGTTGTATGTATACTCGTCTTTTTAGGACGTAATTTTATATATGCTCCAGGATAAGCCCTGTATGGATGTAACAAAATGATTCCAAATATTCATCAGCCAATAAGTGATCATGTTTTCTTCTCATCTAAAAGACTGCCTGCTGAAAATCTAACAAACACTTACCTGCAAGGTTTGATCCCATGAGTATACGTATATACCACAGCCATGTGTTGAGAAAAGGATCATTCCTGCAAGTATTATTATGTATGGTAAGATGAACTCACCAAGGAGCCAACTGAAGATCATTGGCCTAGTCGCAAAAAGTTATGTATGCTTATCAGGTACCACAACTATTTTGGCTACTTATACAAAATTTACTGCATGACACAGTTGTCTGCATTATACCCACAAAACTCCAATCTACACCGACATAATTAATATGTAACTAAATAAATACTGACACTGGTGATAAAATAAATGAGCTAATTTATTATGGGTTTAATGAATAAATAATTCATGTTTATTAAATTATTAAACCAACAATTATCGATAATAAGACATAGCTAACCAATCCTGCTTGAGCAGCTCAGCCTTAAATATTCATGCTATTCACTGCTTATCTTGGCTATGCGGCCCCTGGAGTGCTGCTAAGCCTCAGTTAGGACTACCATACTGGTAATAAAAAAAAACGCTCAATTTCTTCCTTGACCTTCATATTTGCTTATATATGTCCATAAGAACACAAAATATTGTTAACTAAGAAATTCAAATTACGTTACGTATATACATTAACTTATTGTAGGAGGGAATTGGAAAATGTGTGCCTTACTTGTTCTTACTTTCTTTTGCCCCACACACCTGCACAAATTAAAAATAGCTTCTCTAATCTGTCATAAGACTTGTTTAACATAGGTGTGGTTTAAGTGTGATAGTCTTGACGTTCTTTTATTTATGCCTAGTAATACATGGATATTAACCCCTTCATGCTGCTGCTCTTGCGTTTTCATTTTTCTATACCTACTTTCAAAAAATCGTAATTTAAAGTTTTCTGGGCAACATGAGGCCCTGTTTTTTAGGCAATAGTTGTATTTTTCAAGGGTACTATTTAACATAATTTTTTACAATTTTTTTCATCAATGGGGCGGTGTTAAGACTTGTTCTTTGCAGGGCGAGCGTAGTTTTTATTGCTCACAATTTTGGGTATATTCAGCTTTTTGATCACTTTTTTCTTGATAGGGGGACCAAAGAAAAGCTGCAATTCTGGCATTGCTTTTTTAATGATGGTGTTCACTGTACAGGGTAGATGATGTGATGTTTTCATAAATTAGACTTCTACAAATGCAGCAATATAATTTTGGGGGGGGGGGGGGGTTGATGCAATGACTTGTAAAAGAGCGTTTTTTTAAACTTGTAATATTTTTATGGTATCAATCTTATTTTTACTTTTCTTTATTTAGGTGATCATGAACTGGTGATCATGTGATCGTATATATTATATACAGTACTGCAATACTTCAGTATTGCAGTATATTGTACTTTGACAGGCATCCTCAAGCAGGACTTAATGTAAAAAGACATTCATGGGAACCAAATAATCAGGTCCCAGGATGTCATGGTAATCAAACAGCAGCCTGCAAACTCATTGCAAGCAGGCCATTCCAGTGGCTGAGGGAGCTCCCTTCCTTTGTTGGGCCATCTAACTGTTGTTGTTGGTATTGACAATGGCATAAAAAAGGTTAATGACGATGATTGGAGTTATCTCTGATCTTGCCTGCTTCATTTGGATGTTAGCTGTCAAAGATGGCCAATACCCACCACGTATAGAGCGAGTTCAGCTTTCGAGTTCACTCCATACAATAGAGCGCTTGTCAGCAAATGGTTAAATGCGTAATTATTACGTACATATTTTTAAAATACCAAGACAGTTAAATAACAAGCATAGTTATATGTAAACTCTGATAGAAACTCAACATTTAAAACATGCTCTGTTCTTCCACTATCTAGTCACATCCCACTCTTTCTGTGAACCCTGACCACTCAGTGACAAACACAGTATTAGACTGCTTTGACATGGGCCATATCCACTATGGGCTTTCCGCAGCAGAAAACCTGAAGCAACTATGTAACGTCCCGCAGCGACCAAGACACAAGGCACACGCTGAAGAGATGGCGGGGGGAAAAATGGCACTTGTCACAGTGGCTCTACCAAACTCCTCCACAGAGGGATGCATACAGCCTGAGCCAAGGCACCGCTAGGCCTCGCCCAGGCTATGCTGGGGCAGTGGTTACTTGTATAGTGGTGTAGAGGCAGGAAAAATAATAGAGTCCACACACAGTTATAGTTGAATACCTCAATCACTGGGAATGGGCATTGACTGGAACTTTACTTCTTTAAGATAAACTTCACACATAAGTGCAGGAAGAACAGTTAAGCAAGGTCAGGGAGGAGAACACAGGATAACATCAGGCCTACACTCCCAGTTATCTGTATGACTCTGCTTCTGGACCGATACGCACACTCCGGAAACACGGGATGATACAGGGCCTACAGGCTGAGTTATATGTATGACTCAGCTCCTGGACAGACACACCGGAGGTGGACAAAACACTCTGCAGACACTCACTTGTGCTTAGTAGCTTGAACACTGCACGGCGGGCTCCTTTGTCCACTCACTCTCAATGTAGGGGTCCTGGGATGGGAACATCAGGATACCTCTCCTCAGCTTCCATTCTTCACCACGAGGGTTAAAGGTACCCCCATGTGGCCGCCACTCTCCCTCCACACTCTACCGTTGAGTAACACAGGCTATGGAACGGTGGCTGTTTATACTGCACTATGAGCGATGATCGTCATCGCTTATCTTTCAGCAGCCCAAAAGATGAGCGATGATGATCATCGCTCATAGTGCAGTTTAAACAGCTGCCGTTCCATAGCAAACAGCACCTGTTTTATGTGAATGGAGAGGGGCGGGGGAGCGAGAGGAGAGAAATCTCCTGCACTGCCCCGCTCCCCTGCTGGCCGCTCCGTGTGCGAGCGAGCTGTGCTAGCTCCCGTGCAGGAGCACGGGAGCGCGGAGATACAGGGATCAGTGTCGGGCATCGTTGTCCAGCACTCGTCCAATGTAAATGGGCCTTTAGAGTTAGATATTTTCAATCAAGGAGATGACAATCAGGTGTTACTGGGCATCCTGTTTTATTTAAAGAACATAGATCTATCAAAGTTGAACATTCACAATATGTTTGTGGAAGTGTTTCATGGCACGAAAAAAGGAGATTTCTGACAACCTAAGAAAAAGAATTGTTGATGCCCAACAGTCTGGAAAAGGTTACAAAACCATCTCTAAAGAATTTGGACTTTGCCTATTCAGTCAGACTGGAATGTACAAATGAAGACCCTTATTACCCTCCCTTCACCATCAGTGGTTGATGAATAAAGATCATGCCAGGAGCACAGAGTATAATACTCTGTAAGGTCACAAAGGATCCAAGGTAATCTCTAACTAAGGCTATTGGAGCAAAGTTTTGTGGAGGAACAAGACCATGATAGGGTTTTGGGATAAATGAGAATCATTATATTTGGAGAAAGAAAAACACTGCATTACAGCAGAAAAGCCTTGAACCATCTGTGTTGGCAGAGCCAAATGGGCCCCTTTGAGTTCTCAGTGTGGGCTAAATTAGTTATTCAAAAGTTTTGTGCACAAATAGTAACAGATTGACACGATGCTCTGTACCAAACCAGTATACTTCTGATATATTTGAAGGAATACCACAAGTTTTTAACGTGTTACATCACAAAATAAGAGTATACAAAGAGAGCTATTCTGCTCATACAGGATTGGTTAATACAATAATATGGTAAATCACATGTTAGTAGAGTATCCGAAACGGAATTTGCAGAGCCATAGTGTTATCTGTAAATAAGGAGCTTCTCCTACCAGGATGCAGAACTGCTCAGTGAGAAAGACCTGTGGGAGGTAGATACAGGAGTCTAATACATTCTAGTGTACAGCATGAACAAGTTAACCATTTAGCTGCTGCTATTAACTAAGAAGGTAGATATACTAATATATATATATATATATATATATATATATATATATATATATATATATATATATATACATATTGGCCTAGGCTGATGTCAGACAGAAACATATGAAAAGTATAATATAGTATTCTAATATAATAGAATACATATATTATTACTACAACAATCTGTGAAACACAGCGGTAGTAGTATCATGGTGTGGGCCTGTTTTGCTATGGGCCCGGGATTGCTTGACATCATTGATGGAACAATGAATTCCAAATGATACTAGGAAATTCTAAAGGAGAATGTCAGGACATCAGTCTGTGAGCTGAATTTCAATAGAACATTGTCATTCTATAAAATAATGGTTAAAGAAGAATAAAGTTAAAGTTTTGGAATGAGCCAGTCAAAGTCCTGACCTTAGTCCTATAGAAATGCTGTGTTGTGGAAGGACCCGAAGAGAGCAGTTCATGGGAGGAAACCCCCACAACAGAAATGAAGCTGTTTTGTATGGAGGAATGAGGTAAAATTCTTCCAAGACAATGTGAAAAACTAAACAACTGCTGGAACCGTTGAGACGTAGTTATTGCTGCACAAATGGGTCTCACCAGACACTGCAAGCAAATGTTCACATAATTTTACCGCTCACAGACATGTGATATTGGATCATTTTTCTTAATAAATAAATGACCAAGTATAATATTTTTGACTCATTTGCTTGATTTGGTTCTTTTTATCTACTTTTAGGACTTGTGTGAAAATGTGATGTAGTTTTGGGTCAAATATAAGCAGAAATATTGAAAGTTCTGAAGGGCTCACAAACTGTATATGGTGCAGATTTGGCCACATATTTAATTGCGGTTCTACTGCAGATTTTAACCCTTGTATTTTAGGTTTTGAAATCTGTAGCATGTCTATTTATGATTTGTTGTGGAAAATGTCCTCACTATGTAAAGATTTTTTAAATCTCCTGCACATTGCTTCTGCCGTCAATGCTGCAGAATTCCTGCAGTGGAGATTCAACAGCATTTCTGCCCTGTGTGAAGACGGTCTTAGGCTTGTCACACACTTAGACAGCTGTTAGCTAAATGTTCCTCCTGCTCTTCCAGCTATTTACCCTCCTGAAATGCAGATTTATTTCAATGAGGAGGAGGTAATGATCTGCTGCACTCTGCCAGACATCTCGGACAGCCAGTTGAGTCCGAGGGGAACAAAGGTTAGGACATGATAAAGTTTAACACACCTGAGCTTTTATTGAGCTAATGTCTGTTATCAGGGCAATGGTGCACTGTCCCCATACTCATTAGACATCCCAAATCAACCTACTCCTACGAAACCCACATGAGAGTGTCTCCAAAAGTTTGTTACCGTGTTAGCCAGTAGAGAAAACTGTGATTGTTCTCAGTAAAAGAAACCAAGTCATCTTTTAGATATGATGATACCTTTTAATGGCCAACAAAAATATATGATGTTATAGTGAACTTTCAAACCTACTTAGGGTCCTTCTTCAGGCTTAATTTAAAAAAGGGTTCATTTTAGCATGAAGAAGCACCCTAAGTAGGTTCCAAAGCTGGCTGTAACATCATGTATTTTTGTTAGCCATTAAAAGGTATCATATCTACAAGATTACTTGGTTTGTCTTATTGAGAACAACCACCCCTTTTTATTGTACACTCTAATGTTCAAGACCCTGAATTGCTCCTGTCTTCTACATAGAAAGTGATTCCACTGCTTCATGCACCACTTTAGGAATTTTACATGCAAGGACTTGCTTTCAGGATGCAAATCATGATCTCTTGGTATCTAAAGTGGGGATTTTAGAATGAGTCTCATCATCATCTTTCTCTGAAGTTTAGTATGGTATCTGTTGGATGGCTCATCATTCATTTAGTGCCCCTTTCCCCCAAGTCCCTAGTATTCTCATTCTTATACACAAACCCATTTTTCCACATCATCATACACTTGTTAAAGGGAATCTTACTGTTCCTTCACTGCCTGCTTGCATGCATCCCGCAGACTACATAGGTCATGGGATGCATGCAGTGGTGGCTTTGCAAGCAGAGAGCAGGGTAACCAATGAAGAAGGTAAGTATGAGAGTCATGTCTCCGGATTCACTGCTTCAGCTACTATGAACCCATAACTTTAGTTTACGAGGCTTATAGGAGCTGACAGATTCCCTTTAATGCGGAGCCACCTATCCTGTAATAGGTGATAAAAACAATTCTGATACAACTCCTTTAATGACTGATGTTGCAGCCTTCTTAATTACAGAAGCAATTAAAATGTTCTTACCAATTTTGTATATCTTAACACTTTGAGTTTTCAGGATTTCATATTACACTAAATCTGTATTCTGTCAAAATACTTGCAGGAAGCTGATGGGTATGACAAAGCAAGCAGATTTACAAGCGTACCATGTCAAGCAAATTGGCTGAGAGCCACCAACCAACAGGATTCTGTGTGCCACCCAAATCATCTGGTAAGATTATGCAGTATAAGGCCACTGACATAACCTCTGTATAAAGACAAGGGCACTTTAAGTATTGTATTAGTCCAACATTATTCACAGAATTGTTTGCAATTCTGGTATTTTTATACAGTAGAAGAGAGATAATTGACAGATATAGTACATGGATTTAATTCTAGTATGAACAGTCAGTGGCAAACATAGAAAAGATGGGCCCTATAGCAAAAACTTAAATTGGCTCCCATACCGGTGCCCAGATTTTCCATCCAGGACAGGAGAGCCTGTGTGCATGTCATTCCATGCCTCTTGGGTCAAAATGACGCTTGGGTCAATTTTTTACCTCCTTGTTTGCCAACAAGGTAGGTCCTGCCTATGTTTTTGCTAGTCAGTATCAAAAGGTAAGGTAAAGTCCCCTGGTGCAAGCAGCGAGACTTGACTGACTCCTAGGGTGACGTCACAATATGACATTTTTTTGGCAGACTGTTTTTGCGGGTGGTTTGCCATTGCCTTCCCCAGTCATCTTTTTACGCCCAGCAAGCTTGGGTACTCATTGTACTGACCTCGGAAGGATGGAAGGCTGAGTCAACCTTGAGCCGGCTACATGATCCACATGGGGAGGGATGATGCAATTGCAGTGACCCGAAGTTGTCAATACGTAAGTCTGTGTATAGTTGTGTTTCCCTTTAAGATTAATCTCTAAAAAGTAGTTGGTAATTATCAAACCAACATGTCCAACACCCCCAGAATCAGTTTGCACTGTAGACCCTGAGTCCCATGCTCATAGAAGGACCCAGAGTCCATAAATAGTCCCACCCAGTTCTGAAGAGTTCAGTTGTGGAGAGCAGATAATAGTGTTTTTTGAGTAAACAAGTTAACAGTTAGCAAATAACTAACTAATGTCCCTTTTACACGGGCCAAACAACGGCATGAGTGCTGACGTCACCGCTAAGGTTGTTAGCGCTTGTGCAGAGTGTTTAGACAGACAGACTGGATCGCTGGGTTCTCGATCAGCACTTCACCTTCTATGTGAAGCGCTGAGCGGGGAGTGTTTACACGGAACAAGAAGCCAGCAATCCAGCGCTAGTTTATATGCTGACTGAAAGTTAGTGATAACGACTTCTGAACGAATAGTGAGCAATGCTCTTTTTTGCATTTACACTGCACGATTATCACTCGAATTCATTTGTTTGAACGAATTTTGAGCAATAACAGTTACATGTAAATGGGCCATTACAGTGCGGCGGTGAAGGACAGGTGTGATTTACAAAAGAAAGTAAGGAACAGGAAACAGGAAGGGAAAGAAGGAAACTGTTTATCTCATGTAACCTTTGAATTCTGGATGTAAAGGAGAATGTGGCCTGTATGTGGAAGTTGCCTTGTTTTTATTAGTTATGTCCTAATAAATGTAAGTTCTACTGTTTCACCATTACCCTCGTCTCCTGGAGCCTCCTTCCCACTAGAAACATCTGCACTATGCTACACTACACCACCTCCCAGGGACTACTACCCCCATCATCTTTGTCTGTGGTAACACCGGGTGGGAGTGCAACCACCAAGCTACCCCTCACTCCGGCCTGCTACAGGCTAGTGTCACAGACTACAACCACCACCAATTCCTTTCACTTGTAACGTAGCCGGATAGGAGTATATAGCCACCATAATAACATCTGACGCTGCCCTCGTTGCACAATCAGAGCTGGGGCCCCCTATCTCCAAGAGCCTCTTAGCAGACCCACAGTCTACCTCTATGGTATGTACACCCTTGTGAACAGCCCCTCATATATAGAAATGTTTTCACTAACGAGAATCACGCAAGTGAAAACAAAACCATTGAAATCAGTGGTTTTGTTTCATCCCATACTGGGGGTGTGATTTTCACACCCGCATAATGGGATGAAATCATGGTCATCTGTTTAAGCCCTAAGCTGGTTTTCATTTTATTCTTCTGCCTTCATTTAATAAATGAAACTCAGTGGGGTCCAGCTGCTGTGATGGACCAGGAAGCCCAGTCCCCTCTCTTACGCTTGGGCCCCTGTGCGGCCGAACAAGCTGAACAAGCGAAGATCACGGTTCACACATCGGGGAAATGCTTTGGATTTTCTGCAGCAAAATAGACTATGGAAAATCTGCAGCATTTTACAGTACAGGCAATGTGGATGAGCTTTCTAGAAATATCATCAACGCACTGCAGAGAGAATCCACAGAGTAACCTCACCTGAGCTGCAAATATTAACCCCTTGTCAATTGCGGAAGGGCTGTGGGTCGGACGGCTTCTTTTGACGTCAATGGCAGCCGATCGTGCGGAGTTCGCACAAAAATAGAATGTGCTGCGATTTTAAATTCACTCACAGAAATCGCTATCCGCTCATCCGAGTGGACATGTGAATGTTCTATTTTTTCAATGGGCGCGGAATACCGCGATTGAAATCCTATTGTGTGCAGCTGGACTGAGCGTGTTTTGTTGGGTCCATGGCAGTTTTTTCCAGAACACATCTTGCTGCAGGTTTGGCTTCTTTTCCAGGTCTTTTCCTTACTGGAAACAAACGCTTGAAATAAATGCATGTGTGAATAAGCCTTAGGGCTTATTCAGATGACTGTATATCGGCTGGGTTTTCCCGCCGAGCCGATATACGGTGTACTTGTTTGCAGGGGGGAGGATAGAAGAGCCAGGAGCAGGAACTGAGCCCCGCCTCTTGTCACTATTTGCAATACCAGTGGCGTAACGGGGGCGGAGCTAAGCTGCGGGACTTAGCTCCACCCCTGTCCAGCCCCCTCCTATTGCAAATAGTAGCAAGGGGCGGAGAGGGGGCGGGAGCTCAGTTTCTGCTCCTGACTCTTCCATCCTCCCCCCCCCCTTGCAGACAAGGACACCGTATATCGGCTCGGCGTCAAAACCCAGCCGATATATGGTCGTCTGAAACCGCCCTAAAAGAAATTCTTCTAAAGTTCTGCAGTTGTACTGCTGAATGATCTAAAGTAAAAGAAACATTGGAACTGGAATATCTACATCTGCTTATCGGAATTATTAAAGGGTACCCCACTAATACATTCTCTCAATAATTATGTAACTAGTCACTCAGTATATATAAATTGGTTACTATTACTTTGTTTAGATATTTCTTTCTATCTAAAAATTCCTAGAATCCTTCACTAAATTTGTATCATGTGACTTCTTGGAAATTACTTCTGTCTGTGACTCCTGCAGAGAACAATATCAGTTACCAGAAATTCCTGGATTACAGGCTCCTGACACACAGTAATAATGAAAGAGACGATAGTTCAGCTTCTCTGTGTGCTTGTAGTCTTAAAGGGGTTGTCTCGCGGCAGCAAGTGGGGTTATACACTTCTGTATGGCCATATTAATGCACTTTGTAATATACATCGTGCATTAAATATGAGCCATACAGAAGTTATTCACTTACCTGCTCCGTTGCTAGCGTCCCCGTTGCCATGGTTCCGTCTAACTTCGGTGTCTTCTTGCTGTTTTAGACGCGCTTGCGCAGATGCATCTTCTCCCTTCGGCTGGTCTTGGAAGCATCGGCGTTTTGGCTCCGCCCCCTTGTACGCATCATCGCGTAGCTCCGCCCCATGACGTGTGCCGGTTCCAGCCTCCTGATTGGCTGGAATCGGCACGTGATGGGGGCGGAGCTACGTGATGATGCGTACAAGGGGGCGGAGCCAAAACGCCGATGCTTCCAAGACCAGCCGAAGGGAGAAGATGCATCTGCGCAAGCGCGTCTAAAAAAGCAAGAAGACACCGAAGTTAGACGAAACCATGGCAACGGGGACGCTAGCAACGGAGCAGGTAAGTGAATAACTTCTGTATGGCTCATATTTAATGCACGATGTATATTACAAAGTGCATTAATATGGCCATACAGAAGTGTATAACCCCACTTGCTGCCGCGAGACAACCCCTTTAAGCTTATTTAGGAGAACATAGAGCGTAGTCATAATCATAGTGTCCTCCCAGCAGCCAGAGATGGTACCGTCTCTAGCTGCTCATGTGATGCTGTACTGATGCATCATGGGATTGATAACATAGAACAGAAGAAGAGAAAGCAGGTAGAAATTTAAAAATCAATTATCAAACTACTGTATGTAAGTGAGTGCAATACAGTATATATAGGAGATGTCTGGGTGAGGGGTGCAGGGACGGAGAAATATGTTTTTGCTGGGGTGGCCCTTTCACATTTGCATACTTCTATGATAAGGACACACTGGCCTTACTAGACTTAAACATAGTAAACAACCTCTATGAATTTAACAATGCTCATCACCCCCTTTATGTACAGTGCATTTCTCATTAGAGCTACGAACAAGTCCAAACTGCTACAACAAAGAGCATACTACTGTAGTGTTAATAGAACTAGACAAGGCAACAACTATTTACATCATTAACACTATTTTAATTAAAGCTATTAATTATATTTCTAGGAAGCTAATTAATTCCCTTAGGTGATAATATTTACTAACATTAGTTGAATTCTCCGTGCAGCTTATAGAAGTTGGAGCTTTATTCTTCTGAGCCACCAGCTGCTCTTCAGCATCCTGTCTCGCTTCTAAGTGAGGGCCCTGCCTCTCCTTCTGGAGCATTTCAAAAGTAAGGTAAGTATGGATGTCTCCTCCTCTGGAGAGTTAACATTTTCCTGGCTCTGGTTATTTTTCTATCACCACAATGCTCAGTTTAGCCTAATGCTACTTTCTGCTCCTTCCAAGCCTCGGAAGGAACTATGGGCCAGATTTACTATTCAAAATGCGAATTGTGCCAGAAAATGTCTTACATGCTTTGTGCCACATTGACTATATGTTTTAAACACTTTCAGACTGTTTTTCTGACTTAACCGAAAAATGGGTGTGGCTTTGTGAAAAGGGGGCGTGGCCTGAACTGCAACAATTGTGCCACATTGTACCACAATTTTGCTGCAATTTTTGGCATAAACTAAGCCAACTCATAGGTGGCATAAACTTATAATTTTATACAGATTTGCCACCTTGCAAGTTTCCCCAAAAATAAGACCTACCCTAAAATAAGCACTACCCTGGTTTTCAGAGAGAGTGGAGGGGGGCTTGAAATATAAGCCCTACCCTGAAAATGAGCCCTAGCTACACAAAAGAGGAAAAAAGGCAATACTTACCTAGCAGGCGCCGTCCGAGTCCCTCACGGCACTCTGAGGAGTTCCGACAGCTTGCTTGCAGTATTCAGGAGCTGACTGAACATCGCTTACTAGTAACAGAGTTCATAAAACCCGCCTCCAGGAAGCGATGCCTCTGAGTGCTACTCAAGTGCTGCGGCTGAGCCAATCAATGCAGCACTCGATGAACCAATCACAGCCATTCAATGCAATGGCTATGATTGGTTCATCAAGTGCTGCATTAATTAATTGATTGGCTGAGCTGCAGCGCTCGAGAACCAATCAGAGCCATCCCTTCCTAGAGGTGGGGTTTACGAACTCCGTTACGAGAAAGCGGTCTTCTGTCGGTGACTGCAAGCAAGCTGCCGTAACTCCACAGACCAGCGAGAGGGACCCGGACAGTGATAGGTAAGTAGCACACACATTTTTTTTACCACGGTAATCATGGTATAACGCTCTTATTAGCACACCTTTTATAGGCGTTCCTATTTTTGTACAGTTCTGATTATTGGCCTGTTATATGAGTCTGTGTTTTGTATGGTCCAATAATGTTTTAATTGTATCATAGACAAGTATTTGGTTTATTATGCAACATTCACTTTAATTTTTGTGCCCCCATGGTGTTGCGTAAGTTGGTGCTTTAATGATTCTTTCAATGTTGCTCTGTGGAGAGCAGATATAGGGCTGTGACTCAGTAGAGTTCAAAGTATGATGCTGAACGGTGGACACTGAGCAGAAGGAAAAGCAAAATTCCCGCAAGCTACTAGACTTCCAATAAATTTAGCAAGCATCCTGCACCCAGTGGAGTATCCGGGTAGATACCGAGCACTTACCGAAAGAGTACTGAACTCAAGTGTGCTGCCTAGAGTACCTCTCTGCATCATCCACCAACGTTGTCCAGCTCCGGAAGAAGTCTACCAAAAGACTGTTACCAATTATCCTGTTACCGAAACTCAGTTTAATAAATAACATAGTTGATCAAGAAACCGAATCATGTGGTCTTTCGGTCCTGAGGTGCCGCCAGAATGCCAGATTCCAGGTATGCCTTGTGACCAAGTCTTTGGCCTGCAGCTCCTGGTGGTGGTCTGGACACAAGTGGAGGAGTTGTTGAGCCCCTCCGTAAGGTAATCAAAGAACCAGCCAGAGAGCCCGCTGTTAGGGGAATATGTATATATATAAAGACGAAAGCCCTCACTGACTGACTCGCCAAAAGTTCTCCAACTTCCCGATGTCGTAGAAACATAAATTTTGGCACAAACATAGATTATCCCCAAATTAAGGAAAAGTAATTGTGTCCCAACTCAATTATTCAATTCTAGCGCAAAAGAATTAGCATCGAAATTTAACGTACATAATCTAAATCTCTCACTTCCCAATGTCATAGAAACTTAAAATTTGGCACGGGCGTTGAATATGTCATAAATAGGAAAAGTTAATGGGTCCCAACTCGATTATTCAATTCTATACGCAAAAGAATTAGCATCCAAATTTTACGTACGGAATCTAATTCTCTCACTTCCCGGTGTCATAGAAACTTGAAATTTGGCAGGAGCATTGATTATGTCATAAATAGGAAAAGCTAATGGGTCCCAACTCGATTATTCAATTCTATTCGCAAAAGAATTAGCGTCCAAATTTTACGAACGGAATGTATTTTTCTCACTTTCCGGTGTCATAGAAACGTGAAATTTGGCACAAGCATTGATTATGTCATAAATAGGAAAAGCTAATTGGTCCCAACTCGATTATTCAATTCTATGCGCAAAAGAATTAGCGTCCAAATTTTACGTACGGAATGCATTTTTCTTACTTTCCGGTGTTATAGAAACATGAAATTTGGCACGAGCATTGATTATGTCATAAGTAGGAAAAGCTAATGGGTCCCAACTCTATTATTCAATTCTATGCGCAAAAGAATTAGCGTCCAAATTTTACGTACGGAATGTATTTTTCTCACTTTCCGGTGTCATAGAAACGTGAAATTTGGCACGAGCCTTGAATATGTCATAAATAGGAAAAGCTAATGGGTCCCAACTCGATTATTTAATTCTAGCGCAAAAGAATTAGCATCAAAATTTTACGTACATAATCTAAATCTCTCACTTCCCAGTGTCATAGAAACATGAAATTTGCCATAACCATTGAATATGTCATAAATAGGAAAAGTTAATGGGTCCCAACTCCATTATTCAATTCTAGCGCAAAAGAACTAGCATCCAAATTTTACGTACGGAATCTAATTCTCTCTCTTCTTGATGTCATAGAAACTTGAAATTTGGCACGGGCATTGATTATGTCATACATAGGAAAAGTTAATGGGTCCCAACTCGATTATTCAATTCTAAGTGCAAAAGAATTAGCATCCAAATTTTACGTATGGAATCTAATAATTCTCTCACTTCCTGATGTCATTTTATATAAAGGAAACATCGCATGGTTACCTCCCCGTGGTGTTTCCTGGGTAACAAAGAGAACTATGCAAAATGGTGAACATATGTTTTTCCCGGTTTCTCTAAAGTAACCACGACTTCATAAGATTTTCCGTGTGAACACCAGATAAACACCAGTACCAAATTAATTCGGGCGAATCCAGGTATATCAGCTAGTTGTATATATGTTTTACATAGGTATGACTGATCCGCAAGAACCCATCTATATTTTATAAGCAGTTATCATACAAAGCAGACCGCTTATCCTATAGATGCCGTTCAATAAGGACAGGAATGCCTGACACTTTATTGTAGTACAATAGGGATATACCAATATAGTATTTCCATTTGGGTTATTTAAAGGGAAGTATTTGAACTTTATTGAAATGCATTAAAAATTTGTGTGAAGTACATATATGCAATGCATTTTCTAAGCAAAAAGGCATTGGGGTCGCATCCATAATCCCTAATTTTACATGCGTGATATCAGTCTGAGACTCTCGGACTGAAATCGCACTTGTCTGTGTGAATGCACAGGTGCGTATGCATTTGTGCCACATTTTTGTGCAATGGGGGAAATGTATTGCCAAGCACAACTGCGATTTTTACGCAGTCCTGTACATTGAAATGACTGATTAGCCTAATTAGTTTCATATGTTTTATTGTGCAGGAAAATAGAACATGCTGCATTTTTTTTTTTGCATGACGGAATTGTGCATGCAAAATACGCGCTTGTTAATGAACACATTGAAATCAATTAGTTCTATTCACTGCATATTGTGCTGCACCTGAGAGTATGCATGTTTGCACATGCACTTGCGCCACATTTTTGCTCATCAGACAATGCACATTTGAACACGCAACTGCGCTTTTTTGCACAAATTGTGTACATCTGTGTGCACAAAAAACATGCAACCACACTCTCAGCCATTGACATGGCCAATTAGTTTCATGACTTCAATTGTTATCTTTGCCTTCACAAGTGCAGAGGAAGAAAGAACATGTGTATTATTTTGTGCAATGGAATTGCGCACGTAAACTACATACTTGTGAATGAACCCATTGAAATCAAAGGTCTCTATTCACTGTGTATAGTGTGCACAAGATTTTGTGTGAATCCAGCCTTAGGTCACCTTCACATAAGTGTATTTGCGTGCGCAATACGCAGAGAATAGAGCCCATTGATTTAAATGGGTTAGTTCTCAGCACCCCTTTTTACGCGAGCATTTTGCGTGCAAAAAAAACAAACATAGTATGCTCAACTTTTGAGCGCATTTGCGTACCAAAGCCCCCCATTGAAGTCTACGGAAGGTGCGCACTCAATACCCGTGTAATACGCTACAAAATTGAACGGAAAAAAGAATATATCTGGAAGGCATTAGGCTAAAGAGCTTTTAAAATCACGGTGGGGTGTGCTGCGCCCATGTGACCTGGCCCTGTGGGTGCAAAAAGTACAAAAATATGCACAAAAACGCAAGTAAAAGCGAATCGGTCAAAGTGCAATTAAGGAGGGGCTGCACACGGGCGCAAAATCTGCACCCCAAAAACGCAGCAAACAGAACTAATTGATTTCAATAGGTTGCTTCATACGTGTTTTTTTCCCACGTGCATTTTTAACGTGGGGAAAGAAAACACGACATGCTCTATTTTGGTGCGCAATCGCACACCGATAGCCCCCGTCTATTTGAAATCTCGCTCTTCAATTTCATAGGCTTAAACGAGAACAGCTGTAGGTGCCATTATCCCTTCTGTCCCCACGTGTAGGTGCCATTACCCCCCACTGTCCCCAGCTATAGGTTCTATTATCCTGCCTGTCCCCAGGTGTAGATGCCATTATCCCCCCTGTCCAAAGGAGTAGTGCCATTATCCCCCCTGTCACCCAGGTGTAGGTGCCATTATTCCGCCTGTCCCCAGGTGCATGTACCATTATCCCGTCTGTCCCGGCTGTAGGTGCCATTATCCAGCCTGTCCCCAGGTGTAGGTGCCATTATCCAGCCTGTCCCCAGGTGTAGTGCCATTATCTCCCCTGTCACCAGCTGTAGGTATCATTATCCCCCCTGTTCCCAGGTCCAGGTGCCATTACACCCCCCCCCCCCATCCCCAGGTGTAGGTGCCATCATCCCCCCTGTCCTCAGGTGTAGGTGCCATTATCCCCCGTCCCCAGGTGTAGGTGCCATTATCCCCCCTGTACTCAGGTGTAGTGCCATTACCCCCCCTGTCCCCAGCTGTAGGTGCCATCACCCCCCCTGTTCCCAGGTGTAGGTGCCATCATCCCCCCCTGTCCCCAGGTGTAGTGCCATCATCCCTCCTGCCCCCGGGTGTGGATGCTAGTATCCCGTCTGCCCCTGGGTGTAGATGCCAGTATCTCCCCTGTCCCCAGCTGTAGGTACCATTACCCCCCCCCCCCCAGGTCTAGGTGCCATTAACCCCCCCCCCCCCATCCCCAGGTGTAGGTGCCATTATCCCACTGCCCCCAGGTGTAGGTGCCATTATCCCCCCTGTCCTCAGTTGTAGGTGCCATTGCCCCCGCTGTCCCCAGGTGTAGGTGCCATTATCTCCGCTGTCCTCAGGTGTGGGTGCCATCATCCCCCTGTCCCCAGGTGTAGTGCCATTTTACCCCCCTGTACCCAGGTGTAGGTGCCATTATCCCCCCTGTCCTTGGGTGTAGGTGCCAGTATCCACCCTGTCCCCAGGTGTAGTGCCATGACCCCCCCCCTGTCCCCAGCTGTAGGTGCCATTTCCCCCCCCTGTCCCTAGGTGTAGGTGCCATCATCCCCCCTGTCCCCAGGTGTAGTGCCATCATCCCCCATGTCCGCAGGTGTAGTGCCATCATCCCTCCTGCCCCCAGGTGTAGATGCCAGTATCCCGCCTGCCTACGGGTGTAGATGCCAGTATTACGCCTTCCCCCAGGTGTATTGCCATTATCGCCCCTATCCCCAGCTGTAGGTACCATTACCCCCCCCCCCATCCCCAGGTGTAGGTGCCATTATCCCACTGCCCCCAGGTGTAGGTGCCATTGTCCCCCCTGTCCTCAGTTGTAGGTGCCATTACCCCCGCTGTCCTCAGGTGTAGGTGCCATCATCCCCCTGTCCCCAGGTGTAGTGCCATTTTACCCCCCTGTACCCAGGTGTAGGTGCCATTATCTCCCCTGTCCTCAGTTGTAGGTGCCATTGCCCCCGCTGTCCCCAGGTGTAGGTGCCATCATCCCCCTGTACCCAGGTGTAGGTGCCATTATTCTTCCTGTCCCCGGGTGTAGGTGCCATTATCCTTCCTGTCCCCAGGTGTAGGTGCCATTATCCCCCCTCTCCTCAATTGTAGGAGCCATTATCCCCACTGTCCTCAGTTGTAGGTGCCATTGCCCCCGCTGTCCCCAGGTGTAGGTGCCATCATCCCCCTGTCCCCAGGTGTAGTGCCATTTTACCCCTCTGTACCCAGGTGTACGTGCCATTATCCTTCCTGTCCCCGGGTGTAGGTGCCAGTATCCCCCCTGTCCCCAGGTGTCGTGCCATCATCCCCTCTGTCCCCAGGTGTAGGTGCCATCATCCCGCCTGTCCCCAGGTGTAGGTACCATCATCCCCCCTGTTCCCAGGTGTAGGTACCATTATCCCCCCTGTCCCCAGGTGTGGGTACTATTAACCACACACACACACACACGCGCACACACACACACCGTCCCCAGGTGTAGGTGCCATTATTCTACCTGTCTTCAGATGTGGGTGCCATCATCCTGCCTGTCCCTAGGTGTAGGTACCATTATCCCCCCTGTTCCCAGGTGTGGGTACTATTACACCCCCGTCCCCAGGTGTAGGTGCCATTATTCTACCTGTCTCCAGGTGTTGGTACTATTACCCCTTGTCCCCAGGTGTAGCTGCCTTTATCCCCCCGTTCCCAGGTGTAGGTACCAATTTCACCCCTGTTCCCAGGTGTGGGTACTATTACCCCCCGTGCCCAGGTGTAGGTGCCATTATTCTACCTGTCTCCAGGTGTGGGTACTATTACCCCCCGTCCCCAGGTGTAGGTGCCATTATCCCATCCTTTCCCCTCAGTGTCCGCTCCACAAGCTGTGAGGGAAGGACACGACGCAGCCGCTGAGGGAGGAGGCGGGAGAGGTTGTTCCCGAGCAGCTTATGAGGTGGCAGCGCTGCTTCTCCTCGCAGAGTTGTTCCTCATGTCGGTGAGCCTCCTCCCTCCTGCTCCTCCTCCCGCTTCTCTGCTTCCCCCTCACAATCAGCTGCCTGACAGCCCGTCCCCTCACAAGTCCTCTGCCTTCACAGCACTTGGCATGAAGACCCTGGCAGGAGGACTTACTATGATCCACTAGAAGTGCCAAGGAGCCCCCAGGAGCTTCACCCCTGCCGTCAGCGGGCGGCCGAGCTGAGAGACGTCTGACACCACAGTAAGGTATGCTGGCAGCGCAGAGGTTGTGCTGACCTCCTCAGGGGGGACTTGTTGGATGGGGGGCAGTTGGACGACCCTCAGGCCTGTCCTCTATAGCTGGCAGGTGAGGTGCTGCAGGTCAGCAGCTCTGTAGCTGTTGTCATGCTCTGCAGTGGCAGGAGGCTGCTGTCATGTGCAGTGTGTGTGTTGTGGACTGCAGCATGTCAGCAGCCGCAGTCCTCTTCCACCAGAAACCAGGGACTAAATCTTGCCCGCTTCCCCATTTGACGGCTCCGGCACGCTTTGCCAATCAGGGAATTATACTGAACAAATTGCTTTGTTCTGCTTGTTTAAAGCCGTGTGTGGGATCTGACGGAAAAGTAAGTCACACGCCGTCCTTCGGGGAGCTCTCGCACGTGCGGAATAGGACGCCACTTCATCTGACGGATTTTGGTGCAAAATTGTCTTTTTTTGCAGAAAGATCCCTTTTCGGGTTTATGTGGGCGCCTTGTGAGATGGCACAAATCAGTGCTAAACAATAGGAGGCGACAATAACAGCGACCATACGAGTATTACGAGTTATTGCACACACGTATGACGATGCGTGATGATGACGTGTAACACTCCTACGCTGACTCACAGCTCATTAGACTGATGCGCTCGTTACAGCTCATCCCGTTTACTAAACTGAATTGTCTACCTCCCAACTCCAGGCATCCCAACAGGTCATGTTTTCGGGATTTCCTCGGTGATGGAAGGCTGCTTTCACATCTGCGACGGGGATTCCGTTTTCCTGCTGCATTCCGAAAGGGGAATCCCCTGGCCGAAGGGATTTGTCTTATGACGAATCAGCGCTGAATGGACGCCATTGACTTTAATGGGGTCCGCACAGCTACCCCGGCATTTTACCGGAAAAAAACGCCTTTCTCCGGTATTTTGTGACAGAGATTCCCACCCAGATGTGAAGGCAGCCTAATTATTGTCAGTGCTTCAAACGTTACTATAAGATATCATGAAGACATGACCTCTCCGGGTGCCTTGAGGACTGGCGTTGGGCAACACTGGACTATGGGAACATGCTGATAGTTTATCACCCCATACTGTCACTTATTACATGGGCGCATTGTTCAGCAGGATTTACCCCTATCAGTATTTAAACACTTTGTGCAGAATTTTGCATGTGCTGTCTGTACTCTGCCGCTGGCCATTCACAGGTTAATGACATCTGTCAATTATTTGGGAGATTCATGTAAATATTTTGAGTTTACTTTGTATCCATTGCAGTGAGGTTTGTCTCATGCCTCACAATAATGTGATTTCCACAACATGTGAGAAGGAATTGACATAGAAGAAATTGTAGTTTTTTTTTTAAATACTACAAAAAAAAGTTAGAAAAAGTTTTGAAATGTTGCGATATTGTATACTCTGTATTGTGATGATGATGGCCATATATTCTATTCCTGCTGGTAATCTCCTGAAAGTACGCCAGAAACCTAGAATGTGTGGTTAGGTATAAGATATGGAGAAGCATAGTGAACTGGAGTAAAGACGTATGCTATTGATGTCTATGTAACGTATCAGATGTGGGATTATGTAAACTAGCAGAATATAGGTCACATAGGAGTCCCCTGACCTTATTAAAGCACAATCTCACAGGTTAAGTGCCTTTATAGGCTCATTTCAGATGAGCCTATAAAAACAATTCTGCATTACGGACGTGTTACAAAAGACATTATATCCGTACGGCATTGATTTTTAATCCGTATGTGTATTATTTTCTATTGGACAAATATTGATCTGTATTTACCAATAGAAGATAATACAAATCCAGAAAAAATGCACAAAAAATAGATCATGCTGTGCTTTTAAAAAAAGGACGCAAAGATATGGCCATGTGATTAGCCGTATAGATTTACATTAGCCCCGTGTTATGGTTCTCGCAACACGGACCCAATATGGAGCAAAAACATGCCTGAAAGTAGCCATATTGGTCAAGGAACTCTGATGTGACTTCTAATATTCCTAGTGCCTTTTAGTTATGGGATACAGTACATAGGACAAGCCTCAGCTGCTGACAAACCTCTTTTTGGAGCACCGCCAGTTAAGGGCTCATTCACATCAGCGTTGGAGATTCCCTCCAGAACTTTCAGTTAAGAAACAGGACAGAATAGCTTGGCATGTTGCGTTATTGCATCTTGTAACTTGCCAGAAGCCTGGCTGAGGATCGAACATACCCCCTTATAGTCAGCGGGGTCCGTTTGGCACTGTTCGGTTCCATCATATGGTAGTTCCGTATGACAACCGGGTGCTGTTTTTCTGCTCCATAATGGCATCAGAACCCAAAAGCGCCGATGTGAATGAGCTCTAAGTCATCTACTCATTGATATGACATACCCTCATCCTTCTCACGAAGACGGCCAGCAGCAGTGGGCACAGCGCCAGATTATACACTGGAAGACGTCTTCTTAAGGAGAGGGATAGACTACATGTCAGTCAGTGGTTGACAGAACTTCCTGCAAAATCAATTTGTGCCGGCTGCTTGTACATGATGTTTATCTCCTATGGCTCTTGTTTCTATAGCGTTCCTCTACGATTACTTTCCAATATGTGGTGATTCCGGGGATCACGTCCTCGAATGGCCTTATTTTACTTGGGAAATGATACTGTGATTGCAGTGTGCACCAGCGTGTAGTGCAGGGTTTTCACCAAAAGCCTCTTAAGTAATAGAAGATTTGTATATGTGGGTTTCCTAAGGGCTCATTCACACAAGGGAATTAGCACAGCTAACTTACATACGCAAAAAAAGTGTGACTATTAGAACCAATGGAACGTTCAGACGAAGGAATTTTAGCCGCGCAAAAAAAATTGTGACTAGAAAGATAAGACAACTGAAATTCCCTGCTGCTACTCCATCCATGCTGAGATGAAGGGAGTCCCCAACGATGAAGGGAAGCCCCAGGGAAGACCCTTCATCTCTCTCCAGCAGTGCATTTTTTCAGTACCTCCCGTTGGGCGTGGAAAGATTGCGTCTGAAGCTTGGGACTTCAGTGCGGAACAGCTAGAGCTGCGATTCTTTTTTTTTTTTTTTTAAATTTATTTTTGCGCAGCCAACAGCTGCGTGAATTGCACGCCCGTGTGGACGAGACCCAAGATGTACTTCAAGTCTAATGTGGTTCTTGTACTTTTGTTCTAGAACATTTTTTACCTTGCGCTCTGTTGTCACAAGTAGTCGTCCGCCTTGTGCTTCATGCATGCAGTTCTTGCCCGGTACAACTCCGTTGTGCTGCTAGGAATTCTGTTTTTATTCTCTCCAGCGATACATATCAGTAACTCACTATTGTATTGTACACACATACACAAATACAACTCTTCACAAGATTCAGGTAATAAGGGCTTCTTCACACGATCGTATTTGTGCATGCTCTTGCGCGCGTAAAATATACACGCACAAAACATAGAGAATAGAACCCATTGACTTCAATGGGCTTGTTCCCATGAACATGCTTTGGGCGCGCATTTCATGCACGGAAAAAAGTAGGACCCGCTCTATCTTTCTCCGTTTTGCGCAGCAAAGGCCCCCATAGAAGTCTATTGGAGGTGTGCAAATACGCAAGGGGAAGCGTGGAACACTGCGCAAAACTGCAGGGAAAAGAACACATATGGACCTCATTAAGCTGAATAGCCTTTTAATCTACGGAATGGGTTTGTTGTGAACTGGCCTTCCTACGCAAAAAGTACATGTACGCAAATGTACCTCATCCAACCGCAAATACTTTACGCTGAGGCAAGCGTATTTGCATGTACGCTCGTGTGAAGAAGCCCTACTACCTTGGAAGCAGTGGATTTAGATGTATTCAGACGTTGTGGTTTAAGTGCTGTCAAAAACTGCATGAAAAATCATCTGAAAATCTGCAAATTCTTTGATGTGGTAAAAATGAAATCACATATAAACTGCCTGGACAATGCTTTATTATCCAGATAAAAACCCTAAAGGCCCATTTACACGATTATTGCTCAAAATTTGTTCAAACTATTTATTTTGAGTGATAAACGTTGCGTGTAAATACTGCCAACGTTAGCTTTTTGGCCGAACAATGATTGTTAGTTCAGCATAAAAACCATTGTTCGTTCGGCTAGCTGATAGCCAGGAGCGAACACTGATTCTCTGCAGGACTGGTGATAACATTGTTTTCAGCTGCAGTCCCACAGGAGAACAATTGAACTGTATGCAGATAACAGACCACCTGCTGTTAACTGCATACAGTGAAGGGAGCCTCATTTACATGCAAATGAAGCTAACAAGCTACTAATAGGCATTAGTGCCCATTAGTAGCTATGCAAAATGATCGCTCGAACTGTCATTTTCCCTATCTTTCGAGCAATCATCTTTGCGCGTAAATGGGGCTTAAGATCCCCTTCATACGAGCGTATTCATATCTGCACGCGCATAAGCATAGCATTTATGCTGAATGAGCAATGCTTTTTTTGCAAGCGCATCGGCGTATTTTACTGTACTTTTGCTGCGTGCAAGGGCACGTTCATTTGCACAGGGGAAAAAAATTACTAATTGAAATGGCTAATTAGTCTAATGAGTACCAAATGTGTTCTTCCTGCGCAGTAGTGCAGTGTTTCATGCATATGTTGCGCAAATTTGCGCATCCCTATTGACTTCTATGGTGATACTTGTTGTGCAAATGCGAAGGAAAATAAAGCATACTGGATTTTTTGCACCTCTGCAATGCGCATGTGAACTCATGCATTTAATCAATGGGTTATTATCTCTGTACATTGAGTGTGCAAATTTTGCATGTGCAAATACACCCGTGGAAAGCCGGCCTAAGGCAGAGTTCACGTGGGCTGAGAATGCGGCAGAAATTCTGCAGCATTTGCAGTACAAGCCCTGAAGAGGGGATTTAAAAACCTCCTGCCCATGGCGTTCTTGAAGAACACTGCAGAATCTAAATGCACAACATGTTTATATCTGCTGCGGAATTCAACACTTGAAATACAAGGGTTAAAATCTGCAGCTTTCCCACAAAAAACGGCTAAATCTGCACCATTCAGGTGTGGATTGGGCCACTGCAAATTTTACAGCGTAGCTTCTGTGGGTTCTGGGTGGTGGACTACCCATAGTGATTACACTGTGTGTGATGGGGGGGGGGGGGGTAATAAGGACAGAAACCCTCTGAAATGGAACCCCTTCCAATCCACTGTCTGACCTCTGAAGATATCACGATTTAAGGCTGTACAGCTCTGATGTTGGAAGACGTCCGTCCGGGTTCTCTTACTGTATATTGCCAGCCTCTCTGCTATCGGAGCCTATCCAACCTATCCAGCCTCATGCAGTACTGGCTTTAGCCAGCATATAGCGCCGTTGTATAACGTCAGAAAAAGAGTAAGCCCCCTAGGAAAAGCAGGATACAAATTGGATTGGAAAGGGTTAAAGCTGTCTCTGTTTCACTCATTAAACTTTGTTTCCATCCAGATTTCCATCTCAATGCCATTTTTGGCAGAAAAGATGGAAAACGAAGATGGCGGGGGTGGGGTAGAAAATCTTGGTATGAGGAAAGTCTTATATGCACATTTGTCTCCATTGAACTTGTATGTTATAATATTTGTCCATGACATATAGCATTATCAGCCACACAGATCCAGTATCCATTAGACATTGCTTTAAGGCCTCCGATACACTTGCCATGTGCCAGAGTTGCGCCTGAGAGGCTTGGATGCAACTCGCATTGTATACCACATGTGTGCCTGCCCATGCGAGGTGCGATACATTGACATGCATTTGCATATACACCTAATTTTCGTCCATGATGCATACAAGAATGGGACATACAGTGAGTCTTTTCGCACAGACCATCAGTCCACATAAAGGATAGCAGTGTGTATAGCCCTATTGGCTATAATGGGCACATGTGCTCTCTGTGAAGCAGATGGTATACGGACCCACATGCCAGTGTGCCGGAGGTCTGGGTGTGGGTATTTTTCACAGCAGCAAGTCAGCATGTGTTACATATAGATTTGCCGCAGATTTTATTGTGGGTTGGTCACCAATGTCACAGTATGCAAGGGATAAACTCTATAGTGACAATCCACAGCATGAATGTACATACCACGGATATGAACTCCATGCCGCAGGTCAGTTTACACGGCTGAACTCTTATACACCATGCCAATGAGATTTCCTTTCTCTTCTACACATAAATTCACAATAAAAAAATCTGCAGTCTATACTCCATGTGAACACATACCCTAAACCATAAGTAGTGCCCTCTCATTCAATAGTGCCCTAGACATCTGCCTATACCAGCTACTTCTCTCATCTCAGTCCTCTTACTACGCTTCTGGCTCTGACCCCAGTGAGGAGCCAGAGGTGTAATGGAAGGCATCGCTCATATTGATTTCAATGGGAATGAAGCCTTCTATTATACTTCTGGCTCTGACTACCGATATGGACAGCTGATCAGCAGGGATCCTGAGCAGTGGACCACTGACTATCAGCTATGCCTCTTGAGTAATAAATGACAAGCCGCATTGTCTCTCTATAGTAAATAAGAAGTTATACGGTAACCCTGTATTGATAAATAGCCGTACTGTCCCCATGTAGTAATATATAGCCATGCTGTCCCCTGTAGTAGTAGGATCATTCCATGTCACCTGGACCAGGGGTCTCCACTCAACCATCTCCAATTTTGCTGAAAAATTACATGGATGTACATATATGTTTGAAACGAGGTTCTGTAAAGTTTCAGCTCCAGATATCTTATACCTGGAGCACCACAGCCCTGTGCATGGAGGTCCCACCAACCACACGGCGCCAACAGCAAAGATTTTGCAAAGTTTGACATGTGGCCATTGCAGAGCCATGGTAGCTATCAACACTCACACAACAATACGGGACTTGCAAGTTAACCTCAAAGTGGCTTCAAAATTACGTTGCGTAATGCGCAAGCCAAATTTTGACACTGTACAACTCAAAAACAAAACCAGTTGGTCGGTTCTGCTTTCACCTGTCCACTAACCACCGGCATGACAATATATTGCTGCAAAATCAGAACAAAGGCTCACTTATTTGTGGAGGTATTAACACACAAACATGGTGCAAAACACTTAAAAGCCAAATCTAACCTCATTTCAAAGTCAAATATCTCAATCTGGGACCGCTCCAAATTTATTTTTTGTTATACCACAAAAGAGCATAATTTTTTTATACAAGAATCATCTTTTGGTAATTTTGGTGTTTTTTGGTGTAAGGTAGAAAAATCCCTTTGAATATGGTGCTATTTCTTCCACGGAATCAACATTAATTACCGTATTTTTCAGCTATGGAGATTTTGCAAAGTTTGTCATGTAGCTATTGGGGTAAATAAGTAGCCATAATGCCCACCATCTCATAGTTATAAACTCACCTCCCTGAGGGCTCTTGCGCACTTGCGTTTTTCTCACGATTTTTTTTCACACAAGTGTGCAAGAGCCCTGAATCTGCCTTCCGTCCACAGCCTGTCCTCTACCCACCAGCATCCTGCAGAACAGCGCAAGTGACGCGATGACCTCAACGCGCCGGCCACGTCACTCTGAAGGTGCCGAGCGGCAGAGCTGGGAGATGAGTGTGGGTGTTTTTCAACTGAGACCCATGGTCCATGTGAAAAACCCATGACATGCCCATTCCTGTCCTTTTCACAGACTAGAAATAGCACATGTCAATGCGCTGGGGCCTTGGATACTGGACAGCACATGGGGAAAGTTGTGCCCAAGTTTCTCAGGTGCAAATCGTATTACGATGAGTCTCATCAATACTAGGATTGTGCGTCAATATTTTTTTGGAGGGCACCACATCAGCAGATTGTCCTGTCACTTATGTACGACTCGAAGTTTGCATGTGCTACTGCATGTTATATACTGGAAGAGAAGTAGTATGGCAAAATCAATAGAAGCGCTTAAGGGGGACTTGATGCCTTTCTAGAGAGCTATGATCTTACAGGATATAGATATTAAATAACTAGCGGGGTTGTTGATCCGGGTCTTGTAGTCAGGTAGGAACTTTCAAAACGTCGATCCAGGGATTATTCTGACTGCTATTATGAAATCTTTTCCCCCAAATGAGCTAAATTGGCTTCTGCCCATTGGAGGATCAATGTGGTGGGGCGGGGGCTGAACTAGATGGACATTGTCTTCATTCAGCCTAACATACTATGTTACTATGTTAATATCTACAGGCAGCCATTCATACTGTATCATTACAATAAAGAGAATGACAGAGCATTGGGTTTAAAGCATTTCTTCACTCAGTCCTGCCAGCCGGTTACGTAATGTATACTCCCACAACATTGAGTCTGCAACTCTTCAACCAGACGTGCTTCAGAGAAGCATTCCTTGTAAAGAGACACGTAAGGAAGGTGTGACAGGGCACATGACTTCAGGAAATACTTCACTCTTTATACTTACTTAGGATTTAAAGCCACTTAAGTATATACATCAGCCAGCACATCCATCAGCCTCAGAGCTCTGATAGTATAATATACCTTTTATGATGAGTAGCTGAAATGTATAAACATACAAGATGCAGTTTTGGAGTAGCTTTGTTTGTTCTACAGGAAAAGGACATTACAGATTAGGATGAGCAGAGCTTGTTCTACTTTAAACAGCTGTAGCTCCAGTTCTATCAGGGCTACCATTATGCTTTTGTTGTCATTTTAAAGCTTTTAAAGCTGAAAGTAGTCCTGGATATTCATGTAAAGCTCTAAAGTGACACCAAAAGCCTGTTCATAGCCCTTACAGAACCAGAGTTACAGCCATTTGAAGTGGAGTCGGGAATACTGAATCTACAGCTGTCATTTTTTGTTTGTGAGCAGAGAGGGAGGAGGATGGCAGACCTTGGGGGGGGGGCGGGCAGAGAAGATCTGCAATTCTGCCAAAATATCGCTCTGTCCCATGGGAGAGAAATTTTGTTTATCATCCCAGCATCATTCAGAGAGCACATTTGCTCTCTGATTGTTACATATGGGTTTTTTTCTCAGAAAAGGAGTGAAATTATCATTAACTATCTAATCAATTCTGTTCACCATTTAACCTTTCAGATGGTGCAGTCGTTGCTAACCATAGCATCTAAATATTTTTACAGAAAAAAAAAGTACATATAATTGGTATCGCCGCATCTATAACAACCCAAGTACGGGTAATTTTATTAAAAAGAAAAATATCCCAAATACCCGTTTTCTTATTATCTTGCTTCTCCTAAATAGTAATAAAAATAATTAAAAAATCATATATACCTCTAAATGCTACCACTAAAATCCATAAGTTCTCCCATAAAAAAACAGGCCTGATATAGTCTGTTGACTGAAAAATGTGCTGGTCCTGGAATGTGGCGCCACAGAAAGTATTTTTGCTACAAAAAAAATGTTTATATTGCGCAAAAGTGGTAAAAAATTATAAAACCTTTATAAATTTGATGTCCTAATCATAGTGACTCGTAAAATAAAGATAACATATTTATACCACACTGTAAATGCCATAAAAATAAAGCACAAAAAAACAGTGGTGAAATAGCTTTTTTACAGCAAAAAAAATAAGTTTTTCAGTACCTCATATGTACCCGAAATTAAAACTTTCCCTACAAAATACAAGGTGTCATGTTGATACATATGACAAAAAAAATTATGACCACTGACACACAAAAGGAGATGCGATTTACTGGCTCTTGGGGTTAAAATTAGTTATGTCACTTTGTGGTTAAAAATGCACTTAAAGGTATTTTCTGAGTTAATAAAAAAATGACAGTCAACACATGTCCCAAAGCTCAGCACACCGGACAAGGGAAAAAAGAATTCATTGCTACTGTGATTCCTGGAAAGCCCTTTGTTATTGTTTATGATTTGAGGGGCGGGTTTGTTTACTCAGTTATGCAGATTAGCTGTGCAGGCTGTGTGTGCAGCCGCTCCCCCAGACACTGCACACAGCTTGTATACCCCAGCATTGTGCTCCGCCCCCGGGATCTCCCTGCTGGTGCAGAAAATGGGAACATTTTTGCAACAGTAAGTAAGTTATACAAGTATAGAGTATGGGCTGATGTATGCATAGCACACATACATATACATAATAACTTGGACAGCCCCTTTAAGGTGACTAAGTTCTGCTTCAAATACATTTACATGAGAGAAAAATTCAATATCTACAATAAAAAAGTGACATTTTCGGGAGGGTTGTTCTAATTTGAATGTGACTGTTGGGGGTTAAATAATTCCCTCTTAACCTAAATAGTAAGATTAAGCGAATGCATCATCAGAAAAGTTTTATTCTAAGCATATCTTATAAGAATTTTTTTCTTATACTTTAAATGTAATGGACTATTTTTTAACCCCTTAAGGGTCTGTGATGGATATATCCATCATGGGTTGCAAGAGGAAATATGAAGTGAGCTTGAGGGCCGAACTTGCTTCTCACCCAGCAGCTATCAGCTGTTTCTGACAGCTAATAGCCGCTGTTTGAGTGCTGCTAGCCAGAAGCACCCCATCAGCCCCTGCATGACACAATTACAGGATGCCGATGGTTTGCCATGGTTGCCCAGGGCCTGGTGAAGTATCCCAGGGCAGCCGGACATGGATGCCTATTAGGTCCTGCCTGTAGTGACAGAAGAATAAAAAGTTATGGTGGGGTCAGAATGTGGTGGCAAAAAAGCATTTAAAGAAAGTAGTAAAACATAATATAAACTATATAAATTTGGTATCGCCATAATCATACTGGCCCACAGAGTAAAGTTGAAATGTCATTTTTACCGCGCCATCAATGCCGTAAAAGTGAGATGTCTTCCCAAAAATCATAGCATTGTTTTGTTTTTTTTTATTTTACCCCACTTAGATTTTTTTTTAAGTTTTTGAATACTTTATATGGTGTATTAAATGCTCCCATTAAAACAAATTCAACTTGCCCCACAAAAAGAAGCCCTCATACAAAAAATAAAAAAGTTATGTTTTGGGTTTTTTTAAATGGGGATGAAAAAAACATAGTATGAAAGGTTCCTCAGTTTTTTTTTCTAAACTAAATAACCTCAATTTTGATAACCTCTCTGGGTATTGTAGTCCGCCCATTTCATTTCTTACTTTAGTTGCCCTCCTTTGAACCTACTGAAGCTCATATATATCTTTCTTGGTTCTTAGGGAGTTAAAATATATCCTAACATTCTGTAGTGAAAACTTTTCAGTAGTCCTCTCATCACAGGCAGAAATATATATATATGATGAAAAGGGGATTTTTCATGCTATAAACATTGCAAATTACTTTAAAACCGCAATTAACCACTTTTTATGAGTATTTTGGCATGAAAATGTTTTACGGGATCATCACTTTAAAGAGACTCTGTCGCCATCTTTTTTTTACCCCTATATGAGGGTAGTGACAGGCACAGTGATTACAGTGACATGTCTGCTGCGTGTATTGGTGCAGTAGCTCTTGGGAAACTTGCATTTTATCAGAAAGCAGCACATGCATAGAGGACTACTTAAAGGGGTTTTCCAGGGAAATACTATTGATGACCTATCATCCGAGTAGCATTTATATGGTCCAATAGGAGGCACAGAAAGTAAATGGGCGGGCAGGCACAAACAGGTGGAGGCAGCCACAACTTCCACCACATACTAGTTGTACAATAAAAAAGGAGAAAAATTCAGCACCTGTAAATCTCTATTGGGAAGTGCTGAATTTTTCTTCTTTTTTATTGTACGACTACTTGGTATTAGTGGATCTTTGGAATACTACTTGGTATTAGGGGAAAACGCCCCTGTCACACCCCCAGCTCCTGATTGGCAGAATATGTAAAGGTCCTGCAAGCTGCAGGAATGGGTGAGTGCCTGAAGTGGCGTTGTATGTAGCTGAGGCGACCTGCCTGTAGATGTTACCCAGCGCTAGTCCTTTCAGGATCTGCGGTGCATTTGCAAGTCCCCCGGACGCTGGGTCCCTTGTGCGCAGCACTGGAATCGCTGCTGTGCTCCTGGACTTAGCGGCAGCCACCACTGACTGTCTGTGGCGCCGGCTGGGTCGCCTACCTGCAGCGATCGGCTGACGGTGGGGGAGTGAATGGGTTGGTGCTTCAGGACCGGAGCTGCCATGTGCTCCAGGAGTCTGCGTGCGCCGGCTGTCAGCGTGTATTTCGATGGTCATGTCCCCTCCCTACAGCGGCGCCGATTTCAAAGGTGCAGGGGGGAAAGGTGGCCATATCTCTGTCTGGAAAATGTTGGCGCTCGAGTCAATGCTCAGCCAATGGACTGCGGTGACATAATGATATGTGGTGAGGTTTGGTGGATGAATGGTTGTAAATGGATACAAAAGATGGAAGGTTCCTTCCACCTTCATGACTCCTTAGGCCCCCTCAGCCCCTTCCTCACATGCTGTATTACAGTTCATACATTGGTTGCAGTAATATCTGCTCGGTCAGTGTTGATATGTCGTGTGTTGCTATAGTAACATCACTCACCGTGACAGAATAAAACGTTCTGTGCATATATAGTACATACTGTAGCTCCTGGTGATTTTTCTGTTTATGTGCTTCTTTTAGATGTTGTTCTGTCTGACAAACCTTGTAGAGAGGAAATAAAGGTCTGGGCGGCTGGACATTGTTGATAGCAATACATGATCAAATTGCTTGTTGCCTCATATCTGTGCCCTAACTCCCAGGGAAAGCCCAAGGTTCCAGCAAAGACTTTGCTTCTGAGCACTTACATTATCTCAACTTAAATCTTTTATGCCCATTCATGTTTCAAGAGGTTGCAAGTCTTATATAAATTCATCCTGATATTTGCATTATAAAAAGTTCTTTAGTTTTCTCGTATATTTTGTATTCCAATTCTTCACCATTTTCGAGGTCCCTGTATTCTGTCCGTAAATACAAGCCCGGACTGGCCCGCAGGGGAACGCGTGAATCCACCACGGCGCAGTAGACTTGCTGCACTACATAGTGATAATCAGCATCTCAACTGGTAAATATATCCATATAATAAACTGGTTAGTTTATCTATATAGAGCAGTGTTTCCCAAACTCCGGTCCTCATGACCTGTCAACAGGTAATTTTTTTCAGGATTTCCATAGTATTGAACAGATGATGTAATTATTGTCAGTGCCTCAGACATTGTAACAGATGTTCTCTGTATACGATAACCTCAAATCATGACCTGATAGGGGGCGAGGTGAGGAATGGAGTTTGGGAAATACTGATATAGTTCTACCGACAGGCTGAAAGAATATATATGTGCATTGATAGGCTACACTGTATCTTTCCTACCTGGGCTATGCCTTCTCGACAAATAATTTTGCAGCCTCTCGCTGCTGCGTGAGCACACATACTCGTATCAGAGAACTGAGAGGGCCACTAGTCCAAGGAAGAACCATCGAACAGTCTACTAGAGGCAACCACAGGACAAAAACACTCCAAAATAAAGGCTAGATGACAAGCTGCTACCAAAAAAAAAAGTATGTCTCCTCTCTCCTACTAGATAATTAAAATACATTAGTTTTTGTATTTCTGTCATTCCTTTCCCCTCCATATGGAACTATAACTGCCAGCATGCCTTGACAGCTGCAGACCTCCAGCAGGACCTGCTGGGAGTTCTTTTCCCCACAGACTGCATTCCACAGAGAACTTTCTTGAGGGTTTGGTCACACGAAAACCGTAAATTGATATTTAATGGCCACGCAGTTTAGTGGATAAGGGCACACGTAGCTATTAAAAATCAATTTCAAATCTGCTGTGCTGGCGCACTTTTGGACATGCTTTAGATATTAAGCATTACTTAAAACTTTACAGAATGATTCACACTAACCATTTTTTCTTGAGAAGAGCATATTTTTCAGTAACCACGCTATGTGTGGCTTTGTTTAATGGACAAAGCACCTGTGAAGCCCACACTTACAATCTCATCTCCTTAATTGCAAACAATTTTTGTCAGTTATCTCTAGGAATATTCATTAGCACAGAGGTCAACTTACCTATTCTCTCTGCCCTATAAATGTTTACTCACTGAACTCAATAAAAAAATTATGAACTGTTTGGCCGATTGCACACAGGCAGAAATTCCGCGGCGAGATTCCATGCAGAATTTCCGACGTTGCATGCTGCTATAGGATTGTATTGGTTTATGCAATCCTATGCAGACAGTTGTGATTTTGATCGCGGAAAACTCTTGCAATAACAAAATCGTGACATGTCCTATTTCAGTGCCAGCCTTGCAGAGGCTCGCATTGCCATGTCATCGCTGACTCGACGGCTCTGCACTGCGCATGTGCGGCTGTGCGCCAGCCGGCACATCCGCAGAGCGAAGACGCCGGACAGGTAAGCCGCGAGTCCTGCAGGGGCACGGGTCGCATCCTGCTGCGAGGATCTCGCAGTCAGAATCTGACCGACCCGTCTGCATTCAGCCTTTCTGTGTTATTAGTGTAGTTAGATTGTGTTTGTCTATAATTGTGACTTGGGTAACAATAACAATTAGACCATGTTTTATTAGCAATCAATGCAAAAATCCAGGTCATTCCAAAGGGTTAATTTACTTCTTTTTTTTTTTTGCAATTGTAGCCTTATAAAAAAGTTAGCAGATAGTTGGGGGAATTGTCTTTCTCTTAAAAGTTTCATACTGGACCCAGAAGCTTCAGGTTATGTATTTGCACGCCCTGGTATTGTCACCCAGCTTTCCTATAACCCAGAATGGTAAATCAGTGTAGCTATGTAGCAATGCTGTTATGTATGAGCCAAACACCAACACATCTTGTCTGGATGGGGCGTAATAGTTGTCCATAAAATGGATATATCCACTGGCAATAACTCTGATTATTATTAATTAATGGCAAAAAAGGAGAATTCCACCTTGTCTAACTAAGGCTTCCTGTTCACGGGCGATATTGTATTGCGTTAATCACGACGATTTTCCGCATGCTTGAAAACCCTGTGTTAGAAGCGGGGTGATTGCCCTGAT
This sequence comes from Eleutherodactylus coqui, assembly GCF_035609145.1. Classification (NCBI taxonomy): domain Eukaryota; kingdom Metazoa; phylum Chordata; class Amphibia; order Anura; family Eleutherodactylidae; genus Eleutherodactylus; species Eleutherodactylus coqui. Next base: position 178,316,546 of record NC_089843.1, on the reverse strand, counting down.
GAGGTTGGCCCTACTTCCGGAACGTAGGGGCTACCTAGCTTAATCCTAGGTGGTGATAATGGAGGTACCTATTGTCAAATGAAATAAACAAACATACCACAAACCAGAAAGCCTAAAATACAAAAGCCAAAGTAAGGATTGAAATAGCAGTCTTACTTGACAAGATGCTTGAACCGGAGAACATTTGACTAGAAGTCTACCTGAACAGGTAAATAAGCGGCATTCTCTGAACAGAATGGTTGGAATAAGTATAGCGCAGTAATAGAGATGAGCGAATATACTCGTTTCGAGTAATTACTCGATCGAGCACCGCGATTTTCAAGTACTTCCGTACTCGGGTGAAAAGATTCAAGGGGCGGGGGGAGGCGTGGCGGAGCCGGGGGTAGCAGCGGGGAACAGGGGGGAGCCCTATCTCTCTCCCTCTCCCGCCCACTCCCCGCTGCAACCCCTCACTCACCCCCGGCGCGCCCCGAATCTTTTCACCCAAGTACGGAAGTACTTGAAAATCGCGGCGCTCGGGCGAAAAAGGGGCGTGGCCGAGTAGGTTCACTTATCTCTATGCAGTAACTATTTATTTATCAGCCGAGAAAATGACAAAGCACATGCGCTTCCACAAGAACCACATGGGCCATGGCTGACGCTTTGACATCACCCCAGTCCCACAATGCGGCCAGCGCACTGCAAGAGATGCTTCACCTACAACTATACAATTACTGCTCAACCAGGAAAGCTTTCCATTAAATTTGAACAATACTTGCTTTGGAGCTGAAAAGTTCGCTGGTTGTCCCAAATATTACCCGGAATAGTTAAAACCAAGAAATGTAACAATGTAACAAAAGAGATGCAGTCATGTAACAGCAGGGATGGCGATGAAGAAGAAGCGCTATGCTGAGTATATCCAAAAGTTAGTTTTATTTTACTATGGACTTTTTCTTATTTAAAGGAAAATGCTTGTTAAATTGAAGCTTTATGAAAAACCTCATCCCATCCTTTCCAGCACACTGAGTGCAATAATGTTTAGGAAAAATTAATGTATTAACCGCTATCAATGCGGAATATTAATTGGGCATTTGAGATGAAAGGACGTCTGTGCCATAGACTCTGTAAAGGGAAACAACAGAGAGCTGTAAATTGATATCATTTGAACTGCTTTTGGCTTGTAATCGGCCTTAGATCTTTCTATACCGTAGGATCCGTGACCATGTCTTATCCTCCCATACAAGAGCAACCTCACTGATTTGGCTTAATTTAATAGATTTTGTTTCACAGCGCCATACGTGTTTCACAGGATGAACGAACAAGTCATTTTCCTTGTGTAATGGGAATGATAAAAGATTTTATTAAAGAAATGTACAGTGGCTCTTTAAACGGCCCATGCTGTCTCAGACAGCACGATGAAATATTACAATACAACAGCCAGCGCCACCGGGCCTATTTTAACATATGGGAGAAGTGCCAAAGGAAAAATGTGCAGTTAGCATATTTTAAAGGACAGATTCTACAGGAGGTTAGTGTCCTGCGGTCTAATCCTGGTTTATTGGATTTCTTTAGTAATTTTCTGCTGCTATGGTAAAATCTGCTTGATTATAAAGGTTATATTAATCCTCCTTTTAGGAATATAGGTAACATCAGCTGTTTTCTTAGAAGCTGCTAAATGCTCTAAACCTTTCCAAAATGGTTTTCAGAGAACATTGGTAATGGAAAAGGAAAAAAAAGCGAACGGCCAGAGAACGAAAATGTGTTTGTGCTGCTGATAATCAATATTGATTGCAGACATTTAAAGTCAGCTGAAAAATTCACATATTTACTGAAATAAGCATATTAGTAGGAATGCATGTATAGGACACGTTGGGAATGCCATAGCTTTATTAGTTATGTCACATTTTATTAGTTATAGTTATGTTTTAATTTAAAGAATTTTATTGTATCACCTTAATGAAAAAGTTACATCTTTGTTTGCTCACATCAGCATTGGCGGCTCCGCTCGGAATCTCCGCTGCTGATTACTGCTAGAAAGCAGCAAGCTGCGCTATTCAACCTGTAAAATCCAGAAATCGAACGGACCCCAATATAGTCGATGGGGGTCCACTCAGTGCCGTTCGGTTCCGTCATAAGACGGAGCCATTCGGCCAAGGGATGCTGTTTTCCCGAACAGAGCAGGAAAGTAGAACTCCTAGATGCTGATGTGAACGAGCCCTTCCATTAGATAGGTTTTCCAGTAGTATACAAGGGGTTATAGTGGTGAAATAAAAAAAAACTTTACAAAACAATCACTATAACAATTCTTCGTTCCATCACTTTCTGTTTGACAGCTTACTTTAAGGGGTTGTCACATCTCAACAAGCCTTTTTATGCTGGATGATTGTCGAGAGTCTGACTTCAGAAGCTGCCAAGAGAATGTAGCTCTTACATGTCAGTCATTCCATGTAATACATGGATGCCGGGGTCTGACACAGTGAGGTCTGCTCTTACTTAGCAGCTTTTATCTGGTTATGGGAGGGGGGTGCACAGCTCACGGACCCCCTCTATAACTTCAGTTTGCCCTAATAAGGCACATAGACAACTCCAATGACTTATTGTTCATGCTCATAGTGAATGACCGCCCACTGTGGTGACTTTGCTGTTGTCATTACTAAAGATGGTTAACTAGAGAGTAACAAATCAGAAGGTGTTTGTGTAGATGAAATGGAGAAGACTTGTATACCTTTATTTTTTTTTAGCATAAGTGTAATATATATATTAAAAGCAACTAAAATATAAATTAGAGGTGACAGGTAATAATTCATATATACACGAAGGTACGGACACAGGTAACCTGCTTCAGGTGACTGTAAAGTGACTGACATTGGTTGTTGATGACTGCATGCTTTTGCTGGTAAACAGTGGTTTTACCTGTAATATGGCCATTAACAATCAGTGTGATAAGTGAGTTCATAGCCCTTCAATGTCAGTAATAATAAGATGATTAGTAGTTTTGCTAGCTCAGTATTGCTGAAATGATAGTAAGATAGTAAGTTATTTCCTGCTGGGTTTACTGGGATATGGCTACATTTTCCTTCATTAACAAGTCTCACAATGGCCTGAATTGCATCTGTTCTTCCGGAATTCTCTTTTTTAACCCATTAAGGGCTTCTACATCTGTTGTTGCTTCCACTCTCATAGCTTAAGTAAACAACCTGGTCCCTGGTCCATTCATGTATACATCCATACTTATATACAGTTGGGTACAGAATTATTTGGATGGTGACACCGTTTTCATAGCCTGTCTGTACTGTGCAGCATTTCGCTGGATCTGAATTTTCAGAATTCATCCTGCTACATCTGTCCACAGTGACCTCATCCATAACCACCAGTGACCCAGTTCATTCGACACCGTACATGCCCAACACCATGTCTGACAGATGAAGTGGTTATCTTTAGATCATCAGCCCTTCCCTTCTTCCTTCATGCTGTCCTTTTCTCATCCGTCTGGTAGAGGTTCACCTGGTTTCATCCGCCCATGAACCTTGTTCCAGAACTGGACGGCTTTTGTAAGATGTTTTCTAGTAGTTTTATCTGGCCTTTCTTTTCTTGAGTGTCACCCGTGGCTCGGAGATAAACCTCTGTATTTACATCATGAAGGTGTTTCTTGACTGTAGACTTTGACAATGATATATATCTACCTTCTTGAGAGTGTTCCCGGCTTGGCTAGATGTTGTGAAGGGTTTTTTCTCTATCGAGGAAACAATTCTGCAATCATCGACTTTAGCTGTCTTCCGTGTTCCTCCAGGCATTTTGTTGTTGCTGAGATCTCCAATGTTTTCCTTCTATTTAAGAATGTACCAAATTGTTGCTTTGGCCACTCGAAAAGTTTCTGTTCTCTTGATAGATTTTTCTTAGCCTAATGTTGGCCTCCTTCTGTGATATTGACACCTCTGTGGACCACATCTTGAGATTTCCTATGAACAGCTACAAAATGCAAATTCAACACTTGGAAGCATTCCAGACCCTTCATCTCTCTGATTTCTCATGAAATAATGAGCGAAGAGACCACGTTGGACAATAAAACCTATCAGTCTATTATCCAATTACTTTTCAGTCTTTGAAAATGGAAAGACTGCAGTAAGTCAAAATGGCTTTAATTCGTAAATGGTTAATGTGATACTTTGTTAAGCTCTGTGAATTAAGGCTAAAGGTCTCTACGCTGCAGTTACATAATGATGGAGTGTTTCAAATCCATTGTGATTGTATACGGAGGCTAAGTTCTGAAGACTGTGTTACTGTCCAAATACTTCTAGACCCAACTGTATAACATATAGTGCGGCCGCAGGACAACTCAGGGGGAGACCCCTGTTATTTGGCAAAGAGGAGCAGCAGACAGATGTTACAGAATTGTACCTGCACACTATGGGGCTGAAAAAACACGTATTTTGGGTTTGCTGCATTCTTTTTTGTTTTAGTTTGACTTCAGTGGGAAGAAAACGAATGTTGTAAAGGACATATAAGAGCTGTTATGTTACTAAGGCCTGTCTCACATGGTCATAGTATATTGCAAGCGCCGTTTAATATGCTGTACCATTATACCATAGTCGGCTATGTTATCGCTCACAGGAATTGCACAAAATACGAGCGCAAGAACAATGGCAGCATGTTCTATCTTGGCGCGTATTATGTGCGTATACATGCCAAAATAGTACATAGCGATAGCTGACACGCAGCCAGTCCACAATGTCATTGTGTACTGGCTGCGTGCCGTGCATGTATCTCTTGCAGCCTGTACGTTGCGAGATACGGTTGTGTGCGCCCGGCTTTAGGGTGATTTCACAGCTACATTGGGGATTCCACGTTCCTGCCCCCATCGGGGAGCAGTTAAGGAGAATCCCTGTAGCTGAAAGACTCTCTGGATGTAACTGAACAGCGCTTTCCACTCAGCTGCCCGGATTTTAGACGGAATAGAAAGCGCTGCATGCAGAGGTTTTTCTTCCGGTATTTTGACCCGGATCTGCGACGGAACCTCCGACCAGAGGTGAAACCGGGCTAAGATGCACATTTCACTAAAAGCAGGTCTGACAGCATTTCATAGAACTGTAAAATGTGATCTCTTTGACTGCAGTAAAATTTAGCAAAAGTTTAGAACGTTTGTCTTAAAGGGGTTTTCAGGGCAAAATACTATTGATAACCTATTCTGAGAGTAGGTCATCATAAATTGATTGGCTACGGTTCGCCACATAGAACCATAGCTTATTGGTTGACCGGGCGCCGTTATACACAGGCATTGGAGCAGAAGTTGCTTGTAACTGCTGGCACAGCTCTCATTGAAATCAAAGAAGTGCGTCGTCTTCTCCAACCCCTGTTTAATGCAGCGCTTACACCAGGCATCCCAAGCAGTGGCCCCAGACGATCAACCATTGATGACCTATCCTAAGGACAAGTCATCAATAGTATTTTGCCTGTAATGCCCCTTTAACTCTACAACCGCTTCTTAGAATAAAGCCACCCAAGCAATCACTGTAAAGAATTTACTTGTGCTGTAATATCACGTGCCACCCCTTCAGATAGAGTAGCTTTGGTTGGATCCCCTTCAACAATGTCTATATGCTCGAAGTTTCTGAAAGTTGCCTTTTTATCCTTCTTTTATGCGAAATTCAAAGCAGAGCTTGAGGATGAACAGTATTTCTACTGACCGTCAATAGCCGAGGTAACCAACCGTGTCTTGGGGTCCAGAATAAATGACTCCAGTGTAAGCCCAACTGTATTGAATGTATTTTTGTAGTTTAGTACATAGTAGATCCGAGTTCAGCTACTTCTATGAATATGAAGACAAGTGGGCATCACTTTGTAGCTGTGCCCCGTTCTGACACCATTCACAGTGCAGCTTCCATCAGGTACAGCGTTAGTTACTATTCCTTCACCCCTCTTTGCCCTCCGCACATGCGTTGTGCAGCTTGGATTCGGCTTCCCTGCTGTTAATTTTGATCAAGGACATAAAATCTGGTACAAAATTGCTGTGCTTCCATTAAAAGGGACATATGTGATCTTCAATTTCCTCATAGCAAGGGAAGCTGGATTCAGCAGCAGTTTATGTAACAAGCAGAATAAGTTATTAGAGTGCTACCACCGCACTTGTGTCCCCTGATGTTCTGGCACTGACGAGGACGCTGGGTTTGTCACAATGGGTGGTTCAGCATGTATTACCATAACTAGGTTGCAGCTGGGATACTACAATGCGTTGCCAGTACTTTATATTCTTTTTCATATAAAATTAATGTGTTTTTTACAATTATTAATTTATATCATTTGAGGTGCAAATGAACAAAAAGTACTTTGTATCAATTAGAATATATTCAGATTTTCCCTGTTTTACCATAGTCTAGTGGTATACTACCGCAGCAACATAAAGAATCCGAGCCCTTCATACATCAGAAATGTACTTTCAGGTTATTTGATCCTAAAGCGAATGTAAGACCTGAACCTGAGGGCTCATTCACAAGAGCATAGGTGTTTTTATGCCGTAAAATTGCATGAAAGGACTTTTTTTCCGCCAGGGTAATTAGCATTTTCTCACCTATTCACACAACTGTGAGTGAGGTTTTTAGCGAAAAAATATGTTGCCCCACCGGAAAACTATCGCTTGGCTTAAATCCTCTGAATGAACTTGTAATGCCTACATAGAGGCACCTGTAAGCTTTTTGCAGCGTTGGCCGCTGCAAAAATGCCCCCCCTCCTGCCTTTTTTCCCCTATCCCTTAGGAGTCTGTGGGAGCCGCCGCTGTATATTGGGCAAAAGATAGTTCCAGAACTATCTTTTTGACTAACATATATGTGTATGTTCCAATTTTCACGGTCCGACGTATTAAGTACCGTATATTCGCGCATGTGAACTGATGCGTTGAAAACCAATGCCTGAGATGATCGCGTATATTGACCGGGCGTTAAAACGTCACCGTTTATGCGCTCATGTGAAAGAGCCCTGACATGTAGCCACCTCCCAGAACTTCTGTATATAGTGGCCTCACATTGTAAAGGTTCAAAATAGGAACAAAAATAAAGCTTTTTTTTCTAATGGAAAGTTCTGTCTAATTTAACCTCTTAGTGACCAAGCCTGTTTGCACCTTAAAGGGGTTGTCCCGCGCCAAAACGGTTTTTTTTTTTTCAATAGCCCCCCCGCGGAGGCGGGCAGTGAATCCCAGCTGTGAGCTGGCCGTGACCCTGCGTACGGCCGCGTAATGTACTGCGCATAACTGCGTGCTTACACAGGCGGTCATGTGCAGTACACCTTTTTTTTGTTTGTATTTCCTGCACTGTTGCTTAGTGATGACACGGGTACCAACAGCCCGTACACAACGTAGTTGGGCTCCATGTTGCGGATATCCGCAGTAAAATAGAGCTTGCTGCTCACTAATGTGAGCGTAATTGTGTAATCCAATGCGATTGATTTGCGTATTACCGCGGATCCGACGCATGCGGAATCTGTAATTTGTAAAAACTTTTATGTGACCGCCATTATCCATTGGATAACGGCGAACACGTGACCAGGAACCGCTTACCGCGGCCCCCCGTGAAATCTCCAGGCTTTTGGCTCAGTTTTGTAGCCATGAGCAGGGAGAATTTAAATTATCCTGGCCAGCCACAGCTTTTGCGCATGCATCTGCCATTTTGGTGATGGCATGTGCACAAAAGCTGGGATAAGGTCCACGGATAAATCCAGGGGCCTTATGTATGTACTTTCATCCTCCCTCACAGATATGATCCGTGAGGGGAGATGAAACGTACGCTTTTTAAACTTTTTTTTAACTTTTTAAAACTTTTTTACAGTTTTTTTTTACCTTAAATGATCACTGTTATCCATTGGATAACAGTGATCATGTCCCCGGTGAGATCTCTCTGCTCCTGGCTACACATGATAGCCAGGAGCAGAGGGATTTTGAATTTCCGGGGGCCTGAATCCCTTTGTGCACGCGCCCGATGATTGACGTCGGGCGCGCATGCGCAGAAGGGGACTTTAGGTCCCGGAACACCGTGACATCGTGGAGGACCCAAGGTGAGTATTTTCACCTCCCCTCATGGATCCGATCCATGAGGGGAGGTGAAACTTTAACTTTTTAAAACTTTTTCGTGATCGCCGCTATCCAATGGATAGCAGTGATCATAGGCCTGGGGACTGCTCACCGCGGTCCCTGGTAACATCTCCTGGTTCCCGGCTACCTTCAGGAACCGGGAGGCAAAAGATTTTGAATTTGCCGGGGCTCCCGACCTGCTGCTCATGTGCGTGATGTTATTCGTCTGGCGCGCATGCGCAGAAGAGCGGCGTCGGGTCCCGGAGGACCCCCCCTCACCGCAGAACACCTCGGAGAAGGCGGGTGAGTAATTTCAGCTGCCCTGATGGATCCGATCCATCAGGGTAGCTGAATCTTTAACTTTTTAAAATTTTTTTTTACATTTTATTGCGATCGGCGCTATCCATTGGATAACGTCGATTGCATTGCTGGGGGGGACTGCCCGCAGCCCAGGATGACAGCTCCATGCT